>NC_092347.1:66733711-67933711 GCF_963676685.1 Mytilus edulis
AAACACAAATAGGTATCAGAAAAAAATTGTCAGAGAAAAATAAGGATGCTGATTTTTGCAAAAATGTGGAAAAAAGTGAAAAAGCTACTTTTTGGGCATATTAGCAGAAAAGTGACTTTTTTTTTACAAATTTCTATCAAATAAAAGTGGAAATCATTTCTTCTCATATAGTTTGACAAATCAATACCAATAGATCATTCAGAGAAGTTGTCAAAGTATAAATTCAAAATTTGCTGAAATGCACCTCTTAGGCCACAGACCACAATTAATTCCTCTATTAGTTCTTTATAACTTTTTGTCTCATTAAAAAAAATGGACCTAATCTTTTTGTCAAATTTTTGTGTGTGTAATGTATATTACTAGTCAAAAACATATCCAAAATTCAGAAGATTGCTCTGATGTAACTTACAATTTAGCCAATACACATCCATACCCCTATGGACAAGTCAAGAGATGTTCCGAAAACTGAAAATATTACCTTTTTGCACTTGACCTAATCACTCTTTCCATATTAAAATCAGTTAAAATACCTTCAACAAAAAGTTATTTCACCTCTCTTCTTTCATTTCCACCCCATAAAAACTAACAAATGAATGAAAAAGGCAAAGAAAAAAAATAAAGAAAAAATACACTATAATTAAGGGGAACTATATTCGTGAACAACGAAAAGCGGGGTCATTAATTGTGGTCTTGGGCCTATTAGGGGCCAAAAACTTGACCAATTCCAATAAAACTTGGCTTGATTTAAGCTTAGTGTATTATAAGTCAGTTTACAAAGTTTAAAAGCCATATGATATATATTATAGAAAATGTGGCATTTTTTATATCTCAACTTTAGTTGCTGAATTGAGACGTTGAAATAGAAAAACTTCAACTTTCAAATTTTGGCTTCAAAAATTTCCCCAAAACACCAAATTGCACTTTTTTATGTCTCAATGTGTAAGATATTATATATTCAAAGTAAATGATAGCATACTTAATGTATGAGACTTATAAAAATTGACAAAAAGTAATTTTATATGTGCCTATGCCAAAAAATAGAGGTTTTCAAATGAAGCGAGGCCTTATATGAAATGCAATATTTTCCACTAACAACAATTTTTTGAAGTTGTTAAGTTAAAACAAAACATTTAACATATCATAAATGTTCTTTTCATGTAAATATAAGTTTCAAAAAGCATAACACATGAGTTTTACATGGTATTAAGCAATGTCAAGCTTAAAATAACAAGTTGTCAATTTAGGCCGTTCCCTATATTTCCATATTTAATTGCATATAAATGATATGGAGATGGAAATATGCTTCTTTTTGCCAAAATCCTTGCTGAGATATGATCAAATTTGAAGCCTGGATGTAACAAGACTGTTGCTTTTAATTGTATATGTAGAAAGTATGGTCTGATGCAAAGTTTTTTCAATTTACTGTTTAAAACCTGCATGGAATTTCAGTCTTAAAATGCCAATATTTTAACCACCAGCCATCCAGCAGAAGAAAATAAAGGTATTCTGTGAAACAGACAAGTTTAAACAACCTGCAATAAGTGCTTTTCATATAGATTCAGTGCAATCTGTTTAAAGAAATACAATTTTAAAGTGCATAGAACTTCATATTTCCCTTGCTTCGTACGGACCGCTAGACCTAGACTATTAAAACAGCACATTTTATACTCTTTTTATGCTTTTATCCACTTTTCCTTGTGTTCAGAGTTCACAAATGAGTAAAACACATGAAATAAATACCACAAACACAAATAGGTATCAGAAAAAAATTGTCAGAGAAAAAATAAGGATGCTGATTTTGCAAAAATGTGGAAAAAAGTGAAAAAGCTACTTTTTGGGCATATTAGCAGAAAAGTGACTTTTTTTTACAAATTTCTATCAAATAAAAGTGGAAATCATTTCTTCTCATATAGTTTGACAAATCAATACCAATAGATCATTCAGAGAAGTTGTCAAAGTATAAATTCAAAATTTGCTGAAATGCACCTCTTAGGCCACAGACCACAATTAATTCCTCTATTAGTTCTTTATAACTTTTTGTCTCATTAAAAAAAATGGACCTAATCTTTTTGTCAAATTTTTTTGTGTGTGTAATGTATATTACTAGTCCAAAAACATATCCAAAATTCAGAAAGATTGCTCTGATGTAACTTACAATTTTAGCCAATACACATCCATACCCCTATGGACAAGTCAAGAGATGTTCCGAAAACTGAAAATATTACCTTTTTGCACTTGACCTAATCACTCTTTCCATATTAAAATCAGTTAAAATACCTTCAACAAAAAGTTATTTCACCTCTCTTCTTTCATTTCCACCCCATAAAAACTAACAAATGAATGAAAAAGGCAAAGAAAAAAAATAAAGAAAAAATACACTATAATTAAGGGGAACTATATTCGTGAACAACGAAAAGCGGGGTCATTAATTGTGGTCTTGGGCCTATTAGGGGCCAAAAACTTGACCAATTCCAATAAAACTTGGCATGATTTAAGCTTAGTGTATTATAAGTCAGTTTACAAAGTTTAAAAGCCATATGATATATATTATAGAAAATGTGGCATTTTTTATATCTCAACTTTAGTTGCTGAATTGAGACGTTGAAATAGAAAAACTTCAACTTTCAAATTTTGGCTTCAAAAATTTCCCCAAAACACCAAATTGCACTTTTTTATGTCTCAATGTGTAAGATATTATATATTCAAAGTAAATGATAGCATACTTAATGTATGAGACTTATAAAAATTTGACAAAAAGTAATTTTATATGTGCCTATGCCAAAAAATAGAGGTTTTCAAATGAAGCGAGGCCTTATATGAAATGCAATATTTTCCACTAACAACAATTTTTTGAAGTTGTTAAGTTAAAACAAAACATTTAACATATCATAAATGTTCTTTTCATGTAAATATAAGTTTCAAAAAGCATAACACATGAGTTTTACATGGTATTAAGCAATGTCAAGCTTAAAATAACAAGTTGTCAATTTAGGCCGTTCCCTATATTTCCATATTTAATTGCATATAAATGATATTGGAGATGGAAATATGCTTCTTTTTGCCAAAATCCTTGCTGAGATATGATCAAATTTGAAGCCTGGATGTAACAAGACTGTTGCTTTTAATTGTATATGTAGAAAGTATGGTCTGATGCAAAGTTTTTTCAATTTACTGTTTAAAACCTGCATGGAATTTCAGTCTTAAAATGCCAATATTTTAACCACCAGCCATCCAGCAGAAGAAAATAAAGGTATTCTGTGAAACAGACAAGTTTAAACAACCTGCAATAAGTGCTTTTCATATAGATTCAGTGCAATCTGTTTAAAGAAATACAATTTTAAAGTGCATAGAACTTCATATTTCCCTTGCTTCGTACGGACCGCTAGACCTAGACTATTAAAACAGCACATTTTATACTCTTTTTTATGCTTTTATCCACTTTTCCTTGTGTTCAGAGTTCACAAATGAGTAAAACACATGAAATAAATACCACAAACACAAATAGGTATCAGAAAAAAATTGTCAGAGAAAAAATAAGGATGCTGATTTTGCAAAAATGTGGAAAAAAGTGAAAAAGCTACTTTTTGGGCATATTAGCAGAAAAGTGACTTTTTTTTACAAATTTCTATCAAATAAAAGTGGAAATCATTTCTTCTCATATAGTTTGACAAATCAATACCAATAGATCATTCAGAGAAGTTGTCAAAGTATAAATTCAAAATTTGCTGAAATGCACCTCTTAGGCCACAGACCACAATTAATTCCTCTATTAGTTCTTTATAACTTTTTGTCTCATTAAAAAAAATGGACCTAATCTTTTTGTCAAATTTTTTGTGTGTGTAATGTATATTACTAGTCCAAAAACATATCCAAAATTCAGAAAGATTGCTCTGATGTAACTTACAATTTTAGCCAATACACATCCATACCCCTATGGACAAGTCAAGAGATGTTCCGAAAACTGAAAATATTACCTTTTTGCACTTGACCTAATCACTCTTTCCATATTAAAATCAGTTAAAATACCTTCAACAAAAAGTTATTTCACCTCTCTTCTTTCATTTCCACCCCATAAAAACTAACAAATGAATGAAAAAGGCAAAGAAAAAAAATAAAGAAAAAATACACTATAATTAAGGGGAACTATATTCGTGAACAACGAAAAGCGGGGTCATTAATTGTGGTCTTGGGCCTATTAGGGGCCAAAAACTTGACCAATTCCAATAAAACTTGGCATGATTTAAGCTTAGTGTATTATAAGTCAGTTTACAAAGTTTAAAAGCCATATGATATATATTATAGAAAATGTGGCATTTTTTATATCTCAACTTTAGTTGCTGAATTGAGACGTTGAAATAGAAAAACTTCAACTTTCAAATTTTGGCTTCAAAAATTTCCCCAAAACACCAAATTGCACTTTTTTATGTCTCAATGTGTAAGATATTATATATTCAAAGTAAATGATAGCATACTTAATGTATGAGACTTATAAAAATTTGACAAAAAGTAATTTTATATGTGCCTATGCCAAAAAATAGAGGTTTTCAAATGAAGCGAGGCCTTATATGAAATGCAATATTTTCCACTAACAACAATTTTTTGAAGTTGTTAAGTTAAAACAAAACATTTAACATATCATAAATGTTCTTTTCATGTAAATATAAGTTTCAAAAAGCATAACACATGAGTTTTACATGGTATTAAGCAATGTCAAGCTTAAAATAACAAGTTGTCAATTTAGGCCGTTCCCTATATTTCCATATTTAATTGCATATAAATGATATTGGAGATGGAAATATGCTTCTTTTTGCCAAAATCCTTGCTGAGATATGATCAAATTTGAAGCCTGGATGTAACAAGGACTGTTGCTTTTAATTGTATATGTAGAAAGTATGGTCTGATGCAAAGTTTTTTCAATTTACTGTTTAAAACCTGCATGGAATTTCAGTCTTAAAATGCCAATATTTTAACCACCAGCCATCCAGCAGAAGAAAATAAAGGTATTCTGTGAAACAGACAAGTTTAAACAACCTGCAATAAGTGCTTTTCATATAGATTCAGTGCAATCTGTTTAAAGAAATACAATTTTAAAGTGCATAGAACTTCATATTTCCCTTGCTTCGTACGGACCGCTAGACCTAGACTATTAAAACAGCACATTTTATACTCTTTTTATGCTTTTATCCACTTTTCCTTGTGTTCAGAGTTCACAAATGAGTAAAACACATGAAATAAATACCACAAACACAAATAGGTATCAGAAAAAAATTGTCAGAGAAAAAATAAGGATGCTGATTTTGCAAAAATGTGGAAAAAAGTGAAAAAGCTACTTTTTGGGCATATTAGCAGAAAAGTGACTTTTTTTTACAAATTTCTATCAAATAAAAGTGGAAATCATTTCTTCTCATATAGTTTGACAAATCAATACCAATAGATCATTCAGAGAAGTTGTCAAAGTATAAATTCAAAATTTGCTGAAATGCACCTCTTAGGCCACAGACCACAATTAATTCCTCTATTAGTTCTTTATAACTTTTTGTCTCATTAAAAAAAATGGACCTAATCTTTTTGTCAAATTTTTTGTGTGTGTAATGTATATTACTAGTCCAAAAACATATCCAAAATTCAGAAAGATTGCTCTGATGTAACTTACAATTTTAGCCAATACACATCCATACCCCTATGGACAAGTCAAGAGATGTTCCGAAAACTGAAAATATTACCTTTTTGCACTTGACCTAATCACTCTTTCCATATTAAAATCAGTTAAAATACCTTCAACAAAAAGTTATTTCACCTCTCTTCTTTCATTTCCACCCCATAAAAACTAACAAATGAATGAAAAAGGCAAAGAAAAAAAATAAAGAAAAAATACACTATAATTAAGGGGAACTATATTCGTGAACAACGAAAAGCGGGGTCATTAATTGTGGTCTTGGGCCTATTAGGGGCCAAAAACTTGACCAATTCCAATAAAACTTGGCATGATTTAAGCTTAGTGTATTATAAGTCAGTTTACAAAGTTTAAAAGCCATATGATATATATTATAGAAAATGTGGCATTTTTTATATCTCAACTTTAGTTGCTGAATTGAGACGTTGAAATAGAAAAACTTCAACTTTCAAATTTTGGCTTCAAAAATTTCCCCAAAACACCAAATTGCACTTTTTTATGTCTCAATGTGTAAGATATTATATATTCAAAGTAAATGATAGCATACTTAATGTATGAGACTTATAAAAATTTGACAAAAAGTAATTTTATATGTGCCTATGCCAAAAAATAGAGGTTTTCAAATGAAGCGAGGCCTTATATGAAATGCAATATTTTCCACTAACAACAATTTTTTGAAGTTGTTAAGTTAAAACAAAACATTTAACATATCATAAATGTTCTTTTCATGTAAATATAAGTTTCAAAAAGCATAACACATGAGTTTTACATGGTATTAAGCAATGTCAAGCTTAAAATAACAAGTTGTCAATTTAGGCCGTTCCCTATATTTCCATATTTAATTGCATATAAATGATATTGGAGATGGAAATATGCTTCTTTTTGCCAAAATCCTTGCTGAGATATGATCAAATTTGAAGCCTGGATGTAACAAGACTGTTGCTTTTAATTGTATATGTAGAAAGTATGGTCTGATGCAAAGTTTTTTCAATTTACTGTTTAAAACCTGCATGGAATTTCAGTCTTAAAATGCCAATATTTTAACCACCAGCCATCCAGCAGAAGAAAATAAAGGTATTCTGTGAAACAGACAAGTTTAAACAACCTGCAATAAGTGCTTTTCATATAGATTCAGTGCAATCTGTTTAAAGAAATACAATTTTAAAGTGCATAGAACTTCATATTTCCCTTGCTTCGTACGGACCGCTAGACCTAGACTATTAAAACAGCACATTTTATACTCTTTTTATGCTTTTATCCACTTTTCCTTGTGTTCAGAGTTCACAAATGAGTAAAACACATGAAATAAATACCACAAACACAAATAGGTATCAGAAAAAAATTGTCAGAGAAAAAATAAGGATGCTGATTTTGCAAAAATGTGGAAAAAAGTGAAAAAGCTACTTTTTGGGCATATTAGCAGAAAAGTGACTTTTTTTTACAAATTTCTATCAAATAAAAGTGGAAATCATTTCTTCTCATATAGTTTGACAAATCAATACCAATAGATCATTCAGAGAAGTTGTCAAAGTATAAATTCAAAATTTGCTGAAATGCACCTCTTAGGCCACAGACCACAATTAATTCCTCTATTAGTTCTTTATAACTTTTTGTCTCATTAAAAAAAATGGACCTAATCTTTTTGTCAAATTTTTTGTGTGTGTAATGTATATTACTAGTCCAAAAACATATCCAAAATTCAGAAAGATTGCTCTGATGTAACTTACAATTTTAGCCAATACACATCCATACCCCTATGGACAAGTCAAGAGATGTTCCGAAAACTGAAAATATTACCTTTTTGCACTTGACCTAATCACTCTTTCCATATTAAAATCAGTTAAAATACCTTCAACAAAAAGTTATTTCACCTCTCTTCTTTCATTTCCACCCCATAAAAACTAACAAATGAATGAAAAAGGCAAAGAAAAAAAATAAAGAAAAAATACACTATAATTAAGGGGAACTATATTCGTGAACAACGAAAAGCGGGGTCATTAATTGTGGTCTTGGGCCTATTAGGGGCCAAAAACTTGACCAATTCCAATAAAACTTGGCATGATTTAAGCTTAGTGTATTATAAGTCAGTTTACAAAGTTTAAAAGCCATATGATATATATTATAGAAAATGTGGCATTTTTTATATCTCAACTTTAGTTGCTGAATTGAGACGTTGAAATAGAAAAACTTCAACTTTCAAATTTTGGCTTCAAAAATTTCCCCAAAACACCAAATTGCACTTTTTTATGTCTCAATGTGTAAGATATTATATATTCAAAGTAAATGATAGCATACTTAATGTATGAGACTTATAAAAATTTGACAAAAAGTAATTTTATATGTGCCTATGCCAAAAAATAGAGGTTTTCAAATGAAGCGAGGCCTTATATGAAATGCAATATTTTCCACTAACAACAATTTTTTGAAGTTGTTAAGTTAAAACAAAACATTTAACATATCATAAATGTTCTTTTCATGTAAATATAAGTTTCAAAAAGCATAACACATGAGTTTTACATGGTATTAAGCAATGTCAAGCTTAAAATAACAAGTTGTCAATTTAGGCCGTTCCCTATATTTCCATATTTAATTGCATATAAATGATATTGGAGATGGAAATATGCTTCTTTTTGCCAAAATCCTTGCTGAGATATGATCAAATTTGAAGCCTGGATGTAACAAGACTGTTGCTTTTAATTGTATATGTAGAAAGTATGGTCTGATGCAAAGTTTTTTCAATTTACTGTTTAAAACCTGCATGGAATTTCAGTCTTAAAATGCCAATATTTTAACCACCAGCCATCCAGCAGAAGAAAATAAAGGTATTCTGTGAAACAGACAAGTTTAAACAACCTGCAATAAGTGCTTTTCATATAGATTCAGTGCAATCTGTTTAAAGAAATACAATTTTAAAGTGCATAGAACTTCATATTTCCCTTGCTTCGTACGGACCGCTAGACCTAGACTATTAAAACAGCACATTTTATACTCTTTTTATGCTTTTATCCACTTTTCCTTGTGTTCAGAGTTCACAAATGAGTAAAACACATGAAATAAATACCACAAACACAAATAGGTATCAGAAAAAAATTGTCAGAGAAAAAATAAGGATGCTGATTTTGCAAAAATGTGGAAAAAAGTGAAAAAGCTACTTTTTGGGCATATTAGCAGAAAAGTGACTTTTTTTTACAAATTTCTATCAAATAAAAGTGGAAATCATTTCTTCTCATATAGTTTGACAAATCAATACCAATAGATCATTCAGAGAAGTTGTCAAAGTATAAATTCAAAATTTGCTGAAATGCACCTATTAGGGGCCAAAAACTTGACCAATTCCAATAAAACTTGGCATGATTTAAGCTTAGTGTATTATAAGTCAGTTTACAAAGTTTAAAAGCCATATGATATATATTATAGAAAATGTGGCATTTTTTATATCTCAACTTTAGTTGCTGAATTGAGACGTTGAAATAGAAAAACTTCAACTTTCAAATTTTGGCTTCAAAAATTTCCCCAAAACACCAAATTGCACTTTTTTATGTCTCAATGTGTAAGATATTATATATTCAAAGTAAATGATAGCATACTTAATGTATGAGACTTATAAAAATTTGACAAAAAGTAATTTTATATGTGCCTATGCCAAAAAATAGAGGTTTTCAAATGAAGCGAGGCCTTATATGAAATGCAATATTTTCCACTAACAACAATTTTTTGAAGTTGTTAAGTTAAAACAAAACATTTAACATATCATAAATGTTCTTTTCATGTAAATATAAGTTTCAAAAAGCATAACACATGAGTTTTACATGGTATTAAGCAATGTCAAGCTTAAAATAACAAGTTGTCAATTTAGGCCGTTCCCTATATTTCCATATTTAATTGCATATAAATGATATTGGAGATGGAAATATGCTTCTTTTTGCCAAAATCCTTGCTGAGATATGATCAAATTTGAAGCCTGGATGTAACAAGACTGTTGCTTTTAATTGTATATGTAGAAAGTATGGTCTGATGCAAAGTTTTTTCAATTTACTGTTTAAAACCTGCATGGAATTTCAGTCTTAAAATGCCAATATTTTAACCACCAGCCATCCAGCAGAAGAAAATAAAGGTATTCTGTGAAACAGACAAGTTTAAACAACCTGCAATAAGTGCTTTTCATATAGATTCAGTGCAATCTGTTTAAAGAAATACAATTTTAAAGTGCATAGAACTTCATATTTCCCTTGCTTCGTACGGACCGCTAGACCTAGACTATTAAAACAGCACATTTTATACTCTTTTTATGCTTTTATCCACTTTTCCTTGTGTTCAGAGTTCACAAATGAGTAAAACACATGAAATAAATACCACAAACACAAATAGGTATCAGAAAAAAATTGTCAGAGAAAAAATAAGGATGCTGATTTTGCAAAAATGTGGAAAAAAGTGAAAAAGCTACTTTTTGGGCATATTAGCAGAAAAGTGACTTTTTTTTACAAATTTCTATCAAATAAAAGTGGAAATCATTTCTTCTCATATAGTTTGACAAATCAATACCAATAGATCATTCAGAGAAGTTGTCAAAGTATAAATTCAAAATTTGCTGAAATGCACCTCTTAGGCCACAGACCACAATTAATTCCTCTATTAGTTCTTTATAACTTTTTGTCTCATTAAAAAAAATGGACCTAATCTTTTTGTCAAATTTTTTGTGTGTGTAATGTATATTACTAGTCCAAAAACATATCCAAAATTCAGAAAGATTGCTCTGATGTAACTTACAATTTTAGCCAATACACATCCATACCCCTATGGACAAGTCAAGAGATGTTCCGAAAACTGAAAATATTACCTTTTTGCACTTGACCTAATCACTCTTTCCATATTAAAATCAGTTAAAATACCTTCAACAAAAAGTTATTTCACCTCTCTTCTTTCATTTCCACCCCATAAAAACTAACAAATGAATGAAAAAGGCAAAGAAAAAAAATAAAGAAAAAATACACTATAATTAAGGGGAACTATATTCGTGAACAACGAAAAGCGGGGTCATTAATTGTGGTCTTGGGCCTATTAGGGGCCAAAAACTTGACCAATTCCAATAAAACTTGGCATGATTTAAGCTTAGTGTATTATAAGTCAGTTTACAAAGTTTAAAAGCCATATGATATATATTATAGAAAATGTGGCATTTTTTATATCTCAACTTTAGTTGCTGAATTGAGACGTTGAAATAGAAAAACTTCAACTTTCAAATTTTGGCTTCAAAAATTTCCCCAAAACACCAAATTGCACTTTTTTATGTCTCAATGTGTAAGATATTATATATTCAAAGTAAATGATAGCATACTTAATGTATGAGACTTATAAAAATTTGACAAAAAGTAATTTTATATGTGCCTATGCCAAAAAATAGAGGTTTTCAAATGAAGCGAGGCCTTATATGAAATGCAATATTTTCCACTAACAACAATTTTTTGAAGTTGTTAAGTTAAAACAAAACATTTAACATATCATAAATGTTCTTTTCATGTAAATATAAGTTTCAAAAAGCATAACACATGAGTTTTACATGGTATTAAGCAATGTCAAGCTTAAAATAACAAGTTGTCAATTTAGGCCGTTCCCTATATTTCCATATTTAATTGCATATAAATGATATTGGAGATGGAAATATGCTTCTTTTTGCCAAAATCCTTGCTGAGATATGATCAAATTTGAAGCCTGGATGTAACAAGACTGTTGCTTTTAATTGTATATGTAGAAAGTATGGTCTGATGCAAAGTTTTTTCAATTTACTGTTTAAAACCTGCATGGAATTTCAGTCTTAAAATGCCAATATTTTAACCACCAGCCATCCAGCAGAAGAAAATAAAGGTATTCTGTGAAACAGACAAGTTTAAACAACCTGCAATAAGTGCTTTTCATATAGATTCAGTGCAATCTGTTTAAAGAAATACAATTTTAAAGTGCATAGAACTTCATATTTCCCTTGCTTCGTACGGACCGCTAGACCTAGACTATTAAAACAGCACATTTTATACTCTTTTTATGCTTTTATCCACTTTTCCTTGTGTTCAGAGTTCACAAATGAGTAAAACACATGAAATAAATACCACAAACACAAATAGGTATCAGAAAAAAATTGTCAGAGAAAAAATAAGGATGCTGATTTTGCAAAAATGTGGAAAAAAGTGAAAAAGCTACTTTTTGGGCATATTAGCAGAAAAGTGACTTTTTTTTACAAATTTCTATCAAATAAAAGTGGAAATCATTTCTTCTCATATAGTTTGACAAATCAATACCAATAGATCATTCAGAGAAGTTGTCAAAGTATAAATTCAAAATTTGCTGAAATGCACCTCTTAGGGGCCAAAAACTTGACCAATTCCAATAAAACTTGGCATGATTTAAGCTTAGTGTATTATAAGTCAGTTTACAAAGTTTAAAAGCCATATGATATATATTATAGAAAATGTGGCATTTTTTATATCTCAACTTTAGTTGCTGAATTGAGACGTTGAAATAGAAAAACTTCAACTTTCAAATTTTGGCTTCAAAAATTTCCCCAAAACACCAAATTGCACTTTTTTATGTCTCAATGTGTAAGATATTATATATTCAAAGTAAATGATAGCATACTTAATGTATGAGACTTATAAAAATTTGACAAAAAGTAATTTTATATGTGCCTATGCCAAAAAATAGAGGTTTTCAAATGAAGCGAGGCCTTATATGAAATGCAATATTTTCCACTAACAACAATTTTTTGAAGTTGTTAAGTTAAAACAAAACATTTAACATATCATAAATGTTCTTTTCATGTAAATATAAGTTTCAAAAAGCATAACACATGAGTTTTACATGGTATTAAGCAATGTCAAGCTTAAAATAACAAGTTGTCAATTTAGGCCGTTCCCTATATTTCCATATTTAATTGCATATAAATGATATTGGAGATGGAAATATGCTTCTTTTTGCCAAAATCCTTGCTGAGATATGATCAAATTTGAAGCCTGGATGTAACAAGACTGTTGCTTTTAATTGTATATGTAGAAAGTATGGTCTGATGCAAAGTTTTTTCAATTTACTGTTTAAAACCTGCATGGAATTTCAGTCTTAAAATGCCAATATTTTAACCACCAGCCATCCAGCAGAAGAAAATAAAGGTATTCTGTGAAACAGACAAGTTTAAACAACCTGCAATAAGTGCTTTTCATATAGATTCAGTGCAATCTGTTTAAAGAAATACAATTTTAAAGTGCATAGAACTTCATATTTCCCTTGCTTCGTACGGACCGCTAGACCTAGACTATTAAAACAGCACATTTTATACTCTTTTTATGCTTTTATCCACTTTTCCTTGTGTTCAGAGTTCACAAATGAGTAAAACACATGAAATAAATACCACAAACACAAATAGGTATCAGAAAAAAATTGTCAGAGAAAAAATAAGGATGCTGATTTTGCAAAAATGTGGAAAAAAGTGAAAAAGCTACTTTTTGGGCATATTAGCAGAAAAGTGACTTTTTTTTACAAATTTCTATCAAATAAAAGTGGAAATCATTTCTTCTCATATAGTTTGACAAATCAATACCAATAGATCATTCAGAGAAGTTGTCAAAGTATAAATTCAAAATTTGCTGAAATGCACCTCTTAGGCCACAGACCACAATTAATTCCTCTATTAGTTCTTTATAACTTTTTGTCTCATTAAAAAAAATGGACCTAATCTTTTTGTCAAATTTTTTGTGTGTGTAATGTATATTACTAGTCCAAAAACATATCCAAAATTCAGAAAGATTGCTCTGATGTAACTTACAATTTTAGCCAATACACATCCATACCCCTATGGACAAGTCAAGAGATGTTCCGAAAACTGAAAATATTACCTTTTTGCACTTGACCTAATCACTCTTTCCATATTAAAATCAGTTAAAATACCTTCAACAAAAAGTTATTTCACCTCTCTTCTTTCATTTCCACCCCATAAAAACTAACAAATGAATGAAAAAGGCAAAGAAAAAAAATAAAGAAAAAATACACTATAATTAAGGGGAACTATATTCGTGAACAACGAAAAGCGGGGTCATTAATTGTGGTCTTGGGCCTATTAGGGGCCAAAAACTTGACCAATTCCAATAAAACTTGGCATGATTTAAGCTTAGTGTATTATAAGTCAGTTTACAAAGTTTAAAAGCCATATGATATATATTATAGAAAATGTGGCATTTTTTATATCTCAACTTTAGTTGCTGAATTGAGACGTTGAAATAGAAAAACTTCAACTTTCAAATTTTGGCTTCAAAAATTTCCCCAAAACACCAAATTGCACTTTTTTATGTCTCAATGTGTAAGATATTATATATTCAAAGTAAATGATAGCATACTTAATGTATGAGACTTATAAAAATTTGACAAAAAGTAATTTTATATGTGCCTATGCCAAAAAATAGAGGTTTTCAAATGAAGCGAGGCCTTATATGAAATGCAATATTTTCCACTAACAACAATTTTTTGAAGTTGTTAAGTTAAAACAAAACATTTAACATATCATAAATGTTCTTTTCATGTAAATATAAGTTTCAAAAAGCATAACACATGAGTTTTACATGGTATTAAGCAATGTCAAGCTTAAAATAACAAGTTGTCAATTTAGGCCGTTCCCTATATTTCCATATTTAATTGCATATAAATGATATTGGAGATGGAAATATGCTTCTTTTTGCCAAAATCCTTGCTGAGATATGATCAAATTTGAAGCCTGGATGTAACAAGACTGTTGCTTTTAATTGTATATGTAGAAAGTATGGTCTGATGCAAAGTTTTTTCAATTTACTGTTTAAAACCTGCATGGAATTTCAGTCTTAAAATGCCAATATTTTAACCACCAGCCATCCAGCAGAAGAAAATAAAGGTATTCTGTGAAACAGACAAGTTTAAACAACCTGCAATAAGTGCTTTTCATATAGATTCAGTGCAATCTGTTTAAAGAAATACAATTTTAAAGTGCATAGAACTTCATATTTCCCTTGCTTCGTACGGACCGCTAGACCTAGACTATTAAAACAGCACATTTTATACTCTTTTTATGCTTTTATCCACTTTTCCTTGTGTTCAGAGTTCACAAATGAGTAAAACACATGAAATAAATACCACAAACACAAATAGGTATCAGAAAAAAATTGTCAGAGAAAAAATAAGGATGCTGATTTTGCAAAAATGTGGAAAAAAGTGAAAAAGCTACTTTTTGGGCATATTAGCAGAAAAGTGACTTTTTTTTACAAATTTCTATCAAATAAAAGTGGAAATCATTTCTTCTCATATAGTTTGACAAATCAATACCAATAGATCATTCAGAGAAGTTGTCAAAGTATAAATTCAAAATTTGCTGAAATGCACCTCTTAGGCCACAGACCACAATTAATTCCTCTATTAGTTCTTTATAACTTTTTGTCTCATTAAAAAAAATGGACCTAATCTTTTTGTCAAATTTTTTGTGTGTGTAATGTATATTACTAGTCCAAAAACATATCCAAAATTCAGAAAGATTGCTCTGATGTAACTTACAATTTTAGCCAATACACATCCATACCCCTATGGACAAGTCAAGAGATGTTCCGAAAACTGAAAATATTACCTTTTTGCACTTGACCTAATCACTCTTTCCATATTAAAATCAGTTAAAATACCTTCAACAAAAAGTTATTTCACCTCTCTTCTTTCATTTCCACCCCATAAAAACTAACAAATGAATGAAAAAGGCAAAGAAAAAAAATAAAGAAAAAATACACTATAATTAAGGGGAACTATATTCGTGAACAACGAAAAGCGGGGTCATTAATTGTGGTCTTGGGCCTATTAGGGGCCAAAAACTTGACCAATTCCAATAAAACTTGGCATGATTTAAGCTTAGTGTATTATAAGTCAGTTTACAAAGTTTAAAAGCCATATGATATATATTATAGAAAATGTGGCATTTTTTATATCTCAACTTTAGTTGCTGAATTGAGACGTTGAAATAGAAAAACTTCAACTTTCAAATTTTGGCTTCAAAAATTTCCCCAAAACACCAAATTGCACTTTTTTATGTCTCAATGTGTAAGATATTATATATTCAAAGTAAATGATAGCATACTTAATGTATGAGACTTATAAAAATTTGACAAAAAGTAATTTTATATGTGCCTATGCCAAAAAATAGAGGTTTTCAAATGAAGCGAGGCCTTATATGAAATGCAATATTTTCCACTAACAACAATTTTTTGAAGTTGTTAAGTTAAAACAAAACATTTAACATATCATAAATGTTCTTTTCATGTAAATATAAGTTTCAAAAAGCATAACACATGAGTTTTACATGGTATTAAGCAATGTCAAGCTTAAAATAACAAGTTGTCAATTTAGGCCGTTCCCTATATTTCCATATTTAATTGCATATAAATGATATTGGAGATGGAAATATGCTTCTTTTTGCCAAAATCCTTGCTGAGATATGATCAAATTTGAAGCCTGGATGTAACAAGACTGTTGCTTTTAATTGTATATGTAGAAAGTATGGTCTGATGCAAAGTTTTTTCAATTTACTGTTTAAAACCTGCATGGAATTTCAGTCTTAAAATGCCAATATTTTAACCACCAGCCATCCAGCAGAAGAAAATAAAGGTATTCTGTGAAACAGACAAGTTTAAACAACCTGCAATAAGTGCTTTTCATATAGATTCAGTGCAATCTGTTTAAAGAAATACAATTTTAAAGTGCATAGAACTTCATATTTCCCTTGCTTCGTACGGACCGCTAGACCTAGACTATTAAAACAGCACATTTTATACTCTTTTTATGCTTTTATCCACTTTTCCTTGTGTTCAGAGTTCACAAATGAGTAAAACACATGAAATAAATACCACAAACACAAATAGGTATCAGAAAAAAATTGTCAGAGAAAAAATAAGGATGCTGATTTTGCAAAAATGTGGAAAAAAGTGAAAAAGCTACTTTTTGGGCATATTAGCAGAAAAGTGACTTTTTTTTACAAATTTCTATCAAATAAAAGTGGAAATCATTTCTTCTCATATAGTTTGACAAATCAATACCAATAGATCATTCAGAGAAGTTGTCAAAGTATAAATTCAAAATTTGCTGAAATGCACCTCTTAGGCCACAGACCACAATTAATTCCTCTATTAGTTCTTTATAACTTTTTGTCTCATTAAAAAAAATGGACCTAATCTTTTTGTCAAATTTTTTGTGTGTGTAATGTATATTACTAGTCCAAAAACATATCCAAAATTCAGAAAGATTGCTCTGATGTAACTTACAATTTTAGCCAATACACATCCATACCCCTATGGACAAGTCAAGAGATGTTCCGAAAACTGAAAATATTACCTTTTTGCACTTGACCTAATCACTCTTTCCATATTAAAATCAGTTAAAATACCTTCAACAAAAAGTTATTTCACCTCTCTTCTTTCATTTCCACCCCATAAAAACTAACAAATGAATGAAAAAGGCAAAGAAAAAAAATAAAGAAAAAATACACTATAATTAAGGGGAACTATATTCGTGAACAACGAAAAGCGGGGTCATTAATTGTGGTCTTGGGCCTATTAGGGGCCAAAAACTTGACCAATTCCAATAAAACTTGGCATGATTTAAGCTTAGTGTATTATAAGTCAGTTTACAAAGTTTAAAAGCCATATGATATATATTATAGAAAATGTGGCATTTTTTATATCTCAACTTTAGTTGCTGAATTGAGACGTTGAAATAGAAAAACTTCAACTTTCAAATTTTGGCTTCAAAAATTTCCCCAAAACACCAAATTGCACTTTTTTATGTCTCAATGTGTAAGATATTATATATTCAAAGTAAATGATAGCATACTTAATGTATGAGACTTATAAAAATTTGACAAAAAGTAATTTTATATGTGCCTATGCCAAAAAATAGAGGTTTTCAAATGAAGCGAGGCCTTATATGAAATGCAATATTTTCCACTAACAACAATTTTTTGAAGTTGTTAAGTTAAAACAAAACATTTAACATATCATAAATGTTCTTTTCATGTAAATATAAGTTTCAAAAAGCATAACACATGAGTTTTACATGGTATTAAGCAATGTCAAGCTTAAAATAACAAGTTGTCAATTTAGGCCGTTCCCTATATTTCCATATTTAATTGCATATAAATGATATTGGAGATGGAAATATGCTTCTTTTTGCCAAAATCCTTGCTGAGATATGATCAAATTTGAAGCCTGGATGTAACAAGACTGTTGCTTTTAATTGTATATGTAGAAAGTATGGTCTGATGCAAAGTTTTTTCAATTTACTGTTTAAAACCTGCATGGAATTTCAGTCTTAAAATGCCAATATTTTAACCACCAGCCATCCAGCAGAAGAAAATAAAGGTATTCTGTGAAACAGACAAGTTTAAACAACCTGCAATAAGTGCTTTTCATATAGATTCAGTGCAATCTGTTTAAAGAAATACAATTTTAAAGTGCATAGAACTTCATATTTCCCTTGCTTCGTACGGACCGCTAGACCTAGACTATTAAAACAGCACATTTTATACTCTTTTTATGCTTTTATCCACTTTTCCTTGTGTTCAGAGTTCACAAATGAGTAAAACACATGAAATAAATACCACAAACACAAATAGGTATCAGAAAAAAATTGTCAGAGAAAAAATAAGGATGCTGATTTTGCAAAAATGTGGAAAAAAGTGAAAAAGCTACTTTTTGGGCATATTAGCAGAAAAGTGACTTTTTTTTACAAATTTCTATCAAATAAAAGTGGAAATCATTTCTTCTCATATAGTTTGACAAATCAATACCAATAGATCATTCAGAGAAGTTGTCAAAGTATAAATTCAAAATTTGCTGAAATGCACCTCTTAGGCCACAGACCACAATTAATTCCTCTATTAGTTCTTTATAACTTTTTGTCTCATTAAAAAAAATGGACCTAATCTTTTTGTCAAATTTTTTGTGTGTGTAATGTATATTACTAGTCCAAAAACATATCCAAAATTCAGAAAGATTGCTCTGATGTAACTTACAATTTTAGCCAATACACATCCATACCCCTATGGACAAGTCAAGAGATGTTCCGAAAACTGAAAATATTACCTTTTTGCACTTGACCTAATCACTCTTTCCATATTAAAATCAGTTAAAATACCTTCAACAAAAAGTTATTTCACCTCTCTTCTTTCATTTCCACCCCATAAAAACTAACAAATGAATGAAAAAGGCAAAGAAAAAAAATAAAGAAAAAATACACTATAATTAAGGGGAACTATATTCGTGAACAACGAAAAGCGGGGTCATTAATTGTGGTCTTGGGCCTATTAGGGGCCAAAAACTTGACCAATTCCAATAAAACTTGGCATGATTTAAGCTTAGTGTATTATAAGTCAGTTTACAAAGTTTAAAAGCCATATGATATATATTATAGAAAATGTGGCATTTTTTATATCTCAACTTTAGTTGCTGAATTGAGACGTTGAAATAGAAAAACTTCAACTTTCAAATTTTGGCTTCAAAAATTTCCCCAAAACACCAAATTGCACTTTTTTATGTCTCAATGTGTAAGATATTATATATTCAAAGTAAATGATAGCATACTTAATGTATGAGACTTATAAAAATTTGACAAAAAGTAATTTTATATGTGCCTATGCCAAAAAATAGAGGTTTTCAAATGAAGCGAGGCCTTATATGAAATGCAATATTTTCCACTAACAACAATTTTTTGAAGTTGTTAAGTTAAAACAAAACATTTAACATATCATAAATGTTCTTTTCATGTAAATATAAGTTTCAAAAAGCATAACACATGAGTTTTACATGGTATTAAGCAATGTCAAGCTTAAAATAACAAGTTGTCAATTTAGGCCGTTCCCTATATTTCCATATTTAATTGCATATAAATGATATTGGAGATGGAAATATGCTTCTTTTTGCCAAAATCCTTGCTGAGATATGATCAAATTTGAAGCCTGGATGTAACAAGACTGTTGCTTTTAATTGTATATGTAGAAAGTATGGTCTGATGCAAAGTTTTTTCAATTTACTGTTTAAAACCTGCATGGAATTTCAGTCTTAAAATGCCAATATTTTAACCACCAGCCATCCAGCAGAAGAAAATAAAGGTATTCTGTGAAACAGACAAGTTTAAACAACCTGCAATAAGTGCTTTTCATATAGATTCAGTGCAATCTGTTTAAAGAAATACAATTTTAAAGTGCATAGAACTTCATATTTCCCTTGCTTCGTACGGACCGCTAGACCTAGACTATTAAAACAGCACATTTTATACTCTTTTTATGCTTTTATCCACTTTTCCTTGTGTTCAGAGTTCACAAATGAGTAAAACACATGAAATAAATACCACAAACACAAATAGGTATCAGAAAAAAATTGTCAGAGAAAAAATAAGGATGCTGATTTTGCAAAAATGTGGAAAAAAGTGAAAAAGCTACTTTTTGGGCATATTAGCAGAAAAGTGACTTTTTTTTACAAATTTCTATCAAATAAAAGTGGAAATCATTTCTTCTCATATAGTTTGACAAATCAATACCAATAGATCATTCAGAGAAGTTGTCAAAGTATAAATTCAAAATTTGCTGAAATGCACCTATTAGGGGCCAAAAACTTGACCAATTCCAATAAAACTTGGCATGATTTAAGCTTAGTGTATTATAAGTCAGTTTACAAAGTTTAAAAGCCATATGATATATATTATAGAAAATGTGGCATTTTTTATATCTCAACTTTAGTTGCTGAATTGAGACGTTGAAATAGAAAAACTTCAACTTTCAAATTTTGGCTTCAAAAATTTCCCCAAAACACCAAATTGCACTTTTTTATGTCTCAATGTGTAAGATATTATATATTCAAAGTAAATGATAGCATACTTAATGTATGAGACTTATAAAAATTTGACAAAAAGTAATTTTATATGTGCCTATGCCAAAAAATAGAGGTTTTCAAATGAAGCGAGGCCTTATATGAAATGCAATATTTTCCACTAACAACAATTTTTTGAAGTTGTTAAGTTAAAACAAAACATTTAACATATCATAAATGTTCTTTTCATGTAAATATAAGTTTCAAAAAGCATAACACATGAGTTTTACATGGTATTAAGCAATGTCAAGCTTAAAATAACAAGTTGTCAATTTAGGCCGTTCCCTATATTTCCATATTTAATTGCATATAAATGATATTGGAGATGGAAATATGCTTCTTTTTGCCAAAATCCTTGCTGAGATATGATCAAATTTGAAGCCTGGATGTAACAAGACTGTTGCTTTTAATTGTATATGTAGAAAGTATGGTCTGATGCAAAGTTTTTTCAATTTACTGTTTAAAACCTGCATGGAATTTCAGTCTTAAAATGCCAATATTTTAACCACCAGCCATCCAGCAGAAGAAAATAAAGGTATTCTGTGAAACAGACAAGTTTAAACAACCTGCAATAAGTGCTTTTCATATAGATTCAGTGCAATCTGTTTAAAGAAATACAATTTTAAAGTGCATAGAACTTCATATTTCCCTTGCTTCGTACGGACCGCTAGACCTAGACTATTAAAACAGCACATTTTATACTCTTTTTATGCTTTTATCCACTTTTCCTTGTGTTCAGAGTTCACAAATGAGTAAAACACATGAAATAAATACCACAAACACAAATAGGTATCAGAAAAAAATTGTCAGAGAAAAAATAAGGATGCTGATTTTGCAAAAATGTGGAAAAAAGTGAAAAAGCTACTTTTTGGGCATATTAGCAGAAAAGTGACTTTTTTTTACAAATTTCTATCAAATAAAAGTGGAAATCATTTCTTCTCATATAGTTTGACAAATCAATACCAATAGATCATTCAGAGAAGTTGTCAAAGTATAAATTCAAAATTTGCTGAAATGCACCTATTAGGGGCCAAAAACTTGACCAATTCCAATAAAACTTGGCATGATTTAAGCTTAGTGTATTATAAGTCAGTTTACAAAGTTTAAAAGCCATATGATATATATTATAGAAAATGTGGCATTTTTTATATCTCAACTTTAGTTGCTGAATTGAGACGTTGAAATAGAAAAACTTCAACTTTCAAATTTTGGCTTCAAAAATTTCCCCAAAACACCAAATTGCACTTTTTTATGTCTCAATGTGTAAGATATTATATATTCAAAGTAAATGATAGCATACTTAATGTATGAGACTTATAAAAATTTGACAAAAAGTAATTTTATATGTGCCTATGCCAAAAAATAGAGGTTTTCAAATGAAGCGAGGCCTTATATGAAATGCAATATTTTCCACTAACAACAATTTTTTGAAGTTGTTAAGTTAAAACAAAACATTTAACATATCATAAATGTTCTTTTCATGTAAATATAAGTTTCAAAAAGCATAACACATGAGTTTTACATGGTATTAAGCAATGTCAAGCTTAAAATAACAAGTTGTCAATTTAGGCCGTTCCCTATATTTCCATATTTAATTGCATATAAATGATATTGGAGATGGAAATATGCTTCTTTTTGCCAAAATCCTTGCTGAGATATGATCAAATTTGAAGCCTGGATGTAACAAGACTGTTGCTTTTAATTGTATATGTAGAAAGTATGGTCTGATGCAAAGTTTTTTCAATTTACTGTTTAAAACCTGCATGGAATTTCAGTCTTAAAATGCCAATATTTTAACCACCAGCCATCCAGCAGAAGAAAATAAAGGTATTCTGTGAAACAGACAAGTTTAAACAACCTGCAATAAGTGCTTTTCATATAGATTCAGTGCAATCTGTTTAAAGAAATACAATTTTAAAGTGCATAGAACTTCATATTTCCCTTGCTTCGTACGGACCGCTAGACCTAGACTATTAAAACAGCACATTTTATACTCTTTTTATGCTTTTATCCACTTTTCCTTGTGTTCAGAGTTCACAAATGAGTAAAACACATGAAATAAATACCACAAACACAAATAGGTATCAGAAAAAAATTGTCAGAGAAAAAATAAGGATGCTGATTTTGCAAAAATGTGGAAAAAAGTGAAAAAGCTACTTTTTGGGCATATTAGCAGAAAAGTGACTTTTTTTTACAAATTTCTATCAAATAAAAGTGGAAATCATTTCTTCTCATATAGTTTGACAAATCAATACCAATAGATCATTCAGAGAAGTTGTCAAAGTATAAATTCAAAATTTGCTGAAATGCACCTCTTAGGCCACAGACCACAATTAATTCCTCTATTAGTTCTTTATAACTTTTTGTCTCATTAAAAAAAATGGACCTAATCTTTTTGTCAAATTTTTTGTGTGTGTAATGTATATTACTAGTCCAAAAACATATCCAAAATTCAGAAAGATTGCTCTGATGTAACTTACAATTTTAGCCAATACACATCCATACCCCTATGGACAAGTCAAGAGATGTTCCGAAAACTGAAAATATTACCTTTTTGCACTTGACCTAATCACTCTTTCCATATTAAAATCAGTTAAAATACCTTCAACAAAAAGTTATTTCACCTCTCTTCTTTCATTTCCACCCCATAAAAACTAACAAATGAATGAAAAAGGCAAAGAAAAAAAATAAAGAAAAAATACACTATAATTAAGGGGAACTATATTCGTGAACAACGAAAAGCGGGGTCATTAATTGTGGTCTTGGGCCTATTAGGGGCCAAAAACTTGACCAATTCCAATAAAACTTGGCATGATTTAAGCTTAGTGTATTATAAGTCAGTTTACAAAGTTTAAAAGCCATATGATATATATTATAGAAAATGTGGCATTTTTTATATCTCAACTTTAGTTGCTGAATTGAGACGTTGAAATAGAAAAACTTCAACTTTCAAATTTTGGCTTCAAAAATTTCCCCAAAACACCAAATTGCACTTTTTTATGTCTCAATGTGTAAGATATTATATATTCAAAGTAAATGATAGCATACTTAATGTATGAGACTTATAAAAATTTGACAAAAAGTAATTTTATATGTGCCTATGCCAAAAAATAGAGGTTTTCAAATGAAGCGAGGCCTTATATGAAATGCAATATTTTCCACTAACAACAATTTTTTGAAGTTGTTAAGTTAAAACAAAACATTTAACATATCATAAATGTTCTTTTCATGTAAATATAAGTTTCAAAAAGCATAACACATGAGTTTTACATGGTATTAAGCAATGTCAAGCTTAAAATAACAAGTTGTCAATTTAGGCCGTTCCCTATATTTCCATATTTAATTGCATATAAATGATATTGGAGATGGAAATATGCTTCTTTTTGCCAAAATCCTTGCTGAGATATGATCAAATTTGAAGCCTGGATGTAACAAGACTGTTGCTTTTAATTGTATATGTAGAAAGTATGGTCTGATGCAAAGTTTTTTCAATTTACTGTTTAAAACCTGCATGGAATTTCAGTCTTAAAATGCCAATATTTTAACCACCAGCCATCCAGCAGAAGAAAATAAAGGTATTCTGTGAAACAGACAAGTTTAAACAACCTGCAATAAGTGCTTTTCATATAGATTCAGTGCAATCTGTTTAAAGAAATACAATTTTAAAGTGCATAGAACTTCATATTTCCCTTGCTTCGTACGGACCGCTAGACCTAGACTATTAAAACAGCACATTTTATACTCTTTTTATGCTTTTATCCACTTTTCCTTGTGTTCAGAGTTCACAAATGAGTAAAACACATGAAATAAATACCACAAACACAAATAGGTATCAGAAAAAAATTGTCAGAGAAAAAATAAGGATGCTGATTTTGCAAAAATGTGGAAAAAAGTGAAAAAGCTACTTTTTGGGCATATTAGCAGAAAAGTGACTTTTTTTTTACAAATTTCTATCAAATAAAAGTGGAAATCATTTCTTCTCATATAGTTTGACAAATCAATACCAATAGATCATTCAGAGAAGTTGTCAAAGTATAAATTCAAAATTTGCTGAAATGCACCTCTTAGGCCACAGACCACAATTAATTCCTCTATTAGTTCTTTATAACTTTTTGTCTCATTAAAAAAAATGGACCTAATCTTTTTGTCAAATTTTTTGTGTGTGTAATGTATATTACTAGTCCAAAAACATATCCAAAATTCAGAAAGATTGCTCTGATGTAACTTACAATTTTAGCCAATACACATCCATACCCCTATGGACAAGTCAAGAGATGTTCCGAAAACTGAAAATATTACCTTTTTGCACTTGACCTAATCACTCTTTCCATATTAAAATCAGTTAAAATACCTTCAACAAAAAGTTATTTCACCTCTCTTCTTTCATTTCCACCCCATAAAAACTAACAAATGAATGAAAAAGGCAAAGAAAAAAAATAAAGAAAAAATACACTATAATTAAGGGGAACTATATTCGTGAACAACGAAAAGCGGGGTCATTAATTGTGGTCTTGGGCCTATTAGGGGCCAAAAACTTGACCAATTCCAATAAAACTTGGCATGATTTAAGCTTAGTGTATTATAAGTCAGTTTACAAAGTTTAAAAGCCATATGATATATATTATAGAAAATGTGGCATTTTTTATATCTCAACTTTAGTTGCTGAATTGAGACGTTGAAATAGAAAAACTTCAACTTTCAAATTTTGGCTTCAAAAATTTCCCCAAAACACCAAATTGCACTTTTTTATGTCTCAATGTGTAAGATATTATATATTCAAAGTAAATGATAGCATACTTAATGTATGAGACTTATAAAAATTTGACAAAAAGTAATTTTATATGTGCCTATGCCAAAAAATAGAGGTTTTCAAATGAAGCGAGGCCTTATATGAAATGCAATATTTTCCACTAACAACAATTTTTTGAAGTTGTTAAGTTAAAACAAAACATTTAACATATCATAAATGTTCTTTTCATGTAAATATAAGTTTCAAAAAGCATAACACATGAGTTTTACATGGTATTAAGCAATGTCAAGCTTAAAATAACAAGTTGTCAATTTAGGCCGTTCCCTATATTTCCATATTTAATTGCATATAAATGATATTGGAGATGGAAATATGCTTCTTTTTGCCAAAATCCTTGCTGAGATATGATCAAATTTGAAGCCTGGATGTAACAAGACTGTTGCTTTTAATTGTATATGTAGAAAGTATGGTCTGATGCAAAGTTTTTTCAATTTACTGTTTAAAACCTGCATGGAATTTCAGTCTTAAAATGCCAATATTTTAACCACCAGCCATCCAGCAGAAGAAAATAAAGGTATTCTGTGAAACAGACAAGTTTAAACAACCTGCAATAAGTGCTTTTCATATAGATTCAGTGCAATCTGTTTAAAGAAATACAATTTTAAAGTGCATAGAACTTCATATTTCCCTTGCTTCGTACGGACCGCTAGACCTAGACTATTAAAACAGCACATTTTATACTCTTTTTATGCTTTTATCCACTTTTCCTTGTGTTCAGAGTTCACAAATGAGTAAAACACATGAAATAAATACCACAAACACAAATAGGTATCAGAAAAAAATTGTCAGAGAAAAAATAAGGATGCTGATTTTGCAAAAATGTGGAAAAAAGTGAAAAAGCTACTTTTTGGGCATATTAGCAGAAAAGTGACTTTTTTTTACAAATTTCTATCAAATAAAAGTGGAAATCATTTCTTCTCATATAGTTTGACAAATCAATACCAATAGATCATTCAGAGAAGTTGTCAAAGTATAAATTCAAAATTTGCTGAAATGCACCTCTTAGGCCACAGACCACAATTAATTCCTCTATTAGTTCTTTATAACTTTTTGTCTCATTAAAAAAAATGGACCTAATCTTTTTGTCAAATTTTTTGTGTGTGTAATGTATATTACTAGTCCAAAAACATATCCAAAATTCAGAAAGATTGCTCTGATGTAACTTACAATTTTAGCCAATACACATCCATACCCCTATGGACAAGTCAAGAGATGTTCCGAAAACTGAAAATATTACCTTTTTGCACTTGACCTAATCACTCTTTCCATATTAAAATCAGTTAAAATACCTTCAACAAAAAGTTATTTCACCTCTCTTCTTTCATTTCCACCCCATAAAAACTAACAAATGAATGAAAAAGGCAAAGAAAAAAAATAAAGAAAAAATACACTATAATTAAGGGGAACTATATTCGTGAACAACGAAAAGCGGGGTCATTAATTGTGGTCTTGGGCCTATTAGGGGCCAAAAACTTGACCAATTCCAATAAAACTTGGCATGATTTAAGCTTAGTGTATTATAAGTCAGTTTACAAAGTTTAAAAGCCATATGATATATATTATAGAAAATGTGGCATTTTTTATATCTCAACTTTAGTTGCTGAATTGAGACGTTGAAATAGAAAAACTTCAACTTTCAAATTTTGGCTTCAAAAATTTCCCCAAAACACCAAATTGCACTTTTTTATGTCTCAATGTGTAAGATATTATATATTCAAAGTAAATGATAGCATACTTAATGTATGAGACTTATAAAAATTTGACAAAAAGTAATTTTATATGTGCCTATGCCAAAAAATAGAGGTTTTCAAATGAAGCGAGGCCTTATATGAAATGCAATATTTTCCACTAACAACAATTTTTTGAAGTTGTTAAGTTAAAACAAAACATTTAACATATCATAAATGTTCTTTTCATGTAAATATAAGTTTCAAAAAGCATAACACATGAGTTTTACATGGTATTAAGCAATGTCAAGCTTAAAATAACAAGTTGTCAATTTAGGCCGTTCCCTATATTTCCATATTTAATTGCATATAAATGATATTGGAGATGGAAATATGCTTCTTTTTGCCAAAATCCTTGCTGAGATATGATCAAATTTGAAGCCTGGATGTAACAAGACTGTTGCTTTTAATTGTATATGTAGAAAGTATGGTCTGATGCAAAGTTTTTTCAATTTACTGTTTAAAACCTGCATGGAATTTCAGTCTTAAAATGCCAATATTTTAACCACCAGCCATCCAGCAGAAGAAAATAAAGGTATTCTGTGAAACAGACAAGTTTAAACAACCTGCAATAAGTGCTTTTCATATAGATTCAGTGCAATCTGTTTAAAGAAATACAATTTTAAAGTGCATAGAACTTCATATTTCCCTTGCTTCGTACGGACCGCTAGACCTAGACTATTAAAACAGCACATTTTATACTCTTTTTATGCTTTTATCCACTTTTCCTTGTGTTCAGAGTTCACAAATGAGTAAAACACATGAAATAAATACCACAAACACAAATAGGTATCAGAAAAAAATTGTCAGAGAAAAAATAAGGATGCTGATTTTGCAAAAATGTGGAAAAAAGTGAAAAAGCTACTTTTTGGGCATATTAGCAGAAAAGTGACTTTTTTTTTACAAATTTCTATCAAATAAAAGTGGAAATCATTTCTTCTCATATAGTTTGACAAATCAATACCAATAGATCATTCAGAGAAGTTGTCAAAGTATAAATTCAAAATTTGCTGAAATGCACCTCTTAGGCCACAGACCACAATTAATTCCTCTATTAGTTCTTTATAACTTTTTGTCTCATTAAAAAAAATGGACCTAATCTTTTTGTCAAATTTTTTGTGTGTGTAATGTATATTACTAGTCCAAAAACATATCCAAAATTCAGAAAGATTGCTCTGATGTAACTTACAATTTTAGCCAATACACATCCATACCCCTATGGACAAGTCAAGAGATGTTCCGAAAACTGAAAATATTACCTTTTTGCACTTGACCTAATCACTCTTTCCATATTAAAATCAGTTAAAATACCTTCAACAAAAAGTTATTTCACCTCTCTTCTTTCATTTCCACCCCATAAAAACTAACAAATGAATGAAAAAGGCAAAGAAAAAAAATAAAGAAAAAATACACTATAATTAAGGGGAACTATATTCGTGAACAACGAAAAGCGGGGTCATTAATTGTGGTCTTGGGCCTATTAGGGGCCAAAAACTTGACCAATTCCAATAAAACTTGGCATGATTTAAGCTTAGTGTATTATAAGTCAGTTTACAAAGTTTAAAAGCCATATGATATATATTATAGAAAATGTGGCATTTTTTATATCTCAACTTTAGTTGCTGAATTGAGACGTTGAAATAGAAAAACTTCAACTTTCAAATTTTGGCTTCAAAAATTTCCCCAAAACACCAAATTGCACTTTTTTATGTCTCAATGTGTAAGATATTATATATTCAAAGTAAATGATAGCATACTTAATGTATGAGACTTATAAAAATTTGACAAAAAGTAATTTTATATGTGCCTATGCCAAAAAATAGAGGTTTTCAAATGAAGCGAGGCCTTATATGAAATGCAATATTTTCCACTAACAACAATTTTTTGAAGTTGTTAAGTTAAAACAAAACATTTAACATATCATAAATGTTCTTTTCATGTAAATATAAGTTTCAAAAAGCATAACACATGAGTTTTACATGGTATTAAGCAATGTCAAGCTTAAAATAACAAGTTGTCAATTTAGGCCGTTCCCTATATTTCCATATTTAATTGCATATAAATGATATTGGAGATGGAAATATGCTTCTTTTTGCCAAAATCCTTGCTGAGATATGATCAAATTTGAAGCCTGGATGTAACAAGACTGTTGCTTTTAATTGTATATGTAGAAAGTATGGTCTGATGCAAAGTTTTTTCAATTTACTGTTTAAAACCTGCATGGAATTTCAGTCTTAAAATGCCAATATTTTAACCACCAGCCATCCAGCAGAAGAAAATAAAGGTATTCTGTGAAACAGACAAGTTTAAACAACCTGCAATAAGTGCTTTTCATATAGATTCAGTGCAATCTGTTTAAAGAAATACAATTTTAAAGTGCATAGAACTTCATATTTCCCTTGCTTCGTACGGACCGCTAGACCTAGACTATTAAAACAGCACATTTTATACTCTTTTTATGCTTTTATCCACTTTTCCTTGTGTTCAGAGTTCACAAATGAGTAAAACACATGAAATAAATACCACAAACACAAATAGGTATCAGAAAAAAATTGTCAGAGAAAAAATAAGGATGCTGATTTTGCAAAAATGTGGAAAAAAGTGAAAAAGCTACTTTTTGGGCATATTAGCAGAAAAGTGACTTTTTTTTACAAATTTCTATCAAATAAAAGTGGAAATCATTTCTTCTCATATAGTTTGACAAATCAATACCAATAGATCATTCAGAGAAGTTGTCAAAGTATAAATTCAAAATTTGCTGAAATGCACCTCTTAGGCCACAGACCACAATTAATTCCTCTATTAGTTCTTTATAACTTTTTGTCTCATTAAAAAAAATGGACCTAATCTTTTTGTCAAATTTTTTGTGTGTGTAATGTATATTACTAGTCCAAAAACATATCCAAAATTCAGAAAGATTGCTCTGATGTAACTTACAATTTTAGCCAATACACATCCATACCCCTATGGACAAGTCAAGAGATGTTCCGAAAACTGAAAATATTACCTTTTTGCACTTGACCTAATCACTCTTTCCATATTAAAATCAGTTAAAATACCTTCAACAAAAAGTTATTTCACCTCTCTTCTTTCATTTCCACCCCATAAAAACTAACAAATGAATGAAAAAGGCAAAGAAAAAAAATAAAGAAAAAATACACTATAATTAAGGGGAACTATATTCGTGAACAACGAAAAGCGGGGTCATTAATTGTGGTCTTGGGCCTATTAGGGGCCAAAAACTTGACCAATTCCAATAAAACTTGGCATGATTTAAGCTTAGTGTATTATAAGTCAGTTTACAAAGTTTAAAAGCCATATGATATATATTATAGAAAATGTGGCATTTTTTATATCTCAACTTTAGTTGCTGAATTGAGACGTTGAAATAGAAAAACTTCAACTTTCAAATTTTGGCTTCAAAAATTTCCCCAAAACACCAAATTGCACTTTTTTATGTCTCAATGTGTAAGATATTATATATTCAAAGTAAATGATAGCATACTTAATGTATGAGACTTATAAAAATTTGACAAAAAGTAATTTTATATGTGCCTATGCCAAAAAATAGAGGTTTTCAAATGAAGCGAGGCCTTATATGAAATGCAATATTTTCCACTAACAACAATTTTTTGAAGTTGTTAAGTTAAAACAAAACATTTAACATATCATAAATGTTCTTTTCATGTAAATATAAGTTTCAAAAAGCATAACACATGAGTTTTACATGGTATTAAGCAATGTCAAGCTTAAAATAACAAGTTGTCAATTTAGGCCGTTCCCTATATTTCCATATTTAATTGCATATAAATGATATTGGAGATGGAAATATGCTTCTTTTTGCCAAAATCCTTGCTGAGATATGATCAAATTTGAAGCCTGGATGTAACAAGACTGTTGCTTTTAATTGTATATGTAGAAAGTATGGTCTGATGCAAAGTTTTTTCAATTTACTGTTTAAAACCTGCATGGAATTTCAGTCTTAAAATGCCAATATTTTAACCACCAGCCATCCAGCAGAAGAAAATAAAGGTATTCTGTGAAACAGACAAGTTTAAACAACCTGCAATAAGTGCTTTTCATATAGATTCAGTGCAATCTGTTTAAAGAAATACAATTTTAAAGTGCATAGAACTTCATATTTCCCTTGCTTCGTACGGACCGCTAGACCTAGACTATTAAAACAGCACATTTTATACTCTTTTTATGCTTTTATCCACTTTTCCTTGTGTTCAGAGTTCACAAATGAGTAAAACACATGAAATAAATACCACAAACACAAATAGGTATCAGAAAAAAATTGTCAGAGAAAAAATAAGGATGCTGATTTTGCAAAAATGTGGAAAAAAGTGAAAAAGCTACTTTTTGGGCATATTAGCAGAAAAGTGACTTTTTTTTACAAATTTCTATCAAATAAAAGTGGAAATCATTTCTTCTCATATAGTTTGACAAATCAATACCAATAGATCATTCAGAGAAGTTGTCAAAGTATAAATTCAAAATTTGCTGAAATGCACCTCTTAGGCCACAGACCACAATTAATTCCTCTATTAGTTCTTTATAACTTTTTGTCTCATTAAAAAAAATGGACCTAATCTTTTTGTCAAATTTTTTGTGTGTGTAATGTATATTACTAGTCCAAAAACATATCCAAAATTCAGAAAGATTGCTCTGATGTAACTTACAATTTTAGCCAATACACATCCATACCCCTATGGACAAGTCAAGAGATGTTCCGAAAACTGAAAATATTACCTTTTTGCACTTGACCTAATCACTCTTTCCATATTAAAATCAGTTAAAATACCTTCAACAAAAAGTTATTTCACCTCTCTTCTTTCATTTCCACCCCATAAAAACTAACAAATGAATGAAAAAGGCAAAGAAAAAAAATAAAGAAAAAATACACTATAATTAAGGGGAACTATATTCGTGAACAACGAAAAGCGGGGTCATTAATTGTGGTCTTGGGCCTATTAGGGGCCAAAAACTTGACCAATTCCAATAAAACTTGGCATGATTTAAGCTTAGTGTATTATAAGTCAGTTTACAAAGTTTAAAAGCCATATGATATATATTATAGAAAATGTGGCATTTTTTATATCTCAACTTTAGTTGCTGAATTGAGACGTTGAAATAGAAAAACTTCAACTTTCAAATTTTGGCTTCAAAAATTTCCCCAAAACACCAAATTGCACTTTTTTATGTCTCAATGTGTAAGATATTATATATTCAAAGTAAATGATAGCATACTTAATGTATGAGACTTATAAAAATTTGACAAAAAGTAATTTTATATGTGCCTATGCCAAAAAATAGAGGTTTTCAAATGAAGCGAGGCCTTATATGAAATGCAATATTTTCCACTAACAACAATTTTTTGAAGTTGTTAAGTTAAAACAAAACATTTAACATATCATAAATGTTCTTTTCATGTAAATATAAGTTTCAAAAAGCATAACACATGAGTTTTACATGGTATTAAGCAATGTCAAGCTTAAAATAACAAGTTGTCAATTTAGGCCGTTCCCTATATTTCCATATTTAATTGCATATAAATGATATTGGAGATGGAAATATGCTTCTTTTTGCCAAAATCCTTGCTGAGATATGATCAAATTTGAAGCCTGGATGTAACAAGACTGTTGCTTTTAATTGTATATGTAGAAAGTATGGTCTGATGCAAAGTTTTTTCAATTTACTGTTTAAAACCTGCATGGAATTTCAGTCTTAAAATGCCAATATTTTAACCACCAGCCATCCAGCAGAAGAAAATAAAGGTATTCTGTGAAACAGACAAGTTTAAACAACCTGCAATAAGTGCTTTTCATATAGATTCAGTGCAATCTGTTTAAAGAAATACAATTTTAAAGTGCATAGAACTTCATATTTCCCTTGCTTCGTACGGACCGCTAGACCTAGACTATTAAAACAGCACATTTTATACTCTTTTTATGCTTTTATCCACTTTTCCTTGTGTTCAGAGTTCACAAATGAGTAAAACACATGAAATAAATACCACAAACACAAATAGGTATCAGAAAAAAATTGTCAGAGAAAAAATAAGGATGCTGATTTTGCAAAAATGTGGAAAAAAGTGAAAAAGCTACTTTTTGGGCATATTAGCAGAAAAGTGACTTTTTTTTACAAATTTCTATCAAATAAAAGTGGAAATCATTTCTTCTCATATAGTTTGACAAATCAATACCAATAGATCATTCAGAGAAGTTGTCAAAGTATAAATTCAAAATTTGCTGAAATGCACCTATTAGGGGCCAAAAACTTGACCAATTCCAATAAAACTTGGCATGATTTAAGCTTAGTGTATTATAAGTCAGTTTACAAAGTTTAAAAGCCATATGATATATATTATAGAAAATGTGGCATTTTTTATATCTCAACTTTAGTTGCTGAATTGAGACGTTGAAATAGAAAAACTTCAACTTTCAAATTTTGGCTTCAAAAATTTCCCCAAAACACCAAATTGCACTTTTTTATGTCTCAATGTGTAAGATATTATATATTCAAAGTAAATGATAGCATACTTAATGTATGAGACTTATAAAAATTTGACAAAAAGTAATTTTATATGTGCCTATGCCAAAAAATAGAGGTTTTCAAATGAAGCGAGGCCTTATATGAAATGCAATATTTTCCACTAACAACAATTTTTTGAAGTTGTTAAGTTAAAACAAAACATTTAACATATCATAAATGTTCTTTTCATGTAAATATAAGTTTCAAAAAGCATAACACATGAGTTTTACATGGTATTAAGCAATGTCAAGCTTAAAATAACAAGTTGTCAATTTAGGCCGTTCCCTATATTTCCATATTTAATTGCATATAAATGATATTGGAGATGGAAATATGCTTCTTTTTGCCAAAATCCTTGCTGAGATATGATCAAATTTGAAGCCTGGATGTAACAAGACTGTTGCTTTTAATTGTATATGTAGAAAGTATGGTCTGATGCAAAGTTTTTTCAATTTACTGTTTAAAACCTGCATGGAATTTCAGTCTTAAAATGCCAATATTTTAACCACCAGCCATCCAGCAGAAGAAAATAAAGGTATTCTGTGAAACAGACAAGTTTAAACAACCTGCAATAAGTGCTTTTCATATAGATTCAGTGCAATCTGTTTAAAGAAATACAATTTTAAAGTGCATAGAACTTCATATTTCCCTTGCTTCGTACGGACCGCTAGACCTAGACTATTAAAACAGCACATTTTATACTCTTTTTATGCTTTTATCCACTTTTCCTTGTGTTCAGAGTTCACAAATGAGTAAAACACATGAAATAAATACCACAAACACAAATAGGTATCAGAAAAAAATTGTCAGAGAAAAAATAAGGATGCTGATTTTGCAAAAATGTGGAAAAAAGTGAAAAAGCTACTTTTTGGGCATATTAGCAGAAAAGTGACTTTTTTTTACAAATTTCTATCAAATAAAAGTGGAAATCATTTCTTCTCATATAGTTTGACAAATCAATACCAATAGATCATTCAGAGAAGTTGTCAAAGTATAAATTCAAAATTTGCTGAAATGCACCTCTTAGGCCACAGACCACAATTAATTCCTCTATTAGTTCTTTATAACTTTTTGTCTCATTAAAAAAAATGGACCTAATCTTTTTGTCAAATTTTTTGTGTGTGTAATGTATATTACTAGTCCAAAAACATATCCAAAATTCAGAAAGATTGCTCTGATGTAACTTACAATTTTAGCCAATACACATCCATACCCCTATGGACAAGTCAAGAGATGTTCCGAAAACTGAAAATATTACCTTTTTGCACTTGACCTAATCACTCTTTCCATATTAAAATCAGTTAAAATACCTTCAACAAAAAGTTATTTCACCTCTCTTCTTTCATTTCCACCCCATAAAAACTAACAAATGAATGAAAAAGGCAAAGAAAAAAAATAAAGAAAAAATACACTATAATTAAGGGGAACTATATTCGTGAACAACGAAAAGCGGGGTCATTAATTGTGGTCTTGGGCCTATTAGGGGCCAAAAACTTGACCAATTCCAATAAAACTTGGCATGATTTAAGCTTAGTGTATTATAAGTCAGTTTACAAAGTTTAAAAGCCATATGATATATATTATAGAAAATGTGGCATTTTTTATATCTCAACTTTAGTTGCTGAATTGAGACGTTGAAATAGAAAAACTTCAACTTTCAAATTTTGGCTTCAAAAATTTCCCCAAAACACCAAATTGCACTTTTTTATGTCTCAATGTGTAAGATATTATATATTCAAAGTAAATGATAGCATACTTAATGTATGAGACTTATAAAAATTTGACAAAAAGTAATTTTATATGTGCCTATGCCAAAAAATAGAGGTTTTCAAATGAAGCGAGGCCTTATATGAAATGCAATATTTTCCACTAACAACAATTTTTTGAAGTTGTTAAGTTAAAACAAAACATTTAACATATCATAAATGTTCTTTTCATGTAAATATAAGTTTCAAAAAGCATAACACATGAGTTTTACATGGTATTAAGCAATGTCAAGCTTAAAATAACAAGTTGTCAATTTAGGCCGTTCCCTATATTTCCATATTTAATTGCATATAAATGATATTGGAGATGGAAATATGCTTCTTTTTGCCAAAATCCTTGCTGAGATATGATCAAATTTGAAGCCTGGATGTAACAAGACTGTTGCTTTTAATTGTATATGTAGAAAGTATGGTCTGATGCAAAGTTTTTTCAATTTACTGTTTAAAACCTGCATGGAATTTCAGTCTTAAAATGCCAATATTTTAACCACCAGCCATCCAGCAGAAGAAAATAAAGGTATTCTGTGAAACAGACAAGTTTAAACAACCTGCAATAAGTGCTTTTCATATAGATTCAGTGCAATCTGTTTAAAGAAATACAATTTTAAAGTGCATAGAACTTCATATTTCCCTTGCTTCGTACGGACCGCTAGACCTAGACTATTAAAACAGCACATTTTATACTCTTTTTATGCTTTTATCCACTTTTCCTTGTGTTCAGAGTTCACAAATGAGTAAAACACATGAAATAAATACCACAAACACAAATAGGTATCAGAAAAAAATTGTCAGAGAAAAAATAAGGATGCTGATTTTGCAAAAATGTGGAAAAAAGTGAAAAAGCTACTTTTTGGGCATATTAGCAGAAAAGTGACTTTTTTTTACAAATTTCTATCAAATAAAAGTGGAAATCATTTCTTCTCATATAGTTTGACAAATCAATACCAATAGATCATTCAGAGAAGTTGTCAAAGTATAAATTCAAAATTTGCTGAAATGCACCTCTTAGGCCACAGACCACAATTAATTCCTCTATTAGTTCTTTATAACTTTTTGTCTCATTAAAAAAAATGGACCTAATCTTTTTGTCAAATTTTTTGTGTGTGTAATGTATATTACTAGTCCAAAAACATATCCAAAATTCAGAAAGATTGCTCTGATGTAACTTACAATTTTAGCCAATACACATCCATACCCCTATGGACAAGTCAAGAGATGTTCCGAAAACTGAAAATATTACCTTTTTGCACTTGACCTAATCACTCTTTCCATATTAAAATCAGTTAAAATACCTTCAACAAAAAGTTATTTCACCTCTCTTCTTTCATTTCCACCCCATAAAAACTAACAAATGAATGAAAAAGGCAAAGAAAAAAAATAAAGAAAAAATACACTATAATTAAGGGGAACTATATTCGTGAACAACGAAAAGCGGGGTCATTAATTGTGGTCTTGGGCCTATTAGGGGCCAAAAACTTGACCAATTCCAATAAAACTTGGCATGATTTAAGCTTAGTGTATTATAAGTCAGTTTACAAAGTTTAAAAGCCATATGATATATATTATAGAAAATGTGGCATTTTTTATATCTCAACTTTAGTTGCTGAATTGAGACGTTGAAATAGAAAAACTTCAACTTTCAAATTTTGGCTTCAAAAATTTCCCCAAAACACCAAATTGCACTTTTTTATGTCTCAATGTGTAAGATATTATATATTCAAAGTAAATGATAGCATACTTAATGTATGAGACTTATAAAAATTTGACAAAAAGTAATTTTATATGTGCCTATGCCAAAAAATAGAGGTTTTCAAATGAAGCGAGGCCTTATATGAAATGCAATATTTTCCACTAACAACAATTTTTTGAAGTTGTTAAGTTAAAACAAAACATTTAACATATCATAAATGTTCTTTTCATGTAAATATAAGTTTCAAAAAGCATAACACATGAGTTTTACATGGTATTAAGCAATGTCAAGCTTAAAATAACAAGTTGTCAATTTAGGCCGTTCCCTATATTTCCATATTTAATTGCATATAAATGATATTGGAGATGGAAATATGCTTCTTTTTGCCAAAATCCTTGCTGAGATATGATCAAATTTGAAGCCTGGATGTAACAAGACTGTTGCTTTTAATTGTATATGTAGAAAGTATGGTCTGATGCAAAGTTTTTTCAATTTACTGTTTAAAACCTGCATGGAATTTCAGTCTTAAAATGCCAATATTTTAACCACCAGCCATCCAGCAGAAGAAAATAAAGGTATTCTGTGAAACAGACAAGTTTAAACAACCTGCAATAAGTGCTTTTCATATAGATTCAGTGCAATCTGTTTAAAGAAATACAATTTTAAAGTGCATAGAACTTCATATTTCCCTTGCTTCGTACGGACCGCTAGACCTAGACTATTAAAACAGCACATTTTATACTCTTTTTATGCTTTTATCCACTTTTCCTTGTGTTCAGAGTTCACAAATGAGTAAAACACATGAAATAAATACCACAAACACAAATAGGTATCAGAAAAAAATTGTCAGAGAAAAAATAAGGATGCTGATTTTGCAAAAATGTGGAAAAAAGTGAAAAAGCTACTTTTTGGGCATATTAGCAGAAAAGTGACTTTTTTTTACAAATTTCTATCAAATAAAAGTGGAAATCATTTCTTCTCATATAGTTTGACAAATCAATACCAATAGATCATTCAGAGAAGTTGTCAAAGTATAAATTCAAAATTTGCTGAAATGCACCTCTTAGGCCACAGACCACAATTAATTCCTCTATTAGTTCTTTATAACTTTTTGTCTCATTAAAAAAAATGGACCTAATCTTTTTGTCAAATTTTTTGTGTGTGTAATGTATATTACTAGTCCAAAAACATATCCAAAATTCAGAAAGATTGCTCTGATGTAACTTACAATTTTAGCCAATACACATCCATACCCCTATGGACAAGTCAAGAGATGTTCCGAAAACTGAAAATATTACCTTTTTGCACTTGACCTAATCACTCTTTCCATATTAAAATCAGTTAAAATACCTTCAACAAAAAGTTATTTCACCTCTCTTCTTTCATTTCCACCCCATAAAAACTAACAAATGAATGAAAAAGGCAAAGAAAAAAAATAAAGAAAAAATACACTATAATTAAGGGGAACTATATTCGTGAACAACGAAAAGCGGGGTCATTAATTGTGGTCTTGGGCCTATTAGGGGCCAAAAACTTGACCAATTCCAATAAAACTTGGCATGATTTAAGCTTAGTGTATTATAAGTCAGTTTACAAAGTTTAAAAGCCATATGATATATATTATAGAAAATGTGGCATTTTTTATATCTCAACTTTAGTTGCTGAATTGAGACGTTGAAATAGAAAAACTTCAACTTTCAAATTTTGGCTTCAAAAATTTCCCCAAAACACCAAATTGCACTTTTTTATGTCTCAATGTGTAAGATATTATATATTCAAAGTAAATGATAGCATACTTAATGTATGAGACTTATAAAAATTTGACAAAAAGTAATTTTATATGTGCCTATGCCAAAAAATAGAGGTTTTCAAATGAAGCGAGGCCTTATATGAAATGCAATATTTTCCACTAACAACAATTTTTTGAAGTTGTTAAGTTAAAACAAAACATTTAACATATCATAAATGTTCTTTTCATGTAAATATAAGTTTCAAAAAGCATAACACATGAGTTTTACATGGTATTAAGCAATGTCAAGCTTAAAATAACAAGTTGTCAATTTAGGCCGTTCCCTATATTTCCATATTTAATTGCATATAAATGATATTGGAGATGGAAATATGCTTCTTTTTGCCAAAATCCTTGCTGAGATATGATCAAATTTGAAGCCTGGATGTAACAAGACTGTTGCTTTTAATTGTATATGTAGAAAGTATGGTCTGATGCAAAGTTTTTTCAATTTACTGTTTAAAACCTGCATGGAATTTCAGTCTTAAAATGCCAATATTTTAACCACCAGCCATCCAGCAGAAGAAAATAAAGGTATTCTGTGAAACAGACAAGTTTAAACAACCTGCAATAAGTGCTTTTCATATAGATTCAGTGCAATCTGTTTAAAGAAATACAATTTTAAAGTGCATAGAACTTCATATTTCCCTTGCTTCGTACGGACCGCTAGACCTAGACTATTAAAACAGCACATTTTATACTCTTTTTATGCTTTTATCCACTTTTCCTTGTGTTCAGAGTTCACAAATGAGTAAAACACATGAAATAAATACCACAAACACAAATAGGTATCAGAAAAAAATTGTCAGAGAAAAAATAAGGATGCTGATTTTGCAAAAATGTGGAAAAAAGTGAAAAAGCTACTTTTTGGGCATATTAGCAGAAAAGTGACTTTTTTTTACAAATTTCTATCAAATAAAAGTGGAAATCATTTCTTCTCATATAGTTTGACAAATCAATACCAATAGATCATTCAGAGAAGTTGTCAAAGTATAAATTCAAAATTTGCTGAAATGCACCTCTTAGGCCACAGACCACAATTAATTCCTCTATTAGTTCTTTATAACTTTTTGTCTCATTAAAAAAAATGGACCTAATCTTTTTGTCAAATTTTTTGTGTGTGTAATGTATATTACTAGTCCAAAAACATATCCAAAATTCAGAAAGATTGCTCTGATGTAACTTACAATTTTAGCCAATACACATCCATACCCCTATGGACAAGTCAAGAGATGTTCCGAAAACTGAAAATATTACCTTTTTGCACTTGACCTAATCACTCTTTCCATATTAAAATCAGTTAAAATACCTTCAACAAAAAGTTATTTCACCTCTCTTCTTTCATTTCCACCCCATAAAAACTAACAAATGAATGAAAAAGGCAAAGAAAAAAAATAAAGAAAAAATACACTATAATTAAGGGGAACTATATTCGTGAACAACGAAAAGCGGGGTCATTAATTGTGGTCTTGGGCCTATTAGGGGCCAAAAACTTGACCAATTCCAATAAAACTTGGCATGATTTAAGCTTAGTGTATTATAAGTCAGTTTACAAAGTTTAAAAGCCATATGATATATATTATAGAAAATGTGGCATTTTTTATATCTCAACTTTAGTTGCTGAATTGAGACGTTGAAATAGAAAAACTTCAACTTTCAAATTTTGGCTTCAAAAATTTCCCCAAAACACCAAATTGCACTTTTTTATGTCTCAATGTGTAAGATATTATATATTCAAAGTAAATGATAGCATACTTAATGTATGAGACTTATAAAAATTTGACAAAAAGTAATTTTATATGTGCCTATGCCAAAAAATAGAGGTTTTCAAATGAAGCGAGGCCTTATATGAAATGCAATATTTTCCACTAACAACAATTTTTTGAAGTTGTTAAGTTAAAACAAAACATTTAACATATCATAAATGTTCTTTTCATGTAAATATAAGTTTCAAAAAGCATAACACATGAGTTTTACATGGTATTAAGCAATGTCAAGCTTAAAATAACAAGTTGTCAATTTAGGCCGTTCCCTATATTTCCATATTTAATTGCATATAAATGATATTGGAGATGGAAATATGCTTCTTTTTGCCAAAATCCTTGCTGAGATATGATCAAATTTGAAGCCTGGATGTAACAAGACTGTTGCTTTTAATTGTATATGTAGAAAGTATGGTCTGATGCAAAGTTTTTTCAATTTACTGTTTAAAACCTGCATGGAATTTCAGTCTTAAAATGCCAATATTTTAACCACCAGCCATCCAGCAGAAGAAAATAAAGGTATTCTGTGAAACAGACAAGTTTAAACAACCTGCAATAAGTGCTTTTCATATAGATTCAGTGCAATCTGTTTAAAGAAATACAATTTTAAAGTGCATAGAACTTCATATTTCCCTTGCTTCGTACGGACCGCTAGACCTAGACTATTAAAACAGCACATTTTATACTCTTTTTATGCTTTTATCCACTTTTCCTTGTGTTCAGAGTTCACAAATGAGTAAAACACATGAAATAAATACCACAAACACAAATAGGTATCAGAAAAAAATTGTCAGAGAAAAAATAAGGATGCTGATTTTGCAAAAATGTGGAAAAAAGTGAAAAAGCTACTTTTTGGGCATATTAGCAGAAAAGTGACTTTTTTTTACAAATTTCTATCAAATAAAAGTGGAAATCATTTCTTCTCATATAGTTTGACAAATCAATACCAATAGATCATTCAGAGAAGTTGTCAAAGTATAAATTCAAAATTTGCTGAAATGCACCTCTTAGGCCACAGACCACAATTAATTCCTCTATTAGTTCTTTATAACTTTTTGTCTCATTAAAAAAAATGGACCTAATCTTTTTGTCAAATTTTTTGTGTGTGTAATGTATATTACTAGTCCAAAAACATATCCAAAATTCAGAAAGATTGCTCTGATGTAACTTACAATTTTAGCCAATACACATCCATACCCCTATGGACAAGTCAAGAGATGTTCCGAAAACTGAAAATATTACCTTTTTGCACTTGACCTAATCACTCTTTCCATATTAAAATCAGTTAAAATACCTTCAACAAAAAGTTATTTCACCTCTCTTCTTTCATTTCCACCCCATAAAAACTAACAAATGAATGAAAAAGGCAAAGAAAAAAAATAAAGAAAAAATACACTATAATTAAGGGGAACTATATTCGTGAACAACGAAAAGCGGGGTCATTAATTGTGGTCTTGGGCCTATTAGGGGCCAAAAACTTGACCAATTCCAATAAAACTTGGCATGATTTAAGCTTAGTGTATTATAAGTCAGTTTACAAAGTTTAAAAGCCATATGATATATATTATAGAAAATGTGGCATTTTTTATATCTCAACTTTAGTTGCTGAATTGAGACGTTGAAATAGAAAAACTTCAACTTTCAAATTTTGGCTTCAAAAATTTCCCCAAAACACCAAATTGCACTTTTTTATGTCTCAATGTGTAAGATATTATATATTCAAAGTAAATGATAGCATACTTAATGTATGAGACTTATAAAAATTTGACAAAAAGTAATTTTATATGTGCCTATGCCAAAAAATAGAGGTTTTCAAATGAAGCGAGGCCTTATATGAAATGCAATATTTTCCACTAACAACAATTTTTTGAAGTTGTTAAGTTAAAACAAAACATTTAACATATCATAAATGTTCTTTTCATGTAAATATAAGTTTCAAAAAGCATAACACATGAGTTTTACATGGTATTAAGCAATGTCAAGCTTAAAATAACAAGTTGTCAATTTAGGCCGTTCCCTATATTTCCATATTTAATTGCATATAAATGATATTGGAGATGGAAATATGCTTCTTTTTGCCAAAATCCTTGCTGAGATATGATCAAATTTGAAGCCTGGATGTAACAAGACTGTTGCTTTTAATTGTATATGTAGAAAGTATGGTCTGATGCAAAGTTTTTTCAATTTACTGTTTAAAACCTGCATGGAATTTCAGTCTTAAAATGCCAATATTTTAACCACCAGCCATCCAGCAGAAGAAAATAAAGGTATTCTGTGAAACAGACAAGTTTAAACAACCTGCAATAAGTGCTTTTCATATAGATTCAGTGCAATCTGTTTAAAGAAATACAATTTTAAAGTGCATAGAACTTCATATTTCCCTTGCTTCGTACGGACCGCTAGACCTAGACTATTAAAACAGCACATTTTATACTCTTTTTATGCTTTTATCCACTTTTCCTTGTGTTCAGAGTTCACAAATGAGTAAAACACATGAAATAAATACCACAAACACAAATAGGTATCAGAAAAAAATTGTCAGAGAAAAAATAAGGATGCTGATTTTGCAAAAATGTGGAAAAAAGTGAAAAAGCTACTTTTTGGGCATATTAGCAGAAAAGTGACTTTTTTTTACAAATTTCTATCAAATAAAAGTGGAAATCATTTCTTCTCATATAGTTTGACAAATCAATACCAATAGATCATTCAGAGAAGTTGTCAAAGTATAAATTCAAAATTTGCTGAAATGCACCTCTTAGGCCACAGACCACAATTAATTCCTCTATTAGTTCTTTATAACTTTTTGTCTCATTAAAAAAAATGGACCTAATCTTTTTGTCAAATTTTTTGTGTGTGTAATGTATATTACTAGTCCAAAAACATATCCAAAATTCAGAAAGATTGCTCTGATGTAACTTACAATTTTAGCCAATACACATCCATACCCCTATGGACAAGTCAAGAGATGTTCCGAAAACTGAAAATATTACCTTTTTGCACTTGACCTAATCACTCTTTCCATATTAAAATCAGTTAAAATACCTTCAACAAAAAGTTATTTCACCTCTCTTCTTTCATTTCCACCCCATAAAAACTAACAAATGAATGAAAAAGGCAAAGAAAAAAAATAAAGAAAAAATACACTATAATTAAGGGGAACTATATTCGTGAACAACGAAAAGCGGGGTCATTAATTGTGGTCTTGGGCCTATTAGGGGCCAAAAACTTGACCAATTCCAATAAAACTTGGCATGATTTAAGCTTAGTGTATTATAAGTCAGTTTACAAAGTTTAAAAGCCATATGATATATATTATAGAAAATGTGGCATTTTTTATATCTCAACTTTAGTTGCTGAATTGAGACGTTGAAATAGAAAAACTTCAACTTTCAAATTTTGGCTTCAAAAATTTCCCCAAAACACCAAATTGCACTTTTTTATGTCTCAATGTGTAAGATATTATATATTCAAAGTAAATGATAGCATACTTAATGTATGAGACTTATAAAAATTTGACAAAAAGTAATTTTATATGTGCCTATGCCAAAAAATAGAGGTTTTCAAATGAAGCGAGGCCTTATATGAAATGCAATATTTTCCACTAACAACAATTTTTTGAAGTTGTTAAGTTAAAACAAAACATTTAACATATCATAAATGTTCTTTTCATGTAAATATAAGTTTCAAAAAGCATAACACATGAGTTTTACATGGTATTAAGCAATGTCAAGCTTAAAATAACAAGTTGTCAATTTAGGCCGTTCCCTATATTTCCATATTTAATTGCATATAAATGATATTGGAGATGGAAATATGCTTCTTTTTGCCAAAATCCTTGCTGAGATATGATCAAATTTGAAGCCTGGATGTAACAAGACTGTTGCTTTTAATTGTATATGTAGAAAGTATGGTCTGATGCAAAGTTTTTTCAATTTACTGTTTAAAACCTGCATGGAATTTCAGTCTTAAAATGCCAATATTTTAACCACCAGCCATCCAGCAGAAGAAAATAAAGGTATTCTGTGAAACAGACAAGTTTAAACAACCTGCAATAAGTGCTTTTCATATAGATTCAGTGCAATCTGTTTAAAGAAATACAATTTTAAAGTGCATAGAACTTCATATTTCCCTTGCTTCGTACGGACCGCTAGACCTAGACTATTAAAACAGCACATTTTATACTCTTTTTATGCTTTTATCCACTTTTCCTTGTGTTCAGAGTTCACAAATGAGTAAAACACATGAAATAAATACCACAAACACAAATAGGTATCAGAAAAAAATTGTCAGAGAAAAAATAAGGATGCTGATTTTGCAAAAATGTGGAAAAAAGTGAAAAAGCTACTTTTTGGGCATATTAGCAGAAAAGTGACTTTTTTTTACAAATTTCTATCAAATAAAAGTGGAAATCATTTCTTCTCATATAGTTTGACAAATCAATACCAATAGATCATTCAGAGAAGTTGTCAAAGTATAAATTCAAAATTTGCTGAAATGCACCTCTTAGGCCACAGACCACAATTAATTCCTCTATTAGTTCTTTATAACTTTTTGTCTCATTAAAAAAAATGGACCTAATCTTTTTGTCAAATTTTTTGTGTGTGTAATGTATATTACTAGTCCAAAAACATATCCAAAATTCAGAAAGATTGCTCTGATGTAACTTACAATTTTAGCCAATACACATCCATACCCCTATGGACAAGTCAAGAGATGTTCCGAAAACTGAAAATATTACCTTTTTGCACTTGACCTAATCACTCTTTCCATATTAAAATCAGTTAAAATACCTTCAACAAAAAGTTATTTCACCTCTCTTCTTTCATTTCCACCCCATAAAAACTAACAAATGAATGAAAAAGGCAAAGAAAAAAAATAAAGAAAAAATACACTATAATTAAGGGGAACTATATTCGTGAACAACGAAAAGCGGGGTCATTAATTGTGGTCTTGGGCCTATTAGGGGCCAAAAACTTGACCAATTCCAATAAAACTTGGCATGATTTAAGCTTAGTGTATTATAAGTCAGTTTACAAAGTTTAAAAGCCATATGATATATATTATAGAAAATGTGGCATTTTTTATATCTCAACTTTAGTTGCTGAATTGAGACGTTGAAATAGAAAAACTTCAACTTTCAAATTTTGGCTTCAAAAATTTCCCCAAAACACCAAATTGCACTTTTTTATGTCTCAATGTGTAAGATATTATATATTCAAAGTAAATGATAGCATACTTAATGTATGAGACTTATAAAAATTTGACAAAAAGTAATTTTATATGTGCCTATGCCAAAAAATAGAGGTTTTCAAATGAAGCGAGGCCTTATATGAAATGCAATATTTTCCACTAACAACAATTTTTTGAAGTTGTTAAGTTAAAACAAAACATTTAACATATCATAAATGTTCTTTTCATGTAAATATAAGTTTCAAAAAGCATAACACATGAGTTTTACATGGTATTAAGCAATGTCAAGCTTAAAATAACAAGTTGTCAATTTAGGCCGTTCCCTATATTTCCATATTTAATTGCATATAAATGATATTGGAGATGGAAATATGCTTCTTTTTGCCAAAATCCTTGCTGAGATATGATCAAATTTGAAGCCTGGATGTAACAAGACTGTTGCTTTTAATTGTATATGTAGAAAGTATGGTCTGATGCAAAGTTTTTTCAATTTACTGTTTAAAACCTGCATGGAATTTCAGTCTTAAAATGCCAATATTTTAACCACCAGCCATCCAGCAGAAGAAAATAAAGGTATTCTGTGAAACAGACAAGTTTAAACAACCTGCAATAAGTGCTTTTCATATAGATTCAGTGCAATCTGTTTAAAGAAATACAATTTTAAAGTGCATAGAACTTCATATTTCCCTTGCTTCGTACGGACCGCTAGACCTAGACTATTAAAACAGCACATTTTATACTCTTTTTATGCTTTTATCCACTTTTCCTTGTGTTCAGAGTTCACAAATGAGTAAAACACATGAAATAAATACCACAAACACAAATAGGTATCAGAAAAAAATTGTCAGAGAAAAAATAAGGATGCTGATTTTGCAAAAATGTGGAAAAAAGTGAAAAAGCTACTTTTTGGGCATATTAGCAGAAAAGTGACTTTTTTTTACAAATTTCTATCAAATAAAAGTGGAAATCATTTCTTCTCATATAGTTTGACAAATCAATACCAATAGATCATTCAGAGAAGTTGTCAAAGTATAAATTCAAAATTTGCTGAAATGCACCTCTTAGGCCACAGACCACAATTAATTCCTCTATTAGTTCTTTATAACTTTTTGTCTCATTAAAAAAAATGGACCTAATCTTTTTGTCAAATTTTTTGTGTGTGTAATGTATATTACTAGTCCAAAAACATATCCAAAATTCAGAAAGATTGCTCTGATGTAACTTACAATTTTAGCCAATACACATCCATACCCCTATGGACAAGTCAAGAGATGTTCCGAAAACTGAAAATATTACCTTTTTGCACTTGACCTAATCACTCTTTCCATATTAAAATCAGTTAAAATACCTTCAACAAAAAGTTATTTCACCTCTCTTCTTTCATTTCCACCCCATAAAAACTAACAAATGAATGAAAAAGGCAAAGAAAAAAAATAAAGAAAAAATACACTATAATTAAGGGGAACTATATTCGTGAACAACGAAAAGCGGGGTCATTAATTGTGGTCTTGGGCCTATTAGGGGCCAAAAACTTGACCAATTCCAATAAAACTTGGCATGATTTAAGCTTAGTGTATTATAAGTCAGTTTACAAAGTTTAAAAGCCATATGATATATATTATAGAAAATGTGGCATTTTTTATATCTCAACTTTAGTTGCTGAATTGAGACGTTGAAATAGAAAAACTTCAACTTTCAAATTTTGGCTTCAAAAATTTCCCCAAAACACCAAATTGCACTTTTTTATGTCTCAATGTGTAAGATATTATATATTCAAAGTAAATGATAGCATACTTAATGTATGAGACTTATAAAAATTTGACAAAAAGTAATTTTATATGTGCCTATGCCAAAAAATAGAGGTTTTCAAATGAAGCGAGGCCTTATATGAAATGCAATATTTTCCACTAACAACAATTTTTTGAAGTTGTTAAGTTAAAACAAAACATTTAACATATCATAAATGTTCTTTTCATGTAAATATAAGTTTCAAAAAGCATAACACATGAGTTTTACATGGTATTAAGCAATGTCAAGCTTAAAATAACAAGTTGTCAATTTAGGCCGTTCCCTATATTTCCATATTTAATTGCATATAAATGATATTGGAGATGGAAATATGCTTCTTTTTGCCAAAATCCTTGCTGAGATATGATCAAATTTGAAGCCTGGATGTAACAAGACTGTTGCTTTTAATTGTATATGTAGAAAGTATGGTCTGATGCAAAGTTTTTTCAATTTACTGTTTAAAACCTGCATGGAATTTCAGTCTTAAAATGCCAATATTTTAACCACCAGCCATCCAGCAGAAGAAAATAAAGGTATTCTGTGAAACAGACAAGTTTAAACAACCTGCAATAAGTGCTTTTCATATAGATTCAGTGCAATCCGTTTAAAGAAATACAATTTTAAAGTGCATAGAACTTCATATTTCCCTTGCTTCGTACGGACCGCTAGACCTAGACTATTAAAACAGCACATTTTATACTCTTTTTATGCTTTTATCCACTTTTCCTTGTGTTCAGAGTTCACAAATGAGTAAAACACATGAAATAAATACCACAAACACAAATAGGTATCAGAAAAAAATTGTCAGAGAAAAAATAAGGATGCTGATTTTGCAAAAATGTGGAAAAAAGTGAAAAAGCTACTTTTTGGGCATATTAGCAGAAAAGTGACTTTTTTTTACAAATTTCTATCAAATAAAAGTGGAAATCATTTCTTCTCATATAGTTTGACAAATCAATACCAATAGATCATTCAGAGAAGTTGTCAAAGTATAAATTCAAAATTTGCTGAAATGCACCTCTTAGGCCACAGACCACAATTAATTCCTCTATTAGTTCTTTATAACTTTTTGTCTCATTAAAAAAAATGGACCTAATCTTTTTGTCAAATTTTTTGTGTGTGTAATGTATATTACTAGTCCAAAAACATATCCAAAATTCAGAAAGATTGCTCTGATGTAACTTACAATTTTAGCCAATACACATCCATACCCCTATGGACAAGTCAAGAGATGTTCCGAAAACTGAAAATATTACCTTTTTGCACTTGACCTAATCACTCTTTCCATATTAAAATCAGTTAAAATACCTTCAACAAAAAGTTATTTCACCTCTCTTCTTTCATTTCCACCCCATAAAAACTAACAAATGAATGAAAAAGGCAAAGAAAAAAAATAAAGAAAAAATACACTATAATTAAGGGGAACTATATTCGTGAACAACGAAAAGCGGGGTCATTAATTGTGGTCTTGGGCCTATTAGGGGCCAAAAACTTGACCAATTCCAATAAAACTTGGCATGATTTAAGCTTAGTGTATTATAAGTCAGTTTACAAAGTTTAAAAGCCATATGATATATATTATAGAAAATGTGGCATTTTTTATATCTCAACTTTAGTTGCTGAATTGAGACGTTGAAATAGAAAAACTTCAACTTTCAAATTTTGGCTTCAAAAATTTCCCCAAAACACCAAATTGCACTTTTTTATGTCTCAATGTGTAAGATATTATATATTCAAAGTAAATGATAGCATACTTAATGTATGAGACTTATAAAAATTTGACAAAAAGTAATTTTATATGTGCCTATGCCAAAAAATAGAGGTTTTCAAATGAAGCGAGGCCTTATATGAAATGCAATATTTTCCACTAACAACAATTTTTTGAAGTTGTTAAGTTAAAACAAAACATTTAACATATCATAAATGTTCTTTTCATGTAAATATAAGTTTCAAAAAGCATAACACATGAGTTTTACATGGTATTAAGCAATGTCAAGCTTAAAATAACAAGTTGTCAATTTAGGCCGTTCCCTATATTTCCATATTTAATTGCATATAAATGATATTGGAGATGGAAATATGCTTCTTTTTGCCAAAATCCTTGCTGAGATATGATCAAATTTGAAGCCTGGATGTAACAAGACTGTTGCTTTTAATTGTATATGTAGAAAGTATGGTCTGATGCAAAGTTTTTTCAATTTACTGTTTAAAACCTGCATGGAATTTCAGTCTTAAAATGCCAATATTTTAACCACCAGCCATCCAGCAGAAGAAAATAAAGGTATTCTGTGAAACAGACAAGTTTAAACAACCTGCAATAAGTGCTTTTCATATAGATTCAGTGCAATCCGTTTAAAGAAATACAATTTTAAAGTGCATAGAACTTCATATTTCCCTTGCTTCGTACGGACCGCTAGACCTAGACTATTAAAACAGCACATTTTATACTCTTTTTATGCTTTTATCCACTTTTCCTTGTGTTCAGAGTTCACAAATGAGTAAAACACATGAAATAAATACCACAAACACAAATAGGTATCAGAAAAAAATTGTCAGAGAAAAAATAAGGATGCTGATTTTGCAAAAATGTGGAAAAAAGTGAAAAAGCTACTTTTTGGGCATATTAGCAGAAAAGTGACTTTTTTTTACAAATTTCTATCAAATAAAAGTGGAAATCATTTCTTCTCATATAGTTTGACAAATCAATACCAATAGATCATTCAGAGAAGTTGTCAAAGTATAAATTCAAAATTTGCTGAAATGCACCTCTTAGGCCACAGACCACAATTAATTCCTCTATTAGTTCTTTATAACTTTTTGTCTCATTAAAAAAAATGGACCTAATCTTTTTGTCAAATTTTTTGTGTGTGTAATGTATATTACTAGTCCAAAAACATATCCAAAATTCAGAAAGATTGCTCTGATGTAACTTACAATTTTAGCCAATACACATCCATACCCCTATGGACAAGTCAAGAGATGTTCCGAAAACTGAAAATATTACCTTTTTGCACTTGACCTAATCACTCTTTCCATATTAAAATCAGTTAAAATACCTTCAACAAAAAGTTATTTCACCTCTCTTCTTTCATTTCCACCCCATAAAAACTAACAAATGAATGAAAAAGGCAAAGAAAAAAAATAAAGAAAAAATACACTATAATTAAGGGGAACTATATTCGTGAACAACGAAAAGCGGGGTCATTAATTGTGGTCTTGGGCCTATTAGGGGCCAAAAACTTGACCAATTCCAATAAAACTTGGCATGATTTAAGCTTAGTGTATTATAAGTCAGTTTACAAAGTTTAAAAGCCATATGATATATATTATAGAAAATGTGGCATTTTTTATATCTCAACTTTAGTTGCTGAATTGAGACGTTGAAATAGAAAAACTTCAACTTTCAAATTTTGGCTTCAAAAATTTCCCCAAAACACCAAATTGCACTTTTTTATGTCTCAATGTGTAAGATATTATATATTCAAAGTAAATGATAGCATACTTAATGTATGAGACTTATAAAAATTTGACAAAAAGTAATTTTATATGTGCCTATGCCAAAAAATAGAGGTTTTCAAATGAAGCGAGGCCTTATATGAAATGCAATATTTTCCACTAACAACAATTTTTTGAAGTTGTTAAGTTAAAACAAAACATTTAACATATCATAAATGTTCTTTTCATGTAAATATAAGTTTCAAAAAGCATAACACATGAGTTTTACATGGTATTAAGCAATGTCAAGCTTAAAATAACAAGTTGTCAATTTAGGCCGTTCCCTATATTTCCATATTTAATTGCATATAAATGATATTGGAGATGGAAATATGCTTCTTTTTGCCAAAATCCTTGCTGAGATATGATCAAATTTGAAGCCTGGATGTAACAAGACTGTTGCTTTTAATTGTATATGTAGAAAGTATGGTCTGATGCAAAGTTTTTTCAATTTACTGTTTAAAACCTGCATGGAATTTCAGTCTTAAAATGCCAATATTTTAACCACCAGCCATCCAGCAGAAGAAAATAAAGGTATTCTGTGAAACAGACAAGTTTAAACAACCTGCAATAAGTGCTTTTCATATAGATTCAGTGCAATCTGTTTAAAGAAATACAATTTTAAAGTGCATAGAACTTCATATTTCCCTTGCTTCGTACGGACCGCTAGACCTAGACTATTAAAACAGCACATTTTATACTCTTTTTATGCTTTTATCCACTTTTCCTTGTGTTCAGAGTTCACAAATGAGTAAAACACATGAAATAAATACCACAAACACAAATAGGTATCAGAAAAAAATTGTCAGAGAAAAAATAAGGATGCTGATTTTGCAAAAATGTGGAAAAAAGTGAAAAAGCTACTTTTTGGGCATATTAGCAGAAAAGTGACTTTTTTTTACAAATTTCTATCAAATAAAAGTGGAAATCATTTCTTCTCATATAGTTTGACAAATCAATACCAATAGATCATTCAGAGAAGTTGTCAAAGTATAAATTCAAAATTTGCTGAAATGCACCTCTTAGGCCACAGACCACAATTAATTCCTCTATTAGTTCTTTATAACTTTTTGTCTCATTAAAAAAAATGGACCTAATCTTTTTGTCAAATTTTTTGTGTGTGTAATGTATATTACTAGTCCAAAAACATATCCAAAATTCAGAAAGATTGCTCTGATGTAACTTACAATTTTAGCCAATACACATCCATACCCCTATGGACAAGTCAAGAGATGTTCCGAAAACTGAAAATATTACCTTTTTGCACTTGACCTAATCACTCTTTCCATATTAAAATCAGTTAAAATACCTTCAACAAAAAGTTATTTCACCTCTCTTCTTTCATTTCCACCCCATAAAAACTAACAAATGAATGAAAAAGGCAAAGAAAAAAAATAAAGAAAAAATACACTATAATTAAGGGGAACTATATTCGTGAACAACGAAAAGCGGGGTCATTAATTGTGGTCTTGGGCCTATTAGGGGCCAAAAACTTGACCAATTCCAATAAAACTTGGCATGATTTAAGCTTAGTGTATTATAAGTCAGTTTACAAAGTTTAAAAGCCATATGATATATATTATAGAAAATGTGGCATTTTTTATATCTCAACTTTAGTTGCTGAATTGAGACGTTGAAATAGAAAAACTTCAACTTTCAAATTTTGGCTTCAAAAATTTCCCCAAAACACCAAATTGCACTTTTTTATGTCTCAATGTGTAAGATATTATATATTCAAAGTAAATGATAGCATACTTAATGTATGAGACTTATAAAAATTTGACAAAAAGTAATTTTATATGTGCCTATGCCAAAAAATAGAGGTTTTCAAATGAAGCGAGGCCTTATATGAAATGCAATATTTTCCACTAACAACAATTTTTTGAAGTTGTTAAGTTAAAACAAAACATTTAACATATCATAAATGTTCTTTTCATGTAAATATAAGTTTCAAAAAGCATAACACATGAGTTTTACATGGTATTAAGCAATGTCAAGCTTAAAATAACAAGTTGTCAATTTAGGCCGTTCCCTATATTTCCATATTTAATTGCATATAAATGATATTGGAGATGGAAATATGCTTCTTTTTGCCAAAATCCTTGCTGAGATATGATCAAATTTGAAGCCTGGATGTAACAAGACTGTTGCTTTTAATTGTATATGTAGAAAGTATGGTCTGATGCAAAGTTTTTTCAATTTACTGTTTAAAACCTGCATGGAATTTCAGTCTTAAAATGCCAATATTTTAACCACCAGCCATCCAGCAGAAGAAAATAAAGGTATTCTGTGAAACAGACAAGTTTAAACAACCTGCAATAAGTGCTTTTCATATAGATTCAGTGCAATCTGTTTAAAGAAATACAATTTTAAAGTGCATAGAACTTCATATTTCCCTTGCTTCGTACGGACCGCTAGACCTAGACTATTAAAACAGCACATTTTATACTCTTTTTATGCTTTTATCCACTTTTCCTTGTGTTCAGAGTTCACAAATGAGTAAAACACATGAAATAAATACCACAAACACAAATAGGTATCAGAAAAAAATTGTCAGAGAAAAAATAAGGATGCTGATTTTGCAAAAATGTGGAAAAAAGTGAAAAAGCTACTTTTTGGGCATATTAGCAGAAAAGTGACTTTTTTTTACAAATTTCTATCAAATAAAAGTGGAAATCATTTCTTCTCATATAGTTTGACAAATCAATACCAATAGATCATTCAGAGAAGTTGTCAAAGTATAAATTCAAAATTTGCTGAAATGCACCTCTTAGGCCACAGACCACAATTAATTCCTCTATTAGTTCTTTATAACTTTTTGTCTCATTAAAAAAAATGGACCTAATCTTTTTGTCAAATTTTTTGTGTGTGTAATGTATATTACTAGTCCAAAAACATATCCAAAATTCAGAAAGATTGCTCTGATGTAACTTACAATTTTAGCCAATACACATCCATACCCCTATGGACAAGTCAAGAGATGTTCCGAAAACTGAAAATATTACCTTTTTGCACTTGACCTAATCACTCTTTCCATATTAAAATCAGTTAAAATACCTTCAACAAAAAGTTATTTCACCTCTCTTCTTTCATTTCCACCCCATAAAAACTAACAAATGAATGAAAAAGGCAAAGAAAAAAAATAAAGAAAAAATACACTATAATTAAGGGGAACTATATTCGTGAACAACGAAAAGCGGGGTCATTAATTGTGGTCTTGGGCCTATTAGGGGCCAAAAACTTGACCAATTCCAATAAAACTTGGCATGATTTAAGCTTAGTGTATTATAAGTCAGTTTACAAAGTTTAAAAGCCATATGATATATATTATAGAAAATGTGGCATTTTTTATATCTCAACTTTAGTTGCTGAATTGAGACGTTGAAATAGAAAAACTTCAACTTTCAAATTTTGGCTTCAAAAATTTCCCCAAAACACCAAATTGCACTTTTTTATGTCTCAATGTGTAAGATATTATATATTCAAAGTAAATGATAGCATACTTAATGTATGAGACTTATAAAAATTTGACAAAAAGTAATTTTATATGTGCCTATGCCAAAAAATAGAGGTTTTCAAATGAAGCGAGGCCTTATATGAAATGCAATATTTTCCACTAACAACAATTTTTTGAAGTTGTTAAGTTAAAACAAAACATTTAACATATCATAAATGTTCTTTTCATGTAAATATAAGTTTCAAAAAGCATAACACATGAGTTTTACATGGTATTAAGCAATGTCAAGCTTAAAATAACAAGTTGTCAATTTAGGCCGTTCCCTATATTTCCATATTTAATTGCATATAAATGATATTGGAGATGGAAATATGCTTCTTTTTGCCAAAATCCTTGCTGAGATATGATCAAATTTGAAGCCTGGATGTAACAAGACTGTTGCTTTTAATTGTATATGTAGAAAGTATGGTCTGATGCAAAGTTTTTTCAATTTACTGTTTAAAACCTGCATGGAATTTCAGTCTTAAAATGCCAATATTTTAACCACCAGCCATCCAGCAGAAGAAAATAAAGGTATTCTGTGAAACAGACAAGTTTAAACAACCTGCAATAAGTGCTTTTCATATAGATTCAGTGCAATCTGTTTAAAGAAATACAATTTTAAAGTGCATAGAACTTCATATTTCCCTTGCTTCGTACGGACCGCTAGACCTAGACTATTAAAACAGCACATTTTATACTCTTTTTATGCTTTTATCCACTTTTCCTTGTGTTCAGAGTTCACAAATGAGTAAAACACATGAAATAAATACCACAAACACAAATAGGTATCAGAAAAAAATTGTCAGAGAAAAAATAAGGATGCTGATTTTGCAAAAATGTGGAAAAAAGTGAAAAAGCTACTTTTTGGGCATATTAGCAGAAAAGTGACTTTTTTTTACAAATTTCTATCAAATAAAAGTGGAAATCATTTCTTCTCATATAGTTTGACAAATCAATACCAATAGATCATTCAGAGAAGTTGTCAAAGTATAAATTCAAAATTTGCTGAAATGCACCTCTTAGGCCACAGACCACAATTAATTCCTCTATTAGTTCTTTATAACTTTTTGTCTCATTAAAAAAAATGGACCTAATCTTTTTGTCAAATTTTTTGTGTGTGTAATGTATATTACTAGTCCAAAAACATATCCAAAATTCAGAAAGATTGCTCTGATGTAACTTACAATTTTAGCCAATACACATCCATACCCCTATGGACAAGTCAAGAGATGTTCCGAAAACTGAAAATATTACCTTTTTGCACTTGACCTAATCACTCTTTCCATATTAAAATCAGTTAAAATACCTTCAACAAAAAGTTATTTCACCTCTCTTCTTTCATTTCCACCCCATAAAAACTAACAAATGAATGAAAAAGGCAAAGAAAAAAAATAAAGAAAAAATACACTATAATTAAGGGGAACTATATTCGTGAACAACGAAAAGCGGGGTCATTAATTGTGGTCTTGGGCCTATTAGGGGCCAAAAACTTGACCAATTCCAATAAAACTTGGCATGATTTAAGCTTAGTGTATTATAAGTCAGTTTACAAAGTTTAAAAGCCATATGATATATATTATAGAAAATGTGGCATTTTTTATATCTCAACTTTAGTTGCTGAATTGAGACGTTGAAATAGAAAAACTTCAACTTTCAAATTTTGGCTTCAAAAATTTCCCCAAAACACCAAATTGCACTTTTTTATGTCTCAATGTGTAAGATATTATATATTCAAAGTAAATGATAGCATACTTAATGTATGAGACTTATAAAAATTTGACAAAAAGTAATTTTATATGTGCCTATGCCAAAAAATAGAGGTTTTCAAATGAAGCGAGGCCTTATATGAAATGCAATATTTTCCACTAACAACAATTTTTTGAAGTTGTTAAGTTAAAACAAAACATTTAACATATCATAAATGTTCTTTTCATGTAAATATAAGTTTCAAAAAGCATAACACATGAGTTTTACATGGTATTAAGCAATGTCAAGCTTAAAATAACAAGTTGTCAATTTAGGCCGTTCCCTATATTTCCATATTTAATTGCATATAAATGATATTGGAGATGGAAATATGCTTCTTTTTGCCAAAATCCTTGCTGAGATATGATCAAATTTGAAGCCTGGATGTAACAAGACTGTTGCTTTTAATTGTATATGTAGAAAGTATGGTCTGATGCAAAGTTTTTTCAATTTACTGTTTAAAACCTGCATGGAATTTCAGTCTTAAAATGCCAATATTTTAACCACCAGCCATCCAGCAGAAGAAAATAAAGGTATTCTGTGAAACAGACAAGTTTAAACAACCTGCAATAAGTGCTTTTCATATAGATTCAGTGCAATCTGTTTAAAGAAATACAATTTTAAAGTGCATAGAACTTCATATTTCCCTTGCTTCGTACGGACCGCTAGACCTAGACTATTAAAACAGCACATTTTATACTCTTTTTATGCTTTTATCCACTTTTCCTTGTGTTCAGAGTTCACAAATGAGTAAAACACATGAAATAAATACCACAAACACAAATAGGTATCAGAAAAAAATTGTCAGAGAAAAAATAAGGATGCTGATTTTGCAAAAATGTGGAAAAAAGTGAAAAAGCTACTTTTTGGGCATATTAGCAGAAAAGTGACTTTTTTTTACAAATTTCTATCAAATAAAAGTGGAAATCATTTCTTCTCATATAGTTTGACAAATCAATACCAATAGATCATTCAGAGAAGTTGTCAAAGTATAAATTCAAAATTTGCTGAAATGCACCTATTAGGGGCCAAAAACTTGACCAATTCCAATAAAACTTGGCATGATTTAAGCTTAGTACAAAAGCATCTTCTTGGTAACAAAATTAAGTAGTTTAAACAAATAACCACACTATTAGGTCAAAAAGAGGTGTTGTATATACATCAGCTACTGTACATTTAAAAAGTGCAACCTATATGTATAATATATATATCTATAAATGGTCAAGTTGAAGATTTCGAATTGCAGCGAAATAAAGATAGTATTAAATGGTGTAGCTATAAGACATCCCAATAAAATTGAAAAATAAAACTTTGCGGACTTGAATTGTTATCATCAGAAAAAGTAATTCCGAGAAGATATAATACCCGAAAGCGCTTTTCTGGAGTTTGATTATTTCTATATGGTCTAAAGTTATAGATGTGGAAGTACAAATTTTGAATACTTTTAAAAGCAAGATGATTTTATTATTGATTTTTTTTTTTACCACTCAGAATGCGTTTCCTTCCTCCAACTTGACACTTAAGAGGGAGAGGAACGGTCATCAATGACCGAAGACCGTGTCTCACCAAGCTAGAGACAGTCTCGGTCAGCTTCACGCTCAGAAGAAAACGCTATTTCTCTTCATCGTGGGTTTAGGTCCAGTCAGAGTTATCTGACGTCCCGGCGATACATACTATAGAAATGATCCCTAAAAGTATGATCTTACCCGCGCAGGATCGTTACATGAGTTTTACAAATAAGATATGTTCAGTAAAATAAGGTTAATAGTATTTTTTCTTATTACATGATTACGTGTAAAAACGCACACAATACCAAGTTGCAATTGTAATTTTGAAACGTAATAAAATACAGAAGAAGAAAAGATAGCAGGATTTTCATTCAGCTTTTGAGTTTTAAACGTTACGGTATATATGTAAAACACGCACGTTCAAGGGGAAATAACCAAATTATTACTATGACTATGACAATCCTAAGTCTAGTACAAAAGCATCTTCTTGGTAACAAAATTAAGTAGTTTAAACAAATAACCACACTATTAGGTCAAAAAGAGGTGTTGTATATACATCAGCTACTGTACATTTAAAAAGTGCAACCTACATGTATAATATATATCTATAAATGGTCAAGTTGAAGATTTCGAATTGCAGCGAAATAAAGATAGTATTAAATGGTGTAGCTATAAGACATCCCAATAAAATTGAAAAATAAAACTTTGCGGACTTGAATTGTTATCATCAGAAAAAGTAATTCCGAGAAGATATAATACCCGAAAGCGCTTTTCTGGAGTTTGATTATTTCTATATGGTCTAAAGTTATAGATGTGGAAGTACAAATTTTGAATACTTTTAAAAGCAAGATGATTTTATTATTGATTTTTTTTTTTACCACTCAGAATGCGTTTCCTTCCTCCAACTCCCCACTTAAGAGGGAGAGGAACGGTCATCAATGACCGAAGACCGTGTCTCACCAAGCTAGAGACAGTCTCGGTCAGCTTCACGCTCAGAAGAAAACGCTATTTCTCTTCATCGTGGGTTTAGGTCCAGTCAGAGTTATCTGACGTCCCGGCGATACATACTATAGAAATGATCCCTAAAAGTATGATCTTACCCGCGCAGGATCGTTACATGAGTTTTACAAATAAGATATGTTCAGTAAAATAAGGTTAATAGTATTTTTTCTTATTACATGATTACGTGTAAAAACGCACACAATACCAAGTTGCAATTGTAATTTTGAAACGTAATAAAATACAGAAGAAGAAAAGATAGCAGGATTTTCATTCAGCTTTTGAGTTTTAAACGTTACGGTATATATGTAAAACACGCACGTTCAAGGGGAAATAACCAAATTATTACTATGACTATGACAATCCTAAGTCTAGTACAAAAGCATCTTCTTGGTAACAAAATTAAGTAGTTTAAACAAATAACCACACTATTAGGTCAAAAAGAGGTGTTGTATATACATCAGCTACTGTACATTTAAAAAGTGCAACCTACATGTATAATATATATATCTATAAATGGTCAAGTTGAAGATTTCGAATTGCAGCGAAATAAAGATAGTATTAAATGGTGTAGCTATAAGACATCCCAATAAAATTGAAAAATAAAACTTTGCGGACTTGAATTGTTATCATCAGAAAAAGTAATTCCGAGAAGATATAATACCCGAAAGCGCTTTTCTGGAGTTTGATTATTTCTATATGGTCTAAAGTTATAGATGTGGAAGTACAAATTTTGAATACTTTTAAAAGCAAGATGATTTTATTATTGATTTTTTTTTTTACCACTCAGAATGCGTTTCCTTCCTCCAACTCCCCACTTAAGAGGGAGAGGAACGGTCATCAATGACCGAAGACCGTGTCTCACCAAGCTAGAGACAGTCTCGGTCAGCTTCACGCTCAGAAGAAAACGCTATTTCTCTTCATCGTGGGTTTAGGTCCAGTCAGAGTTATCTGACGTCCCGGCGATACATACTATAGAAATGATCCCTAAAAGTATGATCTTACCCGCGCAGGATCGTTACATGAGTTTTACAAATAAGATATGTTCAGTAAAATAAGGTTAATAGTATTTTTTCTTATTACATGATTACGTGTAAAAACGCACACAATACCAAGTTGCAATTGTAATTTTGAAACGTAATAAAATACAGAAGAAGAAAAGATAGCAGGATTTTCATTCAGCTTTTGAGTTTTAAACGTTACGGTATATATGTAAAACACGCACGTTCAAGGGGAAATAACCAAATTATTACTATGACTATGACAATCCTAAGTCTAGTACAAAAGCATCTTCTTGGTAACAAAATTAAGTAGTTTAAACAAATAACCACACTATTAGGTCAAAAAGAGGTGTTGTATATACATCAGCTACTGTACATTTAAAAAGTGCAACCTACATGTATAATATATATATCTATAAATGGTCAAGTTGAAGATTTCGAATTGCAGCGAAATAAAGATAGTATTAAATGGTGTAGCTATAAGACATCCCAATAAAATTGAAAAATAAAACTTTGCGGACTTGAATTGTTATCATCAGAAAAAGTAATTCCGAGAAGATATAATACCCGAAAGCGCTTTTCTGGAGTTTGATTATTTCTATATGGTCTAAAGTTATAGATGTGGAAGTACAAATTTTGAATACTTTTAAAAGCAAGATGATTTTATTATTGATTTTTTTTTTTACCACTCAGAATGCGTTTCCTTCTTCAACTTCCCACTTAAGAGGGAGAGGAACGGTCATCAATGACCGAAGACCGTGTCTCACCAAGCTAGAGACAGTCTCGGTCAGCTTCACGCTCAGAAGAAAACGCTATTTCTCTTCATCGTGGGTTTAGGTCCAGTCAGAGTTATCTGACGTCCCGGCGATACATACTATAGAAATGATCCCTAAAAGTATGATCTTACCCGCGCAGGATCGTTACATGAGTTTTACAAATAAGATATGTTCAGTAAAATAAGGTTAATAGTATTTTTTCTTATTACATGATTACGTGTAAAAACGCACACAATACCAAGTTGCAATTGTAATTTTGAAACGTAATAAAATACAGAAGAAGAAAAGATAGCAGGATTTTCATTCAGCTTTTGAGTTTTAAACGTTACGGTATATATGTAAAACACGCACGTTCAAGGGGAAATAACCAAATTATTACTATGACTATGACAATCCTAAGTCTAGTACAAAAGCATCTTCTTGGTAACAAAATTAAGTAGTTTAAACAAATAACCACACTATTAGGTCAAAAAGAGGTGTTGTATATACATCAGCTACTGTACATTTAAAAAGTGCAACCTACATGTATAATATATATATCTATAAATGGTCAAGTTGAAGATTTCGAATTGCAGCGAAATAAAGATAGTATTAAATGGTGTAGCTATAAGACATCCCAATAAAATTGAAAAATAAAACTTTGCGGACTTGAATTGTTATCATCAGAAAAAGTAATTCCGAGAAGATATAATACCCGAAAGCGCTTTTCTGGAGTTTGATTATTTCTATATGGTCTAAAGTTATAGATGTGGAAGTACAAATTTTGAATACTTTTAAAAGCAAGATGATTTTATTATTGATTTTTTTTTTTACCACTCAGAATGCGTTTCCTTCTTCAACTTCCCACTTAAGAGGGAGAGGAACGGTCATCAATGACCGAAGACCGTGTCTCACCAAGCTAGAGACAGTCTCGGTCAGCTTCACGCTCAGAAGAAAACGCTATTTCTCTTCATCGTGGGTTTAGGTCCAGTCAGAGTTATCTGACGTCCCGGCGATACATACTATAGAAATGATCCCTAAAAGTATGATCTTACCCGCGCAGGATCGTTACATGAGTTTTACAAATAAGATATGTTCAGTAAAATAAGGTTAATAGTATTTTTTCTTATTACATGATTACGTGTAAAAACGCACACAATACCAAGTTGCAATTGTAATTTTGAAACGTAATAAAATACAGAAGAAGAAAAGATAGCAGGATTTTCATTCAGCTTTTGAGTTTTAAACGTTACGGTATATATGTAAAACACGCACGTTCAAGGGGAAATAACCAAATTATTACTATGACTATGACAATCCTAAGTCTAGTACAAAAGCATCTTCTTGGTAACAAAATTAAGTAGTTTAAACAAATAACCACACTATTAGGTCAAAAAGAGGTGTTGTATATACATCAGCTACTGTACATTTAAAAAGTGCAACCTACATGTATAATATATATCTATAAATGGTCAAGTTGAAGATTTCGAATTGCAGCGAAATAAAGATAGTATTAAATGGTGTAGCTATAAGACATCCCAATAAAATTGAAAAATAAAACTTTGCGGACTTGAATTGTTATCATCAGAAAAAGTAATTCCGAGAAGATATAATACCCGAAAGCGCTTTTCTGGAGTTTGATTATTTCTATATGGTCTAAAGTTATAGATGTGGAAGTACAAATTTTGAATACTTTTAAAAGCAAGATGATTTTATTATTGATTTTTTTTTTTACCACTCAGAATGCGTTTCCTTCCTCCAACTCCCCACTTAAGAGGGAGAGGAACGGTCATCAATGACCGAAGACCGTGTCTCACCAAGCTAGAGACAGTCTCGGTCAGCTTCACGCTCAGAAGAAAACGCTATTTCTCTTCATCGTGGGTTTAGGTCCAGTCAGAGTTATCTGACGTCCCGGCGATACATACTATAGAAATGATCCCTAAAAGTATGATCTTACCCGCGCAGGATCGTTACATGAGTTTTACAAATAAGATATGTTCAGTAAAATAAGGTTAATAGTATTTTTTCTTATTACATGATTACGTGTAAAAACGCACACAATACCAAGTTGCAATTGTAATTTTGAAACGTAATAAAATACAGAAGAAGAAAAGATAGCAGGATTTTCATTCAGCTTTTGAGTTTTAAACGTTACGGTATATATGTAAAACACGCACGTTCAAGGGGAAATAACCAAATTATTACTATGACTATGACAATCCTAAGTCTAGTACAAAAGCATCTTCTTGGTAACAAAATTAAGTAGTTTAAACAAATAACCACACTATTAGGTCAAAAAGAGGTGTTGTATATACATCAGCTACTGTACATTTAAAAAGTGCAACCTACATGTATAATATATATATCTATAAATGGTCAAGTTGAAGATTTCGAATTGCAGCGAAATAAAGATAGTATTAAATGGTGTAGCTATAAGACATCCCAATAAAATTGAAAAATAAAACTTTGCGGACTTGAATTGTTATCATCAGAAAAAGTAATTCCGAGAAGATATAATACCCGAAAGCGCTTTTCTGGAGTTTGATTATTTCTATATGGTCTAAAGTTATAGATGTGGAAGTACAAATTTTGAATACTTTTAAAAGCAAGATGATTTTATTATTGATTTTTTTTTTTACCACTCAGAATGCGTTTCCTTCCTCCAACTCCCCACTTAAGAGGGAGAGGAACGGTCATCAATGACCGAAGACCGTGTCTCACCAAGCTAGAGACAGTCTCGGTCAGCTTCACGCTCAGAAGAAAACGCTATTTCTCTTCATCGTGGGTTTAGGTCCAGTCAGAGTTATCTGACGTCCCGGCGATACATACTATAGAAATGATCCCTAAAAGTATGATCTTACCCGCGCAGGATCGTTACATGAGTTTTACAAATAAGATATGTTCAGTAAAATAAGGTTAATAGTATTTTTTCTTATTACATGATTACGTGTAAAAACGCACACAATACCAAGTTGCAATTGTAATTTTGAAACGTAATAAAATACAGAAGAAGAAAAGATAGCAGGATTTTCATTCAGCTTTTGAGTTTTAAACGTTACGGTATATATGTAAAACACGCACGTTCAAGGGGAAATAACCAAATTATTACTATGACTATGACAATCCTAAGTCTAGTACAAAAGCATCTTCTTGGTAACAAAATTAAGTAGTTTAAACAAATAACCACACTATTAGGTCAAAAAGAGGTGTTGTATATACATCAGCTACTGTACATTTAAAAAGTGCAACCTACATGTATAATATATATATCTATAAATGGTCAAGTTGAAGATTTCGAATTGCAGCGAAATAAAGATAGTATTAAATGGTGTAGCTATAAGACATCCCAATAAAATTGAAAAATAAAACTTTGCGGACTTGAATTGTTATCATCAGAAAAAGTAATTCCGAGAAGATATAATACCCGAAAGCGCTTTTCTGGAGTTTGATTATTTCTATATGGTCTAAAGTTATAGATGTGGAAGTACAAATTTTGAATACTTTTAAAAGCAAGATGATTTTATTATTGATTTTTTTTTTTACCACTCAGAATGCGTTTCCTTCCTCCAACTCCCCACTTAAGAGGGAGAGGAACGGTCATCAATGACCGAAGACCGTGTCTCACCAAGCTAGAGACAGTCTCGGTCAGCTTCACGCTCAGAAGAAAACGCTATTTCTCTTCATCGTGGGTTTAGGTCCAGTCAGAGTTATCTGACGTCCCGGCGATACATACTATAGAAATGATCCCTAAAAGTATGATCTTACCCGCGCAGGATCGTTACATGAGTTTTACAAATAAGATATGTTCAGTAAAATAAGGTTAATAGTATTTTTTCTTATTACATGATTACGTGTAAAAACGCACACAATACCAAGTTGCAATTGTAATTTTGAAACGTAATAAAATACAGAAGAAGAAAAGATAGCAGGATTTTCATTCAGCTTTTGAGTTTTAAACGTTACGGTATATATGTAAAACACGCACGTTCAAGGGGAAATAACCAAATTATTACTATGACTATGACAATCCTAAGTCTAGTACAAAAGCATCTTCTTGGTAACAAAATTAAGTAGTTTAAACAAATAACCACACTATTAGGTCAAAAAGAGGTGTTGTATATACATCAGCTACTGTACATTTAAAAAGTGCAACCTACATGTATAATATATATATCTATAAATGGTCAAGTTGAAGATTTCGAATTGCAGCGAAATAAAGATAGTATTAAATGGTGTAGCTATAAGACATCCCAATAAAATTGAAAAATAAAACTTTGCGGACTTGAATTGTTATCATCAGAAAAAGTAATTCCGAGAAGATATAATACCCGAAAGCGCTTTTCTGGAGTTTGATTATTTCTATATGGTCTAAAGTTATAGATGTGGAAGTACAAATTTTGAATACTTTTAAAAGCAAGATGATTTTATTATTGATTTTTTTTTTTACCACTCAGAATGCGTTTCCTTCCTCCAACTCCCCACTTAAGAGGGAGAGGAACGGTCATCAATGACCGAAGACCGTGTCTCACCAAGCTAGAGACAGTCTCGGTCAGCTTCACGCTCAGAAGAAAACGCTATTTCTCTTCATCGTGGGTTTAGGTCCAGTCAGAGTTATCTGACGTCCCGGCGATACATACTATAGAAATGATCCCTAAAAGTATGATCTTACCCGCGCAGGATCGTTACATGAGTTTTACAAATAAGATATGTTCAGTAAAATAAGGTTAATAGTATTTTTTCTTATTACATGATTACGTGTAAAAACGCACACAATACCAAGTTGCAATTGTAATTTTGAAACGTAATAAAATACAGAAGAAGAAAAGATAGCAGGATTTTCATTCAGCTTTTGAGTTTTAAACGTTACGGTATATATGTAAAACACGCACGTTCAAGGGGAAATAACCAAATTATTACTATGACTATGACAATCCTAAGTCTAGTACAAAAGCATCTTCTTGGTAACAAAATTAAGTAGTTTAAACAAATAACCACACTATTAGGTCAAAAAGAGGTGTTGTATATACATCAGCTACTGTACATTTAAAAAGTGCAACCTACATGTATAATATATATATCTATAAATGGTCAAGTTGAAGATTTCGAATTGCAGCGAAATAAAGATAGTATTAAATGGTGTAGCTATAAGACATCCCAATAAAATTGAAAAATAAAACTTTGCGGACTTGAATTGTTATCATCAGAAAAAGTAATTCCGAGAAGATATAATACCCGAAAGCGCTTTTCTGGAGTTTGATTATTTCTATATGGTCTAAAGTTATAGATGTGGAAGTACAAATTTTGAATACTTTTAAAAGCAAGATGATTTTATTATTGATTTTTTTTTTTACCACTCAGAATGCGTTTCCTTCCTCCAACTCCCCACTTAAGAGGGAGAGGAACGGTCATCAATGACCGAAGACCGTGTCTCACCAAGCTAGAGACAGTCTCGGTCAGCTTCACGCTCAGAAGAAAACGCTATTTCTCTTCATCGTGGGTTTAGGTCCAGTCAGAGTTATCTGACGTCCCGGCGATACATACTATAGAAATGATCCCTAAAAGTATGATCTTACCCGCGCAGGATCGTTACATGAGTTTTACAAATAAGATATGTTCAGTAAAATAAGGTTAATAGTATTTTTTCTTATTACATGATTACGTGTAAAAACGCACACAATACCAAGTTGCAATTGTAATTTTGAAACGTAATAAAATACAGAAGAAGAAAAGATAGCAGGATTTTCATTCAGCTTTTGAGTTTTAAACGTTACGGTATATATGTAAAACACGCACGTTCAAGGGGAAATAACCAAATTATTACTATGACTATGACAATCCTAAGTCTAGTACAAAAGCATCTTCTTGGTAACAAAATTAAGTAGTTTAAACAAATAACCACACTATTAGGTCAAAAAGAGGTGTTGTATATACATCAGCTACTGTACATTTAAAAAGTGCAACCTACATGTATAATATATATATCTATAAATGGTCAAGTTGAAGATTTCGAATTGCAGCGAAATAAAGATAGTATTAAATGGTGTAGCTATAAGACATCCCAATAAAATTGAAAAATAAAACTTTGCGGACTTGAATTGTTATCATCAGAAAAAGTAATTCCGAGAAGATATAATACCCGAAAGCGCTTTTCTGGAGTTTGATTATTTCTATATGGTCTAAAGTTATAGATGTGGAAGTACAAATTTTGAATACTTTTAAAAGCAAGATGATTTTATTATTGATTTTTTTTTTACCACTCAGAATGCGTTTCCTTCCTCCAACTCCCCACTTAAGAGGGAGAGGAACGGTCATCAATGACCGAAGACCGTGTCTCACCAAGCTAGAGACAGTCTCGGTCAGCTTCACGCTCAGAAGAAAACGCTATTTCTCTTCATCGTGGGTTTAGGTCCAGTCAGAGTTATCTGACGTCCCGGCGATACATACTATAGAAATGATCCCTAAAAGTATGATCTTACCCGCGCAGGATCGTTACATGAGTTTTACAAATAAGATATGTTCAGTAAAATAAGGTTAATAGTATTTTTTCTTATTACATGATTACGTGTAAAAACGCACACAATACCAAGTTGCAATTGTAATTTTGAAACGTAATAAAATACAGAAGAAGAAAAGATAGCAGGATTTTCATTCAGCTTTTGAGTTTTAAACGTTACGGTATATATGTAAAACACGCACGTTCAAGGGGAAATAACCAAATTATTACTATGACTATGACAATCCTAAGTCTAGTACAAAAGCATCTTCTTGGTAACAAAATTAAGTAGTTTAAACAAATAACCACACTATTAGGTCAAAAAGAGGTGTTGTATATACATCAGCTACTGTACATTTAAAAAGTGCAACCTACATGTATAATATATATATCTATAAATGGTCAAGTTGAAGATTTCGAATTGCAGCGAAATAAAGATAGTATTAAATGGTGTAGCTATAAGACATCCCAATAAAATTGAAAAATAAAACTTTGCGGACTTGAATTGTTATCATCAGAAAAAGTAATTCCGAGAAGATATAATACCCGAAAGCGCTTTTCTGGAGTTTGATTATTTCTATATGGTCTAAAGTTATAGATGTGGAAGTACAAATTTTGAATACTTTTAAAAGCAAGATGATTTTATTATTGATTTTTTTTTTTACCACTCAGAATGCGTTTCCTTCCTCCAACTCCCCACTTAAGAGGGAGAGGAACGGTCATCAATGACCGAAGACCGTGTCTCACCAAGCTAGAGACAGTCTCGGTCAGCTTCACGCTCAGAAGAAAACGCTATTTCTCTTCATCGTGGGTTTAGGTCCAGTCAGAGTTATCTGACGTCCCGGCGATACATACTATAGAAATGATCCCTAAAAGTATGATCTTACCCGCGCAGGATCGTTACATGAGTTTTACAAATAAGATATGTTCAGTAAAATAAGGTTAATAGTATTTTTTCTTATTACATGATTACGTGTAAAAACGCACACAATACCAAGTTGCAATTGTAATTTTGAAACGTAATAAAATACAGAAGAAGAAAAGATAGCAGGATTTTCATTCAGCTTTTGAGTTTTAAACGTTACGGTATATATGTAAAACACGCACGTTCAAGGGGAAATAACCAAATTATTACTATGACTATGACAATCCTAAGTCTAGTACAAAAGCATCTTCTTGGTAACAAAATTAAGTAGTTTAAACAAATAACCACACTATTAGGTCAAAAAGAGGTGTTGTATATACATCAGCTACTGTACATTTAAAAAGTGCAACCTACATGTATAATATATATATCTATAAATGGTCAAGTTGAAGATTTCGAATTGCAGCGAAATAAAGATAGTATTAAATGGTGTAGCTATAAGACATCCCAATAAAATTGAAAAATAAAACTTTGCGGACTTGAATTGTTATCATCAGAAAAAGTAATTCCGAGAAGATATAATACCCGAAAGCGCTTTTCTGGAGTTTGATTATTTCTATATGGTCTAAAGTTATAGATGTGGAAGTACAAATTTTGAATACTTTTAAAAGCAAGATGATTTTATTATTGATTTTTTTTTTTACCACTCAGAATGCGTTTCCTTCCTCCAACTCCCCACTTAAGAGGGAGAGGAACGGTCATCAATGACCGAAGACCGTGTCTCACCAAGCTAGAGACAGTCTCGGTCAGCTTCACGCTCAGAAGAAAACGCTATTTCTCTTCATCGTGGGTTTAGGTCCAGTCAGAGTTATCTGACGTCCCGGCGATACATACTATAGAAATGATCCCTAAAAGTATGATCTTACCCGCGCAGGATCGTTACATGAGTTTTACAAATAAGATATGTTCAGTAAAATAAGGTTAATAGTATTTTTTCTTATTACATGATTACGTGTAAAAACGCACACAATACCAAGTTGCAATTGTAATTTTGAAACGTAATAAAATACAGAAGAAGAAAAGATAGCAGGATTTTCATTCAGCTTTTGAGTTTTAAACGTTACGGTATATATGTAAAACACGCACGTTCAAGGGGAAATAACCAAATTATTACTATGACTATGACAATCCTAAGTCTAGTACAAAAGCATCTTCTTGGTAACAAAATTAAGTAGTTTAAACAAATAACCACACTATTAGGTCAAAAAGAGGTGTTGTATATACATCAGCTACTGTACATTTAAAAAGTGCAACCTACATGTATAATATATATATCTATAAATGGTCAAGTTGAAGATTTCGAATTGCAGCGAAATAAAGATAGTATTAAATGGTGTAGCTATAAGACATCCCAATAAAATTGAAAAATAAAACTTTGCGGACTTGAATTGTTATCATCAGAAAAAGTAATTCCGAGAAGATATAATACCCGAAAGCGCTTTTCTGGAGTTTGATTATTTCTATATGGTCTAAAGTTATAGATGTGGAAGTACAAATTTTGAATACTTTTAAAAGCAAGATGATTTTATTATTGATTTTTTTTTTTACCACTCAGAATGCGTTTCCTTCCTCCAACTCCCCACTTAAGAGGGAGAGGAACGGTCATCAATGACCGAAGACCGTGTCTCACCAAGCTAGAGACAGTCTCGGTCAGCTTCACGCTCAGAAGAAAACGCTATTTCTCTTCATCGTGGGTTTAGGTCCAGTCAGAGTTATCTGACGTCCCGGCGATACATACTATAGAAATGATCCCTAAAAGTATGATCTTACCCGCGCAGGATCGTTACATGAGTTTTACAAATAAGATATGTTCAGTAAAATAAGGTTAATAGTATTTTTTCTTATTACATGATTACGTGTAAAAACGCACACAATACCAAGTTGCAATTGTAATTTTGAAACGTAATAAAATACAGAAGAAGAAAAGATAGCAGGATTTTCATTCAGCTTTTGAGTTTTAAACGTTACGGTATATATGTAAAACACGCACGTTCAAGGGGAAATAACCAAATTATTACTATGACTATGACAATCCTAAGTCTAGTACAAAAGCATCTTCTTGGTAACAAAATTAAGTAGTTTAAACAAATAACCACACTATTAGGTCAAAAAGAGGTGTTGTATATACATCAGCTACTGTACATTTAAAAAGTGCAACCTACATGTATAATATATATATCTATAAATGGTCAAGTTGAAGATTTCGAATTGCAGCGAAATAAAGATAGTATTAAATGGTGTAGCTATAAGACATCCCAATAAAATTGAAAAATAAAACTTTGCGGACTTGAATTGTTATCATCAGAAAAAGTAATTCCGAGAAGATATAATACCCGAAAGCGCTTTTCTGGAGTTTGATTATTTCTATATGGTCTAAAGTTATAGATGTGGAAGTACAAATTTTGAATACTTTTAAAAGCAAGATGATTTTATTATTGATTTTTTTTTTTACCACTCAGAATGCGTTTCCTTCCTCCAACTCCCCACTTAAGAGGGAGAGGAACGGTCATCAATGACCGAAGACCGTGTCTCACCAAGCTAGAGACAGTCTCGGTCAGCTTCACGCTCAGAAGAAAACGCTATTTCTCTTCATCGTGGGTTTAGGTCCAGTCAGAGTTATCTGACGTCCCGGCGATACATACTATAGAAATGATCCCTAAAAGTATGATCTTACCCGCGCAGGATCGTTACATGAGTTTTACAAATAAGATATGTTCAGTAAAATAAGGTTAATAGTATTTTTTCTTATTACATGATTACGTGTAAAAACGCACACAATACCAAGTTGCAATTGTAATTTTGAAACGTAATAAAATACAGAAGAAGAAAAGATAGCAGGATTTTCATTCAGCTTTTGAGTTTTAAACGTTACGGTATATATGTAAAACACGCACGTTCAAGGGGAAATAACCAAATTATTACTATGACTATGACAATCCTAAGTCTAGTACAAAAGCATCTTCTTGGTAACAAAATTAAGTAGTTTAAACAAATAACCACACTATTAGGTCAAAAAGAGGTGTTGTATATACATCAGCTACTGTACATTTAAAAAGTGCAACCTACATGTATAATATATATATCTATAAATGGTCAAGTTGAAGATTTCGAATTGCAGCGAAATAAAGATAGTATTAAATGGTGTAGCTATAAGACATCCCAATAAAATTGAAAAATAAAACTTTGCGGACTTGAATTGTTATCATCAGAAAAAGTAATTCCGAGAAGATATAATACCCGAAAGCGCTTTTCTGGAGTTTGATTATTTCTATATGGTCTAAAGTTATAGATGTGGAAGTACAAATTTTGAATACTTTTAAAAGCAAGATGATTTTATTATTGATTTTTTTTTTTACCACTCAGAATGCGTTTCCTTCCTCCAACTCCCCACTTAAGAGGGAGAGGAACGGTCATCAATGACCGAAGACCGTGTCTCACCAAGCTAGAGACAGTCTCGGTCAGCTTCACGCTCAGAAGAAAACGCTATTTCTCTTCATCGTGGGTTTAGGTCCAGTCAGAGTTATCTGACGTCCCGGCGATACATACTATAGAAATGATCCCTAAAAGTATGATCTTACCCGCGCAGGATCGTTACATGAGTTTTACAAATAAGATATGTTCAGTAAAATAAGGTTAATAGTATTTTTTCTTATTACATGATTACGTGTAAAAACGCACACAATACCAAGTTGCAATTGTAATTTTGAAACGTAATAAAATACAGAAGAAGAAAAGATAGCAGGATTTTCATTCAGCTTTTGAGTTTTAAACGTTACGGTATATATGTAAAACACGCACGTTCAAGGGGAAATAACCAAATTATTACTATGACTATGACAATCCTAAGTCTAGTACAAAAGCATCTTCTTGGTAACAAAATTAAGTAGTTTAAACAAATAACCACACTATTAGGTCAAAAAGAGGTGTTGTATATACATCAGCTACTGTACATTTAAAAAGTGCAACCTACATGTATAATATATATATCTATAAATGGTCAAGTTGAAGATTTCGAATTGCAGCGAAATAAAGATAGTATTAAATGGTGTAGCTATAAGACATCCCAATAAAATTGAAAAATAAAACTTTGCGGACTTGAATTGTTATCATCAGAAAAAGTAATTCCGAGAAGATATAATACCCGAAAGCGCTTTTCTGGAGTTTGATTATTTCTATATGGTCTAAAGTTATAGATGTGGAAGTACAAATTTTGAATACTTTTAAAAGCAAGATGATTTTATTATTGATTTTTTTTTTTACCACTCAGAATGCGTTTCCTTCCTCCAACTCCCCACTTAAGAGGGAGAGGAACGGTCATCAATGACCGAAGACCGTGTCTCACCAAGCTAGAGACAGTCTCGGTCAGCTTCACGCTCAGAAGAAAACGCTATTTCTCTTCATCGTGGGTTTAGGTCCAGTCAGAGTTATCTGACGTCCCGGCGATACATACTATAGAAATGATCCCTAAAAGTATGATCTTACCCGCGCAGGATCGTTACATGAGTTTTACAAATAAGATATGTTCAGTAAAATAAGGTTAATAGTATTTTTTCTTATTACATGATTACGTGTAAAAACGCACACAATACCAAGTTGCAATTGTAATTTTGAAACGTAATAAAATACAGAAGAAGAAAAGATAGCAGGATTTTCATTCAGCTTTTGAGTTTTAAACGTTACGGTATATATGTAAAACACGCACGTTCAAGGGGAAATAACCAAATTATTACTATGACTATGACAATCCTAAGTCTAGTACAAAAGCATCTTCTTGGTAACAAAATTAAGTAGTTTAAACAAATAACCACACTATTAGGTCAAAAAGAGGTGTTGTATATACATCAGCTACTGTACATTTAAAAAGTGCAACCTACATGTATAATATATATATCTATAAATGGTCAAGTTGAAGATTTCGAATTGCAGCGAAATAAAGATAGTATTAAATGGTGTAGCTATAAGACATCCCAATAAAATTGAAAAATAAAACTTTGCGGACTTGAATTGTTATCATCAGAAAAAGTAATTCCGAGAAGATATAATACCCGAAAGCGCTTTTCTGGAGTTTGATTATTTCTATATGGTCTAAAGTTATAGATGTGGAAGTACAAATTTTGAATACTTTTAAAAGCAAGATGATTTTATTATTGATTTTTTTTTTTACCACTCAGAATGCGTTTCCTTCCTCCAACTCCCCACTTAAGAGGGAGAGGAACGGTCATCAATGACCGAAGACCGTGTCTCACCAAGCTAGAGACAGTCTCGGTCAGCTTCACGCTCAGAAGAAAACGCTATTTCTCTTCATCGTGGGTTTAGGTCCAGTCAGAGTTATCTGACGTCCCGGCGATACATACTATAGAAATGATCCCTAAAAGTATGATCTTACCCGCGCAGGATCGTTACATGAGTTTTACAAATAAGATATGTTCAGTAAAATAAGGTTAATAGTATTTTTTCTTATTACATGATTACGTGTAAAAACGCACACAATACCAAGTTGCAATTGTAATTTTGAAACGTAATAAAATACAGAAGAAGAAAAGATAGCAGGATTTTCATTCAGCTTTTGAGTTTTAAACGTTACGGTATATATGTAAAACACGCACGTTCAAGGGGAAATAACCAAATTATTACTATGACTATGACAATCCTAAGTCTAGTACAAAAGCATCTTCTTGGTAACAAAATTAAGTAGTTTAAACAAATAACCACACTATTAGGTCAAAAGAGGTGTTGTATATACATCAGCTACTGTACATTTAAAAAGTGCAACCTACATGTATAATATATATATCTATAAATGGTCAAGTTGAAGATTTCGAATTGCAGCGAAATAAAGATAGTATTAAATGGTGTAGCTATAAGACATCCCAATAAAATTGAAAAATAAAACTTTGCGGACTTGAATTGTTATCATCAGAAAAAGTAATTCCGAGAAGATATAATACCCGAAAGCGCTTTTCTGGAGTTTGATTATTTCTATATGGTCTAAAGTTATAGATGTGGAAGTACAAATTTTGAATACTTTTAAAAGCAAGATGATTTTATTATTGATTTTTTTTTTTACCACTCAGAATGCGTTTCCTTCCTCCAACTCCCCACTTAAGAGGGAGAGGAACGGTCATCAATGACCGAAGACCGTGTCTCACCAAGCTAGAGACAGTCTCGGTCAGCTTCACGCTCAGAAGAAAACGCTATTTCTCTTCATCGTGGGTTTAGGTCCAGTCAGAGTTATCTGACGTCCCGGCGATACATACTATAGAAATGATCCCTAAAAGTATGATCTTACCCGCGCAGGATCGTTACATGAGTTTTACAAATAAGATATGTTCAGTAAAATAAGGTTAATAGTATTTTTTCTTATTACATGATTACGTGTAAAAACGCACACAATACCAAGTTGCAATTGTAATTTTGAAACGTAATAAAATACAGAAGAAGAAAAGATAGCAGGATTTTCATTCAGCTTTTGAGTTTTAAACGTTACGGTATATATGTAAAACACGCACGTTCAAGGGGAAATAACCAAATTATTACTATGACTATGACAATCCTAAGTCTAGTACAAAAGCATCTTCTTGGTAACAAAATTAAGTAGTTTAAACAAATAACCACACTATTAGGTCAAAAAGAGGTGTTGTATATACATCAGCTACTGTACATTTAAAAAGTGCAACCTACATGTATAATATATATATCTATAAATGGTCAAGTTGAAGATTTCGAATTGCAGCGAAATAAAGATAGTATTAAATGGTGTAGCTATAAGACATCCCAATAAAATTGAAAAATAAAACTTTGCGGACTTGAATTGTTATCATCAGAAAAAGTAATTCCGAGAAGATATAATACCCGAAAGCGCTTTTCTGGAGTTTGATTATTTCTATATGGTCTAAAGTTATAGATGTGGAAGTACAAATTTTGAATACTTTTAAAAGCAAGATGATTTTATTATTGATTTTTTTTTTTACCACTCAGAATGCGTTTCCTTCCTCCAACTCCCCACTTAAGAGGGAGAGGAACGGTCATCAATGACCGAAGACCGTGTCTCACCAAGCTAGAGACAGTCTCGGTCAGCTTCACGCTCAGAAGAAAACGCTATTTCTCTTCATCGTGGGTTTAGGTCCAGTCAGAGTTATCTGACGTCCCGGCGATACATACTATAGAAATGATCCCTAAAAGTATGATCTTACCCGCGCAGGATCGTTACATGAGTTTTACAAATAAGATATGTTCAGTAAAATAAGGTTAATAGTATTTTTTCTTATTACATGATTACGTGTAAAAACGCACACAATACCAAGTTGCAATTGTAATTTTGAAACGTAATAAAATACAGAAGAAGAAAAGATAGCAGGATTTTCATTCAGCTTTTGAGTTTTAAACGTTACGGTATATATGTAAAACACGCACGTTCAAGGGGAAATAACCAAATTATTACTATGACTATGACAATCCTAAGTCTAGTACAAAAGCATCTTCTTGGTAACAAAATTAAGTAGTTTAAACAAATAACCACACTATTAGGTCAAAAAGAGGTGTTGTATATACATCAGCTACTGTACATTTAAAAAGTGCAACCTACATGTATAATATATATATCTATAAATGGTCAAGTTGAAGATTTCGAATTGCAGCGAAATAAAGATAGTATTAAATGGTGTAGCTATAAGACATCCCAATAAAATTGAAAAATAAAACTTTGCGGACTTGAATTGTTATCATCAGAAAAAGTAATTCCGAGAAGATATAATACCCGAAAGCGCTTTTCTGGAGTTTGATTATTTCTATATGGTCTAAAGTTATAGATGTGGAAGTACAAATTTTGAATACTTTTAAAAGCAAGATGATTTTATTATTGATTTTTTTTTTTACCACTCAGAATGCGTTTCCTTCCTCCAACTCCCCACTTAAGAGGGAGAGGAACGGTCATCAATGACCGAAGACCGTGTCTCACCAAGCTAGAGACAGTCTCGGTCAGCTTCACGCTCAGAAGAAAACGCTATTTCTCTTCATCGTGGGTTTAGGTCCAGTCAGAGTTATCTGACGTCCCGGCGATACATACTATAGAAATGATCCCTAAAAGTATGATCTTACCCGCGCAGGATCGTTACATGAGTTTTACAAATAAGATATGTTCAGTAAAATAAGGTTAATAGTATTTTTTCTTATTACATGATTACGTGTAAAAACGCACACAATACCAAGTTGCAATTGTAATTTTGAAACGTAATAAAATACAGAAGAAGAAAAGATAGCAGGATTTTCATTCAGCTTTTGAGTTTTAAACGTTACGGTATATATGTAAAACACGCACGTTCAAGGGGAAATAACCAAATTATTACTATGACTATGACAATCCTAAGTCTAGTACAAAAGCATCTTCTTGGTAACAAAATTAAGTAGTTTTAAACAAATAACCACACTATTAGGTCAAAAAGAGGTGTTGTATATACATCAGCTACTGTACATTTAAAAAGTGCAACCTACATGTATAATATATATATCTATAAATGGTCAAGTTGAAGATTTCGAATTGCAGCGAAATAAAGATAGTATTAAATGGTGTAGCTATAAGACATCCCAATAAAATTGAAAAATAAAACTTTGCGGACTTGAATTGTTATCATCAGAAAAAGTAATTCCGAGAAGATATAATACCCGAAAGCGCTTTTCTGGAGTTTGATTATTTCTATATGGTCTAAAGTTATAGATGTGGAAGTACAAATTTTGAATACTTTTAAAAGCAAGATGATTTTATTATTGATTTTTTTTTTTACCACTCAGAATGCGTTTCCTTCCTCCAACTCCCCACTTAAGAGGGAGAGGAACGGTCATCAATGACCGAAGACCGTGTCTCACCAAGCTAGAGACAGTCTCGGTCAGCTTCACGCTCAGAAGAAAACGCTATTTCTCTTCATCGTGGGTTTAGGTCCAGTCAGAGTTATCTGACGTCCCGGCGATACATACTATAGAAATGATCCCTAAAAGTATGATCTTACCCGCGCAGGATCGTTACATGAGTTTTACAAATAAGATATGTTCAGTAAAATAAGGTTAATAGTATTTTTTCTTATTACATGATTACGTGTAAAAACGCACACAATACCAAGTTGCAATTGTAATTTTGAAACGTAATAAAATACAGAAGAAGAAAAGATAGCAGGATTTTCATTCAGCTTTTGAGTTTTAAACGTTACGGTATATATGTAAAACACGCACGTTCAAGGGGAAATAACCAAATTATTACTATGACTATGACAATCCTAAGTCTAGTACAAAAGCATCTTCTTGGTAACAAAATTAAGTAGTTTAAACAAATAACCACACTATTAGGTCAAAAAGAGGTGTTGTATATACATCAGCTACTGTACATTTAAAAAGTGCAACCTACATGTATAATATATATCTATAAATGGTCAAGTTGAAGATTTCGAATTGCAGCGAAATAAAGATAGTATTAAATGGTGTAGCTATAAGACATCCCAATAAAATTGAAAAATAAAACTTTGCGGACTTGAATTGTTATCATCAGAAAAAGTAATTCCGAGAAGATATAATACCCGAAAGCGCTTTTCTGGAGTTTGATTATTTCTATATGGTCTAAAGTTATAGATGTGGAAGTACAAATTTTGAATACTTTTAAAAGCAAGATGATTTTATTATTGATTTTTTTTTTTACCACTCAGAATGCGTTTCCTTCCTCCAACTCCCCACTTAAGAGGGAGAGGAACGGTCATCAATGACCGAAGACCGTGTCTCACCAAGCTAGAGACAGTCTCGGTCAGCTTCACGCTCAGAAGAAAACGCTATTTCTCTTCATCGTGAGTTTAGGTCCAGTCAGAGTTATCTGACGTCCCGGCGATACATACTATAGAAATGATCCCTAAAAGTATGATCTTACCCGCGCAGGATCGTTACATGAGTTTTACAAATAAGATATGTTCAGTAAAATAAGGTTAATAGTATTTTTTCTTATTACATGATTACGTGTAAAAACGCACACAATACCAAGTTGCAATTGTAATTTTGAAACGTAATAAAATACAGAAGAAGAAAAGATAGCAGGATTTTCATTCAGCTTTTGAGTTTTAAACGTTACGGTATATATGTAAAACACGCACGTTCAAGGGGAAATAACCAAATTATTACTATGACTATGACAATCCTAAGTCTAGTACAAAAGCATCTTCTTGGTAACAAAATTAAGTAGTTTAAACAAATAACCACACTATTAGGTCAAAAAGAGGTGTTGTATATACATCAGCTACTGTACATTTAAAAAGTGCAACCTACATGTATAATATATATATCTATAAATGGTCAAGTTGAAGATTTCGAATTGCAGCGAAATAAAGATAGTATTAAATGGTGTAGCTATAAGACATCCCAATAAAATTGAAAAATAAAACTTTGCGGACTTGAATTGTTATCATCAGAAAAAGTAATTCCGAGAAGATATAATACCCGAAAGCGCTTTTCTGGAGTTTGATTATTTCTATATGGTCTAAAGTTATAGATGTGGAAGTACAAATTTTGAATACTTTTAAAAGCAAGATGATTTTATTATTGATTTTTTTTTTTACCACTCAGAATGCGTTTCCTTCCTCCAACTCCCCACTTAAGAGGGAGAGGAACGGTCATCAATGACCGAAGACCGTGTCTCACCAAGCTAGAGACAGTCTCGGTCAGCTTCACGCTCAGAAGAAAACGCTATTTCTCTTCATCGTGGGTTTAGGTCCAGTCAGAGTTATCTGACGTCCCGGCGATACATACTATAGAAATGATCCCTAAAAGTATGATCTTACCCGCGCAGGATCGTTACATGAGTTTTACAAATAAGATATGTTCAGTAAAATAAGGTTAATAGTATTTTTTCTTATTACATGATTACGTGTAAAAACGCACACAATACCAAGTTGCAATTGTAATTTTGAAACGTAATAAAATACAGAAGAAGAAAAGATAGCAGGATTTTCATTCAGCTTTTGAGTTTTAAACGTTACGGTATATATGTAAAACACGCACGTTCAAGGGGAAATAACCAAATTATTACTATGACTATGACAATCCTAAGTCTAGTACAAAAGCATCTTCTTGGTAACAAAATTAAGTAGTTTAAACAAATAACCACACTATTAGGTCAAAAAGAGGTGTTGTATATACATCAGCTACTGTACATTTAAAAAGTGCAACCTACATGTATAATATATATATCTATAAATGGTCAAGTTGAAGATTTCGAATTGCAGCGAAATAAAGATAGTATTAAATGGTGTAGCTATAAGACATCCCAATAAAATTGAAAAATAAAACTTTGCGGACTTGAATTGTTATCATCAGAAAAAGTAATTCCGAGAAGATATAATACCCGAAAGCGCTTTTCTGGAGTTTGATTATTTCTATATGGTCTAAAGTTATAGATGTGGAAGTACAAATTTTGAATACTTTTAAAAGCAAGATGATTTTATTATTGATTTTTTTTTTTACCACTCAGAATGCGTTTCCTTCCTCCAACTCCCCACTTAAGAGGGAGAGGAACGGTCATCAATGACCGAAGACCGTGTCTCACCAAGCTAGAGACAGTCTCGGTCAGCTTCACGCTCAGAAGAAAACGCTATTTCTCTTCATCGTGGGTTTAGGTCCAGTCAGAGTTATCTGACGTCCCGGCGATACATACTATAGAAATGATCCCTAAAAGTATGATCTTACCCGCGCAGGATCGTTACATGAGTTTTACAAATAAGATATGTTCAGTAAAATAAGGTTAATAGTATTTTTTCTTATTACATGATTACGTGTAAAAACGCACACAATACCAAGTTGCAATTGTAATTTTGAAACGTAATAAAATACAGAAGAAGAAAAGATAGCAGGATTTTCATTCAGCTTTTGAGTTTTAAACGTTACGGTATATATGTAAAACACGCACGTTCAAGGGGAAATAACCAAATTATTACTATGACTATGACAATCCTAAGTCTAGTACAAAAGCATCTTCTTGGTAACAAAATTAAGTAGTTTAAACAAATAACCACACTATTAGGTCAAAAAGAGGTGTTGTATATACATCAGCTACTGTACATTTAAAAAGTGCAACCTACATGTATAATATATATCTATAAATGGTCAAGTTGAAGATTTCGAATTGCAGCGAAATAAAGATAGTATTAAATGGTGTAGCTATAAGACATCCCAATAAAATTGAAAAATAAAACTTTGCGGACTTGAATTGTTATCATCAGAAAAAGTAATTCCGAGAAGATATAATACCCGAAAGCGCTTTTCTGGAGTTTGATTATTTCTATATGGTCTAAAGTTATAGATGTGGAAGTACAAATTTTGAATACTTTTAAAAGCAAGATGATTTTATTATTGATTTTTTTTTTTACCACTCAGAATGCGTTTCCTTCCTCCAACTCCCCACTTAAGAGGGAGAGGAACGGTCATCAATGACCGAAGACCGTGTCTCACCAAGCTAGAGACAGTCTCGGTCAGCTTCACGCTCAGAAGAAAACGCTATTTCTCTTCATCGTGGGTTTAGGTCCAGTCAGAGTTATCTGACGTCCCGGCGATACATACTATAGAAATGATCCCTAAAAGTATGATCTTACCCGCGCAGGATCGTTACATGAGTTTTACAAATAAGATATGTTCAGTAAAATAAGGTTAATAGTATTTTTTCTTATTACATGATTACGTGTAAAAACGCACACAATACCAAGTTGCAATTGTAATTTTGAAACGTAATAAAATACAGAAGAAGAAAAGATAGCAGGATTTTCATTCAGCTTTTGAGTTTTAAACGTTACGGTATATATGTAAAACACGCACGTTCAAGGGGAAATAACCAAATTATTACTATGACTATGACAATCCTAAGTCTAGTACAAAAGCATCTTCTTGGTAACAAAATTAAGTAGTTTAAACAAATAACCACACTATTAGGTCAAAAAGAGGTGTTGTATATACATCAGCTACTGTACATTTAAAAAGTGCAACCTACATGTATAATATATATATCTATAAATGGTCAAGTTGAAGATTTCGAATTGCAGCGAAATAAAGATAGTATTAAATGGTGTAGCTATAAGACATCCCAATAAAATTGAAAAATAAAACTTTGCGGACTTGAATTGTTATCATCAGAAAAAGTAATTCCGAGAAGATATAATACCCGAAAGCGCTTTTCTGGAGTTTGATTATTTCTATATGGTCTAAAGTTATAGATGTGGAAGTACAAATTTTGAATACTTTTAAAAGCAAGATGATTTTATTATTGATTTTTTTTTTTACCACTCAGAATGCGTTTCCTTCCTCCAACTCCCCACTTAAGAGGGAGAGGAACGGTCATCAATGACCGAAGACCGTGTCTCACCAAGCTAGAGACAGTCTCGGTCAGCTTCACGCTCAGAAGAAAACGCTATTTCTCTTCATCGTGGGTTTAGGTCCAGTCAGAGTTATCTGACGTCCCGGCGATACATACTATAGAAATGATCCCTAAAAGTATGATCTTACCCGCGCAGGATCGTTACATGAGTTTTACAAATAAGATATGTTCAGTAAAATAAGGTTAATAGTATTTTTTCTTATTACATGATTACGTGTAAAAACGCACACAATACCAAGTTGCAATTGTAATTTTGAAACGTAATAAAATACAGAAGAAGAAAAGATAGCAGGATTTTCATTCAGCTTTTGAGTTTTAAACGTTACGGTATATATGTAAAACACGCACGTTCAAGGGGAAATAACCAAATTATTACTATGACTATGACAATCCTAAGTCTAGTACAAAAGCATCTTCTTGGTAACAAAATTAAGTAGTTTAAACAAATAACCACACTATTAGGTCAAAAAGAGGTGTTGTATATACATCAGCTACTGTACATTTAAAAAGTGCAACCTACATGTATAATATATATCTATAAATGGTCAAGTTGAAGATTTCGAATTGCAGCGAAATAAAGATAGTATTAAATGGTGTAGCTATAAGACATCCCAATAAAATTGAAAAATAAAACTTTGCGGACTTGAATTGTTATCATCAGAAAAAGTAATTCCGAGAAGATATAATACCCGAAAGCGCTTTTCTGGAGTTTGATTATTTCTATATGGTCTAAAGTTATAGATGTGGAAGTACAAATTTTGAATACTTTTAAAAGCAAGATGATTTTATTATTGATTTTTTTTTTTACCACTCAGAATGCGTTTCCTTCCTCCAACTCCCCACTTAAGAGGGAGAGGAACGGTCATCAATGACCGAAGACCGTGTCTCACCAAGCTAGAGACAGTCTCGGTCAGCTTCACGCTCAGAAGAAAACGCTATTTCTCTTCATCGTGGGTTTAGGTCCAGTCAGAGTTATCTGACGTCCCGGCGATACATACTATAGAAATGATCCCTAAAAGTATGATCTTACCCGCGCAGGATCGTTACATGAGTTTTACAAATAAGATATGTTCAGTAAAATAAGGTTAATAGTATTTTTTCTTATTACATGATTACGTGTAAAAACGCACACAATACCAAGTTGCAATTGTAATTTTGAAACGTAATAAAATACAGAAGAAGAAAAGATAGCAGGATTTTCATTCAGCTTTTGAGTTTTAAACGTTACGGTATATATGTAAAACACGCACGTTCAAGGGGAAATAACCAAATTATTACTATGACTATGACAATCCTAAGTCTAGTACAAAAGCATCTTCTTGGTAACAAAATTAAGTAGTTTAAACAAATAACCACACTATTAGGTCAAAAAGAGGTGTTGTATATACATCAGCTACTGTACATTTAAAAAGTGCAACCTACATGTATAATATATATATCTATAAATGGTCAAGTTGAAGATTTCGAATTGCAGCGAAATAAAGATAGTATTAAATGGTGTAGCTATAAGACATCCCAATAAAATTGAAAAATAAAACTTTGCGGACTTGAATTGTTATCATCAGAAAAAGTAATTCCGAGAAGATATAATACCCGAAAGCGCTTTTCTGGAGTTTGATTATTTCTATATGGTCTAAAGTTATAGATGTGGAAGTACAAATTTTGAATACTTTTAAAAGCAAGATGATTTTATTATTGATTTTTTTTTTTACCACTCAGAATGCGTTTCCTTCCTCCAACTCCCCACTTAAGAGGGAGAGGAACGGTCATCAATGACCGAAGACCGTGTCTCACCAAGCTAGAGACAGTCTCGGTCAGCTTCACGCTCAGAAGAAAACGCTATTTCTCTTCATCGTGGGTTTAGGTCCAGTCAGAGTTATCTGACGTCCCGGCGATACATACTATAGAAATGATCCCTAAAAGTATGATCTTACCCGCGCAGGATCGTTACATGAGTTTTACAAATAAGATATGTTCAGTAAAATAAGGTTAATAGTATTTTTTCTTATTACATGATTACGTGTAAAAACGCACACAATACCAAGTTGCAATTGTAATTTTGAAACGTAATAAAATACAGAAGAAGAAAAGATAGCAGGATTTTCATTCAGCTTTTGAGTTTTAAACGTTACGGTATATATGTAAAACACGCACGTTCAAGGGGAAATAACCAAATTATTACTATGACTATGACAATCCTAAGTCTAGTACAAAAGCATCTTCTTGGTAACAAAATTAAGTAGTTTAAACAAATAACCACACTATTAGGTCAAAAAGAGGTGTTGTATATACATCAGCTACTGTACATTTAAAAAGTGCAACCTACATGTATAATATATATCTATAAATGGTCAAGTTGAAGATTTCGAATTGCAGCGAAATAAAGATAGTATTAAATGGTGTAGCTATAAGACATCCCAATAAAATTGAAAAATAAAACTTTGCGGACTTGAATTGTTATCATCAGAAAAAGTAATTCCGAGAAGATATAATACCCGAAAGCGCTTTTCTGGAGTTTGATTATTTCTATATGGTCTAAAGTTATAGATGTGGAAGTACAAATTTTGAATACTTTTAAAAGCAAGATGATTTTATTATTGATTTTTTTTTTTACCACTCAGAATGCGTTTCCTTCCTCCAACTCCCCACTTAAGAGGGAGAGGAACGGTCATCAATGACCGAAGACCGTGTCTCACCAAGCTAGAGACAGTCTCGGTCAGCTTCACGCTCAGAAGAAAACGCTATTTCTCTTCATCGTGGGTTTAGGTCCAGTCAGAGTTATCTGACGTCCCGGCGATACATACTATAGAAATGATCCCTAAAAGTATGATCTTACCCGCGCAGGATCGTTACATGAGTTTTACAAATAAGATATGTTCAGTAAAATAAGGTTAATAGTATTTTTTCTTATTACATGATTACGTGTAAAAACGCACACAATACCAAGTTGCAATTGTAATTTTGAAACGTAATAAAATACAGAAGAAGAAAAGATAGCAGGATTTTCATTCAGCTTTTGAGTTTTAAACGTTACGGTATATATGTAAAACACGCACGTTCAAGGGGAAATAACCAAATTATTACTATGACTATGACAATCCTAAGTCTAGTACAAAAGCATCTTCTTGGTAACAAAATTAAGTAGTTTAAACAAATAACCACACTATTAGGTCAAAAAGAGGTGTTGTATATACATCAGCTACTGTACATTTAAAAAGTGCAACCTACATGTATAATATATATATCTATAAATGGTCAAGTTGAAGATTTCGAATTGCAGCGAAATAAAGATAGTATTAAATGGTGTAGCTATAAGACATCCCAATAAAATTGAAAAATAAAACTTTGCGGACTTGAATTGTTATCATCAGAAAAAGTAATTCCGAGAAGATATAATACCCGAAAGCGCTTTTCTGGAGTTTGATTATTTCTATATGGTCTAAAGTTATAGATGTGGAAGTACAAATTTTGAATACTTTTAAAAGCAAGATGATTTTATTATTGATTTTTTTTTTTACCACTCAGAATGCGTTTCCTTCTTCAACTTCCCACTTAAGAGGGAGAGGAACGGTCATCAATGACCGAAGACCGTGTCTCACCAAGCTAGAGACAGTCTCGGTCAGCTTCACGCTCAGAAGAAAACGCTATTTCTCTTCATCGTGGGTTTAGGTCCAGTCAGAGTTATCTGACGTCCCGGCGATACATACTATAGAAATGATCCCTAAAAGTATGATCTTACCCGCGCAGGATCGTTACATGAGTTTTACAAATAAGATATGTTCAGTAAAATAAGGTTAATAGTATTTTTTCTTATTACATGATTACGTGTAAAAACGCACACAATACCAAGTTGCAATTGTAATTTTGAAACGTAATAAAATACAGAAGAAGAAAAGATAGCAGGATTTTCATTCAGCTTTTGAGTTTTAAACGTTACGGTATATATGTAAAACACGCACGTTCAAGGGGAAATAACCAAATTATTACTATGACTATGACAATCCTAAGTCTAGTACAAAAGCATCTTCTTGGTAACAAAATTAAGTAGTTTAAACAAATAACCACACTATTAGGTCAAAAAGAGGTGTTGTATATACATCAGCTACTGTACATTTAAAAAGTGCAACCTACATGTATAATATATATCTATAAATGGTCAAGTTGAAGATTTCGAATTGCAGCGAAATAAAGATAGTATTAAATGGTGTAGCTATAAGACATCCCAATAAAATTGAAAAATAAAACTTTGCGGACTTGAATTGTTATCATCAGAAAAAGTAATTCCGAGAAGATATAATACCCGAAAGCGCTTTTCTGGAGTTTGATTATTTCTATATGGTCTAAAGTTATAGATGTGGAAGTACAAATTTTGAATACTTTTAAAAGCAAGATGATTTTATTATTGATTTTTTTTTTTACCACTCAGAATGCGTTTCCTTCCTCCAACTCCCCACTTAAGAGGGAGAGGAACGGTCATCAATGACCGAAGACCGTGTCTCACCAAGCTAGAGACAGTCTCGGTCAGCTTCACGCTCAGAAGAAAACGCTATTTCTCTTCATCGTGGGTTTAGGTCCAGTCAGAGTTATCTGACGTCCCGGCGATACATACTATAGAAATGATCCCTAAAAGTATGATCTTACCCGCGCAGGATCGTTACATGAGTTTTACAAATAAGATATGTTCAGTAAAATAAGGTTAATAGTATTTTTTCTTATTACATGATTACGTGTAAAAACGCACACAATACCAAGTTGCAATTGTAATTTTGAAACGTAATAAAATACAGAAGAAGAAAAGATAGCAGGATTTTCATTCAGCTTTTGAGTTTTAAACGTTACGGTATATATGTAAAACACGCACGTTCAAGGGGAAATAACCAAATTATTACTATGACTATGACAATCCTAAGTCTAGTACAAAAGCATCTTCTTGGTAACAAAATTAAGTAGTTTAAACAAATAACCACACTATTAGGTCAAAAAGAGGTGTTGTATATACATCAGCTACTGTACATTTAAAAAGTGCAACCTACATGTATAATATATATATCTATAAATGGTCAAGTTGAAGATTTCGAATTGCAGCGAAATAAAGATAGTATTAAATGGTGTAGCTATAAGACATCCCAATAAAATTGAAAAATAAAACTTTGCGGACTTGAATTGTTATCATCAGAAAAAGTAATTCCGAGAAGATATAATACCCGAAAGCGCTTTTCTGGAGTTTGATTATTTCTATATGGTCTAAAGTTATAGATGTGGAAGTACAAATTTTGAATACTTTTAAAAGCAAGATGATTTTATTATTGATTTTTTTTTTTACCACTCAGAATGCGTTTCCTTCCTCCAACTCCCCACTTAAGAGGGAGAGGAACGGTCATCAATGACCGAAGACCGTGTCTCACCAAGCTAGAGACAGTCTCGGTCAGCTTCACGCTCAGAAGAAAACGCTATTTCTCTTCATCGTGGGTTTAGGTCCAGTCAGAGTTATCTGACGTCCCGGCGATACATACTATAGAAATGATCCCTAAAAGTATGATCTTACCCGCGCAGGATCGTTACATGAGTTTTACAAATAAGATATGTTCAGTAAAATAAGGTTAATAGTATTTTTTCTTATTACATGATTACGTGTAAAAACGCACACAATACCAAGTTGCAATTGTAATTTTGAAACGTAATAAAATACAGAAGAAGAAAAGATAGCAGGATTTTCATTCAGCTTTTGAGTTTTAAACGTTACGGTATATATGTAAAACACGCACGTTCAAGGGGAAATAACCAAATTATTACTATGACTATGACAATCCTAAGTCTAGTACAAAAGCATCTTCTTGGTAACAAAATTAAGTAGTTTAAACAAATAACCACACTATTAGGTCAAAAAGAGGTGTTGTATATACATCAGCTACTGTACATTTAAAAAGTGCAACCTACATGTATAATATATATCTATAAATGGTCAAGTTGAAGATTTCGAATTGCAGCGAAATAAAGATAGTATTAAATGGTGTAGCTATAAGACATCCCAATAAAATTGAAAAATAAAACTTTGCGGACTTGAATTGTTATCATCAGAAAAAGTAATTCCGAGAAGATATAATACCCGAAAGCGCTTTTCTGGAGTTTGATTATTTCTATATGGTCTAAAGTTATAGATGTGGAAGTACAAATTTTGAATACTTTTAAAAGCAAGATGATTTTATTATTGATTTTTTTTTTTACCACTCAGAATGCGTTTCCTTCCTCCAACTCCCCACTTAAGAGGGAGAGGAACGGTCATCAATGACCGAAGACCGTGTCTCACCAAGCTAGAGACAGTCTCGGTCAGCTTCACGCTCAGAAGAAAACGCTATTTCTCTTCATCGTGGGTTTAGGTCCAGTCAGAGTTATCTGACGTCCCGGCGATACATACTATAGAAATGATCCCTAAAAGTATGATCTTACCCGCGCAGGATCGTTACATGAGTTTTACAAATAAGATATGTTCAGTAAAATAAGGTTAATAGTATTTTTTCTTATTACATGATTACGTGTAAAAACGCACACAATACCAAGTTGCAATTGTAATTTTGAAACGTAATAAAATACAGAAGAAGAAAAGATAGCAGGATTTTCATTCAGCTTTTGAGTTTTAAACGTTACGGTATATATGTAAAACACGCACGTTCAAGGGGAAATAACCAAATTATTACTATGACTATGACAATCCTAAGTCTAGTACAAAAGCATCTTCTTGGTAACAAAATTAAGTAGTTTAAACAAATAACCACACTATTAGGTCAAAAAGAGGTGTTGTATATACATCAGCTACTGTACATTTAAAAAGTGCAACCTACATGTATAATATATATATCTATAAATGGTCAAGTTGAAGATTTCGAATTGCAGCGAAATAAAGATAGTATTAAATGGTGTAGCTATAAGACATCCCAATAAAATTGAAAAATAAAACTTTGCGGACTTGAATTGTTATCATCAGAAAAAGTAATTCCGAGAAGATATAATACCCGAAAGCGCTTTTCTGGAGTTTGATTATTTCTATATGGTCTAAAGTTATAGATGTGGAAGTACAAATTTTGAATACTTTTAAAAGCAAGATGATTTTATTATTGATTTTTTTTTTTACCACTCAGAATGCGTTTCCTTCCTCCAACTCCCCACTTAAGAGGGAGAGGAACGGTCATCAATGACCGAAGACCGTGTCTCACCAAGCTAGAGACAGTCTCGGTCAGCTTCACGCTCAGAAGAAAACGCTATTTCTCTTCATCGTGGGTTTAGGTCCAGTCAGAGTTATCTGACGTCCCGGCGATACATACTATAGAAATGATCCCTAAAAGTATGATCTTACCCGCGCAGGATCGTTACATGAGTTTTACAAATAAGATATGTTCAGTAAAATAAGGTTAATAGTATTTTTTCTTATTACATGATTACGTGTAAAAACGCACACAATACCAAGTTGCAATTGTAATTTTGAAACGTAATAAAATACAGAAGAAGAAAAGATAGCAGGATTTTCATTCAGCTTTTGAGTTTTAAACGTTACGGTATATATGTAAAACACGCACGTTCAAGGGGAAATAACCAAATTATTACTATGACTATGACAATCCTAAGTCTAGTACAAAAGCATCTTCTTGGTAACAAAATTAAGTAGTTTAAACAAATAACCACACTATTAGGTCAAAAAGAGGTGTTGTATATACATCAGCTACTGTACATTTAAAAAGTGCAACCTACATGTATAATATATATATCTATAAATGGTCAAGTTGAAGATTTCGAATTGCAGCGAAATAAAGATAGTATTAAATGGTGTAGCTATAAGACATCCCAATAAAATTGAAAAATAAAACTTTGCGGACTTGAATTGTTATCATCAGAAAAAGTAATTCCGAGAAGATATAATACCCGAAAGCGCTTTTCTGGAGTTTGATTATTTCTATATGGTCTAAAGTTATAGATGTGGAAGTACAAATTTTGAATACTTTTAAAAGCAAGATGATTTTATTATTGATTTTTTTTTTTACCACTCAGAATGCGTTTCCTTCCTCCAACTCCCCACTTAAGAGGGAGAGGAACGGTCATCAATGACCGAAGACCGTGTCTCACCAAGCTAGAGACAGTCTCGGTCAGCTTCACGCTCAGAAGAAAACGCTATTTCTCTTCATCGTGGGTTTAGGTCCAGTCAGAGTTATCTGACGTCCCGGCGATACATACTATAGAAATGATCCCTAAAAGTATGATCTTACCCGCGCAGGATCGTTACATGAGTTTTACAAATAAGATATGTTCAGTAAAATAAGGTTAATAGTATTTTTTCTTATTACATGATTACGTGTAAAAACGCACACAATACCAAGTTGCAATTGTAATTTTGAAACGTAATAAAATACAGAAGAAGAAAAGATAGCAGGATTTTCATTCAGCTTTTGAGTTTTAAACGTTACGGTATATATGTAAAACACGCACGTTCAAGGGGAAATAACCAAATTATTACTATGACTATGACAATCCTAAGTCTAGTACAAAAGCATCTTCTTGGTAACAAAATTAAGTAGTTTAAACAAATAACCACACTATTAGGTCAAAAAGAGGTGTTGTATATACATCAGCTACTGTACATTTAAAAAGTGCAACCTACATGTATAATATATATATCTATAAATGGTCAAGTTGAAGATTTCGAATTGCAGCGAAATAAAGATAGTATTAAATGGTGTAGCTATAAGACATCCCAATAAAATTGAAAAATAAAACTTTGCGGACTTGAATTGTTATCATCAGAAAAAGTAATTCCGAGAAGATATAATACCCGAAAGCGCTTTTCTGGAGTTTGATTATTTCTATATGGTCTAAAGTTATAGATGTGGAAGTACAAATTTTGAATACTTTTAAAAGCAAGATGATTTTATTATTGATTTTTTTTTTTACCACTCAGAATGCGTTTCCTTCCTCCAACTCCCCACTTAAGAGGGAGAGGAACGGTCATCAATGACCGAAGACCGTGTCTCACCAAGCTAGAGACAGTCTCGGTCAGCTTCACGCTCAGAAGAAAACGCTATTTCTCTTCATCGTGGGTTTAGGTCCAGTCAGAGTTATCTGACGTCCCGGCGATACATACTATAGAAATGATCCCTAAAAGTATGATCTTACCCGCGCAGGATCGTTACATGAGTTTTACAAATAAGATATGTTCAGTAAAATAAGGTTAATAGTATTTTTTCTTATTACATGATTACGTGTAAAAACGCACACAATACCAAGTTGCAATTGTAATTTTGAAACGTAATAAAATACAGAAGAAGAAAAGATAGCAGGATTTTCATTCAGCTTTTGAGTTTTAAACGTTACGGTATATATGTAAAACACGCACGTTCAAGGGGAAATAACCAAATTATTACTATGACTATGACAATCCTAAGTCTAGTACAAAAGCATCTTCTTGGTAACAAAATTAAGTAGTTTAAACAAATAACCACACTATTAGGTCAAAAAGAGGTGTTGTATATACATCAGCTACTGTACATTTAAAAAGTGCAACCTACATGTATAATATATATATCTATAAATGGTCAAGTTGAAGATTTCGAATTGCAGCGAAATAAAGATAGTATTAAATGGTGTAGCTATAAGACATCCCAATAAAATTGAAAAATAAAACTTTGCGGACTTGAATTGTTATCATCAGAAAAAGTAATTCCGAGAAGATATAATACCCGAAAGCGCTTTTCTGGAGTTTGATTATTTCTATATGGTCTAAAGTTATAGATGTGGAAGTACAAATTTTGAATACTTTTAAAAGCAAGATGATTTTATTATTGATTTTTTTTTTTACCACTCAGAATGCGTTTCCTTCCTCCAACTCCCCACTTAAGAGGGAGAGGAACGGTCATCAATGACCGAAGACCGTGTCTCACCAAGCTAGAGACAGTCTCGGTCAGCTTCACGCTCAGAAGAAAACGCTATTTCTCTTCATCGTGGGTTTAGGTCCAGTCAGAGTTATCTGACGTCCCGGCGATACATACTATAGAAATGATCCCTAAAAGTATGATCTTACCCGCGCAGGATCGTTACATGAGTTTTACAAATAAGATATGTTCAGTAAAATAAGGTTAATAGTATTTTTTCTTATTACATGATTACGTGTAAAAACGCACACAATACCAAGTTGCAATTGTAATTTTGAAACGTAATAAAATACAGAAGAAGAAAAGATAGCAGGATTTTCATTCAGCTTTTGAGTTTTAAACGTTACGGTATATATGTAAAACACGCACGTTCAAGGGGAAATAACCAAATTATTACTATGACTATGACAATCCTAAGTCTAGTACAAAAGCATCTTCTTGGTAACAAAATTAAGTAGTTTAAACAAATAACCACACTATTAGGTCAAAAAGAGGTGTTGTATATACATCAGCTACTGTACATTTAAAAAGTGCAACCTACATGTATAATATATATATCTATAAATGGTCAAGTTGAAGATTTCGAATTGCAGCGAAATAAAGATAGTATTAAATGGTGTAGCTATAAGACATCCCAATAAAATTGAAAAATAAAACTTTGCGGACTTGAATTGTTATCATCAGAAAAAGTAATTCCGAGAAGATATAATACCCGAAAGCGCTTTTCTGGAGTTTGATTATTTCTATATGGTCTAAAGTTATAGATGTGGAAGTACAAATTTTGAATACTTTTAAAAGCAAGATGATTTTATTATTGATTTTTTTTTTTACCACTCAGAATGCGTTTCCTTCCTCCAACTCCCCACTTAAGAGGGAGAGGAACGGTCATCAATGACCGAAGACCGTGTCTCACCAAGCTAGAGACAGTCTCGGTCAGCTTCACGCTCAGAAGAAAACGCTATTTCTCTTCATCGTGGGTTTAGGTCCAGTCAGAGTTATCTGACGTCCCGGCGATACATACTATAGAAATGATCCCTAAAAGTATGATCTTACCCGCGCAGGATCGTTACATGAGTTTTACAAATAAGATATGTTCAGTAAAATAAGGTTAATAGTATTTTTTCTTATTACATGATTACGTGTAAAAACGCACACAATACCAAGTTGCAATTGTAATTTTGAAACGTAATAAAATACAGAAGAAGAAAAGATAGCAGGATTTTCATTCAGCTTTTGAGTTTTAAACGTTACGGTATATATGTAAAACACGCACGTTCAAGGGGAAATAACCAAATTATTACTATGACTATGACAATCCTAAGTCTAGTACAAAAGCATCTTCTTGGTAACAAAATTAAGTAGTTTAAACAAATAACCACACTATTAGGTCAAAAAGAGGTGTTGTATATACATCAGCTACTGTACATTTAAAAAGTGCAACCTACATGTATAATATATATATCTATAAATGGTCAAGTTGAAGATTTCGAATTGCAGCGAAATAAAGATAGTATTAAATGGTGTAGCTATAAGACATCCCAATAAAATTGAAAAATAAAACTTTGCGGACTTGAATTGTTATCATCAGAAAAAGTAATTCCGAGAAGATATAATACCCGAAAGCGCTTTTCTGGAGTTTGATTATTTCTATATGGTCTAAAGTTATAGATGTGGAAGTACAAATTTTGAATACTTTTAAAAGCAAGATGATTTTATTATTGATTTTTTTTTTTACCACTCAGAATGCGTTTCCTTCCTCCAACTCCCCACTTAAGAGGGAGAGGAACGGTCATCAATGACCGAAGACCGTGTCTCACCAAGCTAGAGACAGTCTCGGTCAGCTTCACGCTCAGAAGAAAACGCTATTTCTCTTCATCGTGGGTTTAGGTCCAGTCAGAGTTATCTGACGTCCCGGCGATACATACTATAGAAATGATCCCTAAAAGTATGATCTTACCCGCGCAGGATCGTTACATGAGTTTTACAAATAAGATATGTTCAGTAAAATAAGGTTAATAGTATTTTTTCTTATTACATGATTACGTGTAAAAACGCACACAATACCAAGTTGCAATTGTAATTTTGAAACGTAATAAAATACAGAAGAAGAAAAGATAGCAGGATTTTCATTCAGCTTTTGAGTTTTAAACGTTACGGTATATATGTAAAACACGCACGTTCAAGGGGAAATAACCAAATTATTACTATGACTATGACAATCCTAAGTCTAGTACAAAAGCATCTTCTTGGTAACAAAATTAAGTAGTTTAAACAAATAACCACACTATTAGGTCAAAAAGAGGTGTTGTATATACATCAGCTACTGTACATTTAAAAAGTGCAACCTACATGTATAATATATATATCTATAAATGGTCAAGTTGAAGATTTCGAATTGCAGCGAAATAAAGATAGTATTAAATGGTGTAGCTATAAGACATCCCAATAAAATTGAAAAATAAAACTTTGCGGACTTGAATTGTTATCATCAGAAAAAGTAATTCCGAGAAGATATAATACCCGAAAGCGCTTTTCTGGAGTTTGATTATTTCTATATGGTCTAAAGTTATAGATGTGGAAGTACAAATTTTGAATACTTTTAAAAGCAAGATGATTTTATTATTGATTTTTTTTTTTACCACTCAGAATGCGTTTCCTTCCTCCAACTCCCCACTTAAGAGGGAGAGGAACGGTCATCAATGACCGAAGACCGTGTCTCACCAAGCTAGAGACAGTCTCGGTCAGCTTCACGCTCAGAAGAAAACGCTATTTCTCTTCATCGTGGGTTTAGGTCCAGTCAGAGTTATCTGACGTCCCGGCGATACATACTATAGAAATGATCCCTAAAAGTATGATCTTACCCGCGCAGGATCGTTACATGAGTTTTACAAATAAGATATGTTCAGTAAAATAAGGTTAATAGTATTTTTTCTTATTACATGATTACGTGTAAAAACGCACACAATACCAAGTTGCAATTGTAATTTTGAAACGTAATAAAATACAGAAGAAGAAAAGATAGCAGGATTTTCATTCAGCTTTTGAGTTTTAAACGTTACGGTATATATGTAAAACACGCACGTTCAAGGGGAAATAACCAAATTATTACTATGACTATGACAATCCTAAGTCTAGTACAAAAGCATCTTCTTGGTAACAAAATTAAGTAGTTTAAACAAATAACCACACTATTAGGTCAAAAAGAGGTGTTGTATATACATCAGCTACTGTACATTTAAAAAGTGCAACCTACATGTATAATATATATATCTATAAATGGTCAAGTTGAAGATTTCGAATTGCAGCGAAATAAAGATAGTATTAAATGGTGTAGCTATAAGACATCCCAATAAAATTGAAAAATAAAACTTTGCGGACTTGAATTGTTATCATCAGAAAAAGTAATTCCGAGAAGATATAATACCCGAAAGCGCTTTTCTGGAGTTTGATTATTTCTATATGGTCTAAAGTTATAGATGTGGAAGTACAAATTTTGAATACTTTTAAAAGCAAGATGATTTTATTATTGATTTTTTTTTTTACCACTCAGAATGCGTTTCCTTCCTCCAACTCCCCACTTAAGAGGGAGAGGAACGGTCATCAATGACCGAAGACCGTGTCTCACCAAGCTAGAGACAGTCTCGGTCAGCTTCACGCTCAGAAGAAAACGCTATTTCTCTTCATCGTGGGTTTAGGTCCAGTCAGAGTTATCTGACGTCCCGGCGATACATACTATAGAAATGATCCCTAAAAGTATGATCTTACCCGCGCAGGATCGTTACATGAGTTTTACAAATAAGATATGTTCAGTAAAATAAGGTTAATAGTATTTTTTCTTATTACATGATTACGTGTAAAAACGCACACAATACCAAGTTGCAATTGTAATTTTGAAACGTAATAAAATACAGAAGAAGAAAAGATAGCAGGATTTTCATTCAGCTTTTGAGTTTTAAACGTTACGGTATATATGTAAAACACGCACGTTCAAGGGGAAATAACCAAATTATTACTATGACTATGACAATCCTAAGTCTAGTACAAAAGCATCTTCTTGGTAACAAAATTAAGTAGTTTAAACAAATAACCACACTATTAGGTCAAAAAGAGGTGTTGTATATACATCAGCTACTGTACATTTAAAAAGTGCAACCTACATGTATAATATATATCTATAAATGGTCAAGTTGAAGATTTCGAATTGCAGCGAAATAAAGATAGTATTAAATGGTGTAGCTATAAGACATCCCAATAAAATTGAAAAATAAAACTTTGCGGACTTGAATTGTTATCATCAGAAAAAGTAATTCCGAGAAGATATAATACCCGAAAGCGCTTTTCTGGAGTTTGATTATTTCTATATGGTCTAAAGTTATAGATGTGGAAGTACAAATTTTGAATACTTTTAAAAGCAAGATGATTTTATTATTGATTTTTTTTTTTACCACTCAGAATGCGTTTCCTTCCTCCAACTCCCCACTTAAGAGGGAGAGGAACGGTCATCAATGACCGAAGACCGTGTCTCACCAAGCTAGAGACAGTCTCGGTCAGCTTCACGCTCAGAAGAAAACGCTATTTCTCTTCATCGTGAGTTTAGGTCCAGTCAGAGTTATCTGACGTCCCGGCGATACATACTATAGAAATGATCCCTAAAAGTATGATCTTACCCGCGCAGGATCGTTACATGAGTTTTACAAATAAGATATGTTCAGTAAAATAAGGTTAATAGTATTTTTTCTTATTACATGATTACGTGTAAAAACGCACACAATACCAAGTTGCAATTGTAATTTTGAAACGTAATAAAATACAGAAGAAGAAAAGATAGCAGGATTTTCATTCAGCTTTTGAGTTTTAAACGTTACGGTATATATGTAAAACACGCACGTTCAAGGGGAAATAACCAAATTATTACTATGACTATGACAATCCTAAGTCTAGTACAAAAGCATCTTCTTGGTAACAAAATTAAGTAGTTTAAACAAATAACCACACTATTAGGTCAAAAAGAGGTGTTGTATATACATCAGCTACTGTACATTTAAAAAGTGCAACCTACATGTATAATATATATATCTATAAATGGTCAAGTTGAAGATTTCGAATTGCAGCGAAATAAAGATAGTATTAAATGGTGTAGCTATAAGACATCCCAATAAAATTGAAAAATAAAACTTTGCGGACTTGAATTGTTATCATCAGAAAAAGTAATTCCGAGAAGATATAATACCCGAAAGCGCTTTTCTGGAGTTTGATTATTTCTATATGGTCTAAAGTTATAGATGTGGAAGTACAAATTTTGAATACTTTTAAAAGCAAGATGATTTTATTATTGATTTTTTTTTTTACCACTCAGAATGCGTTTCCTTCCTCCAACTCCCCACTTAAGAGGGAGAGGAACGGTCATCAATGACCGAAGACCGTGTCTCACCAAGCTAGAGACAGTCTCGGTCAGCTTCACGCTCAGAAGAAAACGCTATTTCTCTTCATCGTGGGTTTAGGTCCAGTCAGAGTTATCTGACGTCCCGGCGATACATACTATAGAAATGATCCCTAAAAGTATGATCTTACCCGCGCAGGATCGTTACATGAGTTTTACAAATAAGATATGTTCAGTAAAATAAGGTTAATAGTATTTTTTCTTATTACATGATTACGTGTAAAAACGCACACAATACCAAGTTGCAATTGTAATTTTGAAACGTAATAAAATACAGAAGAAGAAAAGATAGCAGGATTTTCATTCAGCTTTTGAGTTTTAAACGTTACGGTATATATGTAAAACACGCACGTTCAAGGGGAAATAACCAAATTATTACTATGACTATGACAATCCTAAGTCTAGTACAAAAGCATCTTCTTGGTAACAAAATTAAGTAGTTTAAACAAATAACCACACTATTAGGTCAAAAAGAGGTGTTGTATATACATCAGCTACTGTACATTTAAAAAGTGCAACCTACATGTATAATATATATATCTATAAATGGTCAAGTTGAAGATTTCGAATTGCAGCGAAATAAAGATAGTATTAAATGGTGTAGCTATAAGACATCCCAATAAAATTGAAAAATAAAACTTTGCGGACTTGAATTGTTATCATCAGAAAAAGTAATTCCGAGAAGATATAATACCCGAAAGCGCTTTTCTGGAGTTTGATTATTTCTATATGGTCTAAAGTTATAGATGTGGAAGTACAAATTTTGAATACTTTTAAAAGCAAGATGATTTTATTATTGATTTTTTTTTTTACCACTCAGAATGCGTTTCCTTCCTCCAACTCCCCACTTAAGAGGGAGAGGAACGGTCATCAATGACCGAAGACCGTGTCTCACCAAGCTAGAGACAGTCTCGGTCAGCTTCACGCTCAGAAGAAAACGCTATTTCTCTTCATCGTGGGTTTAGGTCCAGTCAGAGTTATCTGACGTCCCGGCGATACATACTATAGAAATGATCCCTAAAAGTATGATCTTACCCGCGCAGGATCGTTACATGAGTTTTACAAATAAGATATGTTCAGTAAAATAAGGTTAATAGTATTTTTTCTTATTACATGATTACGTGTAAAAACGCACACAATACCAAGTTGCAATTGTAATTTTGAAACGTAATAAAATACAGAAGAAGAAAAGATAGCAGGATTTTCATTCAGCTTTTGAGTTTTAAACGTTACGGTATATATGTAAAACACGCACGTTCAAGGGGAAATAACCAAATTATTACTATGACTATGACAATCCTAAGTCTAGTACAAAAGCATCTTCTTGGTAACAAAATTAAGTAGTTTAAACAAATAACCACACTATTAGGTCAAAAAGAGGTGTTGTATATACATCAGCTACTGTACATTTAAAAAGTGCAACCTACATGTATAATATATATCTATAAATGGTCAAGTTGAAGATTTCGAATTGCAGCGAAATAAAGATAGTATTAAATGGTGTAGCTATAAGACATCCCAATAAAATTGAAAAATAAAACTTTGCGGACTTGAATTGTTATCATCAGAAAAAGTAATTCCGAGAAGATATAATACCCGAAAGCGCTTTTCTGGAGTTTGATTATTTCTATATGGTCTAAAGTTATAGATGTGGAAGTACAAATTTTGAATACTTTTAAAAGCAAGATGATTTTATTATTGATTTTTTTTTTTACCACTCAGAATGCGTTTCCTTCCTCCAACTCCCCACTTAAGAGGGAGAGGAACGGTCATCAATGACCGAAGACCGTGTCTCACCAAGCTAGAGACAGTCTCGGTCAGCTTCACGCTCAGAAGAAAACGCTATTTCTCTTCATCGTGGGTTTAGGTCCAGTCAGAGTTATCTGACGTCCCGGCGATACATACTATAGAAATGATCCCTAAAAGTATGATCTTACCCGCGCAGGATCGTTACATGAGTTTTACAAATAAGATATGTTCAGTAAAATAAGGTTAATAGTATTTTTTCTTATTACATGATTACGTGTAAAAACGCACACAATACCAAGTTGCAATTGTAATTTTGAAACGTAATAAAATACAGAAGAAGAAAAGATAGCAGGATTTTCATTCAGCTTTTGAGTTTTAAACGTTACGGTATATATGTAAAACACGCACGTTCAAGGGGAAATAACCAAATTATTACTATGACTATGACAATCCTAAGTCTAGTACAAAAGCATCTTCTTGGTAACAAAATTAAGTAGTTTAAACAAATAACCACACTATTAGGTCAAAAAGAGGTGTTGTATATACATCAGCTACTGTACATTTAAAAAGTGCAACCTACATGTATAATATATATATCTATAAATGGTCAAGTTGAAGATTTCGAATTGCAGCGAAATAAAGATAGTATTAAATGGTGTAGCTATAAGACATCCCAATAAAATTGAAAAATAAAACTTTGCGGACTTGAATTGTTATCATCAGAAAAAGTAATTCCGAGAAGATATAATACCCGAAAGCGCTTTTCTGGAGTTTGATTATTTCTATATGGTCTAAAGTTATAGATGTGGAAGTACAAATTTTGAATACTTTTAAAAGCAAGATGATTTTATTATTGATTTTTTTTTTTACCACTCAGAATGCGTTTCCTTCCTCCAACTCCCCACTTAAGAGGGAGAGGAACGGTCATCAATGACCGAAGACCGTGTCTCACCAAGCTAGAGACAGTCTCGGTCAGCTTCACGCTCAGAAGAAAACGCTATTTCTCTTCATCGTGGGTTTAGGTCCAGTCAGAGTTATCTGACGTCCCGGCGATACATACTATAGAAATGATCCCTAAAAGTATGATCTTACCCGCGCAGGATCGTTACATGAGTTTTACAAATAAGATATGTTCAGTAAAATAAGGTTAATAGTATTTTTTCTTATTACATGATTACGTGTAAAAACGCACACAATACCAAGTTGCAATTGTAATTTTGAAACGTAATAAAATACAGAAGAAGAAAAGATAGCAGGATTTTCATTCAGCTTTTGAGTTTTAAACGTTACGGTATATATGTAAAACACGCACGTTCAAGGGGAAATAACCAAATTATTACTATGACTATGACAATCCTAAGTCTAGTACAAAAGCATCTTCTTGGTAACAAAATTAAGTAGTTTAAACAAATAACCACACTATTAGGTCAAAAAGAGGTGTTGTATATACATCAGCTACTGTACATTTAAAAAGTGCAACCTACATGTATAATATATATCTATAAATGGTCAAGTTGAAGATTTCGAATTGCAGCGAAATAAAGATAGTATTAAATGGTGTAGCTATAAGACATCCCAATAAAATTGAAAAATAAAACTTTGCGGACTTGAATTGTTATCATCAGAAAAAGTAATTCCGAGAAGATATAATACCCGAAAGCGCTTTTCTGGAGTTTGATTATTTCTATATGGTCTAAAGTTATAGATGTGGAAGTACAAATTTTGAATACTTTTAAAAGCAAGATGATTTTATTATTGATTTTTTTTTTTACCACTCAGAATGCGTTTCCTTCCTCCAACTCCCCACTTAAGAGGGAGAGGAACGGTCATCAATGACCGAAGACCGTGTCTCACCAAGCTAGAGACAGTCTCGGTCAGCTTCACGCTCAGAAGAAAACGCTATTTCTCTTCATCGTGGGTTTAGGTCCAGTCAGAGTTATCTGACGTCCCGGCGATACATACTATAGAAATGATCCCTAAAAGTATGATCTTACCCGCGCAGGATCGTTACATGAGTTTTACAAATAAGATATGTTCAGTAAAATAAGGTTAATAGTATTTTTTCTTATTACATGATTACGTGTAAAAACGCACACAATACCAAGTTGCAATTGTAATTTTGAAACGTAATAAAATACAGAAGAAGAAAAGATAGCAGGATTTTCATTCAGCTTTTGAGTTTTAAACGTTACGGTATATATGTAAAACACGCACGTTCAAGGGGAAATAACCAAATTATTACTATGACTATGACAATCCTAAGTCTAGTACAAAAGCATCTTCTTGGTAACAAAATTAAGTAGTTTAAACAAATAACCACACTATTAGGTCAAAAAGAGGTGTTGTATATACATCAGCTACTGTACATTTAAAAAGTGCAACCTACATGTATAATATATATATCTATAAATGGTCAAGTTGAAGATTTCGAATTGCAGCGAAATAAAGATAGTATTAAATGGTGTAGCTATAAGACATCCCAATAAAATTGAAAAATAAAACTTTGCGGACTTGAATTGTTATCATCAGAAAAAGTAATTCCGAGAAGATATAATACCCGAAAGCGCTTTTCTGGAGTTTGATTATTTCTATATGGTCTAAAGTTATAGATGTGGAAGTACAAATTTTGAATACTTTTAAAAGCAAGATGATTTTATTATTGATTTTTTTTTTTACCACTCAGAATGCGTTTCCTTCCTCCAACTCCCCACTTAAGAGGGAGAGGAACGGTCATCAATGACCGAAGACCGTGTCTCACCAAGCTAGAGACAGTCTCGGTCAGCTTCACGCTCAGAAGAAAACGCTATTTCTCTTCATCGTGGGTTTAGGTCCAGTCAGAGTTATCTGACGTCCCGGCGATACATACTATAGAAATGATCCCTAAAAGTATGATCTTACCCGCGCAGGATCGTTACATGAGTTTTACAAATAAGATATGTTCAGTAAAATAAGGTTAATAGTATTTTTTCTTATTACATGATTACGTGTAAAAACGCACACAATACCAAGTTGCAATTGTAATTTTGAAACGTAATAAAATACAGAAGAAGAAAAGATAGCAGGATTTTCATTCAGCTTTTGAGTTTTAAACGTTACGGTATATATGTAAAACACGCACGTTCAAGGGGAAATAACCAAATTATTACTATGACTATGACAATCCTAAGTCTAGTACAAAAGCATCTTCTTGGTAACAAAATTAAGTAGTTTAAACAAATAACCACACTATTAGGTCAAAAAGAGGTGTTGTATATACATCAGCTACTGTACATTTAAAAAGTGCAACCTACATGTATAATATATATCTATAAATGGTCAAGTTGAAGATTTCGAATTGCAGCGAAATAAAGATAGTATTAAATGGTGTAGCTATAAGACATCCCAATAAAATTGAAAAATAAAACTTTGCGGACTTGAATTGTTATCATCAGAAAAAGTAATTCTGAGAAGATATAATCAGACCCGAAAGCGCTTTTCTGGAGTTTGATTATTTCTATATGGTCTAAAGTTATAGATGTGGAAGTACAAATTTTGAATACTTTTAAAAGCAAGATGATTTTATTATTGATTTTTTTTTTTACCACTCAGAATGCGTTTCCTTCCTCCAACTCCCCACTTAAGAGGGAGAGGAACGGTCATCAATGACCGAAGACCGTGTCTCACCAAGCTAGAGACAGTCTCGGTCAGCTTCACGCTCAGAAGAAAACGCTATTTCTCTTCATCGTGGGTTTAGGTCCAGTCAGAGTTATCTGACGTCCCGGCGATACATACTATAGAAATGATCCCTAAAAGTATGATCTTACCCGCGCAGGATCGTTACATGAGTTTTACAAATAAGATATGTTCAGTAAAATAAGGTTAATAGTATTTTTTCTTATTACATGATTACGTGTAAAAACGCACACAATACCAAGTTGCAATTGTAATTTTGAAACGTAATAAAATACAGAAGAAGAAAAGATAGCAGGATTTTCATTCAGCTTTTGAGTTTTAAACGTTACGGTATATATGTAAAACACGCACGTTCAAGGGGAAATAACCAAATTATTACTATGACTATGACAATCCTAAGTCTAGTACAAAAGCATCTTCTTGGTAACAAAATTAAGTAGTTTAAACAAATAACCACACTATTAGGTCAAAAAGAGGTGTTGTATATACATCAGCTACTGTACATTTAAAAAGTGCAACCTACATGTATAATATATATCTATAAATGGTCAAGTTGAAGATTTCGAATTGCAGCGAAATAAAGATAGTATTAAATGGTGTAGCTATAAGACATCCCAATAAAATTGAAAAATAAAACTTTGCGGACTTGAATTGTTATCATCAGAAAAAGTAATTCCGAGAAGATATAATACCCGAAAGCGCTTTTCTGGAGTTTGATTATTTCTATATGGTCTAAAGTTATAGATGTGGAAGTACAAATTTTGAATACTTTTAAAAGCAAGATGATTTTATTATTGATTTTTTTTTTTACCACTCAGAATGCGTTTCCTTCCTCCAACTCCCCACTTAAGAGGGAGAGGAACGGTCATCAATGACCGAAGACCGTGTCTCACCAAGCTAGAGACAGTCTCGGTCAGCTTCACGCTCAGAAGAAAACGCTATTTCTCTTCATCGTGGGTTTAGGTCCAGTCAGAGTTATCTGACGTCCCGGCGATACATACTATAGAAATGATCCCTAAAAGTATGATCTTACCCGCGCAGGATCGTTACATGAGTTTTACAAATAAGATATGTTCAGTAAAATAAGGTTAATAGTATTTTTTCTTATTACATGATTACGTGTAAAAACGCACACAATACCAAGTTGCAATTGTAATTTTGAAACGTAATAAAATACAGAAGAAGAAAAGATAGCAGGATTTTCATTCAGCTTTTGAGTTTTAAACGTTACGGTATATATGTAAAACACGCACGTTCAAGGGGAAATAACCAAATTATTACTATGACTATGACAATCCTAAGTCTAGTACAAAAGCATCTTCTTGGTAACAAAATTAAGTAGTTTAAACAAATAACCACACTATTAGGTCAAAAAGAGGTGTTGTATATACATCAGCTACTGTACATTTAAAAAGTGCAACCTACATGTATAATATATATCTATAAATGGTCAAGTTGAAGATTTCGAATTGCAGCGAAATAAAGATAGTATTAAATGGTGTAGCTATAAGACATCCCAATAAAATTGAAAAATAAAACTTTGCGGACTTGAATTGTTATCATCAGAAAAAGTAATTCCGAGAAGATATAATACCCGAAAGCGCTTTTCTGGAGTTTGATTATTTCTATATGGTCTAAAGTTATAGATGTGGAAGTACAAATTTTGAATACTTTTAAAAGCAAGATGATTTTATTATTGATTTTTTTTTTTACCACTCAGAATGCGTTTCCTTCCTCCAACTCCCCACTTAAGAGGGAGAGGAACGGTCATCAATGACCGAAGACCGTGTCTCACCAAGCTAGAGACAGTCTCGGTCAGCTTCACGCTCAGAAGAAAACGCTATTTCTCTTCATCGTGGGTTTAGGTCCAGTCAGAGTTATCTGACGTCCCGGCGATACATACTATAGAAATGATCCCTAAAAGTATGATCTTACCCGCGCAGGATCGTTACATGAGTTTTACAAATAAGATATGTTCAGTAAAATAAGGTTAATAGTATTTTTTCTTATTACATGATTACGTGTAAAAACGCACACAATACCAAGTTGCAATTGTAATTTTGAAACGTAATAAAATACAGAAGAAGAAAAGATAGCAGGATTTTCATTCAGCTTTTGAGTTTTAAACGTTACGGTATATATGTAAAACACGCACGTTCAAGGGGAAATAACCAAATTATTACTATGACTATGACAATCCTAAGTCTAGTACAAAAGCATCTTCTTGGTAACAAAATTAAGTAGTTTAAACAAATAACCACACTATTAGGTCAAAAAGAGGTGTTGTATATACATCAGCTACTGTACATTTAAAAAGTGCAACCTACATGTATAATATATATCTATAAATGGTCAAGTTGAAGATTTCGAATTGCAGCGAAATAAAGATAGTATTAAATGGTGTAGCTATAAGACATCCCAATAAAATTGAAAAATAAAACTTTGCGGACTTGAATTGTTATCATCAGAAAAAGTAATTCCGAGAAGATATAATACCCGAAAGCGCTTTTCTGGAGTTTGATTATTTCTATATGGTCTAAAGTTATAGATGTGGAAGTACAAATTTTGAATACTTTTAAAAGCAAGATGATTTTATTATTGATTTTTTTTTTTACCACTCAGAATGCGTTTCCTTCCTCCAACTCCCCACTTAAGAGGGAGAGGAACGGTCATCAATGACCGAAGACCGTGTCTCACCAAGCTAGAGACAGTCTCGGTCAGCTTCACGCTCAGAAGAAAACGCTATTTCTCTTCATCGTGGGTTTAGGTCCAGTCAGAGTTATCTGACGTCCCGGCGATACATACTATAGAAATGATCCCTAAAAGTATGATCTTACCCGCGCAGGATCGTTACATGAGTTTTACAAATAAGATATGTTCAGTAAAATAAGGTTAATAGTATTTTTTCTTATTACATGATTACGTGTAAAAACGCACACAATACCAAGTTGCAATTGTAATTTTGAAACGTAATAAAATACAGAAGAAGAAAAGATAGCAGGATTTTCATTCAGCTTTTGAGTTTTAAACGTTACGGTATATATGTAAAACACGCACGTTCAAGGGGAAATAACCAAATTATTACTATGACTATGACAATCCTAAGTCTAGTACAAAAGCATCTTCTTGGTAACAAAATTAAGTAGTTTAAACAAATAACCACACTATTAGGTCAAAAAGAGGTGTTGTATATACATCAGCTACTGTACATTTAAAAAGTGCAACCTACATGTATAATATATATCTATAAATGGTCAAGTTGAAGATTTCGAATTGCAGCGAAATAAAGATAGTATTAAATGGTGTAGCTATAAGACATCCCAATAAAATTGAAAAATAAAACTTTGCGGACTTGAATTGTTATCATCAGAAAAAGTAATTCCGAGAAGATATAATACCCGAAAGCGCTTTTCTGGAGTTTGATTATTTCTATATGGTCTAAAGTTATAGATGTGGAAGTACAAATTTTGAATACTTTTAAAAGCAAGATGATTTTATTATTGATTTTTTTTTTTACCACTCAGAATGCGTTTCCTTCCTCCAACTCCCCACTTAAGAGGGAGAGGAACGGTCATCAATGACCGAAGACCGTGTCTCACCAAGCTAGAGACAGTCTCGGTCAGCTTCACGCTCAGAAGAAAACGCTATTTCTCTTCATCGTGGGTTTAGGTCCAGTCAGAGTTATCTGACGTCCCGGCGATACATACTATAGAAATGATCCCTAAAAGTATGATCTTACCCGCGCAGGATCGTTACATGAGTTTTACAAATAAGATATGTTCAGTAAAATAAGGTTAATAGTATTTTTTCTTATTACATGATTACGTGTAAAAACGCACACAATTGTCTGACGTCCCGGCGAGGCGATACATACATAAAAATGATCCCAATAAAATTGGGCGCATGAAAGTATAAATAATGCCCTATCTTTTACAACAATAAAAACATAGGGTTATATGGCATGTTTGGGCATTCATATGGCCTTGTTTACAAACACTGTATATTTGCACTTAATTACTTTTCAGTCCTGTATTAATAAAAATTAGTACATTCAGCATTCTTTTTTTAGTGATTTTTTTTTACTCTAGTGTTGATCCATCTATCAAAAAACATTTGTTACAAACATTATCTACTAATCAGAAGAGCACAAAACTTCAGTTTTGTACAGAAAGCTCTCCCCCAAATGGGCGGTCCTTGATGACGTACATTTATTTACTGCATGAATCCCAAAAGGCCGACCTAAATCCAGGAAATAAGAAAATAACGAATACTATTTGTTATTGAAGCAAACAGATGTCAGGGGTTCGCAAAACAATGCCTTCTCTGTATACATTAAAAGGGGCTACTTTGCTATTTATGGTAGCAAATTTTAAATAAAAAGTGACGGATGTTTAAAATATCTTATTTTCATAAAATTTACATCATTAAACAGTTAAAACCTTAAAGGAACTATATTTAACCACGCGCAGAAGAAATTCAAATGTTAACATACAGTAATACGGGTATAAAAACTATTTGCCCATACAAATATATAGTAGAAGTAATCGCTGTATATGGACAATGACTAGCGCATGCGCATTAAAGACCGAACGAATTCTTGTACATGACTACTTTTTTTCTGGACAGTTATAGCGTAACTGATTTGGGGATGACTTTTGTCCATATTTTTACACCAAAATAAATTTTAAAATTAAAAATAAAAGGTTAAAAAAAATAAGCAAAAGACAGGAACATATAATACTACTTTTTTCCTTGACGTTCATATGCCATTGGATGACTGACTCGGCGGCTGACTTTTGTCTAAAATTTTACACCAAAATAAAGGCTAACCTAAAGCCAGGAAAATGTAATACTGCTTTTTTCCTGGACGTTCATTACGTGACTGACACGTCGGCCTGCCTTTTGTCCACGTTTTTACACAAACAAATTATTGTTCAAAAAAAATTAACTGTACTGTACGACTATATCATAATATTTTCACGCGACCAGTGGTCATCCTCCTCTATAGTGCTGACATACATTACCATTGATGATGATGATAAATCAACTGTTTACAAAACTTTGCATTTTCAAAATCCTAAATTACTACTCAAGTACGTAACAGATTACCTTACATGTATATGGCTAAAACATTCGGAACTTTGAGATGTCGACGTCACTGCCGTTGAACCTCTTACTTTATTTGCTGCAGTGTATCACTTTATTAATTTTAGCGTCACTGATGAGTCATTTGGTAACGGTTAATTGGTTTTTAGCCCGGTTTCTTTTATGATGAGTTTATGTTCAATGTGTGTTTTCAAATTATACATTTTTCCGTCATAAAATGAGCTACGAAATTGAAAAGGTGAGTTTTGAAGTTGTAAATAGAAATTGTTATGCCGGTTGTACATGTTAAGTTGAATTTCGCATCGAATGTCTTCATTTTTAAGTCATAAATATGAGTTACGAATCGCAAAAACGTACATGTTAAATACGCGTAAATATGATTTATATTTTGGATTAATATCCAATATATAGACAAAATGTTATTTGCAAAACAGTAAATATGAGTTAGAAATACGAAAATGAATTACAAAATTTTGTTGATGGGAATGGATTAACAAAAATACTTTAAAAAGTTTGTTATAATGCTATAACGATATGCAAGATAGCACTTTTTTCGAACACAACTTCAGGATAACTTGACACTAGTTTGTTCGATATATAAGCAGCTAGGTAGTCATCCGTACATGTGAATGAACGCAAAGCTGTTTAGTAGTTGAACATCAAAGGGCAAATTTGGTGTCACAAAATTGTTAAGCGTTTAGAAATTCAAAAAAGAATCTTTGTCGATTTGTTTGTCCAGTGGCAGTAGTTTGATCTCTTTTATGCATAGGACAATACTATGCAAGTCAAGTATAAAAACTGGGACAATACTATATGCAAGTCAACTATAAACCCTGGGACAATACTATATGCAAGTCAACTATAAACCCTGTAGGTACGTACCTACCTGAATATTGGGTAGACCGGAAATTTCGACTGGCACGTGGGAAAAGTGTATTTGTTGAGATTTAGATAAAATGAACTTGGGTCTTCAAGGTTAGTATTGAATTTCACGAGTACGACATGGAAAAAATCCAAAATTCAAATTTACAGTTAAAAACATTGACCGGTTCATTAAATTACCAACAGTTTTGGATTGCATTAATGTTTTACCTAAACCAATAATTTTAAGTGTTTGTTGTGCATACACATTTGCCTTTTATGTCAAAACGTTCAGGTTGAAAAGAAAAAAAAAACATTTATTATTGATAAATTTTATATCAAATTTAATTTTATTGCAAAAAACGTCCAGAGAAATACGAATGGCGACCTCCTGCAACAGTTTCTTTTCTCCGTGGGTGTCTGTGCTGTACGAACACGGTATCTCCCTCTTTTAGCTGCATCAGAAGAACGCGAGTTACAGCATGCCAGTCCCGACCTCCTGCATAACCAAAATCAAATCTGTCATTATTTTTCTGTATTTGGAAGGTTACAGCAGACGTACCATACCCTTGTATAGTACATGCTATCTGGTACAATCCTGTTTTTGGTGCTGTGAACTTGCCCGTTGAAAGGTCGTAGTTGTTCCCTATGTTTATATCGACATTGTCAAATTTCAGGATGTCATCTCCACTAAAAGGAGTGTTGCGTGCTACGTATGCATGAAATGCAACGTTCTCATTGTAGCCTAAAATGCAACCACAAGTTTCCGTTATTTGTATCAGTAATTTATATGAATAAAACATAAAGTTTAGTTATAACACAATCTCTGAATTTTTACACTTCTGATTTTACGAATATGAAAAAAATCCTGTAAATCAAAGTTATATGTTTATTTTCAGTTCAGTTAATTTATGTTTATTTTCGAGTTATTCAAATCTGATACAATACAAATGATAAGGTTTTGCAAATGTTTGAAATGAGGCCCCTCATGGGGGGTCCTAGTAATCACATAATCACCATTTTTTTGTCAATATAATCACATAATCATTAAATGTTTGCTTATCTTTAGTAATCAAATAATCATAAACTAAAAATACAGTCCTAGGTAATCAAATAATCATGAAATATTTGGCTTAATAATCAAATAATCATTAAAAAAACGGCCAAGTAATCACATAATCAAAAACCCCATGAGGGCCCTCTGAAATACATCTGATTTCTCTCTCGTGCTTTGACAGAAAATGTAAAGTTTAAATATATCGCACTAAGACCAAGAGCTAGTTCTATGAATAGTGACAGTAACATTTTAGCAACAACGAGGCAAGCTTTCACTTACAATCATATGTAAAGCACTGACTGTTTATCTTTTGTTGTGGGCAAAACACTGTAACGTTGTTCTACTTTAACAATAATCTAAAATATTTTGTTGAATAATGTGTAGGAACGAGAACTGTTTTTGTAAGTCATTGTTGAAATTATGTTTGTTTAAATGTACGATGGAAACAAACTATAGTTTTCGCTTCAGTCAAACAAGTACTAAAAAAATGTATAGATATCCCCCTCCCTTAAATAAAAAGTCCTGTGTCGCTCATATGGACATGTGTTGTGTTTTGTGTACTGTTGTTTGCCCGTTTGCCGGTTTCTTTTTTAGTCATGGCTTTGTCCTTTGTTTCGACCTTTGAGTTTGAATGTCCCTTTGACATCTTTCGCCTCTCTTTTGTACCATTAGCAATGATCACTCTCAAACAGTGTAGTCTTTGCTATAGTTCCTTCATAAATTATATGTTTTGTTGATCTTGTTTTGCTTATCTTTTTAAGTGTTCAGAATTGTTCTTTATTTACCAAAGTTTTCCTCAAAAGCAAAACTGCATGGGTAAACATTAACATTAACATTAACAGGCAATTAATTAAGGCGAATCGAATTTGAATTACGTTTGAACGCAGCATAATGTTCTTAAATCGCATTGAAAAGACTTTGAACACCTTAAATAAGTAAAACTGAGTTAATATAAGTGGAAATATGGAAAAATATATTCTAATAATATAAAAACACCCAAATAAAAGAAGGGGGATCCACTCCGCAGACGCCTGTGTTTTTGGCTATGCCAAGCCAGGATTATGACAGTTGTTTCCAGTCACGGTGACGTTGGTTGATATAGTCGAGAGTGTTTGGTTTTATGAAATTTCTCTGTTTTGAATTTACCGAGGAGTTGAGTGTTTTTAGTTAAACTTTTTTTTCTTCATTTTTTTTAAAGTTACATAATTTGATAAACTCGATTAAAAAAAATATATATCATATAAATCACGCACTTTCCTCAGAATCCCCCCCCCCCTTTTATACCTTTTATATGTTTCTGAGACAAGTGCCTGTGAAATCACGCTAGTATTGAAGCACTATACTGGGTGATTGCTAATGAAGGTTGCTAACATTCGACTAGCCGCGGTATTGACCTAATACTAAGCTGGGAAGAACTCGCCTGAAATTTTATGCTAAAAATAAAGGGGGGAAATTGTACTTACCTGTTTTACATGACTTTCTTGTAGCCAGTAATGTTCGAATTAGGTCTTCGCTGATACAGGACGCCCTTACGCCTACAATAAAAGGCAAACGAATGGTAAGAAATACAACAGTGCTAAACTTTAAAACAACAACCATTTAAATTAAACAATTGAAAAACTACTTACCAATTTCAACTGATAGACAGATGATTAAAAGAACAAATCTTCTACAGAACATTTTGAATTTGCTACGGTTGTTTTCACTGTATCAGAAAATGCAGTCTGTACCACCGTTTGATATGGGAAACTACATGTAGTATTGAAATATTCCACGCATATGTAATAAGATACCACAATATGTTACACTGAATTATCATGCACCTTGTAATATTAGAACTTCTAGTTTTCCTGGAATATACTAGTATCCGCGCTAATTTCATTGGTTAATATTTGGTTACTTAATGTCCAATTGCATTTTAAGGAGATCGCGGCAAATATGAAATAACTCGACCAGTGATTTCTTAAATATTCGAGAACGGACAATATTTCACTTGATTCAATGTCATTCCTCAGAAATGGAGGAGTTCTAAGGCTTTGGTTTCACTCCTTTTTTGTCTTCAATCCCAACAACTCTGCGTAGTCCTTTTAATTCAAACTATGAAATACAAATGAAAAAAGAAGAGAGAACATATCAAGGAAGCAATAATAAATTTAACATGAGTCGAAGACAAATAGACCAATACTTGATCAGAAGAACTTGCCAAAGGCATACAAACAAAAACAAACAAAAATAAACAAAAAAATCCAAAAACATTGAACAGCACGAACACCATTGATAAACAAGAAAGTGTTCAATATTCAATGTTCCATCAGACACTTGTCAAAAACAAGAAGATCAAAGAAGCCAGATCATTTAATTTCACATTCAGATATATTGATGATGTTTTTTCCATCAACAATCAAACTTTTCCCATAATATACCCCCAGAACTAGAAATTAAAGAAACAGCATATACGGCTGCTCCTGCCTCATTTTTAAGACTTCTACCTCGAATTTGTCAATAGTAGTCATCTCAGTACCAGAATCTATAACAATCGAGACGATTTTAATTTTGAAATCATCAATTTCCGCCACTCTAGTAGCTATATACTAACTTCTGTTGGATCTGGGATATACATTTCCCATCTCATTCGGTATTCAAGAGCTTGCATTGGCATGACGTTGTTTTTTTTGTACTAGAATATTTTTATAGATTTCTTATTTGTTTTCATTTATTATTTCTTTGAAGATTACGTTGATTTAAACAAGTATAACTCTATTGGTCTGCTGGCATTATTCTACTGCACAAAGTTTCATTATTTGATTAACCTCTTAATTAATAAGGAGTAGTCGATTTCCAACCTTTAATTAGTGTTCTTGATCTAAATTTGAATTAACTTACAATGCTGCATGCTTTGTTCTCATCTATCTAATTCTATTCTACGTTTATGATGCTTCTTTAATTTCCTTCACCATCCTTACCGCTCCTTAGTAACAATAGTGATTCCTATGGAACGCCATCACTGCCTTATAAGAAGACACTACTATGACATAATGCAAATGTTGCTTACATGATGTGAATTCTCCTTTATATGATGTGAACTCTTCATTACATGATGTGAATTCTTCTTTACATGATGTGAACTCTTCTTTACATGATGTGAACTCTTCATTACATGATGTGAATTCTTCTTTACATGATGTGAACTCTTCATTACATGATGTGAATTCTTCATTACATGATGTGAATTCTTCATTACATGATGAATTCTTCATTACATGATGTGAATTCTTCATTACATGATGTGAATTCTTCTTTACGTGATGTGAACTCTTCATTACATGATGTGAATTCTTCATTACATGATGGAAACTCTTCATTACATGATGTGAAAACTTCACTACATTACATGATGTGAAAACTTCATTACATTATGTGAAAACTGCATTACATGATGTGAAAACGTCTTTACGTGATGTGGTTGTTTCATTACATGATGCAAAACTTTCCATATGTGCTGTGAAAATAAAAACCCTTGTACATGATGCGAATACTTTAGTGTATGATGTGAATATTGCAGTACGTGATGATATAACTGCATTACCTGATGTGAACGTCACCTTATAATTATACGTCATGTAAATTGTTAAATGAGACCATCCTCCCGGGACGTGTAGTTGCCAGTATTGTGTCCCTATTCGACCATCTGGACACCTTATGTCAGATTATGGCTGAACAACAGACAATTAATTAAATGAGACTATGTTTAGTCACAAATGTACAATAATTGCGGACAAACGAGAGTTAACAAACTTTTTTAAAGGAAGTTCAAAAATAGAGTAATTTCAAGTGTAAAATGAAAAATAAAGTGTTCCCAGAGTTAGTCTTTAGTAAAGTAAATTGGCTTCGCGTTGTGTTTTAAGTAGTAAAATTGCACCAAGAAGAGATGACTAACGCTAGCGAACTGCACCGAAGTGGTGACTAACTCTAAACTCAAGTGGACTACTGGGCTTTGTTCATTGTTGAAGGCCGTCAGTGACCTATAATTGTTAATGTTTGTGTCATTTTGGTCTTTTGTGGATAGTTGTCTCATTGGCAATGACACCACATCTTCTTTTTATACTACAGACCGGCGAGTTTTTTTTAGACCTGTACAAGGCCGACTCCGATTGAAAAACAATTAAAATCCTTATATTGTCATTAAACCGGATAACTTTTACATTAAAGGTACTGAAAACAAATTGAATAAACTAATATTCATTGAAACATTACAGAAACATCAAAAGTTAAATACTAAATCAGTTAAATTAACAATCCTTACTTTTATCTCACTATGGAGTTCAAATCAAATTAAACTCAAAATAAACATTTACAGCTAATTTCCAAAAGCATGTAGAGCAAGACTTTAGTTAGCTTCCTTGCTTTTTATTTTATTTTGTACAATCATTAGGATAACACCCAATCAAATTCAAATATTACATATTCAGTTTCGACTACGCCTATATATATATTGTTTAAAGATTTCAATCTTATTTACCAAGCTTGTATAAACAATCATAGGAACAAAGCAAGCAATCGAACCAAAGTTTTGCTTTACATGCATTAGGAAATTAGCTGTAATCAACAAATAATTAATCTATCCAAAAGTAAGGGGAATTAACTAGGCACATTTATTACACTATTATACGGTTCATATTTACGGGAACCTCAGTATAATTAGTTATCAAAAGTACCAGGATTATAATTTTATACGCCAGACGCGCGTTTCGTCTACATAAGACTCATCAGTGACGCTCAGATCAAAATAGTTCAAAAAGCCAAATAAATACAAAGTTGAAGAGCATTGAGGACCCAAAATTCCAAAAAGTTGTGCCAAATACGGCTAAGGTAATCTACTCCTGGGGTAAGAAAATCCTTAGTTTTTCGAAAATTCAAAGTTTTGTCAACAGAAAATTTATAAAAATGACCATATAATTGATATTCATGTCAACACCGAAGTGCTGACTACTGGGCTGGTGATACCCTCGGGGACGAAACGTCCACCAGCAGTGGCATCGACCCAGTGGTGTAAATAGTTATCAAAAGTACCAGGATTATAATTTTATACGCCAGACGCGCGTTTCGTCTACATAAGACTCATCAGTGACGCTCAGATCAAAATAGTTCAAAAAGCCAAATAAATACAAAGTTGAAGAGCATTGAGGACCCAAAATTCCAAAAAGTTGTGCCAAATACGGCTAAGGTAATCTATATACTAAACGTTTATGAGTAGTTGAAGCGGACTTTAGGTTTGCACTTTATCCGTCTGGCAGAATGTCCGTCCGGAAAACTAGCTTTCCGCATTTTTTAGTTTTAAACATATTTATTTATAATGGATTCGGTAACACGTTTTGCAACTTATTTAAATCCCTTTCCACTTTGCAAATGCGAGTTCTGATTTGTAGCGGCATTAGCCTACTCGTTTTCGAAATCTACAAGGATGTCTTTTACGTGCAAGAGATATGGCACTGTTGTTGGCCATGCTTTAAGATATTGATTTGATATTTAGTATATAATATAACTTTGACAAGTACAGATCAAGTTCTAATTTTGTTACGGTTTGAGGATTTTTTTGCAGAGTTATGGCCCTTGGACTCAGAAAATTCACTCAGATAATTGGTTTCCATAATTTTTTTTTTTTTTTTTTTAAATATATTGACTTAAAATTTGACATAAAAATTAGTAGTGAAACCATGACAAGTTACAGATCAAGTGCGAATTGTGTTTGCAAAGTTATGGTCCTCGAACTTAGAAAAATAATGCAAGAAATAAATTTTCCACTTTTTTTTTTGTCATTAACTTACAGATTTAGATTTGAAATTTGGTTTATAGTTTGACCATTACAAGTTACAGATCAAGTTTAAATTTAGTTTTGATTTGATGATATTTTGCAAATTCATCTGATCCTTAGACCTAGAAAACTCACACAATGTTCTGCACATGTTTTAATCATGCTTGTCTAACTACCGTTATATTAATTTGGTATTTGGTATCTACTTTTAACATTACAATTTACACATCAATTTCAAATTTTCTGTTTGAGAATAATGAATTTTTACTGGTAGGGGACTATGTATTGCCATGCAATAATTTCAGAATGCTGGATACTACCCATACTGGTCTTTGTCCACACTTTTTAAGTTTGTGTATCACTTCTTAGCCATTTTTTATGGATTTTTTTTTAAAGTTTAGATAAATTAATAGATTAGTTAATTTGAAAGTGAGATATGTAACAAAGTAACGTAAGTGAGACAATTGTACATGTACCGTATAGTTTCTGGATATACACGATATAGGAGAAGTATTTTCGAATAATTTTAGGAAGGGGTTTGCCAACATTGCCTCTAAAAAGTACTATTTTCATATAAAATTCATTTGAATTAGGTTCCTTAATTTATATAAATATATAAAAAAAAAAGACTTAAACTTAAAAAGAAAATTTTAAATATGACACGGCCATGCTTATATAAGCTCTAAATGTATAGCATCACTCATAACTTACATAAGTTTTATATTCAGCTCCCTTTAAATGCATTTAAGGATGCACTTAGTTGAAATTAAAAAAAATCCAGAAATTAAAATTGATACTATTAGTCGAAAGAGCATCAGCTAAGGAACAAAATAAGCTAAACAATATTGATAGGTCATGGAGCTCCTTTTTGAGATATTTCAGTTTTAAAAAATGGCGGGAAAAGGCTGACTTGGGACTTTTACCTTGCATTTGCATTGGTATTACTTGGATCTCAAAATTAGCTATTGAAGATTTTTATGAAAATAAAAATTGGTGTTATGGGGAAAAATATTTTACCCTATAGCTTTGGAAAAAATCCAAGGAGTCTGAATAATAATAATAACGTCCGAGAGGTCCCGTGTTCTTATAAAGATGTTTTGACATAATGAAGTGTTCACATAACGTCATATGAGTTTCTTACCTCGTTACCCATTTGACATTACGGGTCCGTGTAACACTTATCAATTCAAAGTTTTAAAAAGTTTTGAAATTTTAGATTTTTGGAATTTTGATCAAAGTTTTAAAATATCAAAATTCTAAATTGTGTTAAAGTTTTGAAATTTTGAAATTTTAACCAAATTATCAAAATATCAAAATTCTAAATATCGTTTATAAATTTGATATTTTAGAAACTTGATCAAACTTTTAAAATACTAAACCTAATGTGCAATTTTGATTATTTCACTTTTTGAAAGTTTAATTTTTTAAATGTTTGCTTAAAATATCGAAAGTATAAAGGGGCGACAAGAGGGGTACCTGTAATCACTGATGTAAACACGGCTCTGATAAGAACTATTCTTAGTTATAAATAAATAGCATGAAATATATCAAATCATTCTTAATAACAAAATAAATAATGAAAAGAAGAAGTCGGTTTTTTTTATGAAACATGTTAGACATCACATGGGATAACAGTATCCTGAAATTTTAAGGTTGTGCATCTATCAAAAAAAATAAAAATAATTAAACCTATTTAAACCGGAATCAACTACGTTAATTTAAATCTCTTATATAAGGTTAGCGTTTGAGATAAATAATTCAAAGCTATTTTGTGTTCCCAGTGCCCAACATTTAGAAGTATCAGTGAAAAATGACCAAGTCGCAGTAAACCATAAATTATTATTCGCCTTTTTGACGTTCCTGATGAAGGTAGATCCAGAAAAAGCGCTTCGGTAGGCTGGCATACAACTTAAAACGTTTTCCTTTCTTGTTTATCGATTGCATGATGATAATATATTGCCTTTTATGATGTATTTCAGTTCCAAGAAATGATACGGAAGGAATACTTAAATATAGCGTCGCAATAAAAGTTGTGCTAGGCGTATTTCAGCTGGCCCCTAGACAAAAAAGTGTACTGGTTCAGCCATTATAGACGTAATACTAAACTCCGAAACATAACAATGAACTAAAATCAAAATCATACAAGACTTAGAAGGACAGAGGCTCCTGGATTGGGACAGGCGCACAAATGCGGCGGGGTTTAACATGTTTCGTGAGATAACAACCCTCCCCTATACCTCTAGCCAATAAAGAATGAAAAACACACAGTAATACGAACAGTAAAACGCACTTCAATAGGAAATCCTATGTCAGAATAGGAAACAAACTAAGAAACTAATTAACATGCATGACAATGATAATAAAATAACAAAGGACTACTATACATAAGGCTAGCAGTTACTGTACTGTCATACGCCCGCTCCAAACCTCAATTAAACTAATTCAAAGGTTTTATATATGTCCTCATTATGCACACTCTCTCCCTGTTGCATTTATTGCTATTTTGTTCCGGAACATTCATGAAATATTTGTCACTGGCAACAACAAAAAATCGATAATTTGAAATAGGTTGTTTACATACAAATTACCAAGAAACGTAAGATTCAACTTCCTAGGACAAAGTAGACCTTATAGATGGATTTAAATATGTTTTAACTTCACTTTGGTCAAACACCTCTTTAATTGTTTTGTTCTTATTTTGCTTGAATTTCAAATTTCAGTTTCAGCGTTCCGTATGTGAATTCTTTACTTCAAATTCAGCGTTTAACATTGTACTGGTTTTTCGAGAGCGACATTGGTGTACGGCCAAAAATGGGGAAAATCCATCATGCAGCTGACAGTGTGGCTTCTCTTTGCACGCCCCATTCTGACTGGGTGTACATGTGAACTTTTAGTTTGCTAAAAGTCGATTGTCGTACGATAACTTCAAAATACCCAAATAACAAAATGCAAATACGGGACAGTAATATCCTTTAATACAAAAACATCTATTCCTTTTGTTTACTATAATAAAACAGTGGTTGATTTAGAACCTATAATGGAGCTACGTGTATGATAACCAGTCCAAACGTTGTCTTTAAGATAGCAACCATTTTACTTTAAAAGTGGGGTGAGGTTGTTTTGTCCAAGCGCTAATAATTTTATTAAGTTTTTCATCGCCATCAATCAACTTGTCTGGTTCAAAATTTAACACTAAAAGGCATGAATAATTTTTCTTTTGTCCTCTTCTGGCACAGAATATTATATCATCAAATTAGGGATCAGAATATTTTAATGTACCATTATCGAAGCCCCTAGTGGTAGTATCAAGTAAAAAACAGGTACTATCTAAATATTGGTTCCCCAGAAGATTACCATTTATCGCTGATAAAAACTTTTGAACACAATTTTCAACTTTCAAAATGCCGACACCTACAACTGGATAGATGGGTGCTTAATGTAGTACAGCGGCAACTATTACATAAACATGAATGCAAGTTGGGTGCTTAATGTAGTACAGCGGTAATTATTACATAAATATGAATGCTCGAGAAAATAATGTTTATGGTATACGTTTATATATGATATGAAAGATTTCAACTTTTACAAAACCAGAGCTATACGTTGGATGTAAAAGTTTACTTTATTTGGCCTTTTCAATTTTATTTGACTTTATTTGCCTTTTTAACTTAATTTGGTTCGAGTGTCAATGATAAGTCTTTTGTAAACGAAACGCGCGTCTGGCGCAAAAACCGGCAAAATTTATATTCCGGTATCCATCTATGATGAGTTTTTGTAGATACCTTGTAACAGTATCTTGGCTCCAATTTGCTGATATTGGATCCTATGACCGTCTTAATTTCAGCGTAAAAAAGATTATATTTAAAACCTCCCACACCGTGGTCTAGCACAACCTTAAACCATGCATTCAGTATCATGAAGCGCTTTTCTTGATCGACCTCCTTACGGAACGCTTAAAGCTGAATATTTAGGGCAAACAACTTACAAAGAACAGATAAAAACGTTTTAGATGATCTTTCATTCTGTACATGAAATGATATATTCTTTAGCCAACTTGATTGCAGAAAGTAAGAAGTCGTAAAGCAAAACAGAAAAAAAATGAAATCAAAAGAGATAATACATCGTGTATTGGGCCTTTTTATGGCTTAGAGTTTAGTAGAAAATATATATACATGCTCAACATAACCATACTATTTGACCTACTGCAAGTTGTTCAGTTTTTACTGTTACTCCTGTTTCTCCTAAAATATGGGTGCTAGAAAAACCAGCAGGTAAAATGGTCAATATCAGAGCCGTACGTCTGGTTTTGAAATGAATTATCTTCTTTTAAGAAATATTAATTGTGTCATCCAATTTTTCACCGCTTTCAACTGTCCGTTTTATTTCATACATAAACTTTTAAGTATCAGTATGTTTTTAATTCATATTGTTTCGTTTCGTTCCGCTTTTATTTCGTTTCGCTTTTTACAGGTATCCCTCTTATTGCCCCTTTTCTATTTTGATATTTTAAGCAAACATTTAAAAAATCAAACTTTCAAAAAGTGAAATAATCAAAATTGCGCGTTAGGTTTAGTATTTTAAAAGTTTGGTCAAATTTCTAAACTATCAAATTTATAAACGATATTTAGAATTTTGATATTTTAATAATTTGGTTAAAATTTCAAAATTTCAAACCTTTAAGACAATTTGAAATTTTGATATTTTAAAACTTTGATCAAAATTCCAAAAATCTAAAATTTCAAAACTTTTTAAAACTTTGAATTGATAAGTGTTACACGGACCATTACGATATATATATTTTTGGCATAATGTAATAGAAATAAGACATAAAGATTTTTTAACATAACGTAAAGAAATGTTCGCATCATGTAATAAAACTTTCAGATTAGGTAATGAAACAACCATATCACGTAATGAAGTTTTCACATCATGTAAAGAGGAAACCACATCATGTGATGAAGTTTTCACATCATGTAATGAAGTTTTCACATCATGTAATGAAGTTTTCACATCATGTAATGAAGTTTTCACATCATGTAAAGAGGAAAGCACATCATGTAATGAAGAATTCACATCATGTAAAGAAGATTTTACATCATGTAAAGAACAATTCACATCATGTAATGAAGAATTCACGTCATGTAAAGAAGAATTCACATCATATAAAGGAGAATTCACATCATGTAAGCAACATTTGCATCATGTCATAGTAGTTTCTTCTTAAAAGGCAGTGATGGCGTTCCATAGATTCCCATATAGATGTTGTTAATCACAAAAAATTATCAAATTAACAGATTTTTTTATACCTTTAGTATTAAACTATGTGTATGTCTCGGACAAATTCTAAAATCAGTAATGGTCAATTATTTTTAAAAGATTTATGCCCCTTGGAAATATTAGATATGTGAAAAATTGCATTGTAAGCGCTCTTACATTTACATTTCTTGCTAGATATTTTATATGAAATATATATCAAGTGTAATATATATAGGGGGTTGAATCCGCGTTTCCGGAAATACTGTTCAGTCCGTATACGATTTTGTTATATACATATATGTAATTGTAATCACAGGTACTGTCTCTTTTTCGTTTTGCAAGCGCCATTAAAGGATGTAATTTTATGAGTTCCTTATATTTTGCCTCTCGTATCCCCATACAGGATTATTACATGGCGGAGGACCCTAAATATGATTTCAAATGACTTTATTTGTGTAAAAGTGAACTGAAACCATGTGAACTGACATTTTTTTTTCCATAATTTTCACTGAAGTGGGAAAACCACGTGGGTGGTCAAATTTTTTTCTGTGCCCGATATACTGAAAATAGTTTTTCATTGACAATATTTTTATTATGATTTTCTTCAAGTTGCCTTATGTTTAATCACATGAATCCCAGTTTTCTGTATGTGAGATTCATCTCATTACAGGCATATTATTCAAACAATGCGAAAGACGAACAAACAAAAAAGTGCAAAGGGAAAAGTATTCAGTCCCCAATCCGGAAATCAACCCGATTAAAAAAGAAACCAGCTCGGTTTGAAGATGAAAGTTTCACCGATCCAGGAGACAAAACTGTTTCGAGTGATGAAAATCGTTTTTACAAAGTTAAACGAATACTTGCTAGGAAAATTATGGACGGAACAATGAGTTATTTAGTTCATTTTATTGGAGAACCGGCTCAAAATGCCCGTTGGCTAAAGGAGTCCGATTTTGACAAGAAAATCCGTGATTTGATAAAACGCCGACTACCTCCACAAATTCTATGAGTCGTTTTGTGTCCGTGAGGTTTACCTCATGATACACCGTTTTTTTATTGTTTTATTCAGTGTTTAATTTTATGGAATGCTCATATTGTACATATTAAACGAATTTTGTTGTAAAATTCAAGACAATTGCCAATTTGAACAATTTATACTTTAATGCTTGACGAGGATGTTTATTTCGAACCTTTTTGTCCTTGAGTTTGATCTCATGACAAGTTACCCGGATGTTTACAGTGATGTTTTACTGGAACTTTTTGTCTGTGAGATTTATCTCATGACAATTTATTTTAAATCAACGTAATCTTCAAAGAAATAATAAATGAAAACAAATAAGAAATCTATAAAAATACATGCCGAAGCTTTCGTTTTTGGATTCTAGTAACATAGATGCGTCTGCTAGTACGATTGTAAATGTTGTATACACTAAAAGTCATTTCCACGCATCCGACAAACAGACGCATTTGAAATTACTCACTATTATATTTCAAGGACTGTAGATGACATTTTAATTTTAAATAAAATCAACAATTCTAAACTGCCGTTTTCATTTTAAAATCTGAGGATGAAACTATAATTATAGATAAAGCAAACAGAGGACAAATAGTAGCTGTTGCTGCGATTGACATGAACAAGGATTATTTTAAACTATAATCGTCTTGAAAGACACATATTTAAGATGTTGATAATACGAATAAAAAGACCCTGAAATTATATTCTCGAACTGTAGTTAGAAAACTAGTTGAAGGTGGGTTAATAACATTTGTACTCTTGAAGGAAAAAAAAAGCTTTGGTACTTGATGTTTACAATCGATATAAATGCCGAGTCCTAGATACTTGTTGTGACGGAATTCAGAGAATCATAGAGCAACAATTGACATGCTTGGGCAGTGACAAATATTTGAAATATACACTTTCACTTTGTTAAGAATATGATGTCAAAAATATATACTAGTGAATCAGTCATGTTAACATGTTTTTTTTTAAATAAATAGTTAAACACCAAAATGCAAGCCGTTTTATAAAAATCTGCAAAGCTTTGACGTTTGATACAGAAGTAGGGTGAAATAATTGAAAAACGACGTCAACTAACGTTACCATTACTAAACCGAACACCGTGCGTAACGTCTTTGCGTCGCTGGTAAAAAATTGCCTGTATCGTTTGTTGAGGTGAAAAATATAGGGAAGGTTTGAGCGAAGATAATAATCGTGACTTTTAAGGCACGTTTGAGCGAAAAGGACAAGTTTTAAGGTAAATATATAATGCTGAAAGCCATTCAAAAGATCTACAGCTTAATGAATGTTACAAGTAAGAAAATTGGAAACTAAACAAACTAAAAATTACTTCATTAATGACGTGCTTGTATATTTTCTTAAAGCAGTGGGCTTCAAATATTCAGCAGCTCGTACCCACATGTAAACTCCGTGTTTTTACCATGTAAAAATGCTATTTATGTAAATTTGTATATGTGAATATTTCGAGGACTTAATTCCTGTGCATAATAATACATATGTTTACAAAACATCCTGCTCGAAATCACACTCCCAGTTCCTCGGTGGTAAGCAGGAGCCTGAATGTAGACTAACATAGGAGTACTCGTCAATACGCGCAAATGTAAAGCCTCGGTCACACCTTACTGGATAGCTCAAACGGACGCCTAATGGATAACTTTTTTTTCAATCCGTTCATGTCCGTTAGACGGATGTTGAACGGATGAGAAACGGACTTCTACCGGACGTATAACGGATAAAACGGATGATGAACGGATCTGAAACGGATAAATGCCAATTGAAAATTTCGCGTCAGAAATGCCAATAATTGGTATGTCAGATTTCTTAGGGTTCATGAATTCTTATTATTCATAATCGATCTTAGGGTATAGGCACGTCTTCACAATCAAGCAATTCTTATTCAGGCCAGACACTGCCCTTTGGTGGAATTTTGAAGAACAAACCAAAACCAGTTACACAGAAACATTTTGAATATTTATGCGATTTACATGTATCATTATTGTCGCTTTTGACTTTTCTGTATATCTTATTCATCCGTTTTATCCGGTACGCTTCCGTTAGATGTCCGTTTTATGCGGTACTCGTCCGTTGGATGTACGTTCGACATCCGTTCTGTCCGGTACGTGTCCGTTTCTCGTACGTTGCATATCCGGTGTGTGTTCGTTATGCATCCGTTACACGTCCGTTTTATTCGGTCAGTACATCAACGGACTCCCAACAGATACAATTTTTGTCAACGGACAACTTTTATTTTCATCCGTTAGGCGTCCGTTCGTGCTATCCGGTAAGGTATGACCGAGGAGGCTTTAAGCTCCGTTTCTAACTGTGTTGCCTTTCCCGAACGTCACCTTCTAAAATCATGACAAACTTTAATCAGTAAATTTGTCCAGTTCAGTTAGTGTAAGGTTCCGAACAAGTACAGCTGACGGCATCATTTATGCATTTATCTATTGCACAAATTATCTTGCATGTATATAACACAGGTGACAGGCAATCTAGCCAAATATACACAGTGCGTGAACTGGTGACAAAATATTATCGCCCCTGTAAACAGTGGGCTCTTCTGACTAGAGGTAATCGGTAAAGAATAGCGGAAAATGGTGTACATTGTTTACGAGCTTGAAATGAGCTAACACAGACGAACTGAGACGTGTCAACGTAATGTGAATATGATAATGCACCAGGTAAATTATTAATTGTTAAGTTTAGCACATCATCGTATCTCCATATGATAGGTAAATAAGTGAATTTTCGATTTTAAGTGTCGTCAGGGTTCAAACCTGGAATCATGCCAACCTTTCATTATTTTTTTTTAATACTAACCTATAGTCGGAACATCTTGATTTTCTCCCAATTTGTAAAGTTAATTATGCTGCTTGACATATATTTTTTTGGGGAAAAAAAATTGATATGCAGTCAAATGTGGCAGTTTTTAATATTTGTTGCTATGTGAAATAAAGGGAAGTAAATTAAAGTAAAAGAAGGCGCGCTTTTTCAAATAGTAAACAATTTAATTCAGATGCATAGTATTTTGTCAAATGATAAAGAATATCATCGTAGAAACTTGCTAGAAATTCATCTAATTTATAAAAGATATACAACATGACATACTGAAATCTGAAAAGGGGTAAAACCACCATACCTTGAACAAATTCAGTTAAAAAAAAGGGGGGGGGGGGGGGGGTAAAATGCTACGAAATTTAGATTTTATTTATTTTTTGTCGACAGCCAAAAGATGATTTGACATGTAACTAACTACTTTTTCAATTTCATTGTAAAGTAAAATTGGCTTTTTTTGGGGTCTCTGTTTATTGTGGTCTGATGTTTTCAGGTTCTCTTTGGATTGCCAAATAATATTATAATCATCTAATTGAATGTTCAAATTATTTTGCAGCGATGGTGTGTATGGAAGGAAGACTGTCATAAAACCCAACAGTTCCGGATGGCCCTTTAAATAATTGCTTAACATCAATAGCGATGTAAGATTTAAGTGTTTGATTTAGCACAAGTTTTATAGCCAGGTTTTCCTTGTAATTGTGGCAGAAAAACCACTAGACAGTGTCATGCATTGAAAGGATATCAAACGGATATTTTATGGAATGATTCTCATACATATAAAATCATATGGAGCTAGTGTCTTTCATGCAGCAATTTTTAATTTCCAATGTAAACTCTGAAAAGACAAGAGCATAGAAATGTATACCAATGAGAAACATTCTTTGTGAATAAAATCATTCCAAAACTTAAATGTGTCATTAGTGTTGCATTATTTATATCAGTAGAGATAATCAGATTCCAGTAAGATTGTCCAACTGATGGTTTTTGTTTGTAATCATTTTTGTAAATCTTAGTTGTTTTGACAATCCGGGCTGTGCATGTTGCCCGACTTCCCCTAAATAATTTCAGTGTGAGACAATATTTTGTTTATGATAAACAAAATCACTGATTCAAGACTGGAGCGGACCCCTTTTGGGCAGTTAGTGCGAATCCTTTAGGTTTAAACCATTACATGCAATACGGGGGAGGGGGAAGATTTTTTTTTACAGAGTCAAACATTTTTCCTAATAATAATACATTGAGATTTAATATATACTTTGTTATATGTAGTGTGTATATTAAAGTATTGCCAACAAAATTCATCAAATTTGGGATCATTATAATATTGTTTAAGAAAAACCCTTAAATCATAAAAGTTCATAATCTTCTGTAACACACGTGCATGGTTAATTCGGATCATATATTATCTATTCCGATGTTATAAGAATTCGAAGGTTCATATCATTTACAATATCATTCAAAAAAATTCTGGGATTTTTTTTTTAACTATCAACGTTGAACCTCGAGGTTACATTGTAGTAAAAAAAAATCCAATAAAAACGTTGAATGTAAATGATATGCACCTTTAAATCTTATATTGTAGGACTCATGTTGTTCAAACATAATGTGTTGATCAATTATGTTATGATGATTTTGATAAACTTCACATTAGGTAATCTTTCACGTAAATTGATTACATTATATCGAGTTGTCCCAACGATATACTTGTCGGTGTGCTCGATCATACGAATTTACCGACATTCATATAGACAAAATGACACAACTTTGAAAAATTCTTGTGACGAAACTACATTTCGGAACACGTTAAAAATTGGATACCCAGAAAGCTACATTATTAAGGTTTGATATATATTTTTTTCAAAAAAAAAGAAAAATATGCAGTCAAATGTGGCAGTTTTTTACACACCCCTATGTTGAACAATAGGTTGTTCAATTAACAGCATGTTTGGCAATTAAAAAATCATATATTAACACATTTAGCTTTATTATATACTTTATTTATAGTGGTTGTATAAAAGTTATATAATGGTTTTGTGTTTTAAGAGATATTCATCCCTATGCATATCGGGTTTTATGCGTAAATTGTCTCTCCTGTTTTTAGACCTTTTCTATCTCTTTCATAAGAAGAGTGACTTTTCTATTGTTCTAGTGTCACTGGAAATCCCACTGTACAGATAAGCTTGCTTTTAACACGAGGAAAGTTTGTACATGATAGATTAACTAGCATTCAAAAGAATCATGTCAATTCCTTTACTTGTTTGGACTATAGTGCTTTTTCAGTTTTATGGCGATGTAGTTACAGAAGATTCAGAGATATCTTTAAGTTATCTGAATGACAAAATGCTCCAATTCGAAAAACTCGTGATAAAGCAAAATGACCGAATATCTTATTTAGAAGAAAATCTTGGGCACCAAAAAGACGAAATACAGGCCTTGAAACAACTAATTAACAAACATGAACCAGAAATTCGATTTATTAAACATGGTTTGAATATCCTAAGAAAAATCATAATGAAGAAGCAGTTTGGGAAATCGAGATCAAATGAAAATTATCCTACAAATCCGGAAAAAGTTCATGGCACAGATAATGGTATTGTTCGACGGAAAGTAATTGCTGAAGGTATATTAGATGTATCATATTAATTTAAATAATAATCCGCAGAGAAGTATAGTTATCATATTCAATCGAATACTTAATTGTTCGTTCGTAAGAAATATCTTAAATCACCTGTTTCAATAGTTTTGCAGACTTTGTAAATAATCAGCAAAAATTATTTGAATGAACGTTAAAAGATTTAAACATCCTAAAAGAGTTAATGATGAATGGATATTCCTTATATAGATTTAAGTGCTTAAAACCGATTCTATACCATTTGAAAACAATTGTATATCAGATAACGAAAGGACCAAAATAGATCCCTAACTTGAGTAATAATTTGACCATACCGCTGTTGTTAAGGGGTGAATGATTGTTTTTTAATGCATGACAATACACAGTTACTCTATAAGGAAACTCAATTGATGCAACATATGCATAATTCGAAATAATATATTTGTCTTTTTAGCGGGACAAGTATAACAATGATTTTGAAATAATGTGAACTTTTTAAGTTTTCTACATTACTCAGTTAAATGCCTTTTATACTGCAACTAGTTATGGTTATTTCCTAAATATAGTAACACTTTCTCCACAATCAGGGGTTCATTAAGAAATGAAAATAAGTTTGACAATTGTGTTACTATTTAAAAAGCTATCAATGTATTAGTTAAGTTGCAGCATAAAAACAATATTAGGTCAATGTCATAAAAATATAAACTTTTTTGTACTCGGCGCAAAACTGTGGAAGGGCTCAGTAGAACCTCGCCCTTCCACAGTTTCTGAGTCTCATACAAAAAAGTTTATATTTTTCTTTCATTGACCTAATATTGTATAGTATGAAATTCAAAACAGTGTAGCTGTGGCCATTGATTGACCCATCAAAATCATCCATTGACTGGGACAATTTACGTGAACGTTTGTCTGTAACAACCACTGTTCATGACGTACCTACGATAGACATTTAAACTGTGGGGTCACCAAAGGTTTCTTAACGCCTTCAATTATAAAATAATTCGAAAAATTAATCAGGAATAAACTTTGTGTTTTGATTTATATAATTGATATAAATCAAAATATCGTGTTATTTCTGATTAATTTTTCGAATTACTTTATTTAGGTTTTGAGAACCTTTGGTGACCCCATAGTTTAAGTTTCTTTAAAAAGTACATAGTGAGCATTGGTCGTTACATACAAACGTTCACCTAAATTGTCCCAGTCAATGAATGATTTTAATGTGTCAATCAATGGCCACAGCTACACTGTTTTGAATTTCATACTATATCGATACACCAATTTGACATTGAAAAGACAATAATACATAGTTGTAAGTAATATTATAATTTGGTATTGCAGGCAGAAGAAATCAAAGCTAGTTCCGTTTTAGTTGAAATAAAAAAAAACATAGGAATATTATCCCTTGTCATTTGTGTAAATAGATACTCAATATCTATCAAAACGCAGTTTTGTTCCATATTTTTGTATTTACCTACATGTAGCTATAATTGAATTTTTCATATTTATTATACTAAATTCTGAGAATCTTTTTAACATGGCAAGCACTATATTCGTTCCACTTCTAGAAAAACTGTGAATACCTTGAACAGAAGCGATGAAAGATAAACTATAACACAAAAAGTTTAAATAGGACAAAACATCGTAATTGTTGCGCATCACGGTGCGAAAGTATTAGTTTCAGTCGATATACACGCCACAATTGTATTACTAGATTAAAATAAAGAAACAACTCACACCTCGACAGTATTGTTCCCTCATTTAGGGACCAATTGACGGGGTTCTTATTTTTCATTTTGATCGGTTGAATATTTTTGAAAAAGTATATACATGTATCTGTCTGTTTTTTTCTTCTCCAGAAAGGATTTCACTTTTTCGCAAGCAGGATACACAGAATCTTAGTGTGGCATTTTACGCATACCTTAGTAATGATGTTAGAGGCCCCGGAAGCAAGTACACGTTAATTTTTAACGTTATAAAAACAAATACCAAAGCTGCATATAACAATAATACAGGAGTGTTTACCGTTCCAATAAGTGGACTGTATGTGTTTACATGTTCTATCGCCATGGACGGAGAAAACGCGTTTGCTTCATATGAGATAATGAAAAACTCAGAAATCGCAGGGACATTTTTCGTGGATGCTGAGTTTCAAGACGGTTATAAATACAGCTCCCTTACTATTGTGATCCAAGTACAACAAGCTGACACCGTTTTAGTTAGAATAGGTAACTCATATTCACAAAAAGGAAATGTGTTTAGTAGATCATATGCAAGATCATCTTTCGCAGGATGGAAAATTAATTGATGTCAAAACAAATAAACTGCTTAATCTGTCTTTCCCCTCCTTTAATTAGATATAAAGAGAAGTGGTATGAGTGCCAATGAGACAACTCTCCATCTAAGTCATAATTTGTTAAAATAAACCATTATAGGTCAACGTACGGTCTTCAACACGGAGCCTTTATTAAACCCCAAATGCAGTTTTCTCATGCAATATGTTATATAATTCATATCAAACACCATACTCTGATTTATTTTTAAAACACAGGATAAACACCTTGAAAATCTACCTCTTTTTCTTACCTCTTCGGTGTCACTCGATGATTGTAGCAGGAAGTAAACACTTGTTACTAGTATGACATTTTAGAAATCATTTAAAATTGGGAATATATATCCCTTACTGCAAAGTTTTGATTACTTGTCCGGGTTTGATTATACCTTTTATCTTTTATGGTTTGAACAACTCTTCATAGTTTGTATACGTTTGCTTCGATCTCATGTGCATTAACATTTTCCCTGTAGAAACTAGGTTTCGGTAAAGAATGTCGTCTTCATTTTTTAGGAAAACATTTTACATTACTGAGATCTGTTAAAATGTTGTTTTGAGTCATCCAATTCGATAAACTAGTAATATTGTTACAACCTTATCAATGGCACACATGAAGCCTTATAACTGTCGATCAGAGGCTTTTTCGTAAAACATCATTATGGCGACATAAATTTCCTGGAAGTAAAATGTAGCTCTCTGACTTCGTTTTACTAATTAGACCCAATATGTGGATGGAAAACTCAAGTATACCAGGCTCATAATTTTAATTGCAACACATTTGTGTTTCATCCGCTCAAGACTCGTCAGTGGCGCTCGAATTTAACACTGAAAAGCCTAAACTGAAACAAAGTTAAGTACATTAAAAACACCAAAAAATCGGAAACAAATGTGCAAATTACAGCTATGGTGATCTATTTTTAGTTGTGAAGCTGTGTAAAACGGACCCTGCAATAAATAAACAAGCGTTTGATATTTGAGATATAAAGGACCACCATTTGTAAATACGATGTATTTCCATACAACCTACCAAGAATTTGTTTCAAGCTCATTAACATAATTTATAATGTTTTTGTTTTTTTTGGTAAATCAATGAATCTGACAAGAGCATAAAATATGATTTAATTTTGAAATATGGGCACAAGAAGGCTTTAGGAAAAGGAACTGAGCATGCATTTCCCGATCGATACGACCTTCCAGGGCTAGCATTTCCTATCATGGTTTGCTCGACGGATGGTTGCTACTCACTAGAAACCTATAAAAAAGAACTTCCATGTGTTGAAGTTGAAATCCTTCCATCAAAAATGTTACGGAAACTATCACGAGTTGATTGATTCTTACATGTATGGAATCTCTGTTCCACAGATAACGACGGAGATGTTCCAATTGTCTCAAAAAAAGAAAAATGGAATTACTTCAGCAGTGTCGATCGAGAGATATTGTACATGTATTTGTCTGATCCTTGTATACGCCTAAAAAAATACGAACGACCATACAGAATGTAACAATTATAAATAAAAATGCTTAAACATTATCGAAGACAAAAAAAGATACAACGACTCAATATAATTTATTCTGTTTGCAAGCTCAGTTAATAGATTGGTAGTTAAACATGATTGTTCCTTTCCGAAACATTTATTATATATTCATATGGCCTACATGAATTATCTAATCTCTCCGTTCAATCAATTCAAACGTTTTAGATCAGGAGATTAACGTGTGGAACGGGTCTTTATTTTGCTCTTTAATTGGTTCGGTTGTTCTGACCGTTTTACTTATTCGTGGATGCGAGTCTATTTCAGAGGAAAGGTTTTTGAAACTTGAGAACTCACGAATTTCTGATCTAGAAAGCTCAATTCACGAACAAGACATGCGTATCAAACGTTATAATGGGCGACTAAAATACATGGAGACTAAATTGAAGAAAAATAAACTAAAATGTCAGAACTCCGATTCATGGATCAGTAATTATAAGGCTCTTGGTTACAACAGGAGACGTGTAGTTCACCAGAATAAAGCTAGTATGAAAAACGAAAACCATAGAGTTGATCAAGCTGAACCAGTTATCCGGAATGAAAACCATGTTAATACAAGTAAGTTTTATTTTGCCAAAGAAAATGAATCTACAGAGGTACAAACGAGAACCAATGACTAAAAAAGCGAGAACCAATGACTAAGAATAAGATTGAATTCTAGACATTGGTCTATTTGCACAGATGTTTTTACCTTAGATGGATTTGACTGTTCTTTGGTTGTCCCTTATGGTCATACATATTGCTCCATACTTATAAAGTAAGATGTGGCGTGATTGCCAATGAGATAACTCTCCACATGTACATGTACTCCTCAGTGTACTTATACACCCATGGCTTTCAAATGTTGGGTTAACCTATGAAGATAATGATAAAGGAAAGTTCTTAAAACGCAATACATTAATAAAGTAACTCCTACGTCGTTTAGGTTAATAAGGCTTTTTTTCAACCGTATTACAATACAGAATTATATGGCTGTATGGATAATGCTGATGAAGTCTCTCATACATATTACGAGAAGAACAACTAGAGGCTCTCAAGAGCCTGTATCGCTCACCTGACTCTACTTGGGTTTTTAAAATCATATATAAGTCCTATGTTAAACTAATTACCCCCACTGGCGGCCATCTTGGACGTTGGATTGGCGACAAAGTAAAAACACTTGGTAAGCATATCATTAGGAACACTCATGCTAGTATGTTTGGTTTCATTCCATTCAGTGGTTCTGTAAAAGAAGAAATTTGTATGTATTTCCAATAGGGTCCTATGTTAAACAAAGTCCCCCGCTGGCGGCCATCTTGAATGATGGATCGGCTACAAAGTAACAACACTTGGGCAGCATCTCATAAGGAGCATTCATGCTATGTTTGGTTTCATTCCATTAAGTTATTCTCTAATAGAAGTCATTTGTATGCATTTCCTGTAGAGTCCTATGTTAAACAAGGTCACCCAACTGGCGGCCATCTTGGATGTTGGATCGGCGACAAAGTAACAACACTTGGTCAGCATCTCATAAGGAACATTCATGCTATGTTTGATTTCATTCCATTCAGCGGTTCTCTTAAAGAAGACATTTATATGTATTTTCCATTGGGGATAATGTTAAACTAAGTCCCCCGCTGGCGGCCATCTTGGATAATGGATCGGCTACAAAGTAACAACACTTGGTCAGAATTCATAAGGAACTTTATGCTGTGTTCGGTTTCATTCCATTCAGTGGTTCTCTAAAAGAAGTCATTAATATGCATTTCCCATAGGGTCCTATGTTAAACTAAGTCCCCCGCTGGCGGCCATCTTGGATGATGGATTGGCGACAAAGTAACAACAATTGGTCAACACCACATAAGAAACATTAATGCCATGTTTTGTTTCATTCTATTCAGTGGTTCTCTAAAAGAAGTCATTTGTATGCATTTCCCATAGGGTCCTATGTTAAACTAAGCCCCCCGCTGACGGCCACCTTGGGTGATGGATCGGCTACAAAGTAACAACACTTGGTCAGCACCTCATAAGGAGCATTCATGCCATGTTTGGTTTCATTCGATTCAGTGGTTCTCTAGAAGAAGTTCAAAATGTAAAAAGTTTACGCCGACGACGACGGACGACGGACGCCTTGAGTGCTGAGAAAGAAAGATATTATTCCAAAGGCATTTCAACGAGGATTACATCAAGACCACTGCCAAACGGGAAAACCAGGTGGAAATGGGGGAAAAGGTTCATACTTGGTATATGATTGTCATAAACATTTCAAGAATGTCGATGTTGACAGTGTTTCGGTATATATATTTGAATATCTTCGAATGTCCTTTTGGTTTCTTTCGCTTCTCTTATTTTTGTATCTACATCGCAGTCATACTCATTTAAACTTGTATCGACAATTACATCAGGCGTTATGTCAACACTTCGTACATCATTATATACTGGCATTCAAATGTAATACATACCGGTACACACATTTTAAATCGAGCAGTTTGTTATGTTCAGCAATTCCAACAATTGTGAAAAGTTTCAACTAAATCAACTAAAGTACGTTAACTCATCTTGTAGATTGATATTTTTATGATACCACAATTATTTTTCTACTAGTACACAGAAAACTTAACATGCGGTACCAAAACAAACAGCTTAAAATTATTTTATATTCTTTTAAAGACACAAAATAAGTGGTAACCCGTGGACTTGATAGGATGGTAGCATTAATTTATGCATTTCAAAGCGGAGATGTTATCAATTCGGGAGTCCATCAAATACTAGTGTTTGACGTTGTAAAAACGAACTCTGAAAACGGATACAACAGATTTTCTGGTATGTTCACATGTTCTACTAGTGGTTTATATGTATTCACCAGCAGCTTAGCTATGGACGGGTTTGGGGCATTTGCATCGTTTGAAATCGTGATAAATGCAGATGTTGAAGGCGTGTTTTTCGTAGATGCTGCGGAAACAAATAACTATGTATACATTTCTATGACAATTGTGATTTCTCTAAATCAAGGAGATGTTGTTTTTGTAAGAGTGGGAGGTGAATATATACCGAAAGGAAATTTGTTCAGCAGAAGTTATGCGCGTTCATCATTTGCTGGTTGGCAAATTTAGTAACATTACAAAGAGTATGAACGTTGAAGCATTTCTAGATTACAATGCTCGTCAGAATATATTGGTTTGCTAAATTGACTATATAGCCATGCCATACGAACTTACTGATAGATTTAGTCTAAGTTATAGTTGAGTGATTTTTGTCAGGGTTGTAACCCTTAGAAACATTTTTTTTCTTAAAAGTCTGTTTTCCGCATATGCTCCATAATGTTTCCATTCATTTTTTTTGTATTTGGTGTATGTTCTTGTCGTAAGAAGTTACAGTTTGCCTTTTCAATTTTATTCTTTGGAGATATTTTTGCTTGGAAAAAAACCATATCTTAAAATCTTTGTATTCCGCACTTTCTTCTATAATGCTTAGGCCTGAAGCAATTGACTGCACATAGGTATTTCATATACAGAGTTACATATCAGGGATTAAGAGGTGTAATTATAAATGCATTACATATAAACGTAACAGTTGGTAGGGAACATTTAAAAAAATACCATATGCAACAGCCCCAGGATGCTTGTTCTTAATTCATCTAGAACTAGTGTTACATCCCACAGACAAATTCTACTTGCTCTTGCATTTATAGTCTTCAAGTTTGGCATCATCATATTCATAAACCATGATAGATACTTGTAAGTTACTTACCTAAAACTTGAGCGTATGAACAATTATCTTTTAAATATAAGGGACGACATCAAAAGTTCAATGAAGGATAAAAAAAACTTAATTCATATAGTTTTTCACTGACACCCCTACCCCCCTATTAACTTAATTTGGGAAAAATTGATTGACCAATAAAGATATATGTAAAATCGATGTCAATTCATACAAAACTTGCAGCAATTTGACCCCCCTACCCCCAAACTATTTGAATTAAGTTTTTTTATCCTTCATTGATTTTTTGATGTCGTCCCTAAGTTGAAAGAAATCCAAAGTAATTGGAAAAGAAAGGACATTGCCAATACAACCAATAAAGCCCCCACTTTTAATGTTCTTATATTTTTAAACGGTTCAAACAACTAGTTAAAATGACACATGACGTTATGAATTGCAAATAAAAATTGCCAAGTACTAGTATATCATTTGTTTTTCATAAAAGAGGCCGATAAATAATAAGAAGAAACGACAGCTTTATGGAATATTGTTCAACTGAGCGAAATATACTCTATTGGTAGACGCTGCATGCATGTTGCTACATAGCAATGGAGAGTTCACAATTGAAAAGTTGAAGTGATCCATTTGCATTAAAGTTTTTTCTCAATCGATCTTTTTTTGTTTGCTTGTTGTTTCTTATCAAAAAGAAATAAGGAGTGGTCTATTTACAAACTTGAATAATAATTCCTGATTGGAATTTAGATTAACTTACAATTCTGCTTTGTTCTTATAGCTACTTAATTCAAATATGTTCTACTGTTAAGATGCTTTTTAATTTCCTTCACCATCCCTACTGCTCGCCAGTAAGAATATTGATTTACATAGAGATTTTATTAAATCAAAAAATCACACAAAGCAAACAAAATTATAAAATTCTGCGCAAACAGTTATGACATATTGGGTAAGAGATAAGAAACCAGAAAATGGCAATGTTACAAAATCAAGATAGAAATTTGTCAAATATTTCGATATGCAAATCAATTTATGAAAAAATATATAATAATTTATCTGAAACATGCAAGTCTCTTGCCTCGCACGCCTGTCCGATATATTGCAGTAAAAGGATCTTTGAAAACGCAATTTTAAAATTTATGATTTTTTGTTTTGAAACCAGAACAAGTTATATGTGACCATGTCCCTGCTCACTCTATCACAGTTTTATTTTCTTTAAATTCAAAAAATCTAGGTGAAAATCCTAATTTGGCGTAATTATTTTAAATGGTTCTGAATAACCTCATTATAAAATTGTGCTTTTACTTTATAGCTATATATAATGATGATGTGACCACAATTTCTTAAAAAACCACATGACCAAAACTTAACTTGATACAGGAAGTACCGGAAGACCTAATGTCCCTCGCTATAGTTTGTACGCGAAACAAAAGCAAGAAAGCTCACAAAAATCAGAATTCAGTGTACAGCATTGTTCTGGCAAAAATAATCTTTTTTCAAAATCGTTATTTTTATTTATAAGGTAATTGACAGTTAATAAACATTAAACATGAATTATAAATCATATGTATCTTGTTCGGTGCATTATGTTTGCGCGCAAAAATCATTACTTTTTAGCTCACCTGGCCCGAAGGGCCAAGTGAGCTTTTCTCATCACTTGGCGTCCGTCGTCCGTCGTCGTCCGTCGTCGTCGTCGTCCGTCGTCGTTAACTTTTACAAAAATCTTCTCCTCTGAAACTACTGGGCCAAATCAAACCAAACTTGGCCACAATCATCATTGGGGTATCTAGTTTTAAAAATGTGTGGCGTGACCCGGTCAACCAACCAAGATGGCCGCCACGGCTAAAAATAGAACATAGGGGTAAAATGCAGTTTTTGGCTTATAACTCAAAAACCAAAGCATTTAGAGCAAATCTGACATGGGGTAAAAATGTTTATCAGGTCAAGATCTATCTGCCCTGAAATTTTCAGATGAATCGGTCAATCGGTTGTTGGGTTGCTGCCCCTGAATTGGTAATTTAGAAGAAATTTTGCTGTTTTTGGTTATTATCTTGAATATTATTATAGTTAGAGATAAACTGTAAACAGCAATAATGTTCAGCAAAGTAAGATCTACAAATAAGTCAACATGACCAAAATGGTCAGTTGACCCGTTTAGGAGTTATTGCCCTTTATAGTCAATTTTTAACCATTTTTCGTTAATTTAAGTAATCTTTTACAAAAATCTTCTCCTCTGAAACTACAAATTAATCCAAACTTGGCCACAATCATCTTTGGGGTATCTAGTTTAAAAAATGTGTGGCGTGACCTGGTCAACCAACCAAGATGGCCGCCACGGCTAAAAATAGAACAAAGGGGTAAAATGCAGTTTTTGGCTTATAACTCAAAAACCAAAGCATTTTGAGGAAATCTGACAGGGGATAAAAATGTTTATCAGGTCAAGATCTATCTGCCCTAAAATTTTCAGATGAATCGGTCAATCAGTTGTTGGGTTGCTGCCCCTGAATTGGTAATTTTGAGGAAATTTTGCTGTTTTTGGTTATTATCTTGAATATTATTATAGATAGAGATAAACTGTAAACAGCAATAATGTTCAGCAAAGTAAGATCTACAAATAAGTCAACATGACCAAAATGGTCAGTTGACCCGTTTAGGAGTTATTGCCCTTTATAGTCAATTTTTAACCATTTTTCGTAAATTAAAGTAATCTTTTACAAAAATCTTCTCCTCTGAAACTACTTGGCCAAATTAATCCAAACTTGGCCACAATCATCTTTGGGGTATCTAGTTTAAAAAATGTGTGGCGTGACCTGGTCAACCAACCAAGATGGCCGCCACCGCTAAAAATAGAACATAGGGGTAAAATGCAGTTTTTGGCTTATAACTCAAAAACCAAAGCATTTTGAGGAAATCTGACAGGGGATAAAAATGTTTATCAGGTCAAGAACTATCTGCCCTGAAATTTTCAGATGAATCGGTCTATCGGTTGTTGGGTTGCTGCCCCTGAATCGGTAATTTTGAAGAAATTTTGCTGTTTTTGGTTATTATCTTGAATATTATTATAGTTAGAGATAAACTGTAAACAGCAATAATGTTCAGCAAAGTAAGATCTACAAATAAGTCAACATGACCTAAATGGTCAATTGACCCCTTAAGGAGTTATTGCCCTTTATAGTCAATTTTTAACAATTTTCATTAATTTGGTAAATTTATGTAAATTTTTACCAAATATAGTTCTCTGTTACTAATGGGCAAAGTTCATGATAGATATAATTGTAAGAAGCAAAATCGTTCAGTAAAGTAAGAACTTCAAACACATCACCATCACCAAAATACAATTTTGTCATGAATCCATTTGTGTCCTTTGTTTAATATGCACATAGACCAAGGTGAGCGACACAGGCTCTTTAGAGCCTCTAGTTTTATATTATTTTTATTTTACATAACCTGTCTTTTAATCTAAATTTACCTGTAAAATAAATGGGCAAATGTAACTAATAGATGATCGCAAACGTAGACACTTTTAATCCCCAAAATGCGCGCAAACGTAATGCACCCTTATCAATTGGGTATATAATTGTTCATTTCTTTTCATTCTTTAAATATGCAGAAACTATTTGCAACTGAACATTAACCAAACAACAACCTACCAATCAGTTTCTTCTATCAACACAAATTTTTAAGTCACCATACATTTTTATTAATGTAAGTTAGATGTTTAATATTATTTGTCGTAACATGGTCTTCAACTAATCCAATATAAACATTAAAGGTAGCTTGGGTAAAAAGGAAGAATATCTGGATCTTATTCAGTGTATACAAGGTGCGGACATTTATGTTGAACAATTTTGAGTTATCTTGCTTTGCATACTATTGGTTTTCTAATTTTCGTTTCCATTTATTATTCATATCATTTCAGGCGATCATACCAGAATAAATGACTGTGTTTAGAAATATGGTCACCTTGACATTTCCAATATTTTAGTAAATCAACTCATGCTAAAAAGAGACTTCCGTTTTGCAGTGTGGTTCGAATAATCCAGCAGGCACGTTCGATCATAATATTCGTTCATAATGTTTGATTGATTGATTAACGTCCAGGGTCCGATCAGAATAAGGATATACAAATTCATTTTTTTTTTCATTTACAGGAACATAGATTAATCAGATGAGCCCTTGCTTTATTTATGGAGGGTATTGATATTTATTCTAAATCATATATAAAACCATATTCAATTAAGTTTCATCTGATCTAAGCAAAGTATCCCTATCGACATTAACCGTCTGTAAAAGCCTTCAGTATAATATGTTATTTTACGATTGAAATTTGCCTTATGAGATCAACTCATATATAAAAACGGTAATAAAAGTAAATGTTTGAAAATATTAGATAGAGCTAAAACTATAATTACAAATTAGTGTCACAACAAAAGACGCCTCTTTTGAATTGAAATTTACTGGAATTGCTGCAATTTCTTTAAGAGAAATGTTGCATTTATGTAAAGAAATAAATGTTGCAATAAATAAAAATTGGTAATGGAAACCCGACCTTTAAATCAGTTTAAATTATAGAATGTATAAAAACACATATTATCCTGTCTAGTATCTTAGATCGAAGGTCTGATAGTATGATTTTATCAAAAATAAACGGAGGGGAATCAAATTAATTGATGATTATTAAAAATGATAAAATCACTGCCTATATTTTCATAAAGATAAAAAATATCTTCTTCAGTTTTAGTTATTTGAATCACTAGAATGCGGTTAGACACGTTCGAGGAGTCGTTAATTGCGTGTTGTAACGGTTATACCTTATTTGCAACATAATTTTCCATCCTTAAAATTTCCGCTCAACGCTCAGAATAATAATTTGTTTGTTGGTATTCATTAGGAGTATATGAATAGGCTCGTTTTCGATATATTGAGCCAGAAAAATAATTCAATTATATTTACTTTCGTTTGCAATTTAGTTTATTTGTAGAACATTGCCACGATGAACGGAAAATGTATAATGAAAACAGAATCAAAACAGAATCAAAACAGAGTCAAAACATTTAACGATGTTTGAAAAGTGCCAAATGTATGATTAATGCATGTAAATAGACATATTGAAAGGTTGATACTATTCAAACCTGCTTTCGTGGTATCAGCAAAAATCAACCTTCATATTAATTCGCCAATGCGTTTGTAAAATCAGTTAATTCTCAATTTGTGCTCTTCGTGCATTTGCATGAATAAGGATTGGTAACCAAAAAAAGTCGCGGTTATAGTTTTTCTGTGTAAGCAATAAAACAGAAAATACGTTTCAGAAGAATGTATTTCCTTATTTCTTAGCGTCATAGAATTTTAGAACACAAAGTATTTCCTTTAGAAATCTATATCCTTTCGACGGATCTCTCAAAAATGAGTTAACAGTTAACAGACATTAGTATGTATGTGTAGAAAAAGAAACACGAACAATTATGATTTGAGAGAGATAGATTCTTTCACTACACGAATAACAGACGTCTCCTGTTCGTTATAGGCAATCTGCTATCACCAAAACATTCAATTATAACTGACCTAATGATTCATATATGAGTCGAGAAAACTATCTGTTAACGGTTGCGATCTGTTCCACTTTTCACAAAAATCGCATTCTTTCTTTCACGTGTAGTTTATGTGCTGTATTCATGCATCGATAAAGTTTGGCTTCCGTTAGAAGACTTAAAACACCAAAAAGCGTGTTAGACGTAGAATGAACATCCAAAAATAAAAAAATAGTAATAATAGTATTTATAATGATATTAATAATAATAATAAAAAATGATAATAAAAAAAAAAAAAAAAAAAAAAAAAAAAATAATAATAATAAATATAATAATAATAATAATGATAATAATAAAAATAATAATCATAATAATCATAATCATAATCATAATAAAATAATAATAATTGGAGGAGGAGGAGGATAAGAAGACGAAGACGACGATGATTATGATAAAACCATGATCGCCGTCAAATTACCACCAGGAATCAGAACAAAATCTAATCAGAGCTGTATTAGAACTAATTAAAAGTACTTAAAAGGGTGTTTTGAGACTTGTACATTTTCCCATACTATTACGCTGTTTCCTTTCAAATCTTTTGGCTTCATGCCATTACAAATTTATTCAGGAAAGTGCTTGAGAACAGTAATGACGGTGTCTGTTATTTTTGTCTGCACTTTCGCTGTCCTGTTGCAATAATACGACTAATACTATCGTCAATCGATCACAGATGGCTTCTAAAAACATTATATAATCTTCTTATTTGCTTTTCTCTGCAGATTTTAAAGTATACTTTTACAGTGTTTTCCGTGATCTGTACACCAGGGAAGCCAAACGACAGATTCTATTAATAAGGATGAAACACTAAACTTGAACTTTCTCTTTTTTATATGTCACCGCAATATAAACAAGATGTGTTCAACATTTCTGAATGATAAGTTTAAAATTTCTTATAAATATATAAAAAAAAGTCATCCCTAAAATTCTGAAAAGCAATCATAATCGGAGTTGTCTTAAATTCATCCCTAGAATATTAATTTTGAAATCTTTTTTTCTGCAGTTTCGTAATTATCATCCTTCTTTCATGTATAAACATCACTATAATGTATACTTCAACTCTAATATTTATTTGTATATGTGATAATAATGCTCTCTTGTTTAAATATCAAAGTATCTTTTGGTTTGGCTGTGACAATGTATAAATGCCTTTTTCTGTTTTTGGTGAACCATACGGTTACTGGAGTTTTAAAATATTGTGATATTTGTAGAGCAAGCCGTAGTCTAGTCATCTTGTTATTATTAAAGACCCTAATTTGACATACTCTGTGTTTTTGTTTCTTTTGCTTGCTTAACGATTGTGGTGAACGCAGCATCTTCATTTATCTATCTGTCATTTTTCTTGACTGTAAATGAGCTAACGATTTATGCTTAACTGTGTTCGTGCAGATCAGCTCCTACTTCAAGTCCATCTTCAAACTACTGTTTACATATTACATTTGCTTTAATCCTTAATCATAACGCAGTGCGACATGAATCATTTTTAGGGCACCCGATGTTAAGGAACAAATAACCAATAATTCAATCATTAACCTAAATCTTGATGGAACTCCATAAATCGTTCGATGGGGTGATCATATAATCGTGATTTGGAGATAGTTTGTATACTATTGATGGGTGATATAAAGGGAATGCATGAACATTTTCCCGATTTCATCCAATGCACGTGTTTGTAGATTTCAAGTCCATCTGCCGTTAAGCAATCTTGACTTAGTATGGAGCAAACCATATCCAATGAAATCAGGTTTTACGTTACGAACTAAATTCATACAATTTTTCGGAACTAAAAGTTTGTTATCCTAGCCAGCTGGAATTAAAAGATTTTCAAATTTTGAACGAAAGACAAAAGTTGACAAACTAACTTTGTGTTTTATTAGTTATACACGCCATAATGTCGTACGTGATTCAATTGAAAACACACAATCTTAAACCTTGTCTTTTTAGTTGTAAAGTTCAATAAGATGTTCGCCGTTAAAAATAAATACTCAAAAAAGTCAATGTCCCTGTTTTAAAAACGCTTCTGTAGATTTCGAGAAAATTCAATGATGAATTAAAATAAATCTTTCGAAAAAAATATTGATAATGTCTGCAATGATAAAAGCACTATTATATGTATGTAGAACCGTTCATGTCTATTGATGACATATTTTTTCTACTGAAAAATGACACTATTGTCTTTTATATGCTTTTGATGTTGAGCTTTGTTTAAATAACATAAAATTGTAGACTTATCATTGGGAAAGATGCTTTGATTCTTGGACCACTTAATTGTTTTTTAAACTGTTCACACGATTGTTTGTTGTATTTTTCTTTTCTCTGTTATAATCGTTTGCTATATTACTTCCCGTCAGTAATATACATGAAAATACAATCTGATTGTTTCTTAATTAATCTTTTTGACATCACAATGAAGTATGCTACATTTAACTATATTTGCTTGTACTATTAACATTGTACCGTGATGAAAACAACTATTTCTAGATCTTTATTCAGAAGATTTTCTAGGTGCACAACATGATTATTCATTGTACTAAACAATTGCACAGTAAATGATTGCCAAAATAAGTGACACATTAACATTATCCCATTCATAAGTTTAACATTGGCAGCAATGACTGTTTTAAAGACCAAGATAAAAAAAAAGAAAGAAAGATAGGAGATGTTGTATGATTGTCAGGGAGGCAACTATACGTTCAAAGTTCAAATGAAGTGGATTTAAGCAATTAAAGGCAACAGCACCGCCTACAACAATGGCAAAAAACCCATACCACATGGTCAGCTTTACATTGAGAACGGTGTAGAACCTTGTGTGATACAAACATATATAAAGTATAATCCAGTGCACACACCACGTGATTCGCAATTCGCTGCAGAAACTTTGGAACGCCCAGTACATTAAACATCGAAGCGCATCAAACCTATATTAGCCTAAACAGAACAAAAGGTTCGAAAATTTGGAACGCCAAGTCACATTAAACTCCGAAGCGCATCAAAACAAAATTAGCCAAAACAGAACAAAAGGGTCGAAACTTTGGAACGCCAAGTACATAAAGTACCGAAGCGCATCAAAACAAAATTCGTCAAAACAGAACAAGGTTCGAAATTTTAGACTGTCTAATACATAAAACACCGAGGCGCATCAAAACAAAGTCCGTCAAAACAGAACAGAAGGTTCGAAATTTTGGAATGGCAAGTACATAACCAAGTAGTAGTTTTACAAACGTTTTATATACAGAATCATAGGTTGATAATATAGATCATTTTGGTTTTTATGTCGTTTTATTGCTGCCTAATTTACTAATAACTATATCTCCTTCATTCATAGCAGAAATATCGATTGCGTTGTCACTATGATGTCATAAACATATCGGAATTGATATCGATGAACTAAAATTGCGGTTTAGATTTTTTTTCTAGCATACATGTATCTACATATTATATAATGCGATTTTAATACGAGACAATGTTGGTGTATAGTTTTACAGTAAATGCGATAACTTTCGAAGGCTCTTAATCAAATATGATCAAATATTGAAGAAATTTTAAACTTCAAATTGACATTTAAGTGTCATGTGGTGTGAACATCTGAAAGTCGATATTTAAAATTTGATTTACAAAACTACTTAATTTTACAACTTAAGAAGCCGGAAGAAGTACACAAAACAGTTGTATTTTCAATTGATTCATAGCTATACATTTAACGTTTAAAACGATTTAAATTGAATTGATTGGGGTTAAGTGATTTTTTTGAGAATTCAAAAAAGGGCTCTTTCGTTTTTTCCCCTTTTCATAGCAGTATCTGTTAGCGCCATATTAGATTAAAAAGTTATCTTATTTTTGCAAGGGTAAAACTCACAGTAGTATGCTAATATTTTTCACTGCTCTTGTGCATTATAGTTATTGATCTGGTATTATTGATTGAATAAAATCAAAATATTATAACTTACTGATAGTAACTACATGTCTTTGACGTTTTATGCAGAGTAAGCAGGTGTGTATTCCACAATATTTTATTTATTCTATAGATGCAAAACATTCTTTCAATGAAACATAATTTAATAGTAGTTTTCTTTTAATTTTAATTTTTTTACAAAAGAAGTTCACTTAGAGCTCTTTGAATTTTACAAATGTTCGGGGAGATCCAATGTTAAACGGTACTCCATTTGCTGGACCCTTATTACGATTCTGATGTGCTTTCAAAGTCGATCACCGGGAATCCAAGATGATGTTTGTGAACAATCACGTTCTTTGGACGTTTAAAACATTTGCACTTACAACATTTATAACAAGATCTTCGAAGAATCCGTCTGAAAGCACAGCGGAAATCTCTAGAAAACATCCCATATATAAAAGGATTTAACATAGAATTACAATAACCTAACCAAAACATCACAGAAAAGGCCAATGAAGGAACACGTGTCCCCCAAAACGCCTCTATTAGATACATTGTAAAGAATGGAAACCAACACATTGTAAACACTCCAACAATTATGGCAACCGTTTTGGTAGCTTTTGTTTCTTTCAAAATTTTTCTTATATGAATTCTATTACTATGACGACTCTCTGGTACTGTAGCCAATGATCTCGAATTCATACTTCTCTTATTCATAGCGTATATAAATGGAGTAGATCGCCTCCTTTTCATAAATGGACTATCTTCCGGAGTTTTTGTATTATTGTTTAGTTTTATATATTCCAAAGGTTCTTTTCCAGCTTCCGGTCCTGGATCTTCAAAATATAATCGTTTCGATTGCATTCTTTCCATTTCTTTACTACTCGGAATTCCGCCGTTCGGGTTACATTCGGAATAAACACAGTGTCTATTACGAGTACACCTATCTCCCGTATTACGTAGAGCACTTCTTAAAGAACCAGTTCTCTGAGAATACCGAGACGAAGCAGATGATCTTGAAACAACTGAATTTCCTCTATGAATACGAAGGATTATCGGATCATCATTTTTAAGATCGTCGTTTTGTCTTGCGGTTAAAATTCCCGTTCGAATTGCCGATGTTGTTCGAACTGCGGCTTTATAAATCTTACAATAAAAGAAAACCATTAAACACATTGGAATATAAAATGAACCCAAAGCGGAATATATCCTGTATCCTTGGGTAGATATTAGTTCGCACTGTGGCGCTGTATTATTACAGACGACGGGCTCAATATTTACCCATGATGAGAAATTGTTATTGACGTAAGTGGTTACGTTTCTCGTTTGGGTTTCTTTGGAATATGAAGTTTTATCATTCCATCCCAATAACGGAGGGATACATATTACAAAAGATAACAGCCATACAAAAGTCACGAGTACTTTACTCCGACGTCTGGACATAGCACTAGCATACTGTATAGGCTTAGTTACAGCTAAGTATCGGTCAAAACTTATGGCTAACAAATTTAAAATGGAAGCGGTACACAGCAATACGTCTATAGCTAGCCAGATACTACACCATACTTCACCAAACGGCCAATATGTCAAAATTTCTAATGATGCTGAGAAAGGAATCACAAAAATTCCCAACAAAATATCTGAACATGCTAAAGACACTATATAAGTGTTCGTGTTTGTCCGTAACTTTCTTGTTGTTATTACTGCAATTATAACTAAACTATTTCCCGCCAAAATGACCAAGTTGATAATGGTCAGTGTTAAAGTTGTTGGAATTAAATCTATTGTGAAACGAATTTCGTTTTCGCTGATACATGTTTCTTCGTCAGCCATTCCAATTCGATTCTCTAGTTTTTATGTTATTTGCTCAAGTAAAACACAAGCTATATTGTAATAAACGAAGCAGACATGCCTTTATTCATTCACAATCAAAGCCTTCCGTAGTCAGTATGGCTGGTAATTCGTTCTGAAAGAAACGATAGAGACATTAATTAAATATCCTGAACGTAACGAGCGTAACAGTAATAGTTGAATCTCCTTACGCTCACTTCTCAATATATAATATAGCGTTACAAAATGGTCATTGCTTTCAATCGCGCTTTTATAGCCACGAGTTTTTATAAATTATTGGATTTATAGAAACTGTTGCTTTCAAGAGTATTAATTAATAGATTGCATACAATAGAAGAAAAATCAGTTATTATAAATCAAACTATAAAATAATATATTTAAATGCTCACCATCTTACAGTGTCAGCTGAAGCAATCCTTTAACATGCACAATTAAGAAAGCAAATTGATTATGAAAAGGCAGGTTTTGTTTTTGATTATTATATCATGAGGCACAAATTACTTCTTCAACAGAAAATCTATTGTTACCGAAGAATTATTACTTTGTTTCCAATTCATTTGAACACGCGCGAAAGACACTTTGGTAATAAATAAATATCAAAGCCACAACATATAGTTTACATCCAACATATAGAAAATAAAACGGTTAATTGATTCTGATTGATCTATTTTTTGATACGTTGAATAACAGAAGACGTTGCATGCATCACAAATAGACTTACTTCAAAATACAGAAAGTGTATATCCAGTAACAAATCGCTCATATAACTATGAAATGTAACTATTCATCAAATATTGACTAAAATAATGTCTGATTATTAAAACGGAGATGCACGTATAGTTTATACCACCATGGTGTTGACAATAACCACCTTTTATTGGAGAGAAAATTAGCGGAAAACCTGAATGCATCTTTGATTTGCTAGGGAGAGCGTATTATTGGATACTTATTATTTAAGGTTCAATACATAAAAACTAAGCTTCAGATAAGCTTTCTGCCAAGATTTGTCGTTTTGCAGATGTTTTATCCTGTAATGAAAACACTTTTTTACAATTTGATAAAATTATTGATATCTTATTAGCAAGCTGACATATGTTAAATAAGCAAATACCTATACTTATCTGTGATTTTCCAAATAATTATTTTTTCAAATATTAAAACAGATCTGAAATATAGTGATACGATCTTCTGATAAATGAATTACGGTAGAACTGTCAAAACTGTTAAGATTGTATCGTTGTAAATGTTAGTTTTCCATTCATTAAAAAAAAGTTACGCAATTGTTTAAATTCTTCCCAACCCCCAGTTGTGTTATATCCTTTTTGGATATTTCATGCACTATAGACTAGAAGTTAGTTGTATTAAAATAGAAAGTATCTAATCAAACACATCTCCCTTATTGACATTGTACAGCTTTCGAAACATAAATTATTGTCGATTTTTAAATACGCCTGTTTTGTAGTCTATCCAATTTGTAGGTCCATTGTTAATTCTTCAATACAAAACGGAAGATTTAGCAATTGATATTATACGTTTTAGATATACGCGTTGGGTCGACCACCGGAATGACGGGTTGGTTAATTATTTTGACGTAAACAATGAAAGGGAAAATTTTGGTTGTTGCAGACAAAAGTGAGCTTGATCATCGACTTGTGCAATGACCGGATACGCCGTCGCTATTGCGATCATACGTTGCAGAATGTCTAAAGATCCAGAACAGCCAAACTGACGATCCCCAGCATCAGTTGTATTGCTGGTCAGGAGAAGTCTTATTGACTATTGCATTCAACCTTTTGGTTTCATAAAAAGGGTATGGGAGAATCGGTAAATAACTATAGTGACCTTCCCTGTCGACCTATGCAATTATGTCAAATCTCAGAAACTCAAGGCACTAAACAATTCACTGTTTATAAAATGATAAATAGGAGACGCCCTCTTTGTGGGGGTTGGAAAGGTTATAATACGGATATACTAGTGACGAACAGGTGTTTATATTTCCGCCCATGATAATTTTATACCACTTTTTCTACCAATATCTTCTTTGAAAACTCTTTCACAGGTTTAGGTTAAGGCTTTAAATATGCACGATGTATTGAAGCTGGACGGTAAGCTTCCCAGTCATCAATGATTTTGATACATGTATGCTAACTTTAAGAAAAAAACAGATACTCGAATTCATTAGAAGGAAAATCACTTCCGCCTTTCTTTCTTATTTTTAATAAAATTTAGATAAAAATTATATTAACCTCCTTAATTTTCAAGATATCATTTTGTTATCTGTACATCGATATATTATATAAATCCAAAATGTGCTTCATTTGTAAGTCAATTCTAGCTGATCTTGCAGTATAACTAAATTTATCAATCAATTATTTTTCTAAATAAAATATAAAAAAATGATGAGTTGTGGAATTTGCAAAGAAATAATTTTGAGGTGAATGCATTATTTTTTATGTTATTTTGTGATTAAATTAGCACATTCTCCTACGCATTACGACTTGAAATATCAATTTAGAAAAAAATCTTCGGTAGAAAATTAAGACTTTCAATCAATTCCTGAAAGTAAATGTTAATTATTCCATAATTAATTATACAGCAGTATGTTCTGTCAGTGCAAATTTAGAAAGGAATTAAGACGTATTTTTATTAAGCTTCCATTAATTAAGAATTAAGTCTACCTGAACTTACAAGTGTATAACATTATAACTTTGTAAAAATGTACCGAATGATTTTTACATTTATTCACGGAAATTCCTACAAAGCAGCTTATGTACAAACATATCATTAATTTTGTAGTTTTCACAAATCTCCAGCGTTCCATCACAAACATCTTGATATTTTTGAAAGCTCATAAGAGATTCTTGCTTGGCATTAAAACCCTTTATAATATTTAGATAAGACACATATACATTTTAAAAAGCTACATATATTTGGAACGACTGTTTAAATTAAAAAAAAAAAATTGGCTCCAAAGTATTTTTGTGTTTCCATCAAACATTTTTTGGCTGGTCATATGAAAAACAATTTACATAGCATTTACAAAAAACCGCTGAAAAAATAAATTATCATGGTTATTAAAATCTGTCTAGAATAATCATTTAAATTTAAAATTTTCAACTTCACAGATAAAACATTTACATTACATTTAGAAATTCAGAAACACATGATATGTCTACTGTCTTACTTGTCATTTTAGACACCCTTCTTGGCAAAGTTTTTAACAAATTTATTTATATATTTTAATAGGTTAAAACGCTTTGTAAATATTTTATGTCCTAGAATTACTATAAATACTTAGGTTATTTATGCATTGTTGCACTTTTACACAACGATTACTTGTAATCTTATTTACATAATGTCGATTTATTATTCAGTAATGGCTTTGTTTAAGTGAATGAACTGATACCTAGACAGTCTGAATACACAAACTAGAAGTTTGATCTGATTTGTGATTTCGTATGACGTTCTTTGTTGTTATTTTATTGACGGGAAGAAATAATCGTTAAAGCCACCGAGTTAATGAAATGTGAAGGTTCGGTTTCACAAATTATTTTGATCTAATTTTCTTCAAAAAGGTATTTTCCGGTGCAAACGCTTAAAACTTTTGGTTGAAAAACTTTTGGTTGATAGAGGTTTCTAAAAGAGAAAAGAATGCTTCGTCAAACAATATATGTATGCAATAAATGAAACTATAAACCTAATTCTGATGAGATATAATGGCAAATCTTTTTTTCAGTTCAGTGTTTTTTGTTAACCGATATTTGTTCTGTAATTTGAACTATCCTTGCTTGTATAGCTCACTTGAAGATCTGTATGTTCGTCCATCGATAGTTAATGTGTCCGTCCATCGATAGACAATGTGTCCGTCCATCGATAGATAATGTGTCCGTCCATCGATAGATAATGTGTCCGCCCATCGATAGATAATGTGTTCGTCCATCGATAGATAATGTGTTCGTCCATCGATAGACAATGTGTCCGTCCATCGATAGATAATGTGTTCGTCCATCGATAGACAATGTGTCCGTCCATCGATAGATAATGTGTTCGTCCATCGATAGACAATGTGTCCGTCCATCGATAGATAATTTACATTCTGAACATCACCAGGCCAAACTGAACTGCATTGGTTAGTAAAATACAAAGTGTTTGACCTAGCAATCTTTGATTTTATTTAGACAATTTTAAAAGAATGTTGTGAAAATAAATTGCAAATGTTTATAAACTTAAGGCAATGATTAGACGACGCGTTTTTGATATATGTTGATGTTGATCGGGAAGCCGACATAATATACTATTTATCTCTCATTCAAACTATGATGACCATTGCGTTTTCATCTTATCTATTTAGGTCCCAATTGGAGTCTTTGATTCAGATTGGTCAATTTTACAGTTCTAAAAATATTTGTTCCCCGACAACAACAAGTCAAAATTTTATTGTAAATAAATTGTCGGTTAAAAACACTTTACCTTTGATTTTCGTTGCAAGATGCTTGATGGCAAACATAAGGACATAGGTGGCTAATAATTCACAGGAAAGTTTAACACTTCGGACAATCACATTATCATGTTCTTCAATACAACTTCTTTGTCAGTTTTAACCAAATTGCTCATGAATTGTAAAAAGACGACCTTCTACAAATAATCCACAGTTTTGTTATTAGCGGATGAAAATGAAGGCTACCACAAAATATCTTTCAAATAGATTCTGAATGGTCAATTTAGAAAATATTTTAAACTTTGAAACTACAAGTCCAAATATTTCAAAATCTTAGAATTATTATAAAAACAAAACTGTAGCTTAATCCATCAGAAGAAATCTTAGGCTGAATATAGTTGAGGAGTAGGTTGACAAATCGAAGATTGAAAATCCGAAGATCCACTAGACAAACTGAAAGAGATATGTGTGAAAATTAAATGCTTTATCCTGCAATTGGGTGTTCTACTATACAGATACAGCCCTACAGATATCGCTATGCTTTATCTGTATACTATACAGATATCGCTTTAAAGCTCCGCCCACTGTCGGACTGTATTGAGTATTGTATGAACCCGCGTAACCTCAGCATGTTAATTGCAATCTCATTCCAACGACGTATCAATTCCGAATTAACGATTTCTTTTATACGTTCTGTTTCTTTTCCAACATTTCTTTAGAGCAATAAGAATATACACAAATAAACAGCAGTCTTTTCTACGATGACAACTATCGATATCAAAACTTGAATGTGTATGATTGTGTAAAAAAACCAATCATGTCAATTTCAGCATGCATGTTTAGTGAATGTCGAGTCTGAAACGTAGGACAACTCGTACACTCCTGTTTCAAATTGAGCAATGTTTTGTTATTTGTTTTTACTGTTGAAATTAGTTGTTATGTTAAAATAGATAATTATTCACTTTGAGCGATGTATTATTGTTGACCATTCGAGATTCCTTTTTTGCGAACCCGTCATCAGCTGAATGTGTGATTACTGTACATCGTATTACTACACGGGCCTCAAGGAATTTCAAATAAAAAATAAATGCGAAACATGTGTTCTTGTGTCTTTCAAAACACAAATAATATACAGAATTAATTGCAGGATAAAGACAATAACTGTTTAGTGTCTTTAAATATCAGCTGTATTTGTACTCGGCTCGAAACAGGTGTAATAGCTCGCTAAAAGCTCGCATACACCTTGTTTCCTAGCCTTGTACAAATACAACTGATTTTTAAAGACACTAAACAGTTATTGTCTATTTATCACAACATGTCGATAGTCACGTAAAACATCTCGTCAGTGGTTGTCAAGTGGTTCGTTTATTTTGATGATTTAATAAAAAAAATCATGTCTCTTTTGAGTTCATTCATTACTTTCCTAGAAATGTAGACTTTGGTCCATTGTTGATATGTTTATAGGAGTGAATGCTGCAATACCAATATCTCTATTCCCATAACCAATACAGATCGATACACAATCAATTATCTTTTAATGTCTTCTCACGTTTTATTTTATTAGAAGATAATAAGCAGTTGCGTGGTACGACTGATATTTATGATGTAAAAAAAATACAAAGCATGGAAATAGATTTGTTTTCAACTTAGATTTGAAAAAGACCATTCTTGATTTTTGTTAAAGACACGTACTTCATAATAATAACAACAATAGAAATTATAAAAAATAAATGAAATATGATGCGTAATTTGCAAATGGCATGGAAATCATTTGATTTTAGTAAACAGATCTGTTTTTCAAAAAATTATGAAAAGATGTTTTATTTTGCATATTAATTCAAAACGAGGTATTATCTTCAGCTCAAGAAAATTTGAACGAGATTCCACTACACGAAATCCCGGATTTGAAGAGGTATGCAAATGTTATGTAAATGTATTCAGAGACCGACATTTACATATATTTATAAACCGCTGCATTTAGTTTATCTTGTCTTTACATGTTGTAAATATTAATATTTCTCGTGCTATACCCTCCTATGGGCGGTTATGAGAGACCGCGGTTTATAAAATATATTAACACCTAATCAAACCATTTTGCAGTTAAGAATTTACATATATTTATGACCGTCGCAAAACTTTTGCAAACTTATGTATTTGTATACCTCTGCAAATGGAAACCTTTGTCATGTATTTTTCTATGATGTAAATTTATCCGCAAATGTGTTTCTTTGTCTAGGTAGCAAAGCATCATCATTCAAATGATTTTATATGGGTTATAAAGTGTAAGGTGCATCTACATTTTCCTGGTATGTAAACCAATTCAAAACGAGAACTTTACAGGGGGTGTAAAGCATCATTTCCTTTAATCTACAGAGACCTGTCAAATGTATTGTAAAGGAATAATTTTGTTCGTCTTTATTGTCGGCTGAAATGTATGTCAAATCAGAACATATCAAAAGCCTTTGAACATATTTCGAAATGTATGGTAAATACATGGATTTGCAGACAATTTGTTTAACTGAGAAATGTGGTCAAATGATAATATCAATGACATGTGTAAATATATTGGGCATATGTAACTTTAAATACATATGCAAAGAAATGATAAAGAAAGATATTTCAGACAGCTAGAAATGTATGTGTAAATATATTGGGCATATGTAACTTTAAATACATATGCAAAGAAATGATAAAGAAAGATATTTCAGACAGCTAGAAATGTATGTGTAAATATATTGGGCATATGTAACTTTGAATACATATGCAAAGAAATGATAAAGAAAGATATTTCAGACAGCTAGAAATGTATGGTAAATAGATATATTTGCTTTTAATTTGCTACTATATTTGAAAGGTGCAGAATATATTGACAAATATTTCCATAGCTTTAGTGGTCAAGCTATGATATGACAAATATAGCTGCTTTGGGATTGGTTTTGGCATATTGGTAATATCATTTATTATACATGTATTTTAATAATTTCGTTTTAATAAAAAAAATTAAAAAAAAGTCGGTTCTACATAATCGGTTATTGATCTCTTCTCGAGCTCTGTTTGGTGTACTGCGTAAATTTCTTTATCCATCAAAATCTTGTTTCTCGGTAAGTTATGATGGTTCATTCGCATAAAACGATCGTTTCCTTCGAGTATCGCTTTGAAACTTCTGGAATTGCACGAGTCATAATTCACTCTGTTTATAAAACATATAATCATTTTTAAAGAGACATATATACTATATATATATATATATAAGTACGTCTGAAATTGCGAAAGCAAATTTACAGATCTAACATTGTTGGGTTGGTGTTTAAGACGAGTTGTACTATATGTATATATATATATATATATATATGTCTCTGGTTACTGGTAGTTATAATACATATATACAAATTAAGCCTGAACAATTTTAGATATGCGGCCTCATTTTCAATTTAAATCGGTACCATTCGGAAGGTTATCGATCGATTTATCAAGTTTTTATAAAAAGTCCAAGTTTCTGAAATAGAAATATTCCTTCATCGGTAGATTAGTTGTCACATAATATTTGACACAAAACACATCTGGAGAGAATGTTTTTTTAAGAATCGGCTAGTTTGCACACATACTTAAACGTTAAATCTATTGACGAATATTTCAGTTTTGTAATATTAGTTTTCCTTATCCGTTAAGTCCAGTCACGAGATGTTGAACTCCGTGTGCTTCATGAAGCTCTCTCTGCAAAAACTTTCTTGTGTGTGAGAATGAAAGTTAAACACTACAAACAAAGAACCAGTGAGTCACGTGTCATAATTGACACACAATTTACCAATGAAATCAAACAAAATCGATAGATAATATCATTTCATCGACGAGATGTCGCCCTTCCTCCGATCAACGGGGTTTATCAGCAGTTAAATGTGACAATTATCACCTTTTACAGAAAGATCTGGTCCGAAAAGATCAATAGAAGACCACCGCTAGTATCAATATCCATCAATATAAGGCACAAACAATTATCATTTCTTTATGATTAATAACATCATACATTGTCTTAAAACAATGCTCCCGTTGTCATTTGATTGTGTTGTTTTTAAAAACGCAAAACTAAAATAAGTTATCGAACTATCAGTCATTCGATATCTCATTTATCGCCTATTCCATCTTAAAATTTTACAGCTCCCATATGTACTTTGACAGGAATCGTATTTTTTCTGTCATGATCAAATAAGTTTTTATTTTTTTTATTTTTTATTTTTTTCTGCAATAATTACATTTAACATACTTTGCATACTTTTTAATTGAAATAACATTGAAACAAGAATCGATGTGACAAAGTCATTTTGTTTTAACATAATTCAAGAAGATTTGTAAACGACAAATACATATTACAATTACTCTTCAATCTTTTGAATCTCTCTCTGGCAAATTTCAAACAAAAGAAAAGTATATAAAACATCTTTTAGGCTTGGATCAGCATCTCAAAAACTTACAGGTCTACAGAACATAAACTGTACACACAACACAAAAAACAAATGACAGTCATAATACAAGTACATGTAACTTACTCAAACAGAAGGTACAAAAACCTATCTTACAAAAAAAAACATGGAAAACATATCTTTAAAAGATATAAGGCAATTGTACCCTGTACAACAAGACGAAGTCTAGACTTATAGTTTTAGCGGAAATGTATATGATTCGTGTTTGAACAAAGCAATATCTTGCACTTCTTTCTTAGACATATTTTACGCAAAGTCTTAAAATAACTACATGTCTTATTTGTCCTTTAACAGTGGAAACATATATCATTGTACTTGCTTTCCATACAGGCGGGAAAAAAGGAAAGAGGGGCAAAATATATAAACTATCGTTATACTTAAATCGCATTGATAAATGTTTAAAACTTTAAATAAGTTGATATATTAAAGAAAATTTTCCAATAAAAAGATAAAACAAAAAAAGTGACAAGCCTCTGTGTCTATAAATATATCAAGGCACATTTCTGATTTTCAATCTTTAACTTGCATCATGCTTTGGTACCTGGCGGATATAAGTATTCGTCCCATTGGCTATCATACAACATCTTTTTTTTTTACGTACAACTCTTCCGTTCACGATGTTGTAATACCTAGTATGCAGGTTGAACTTCAATTTAGAGGTTTATCTATTGAAGCTGTAGTTCTTTGGGTACCAAGCGTGACCTTTAGAATTTAATTACTATAATTTTTAATTAGTTAATTATGCAAGTTGCAAATCTGGCAGAATCTATCGATGCCAATGCCTATATATATTCAAATAACTATTCAAAGTGTTCATAAATTAAAAGTCACTGTAAAGAATGCTACCAAAATATAGTGTGTTCAATTGTAAAAAGAAATGTTAAAGTGAATTGCTTTTGGCAAAAGACGCACACTCATTTCACGATTGTATCTACTTATAATCAATGCACATAAGTTATGGACTAGTACTGCACCGTGTTAACTAGCATTGGGGGTCGCATGACAGTGTCCAGATAAATTTGTACTAGCAATAGTAGTTTTTTTATTGTAATTTTGTGTGTGTGTGTTTTTTGTTTTTCTTTGAGGGGGGGGGGGGGGGGGGGGGGGGGGGGGCTGTAAAATACTGCTTTCCTGTGATGCATCAGCTTGTTAAGTTTGGTGAACTTATGGTCTAGTTTGTTAGGACAACAGTTGTGCGCTCGAAAAAAAAATGCAGTTGCTATTTTCATCAACTAAGATAAATATTGGGATGCCCCTGACCACTATTACAATTTTTCAGTAAAAAAAGAATGTTGACACACATCATATGCTATGAGAATTCAAAGACGATTCAAGTAGATCAAATAAAAATTAACCGAGCTTTCCGAGAAGGATAAAGAGTACTCTAAGGGTTGAAAGCGCAACATGAGTTTAAGGACTGTCAATCCTTCTAAGATTGCTACTAGATACACTCTTAGCAGATAAGAATAATCTTTAGCACTAAGATTGTGCCAAAACTAATTTATGACAGACTGAGTGCTTCGTTTTTATCAACCAAGTTTCATTAACCATTTACACGAAAAAATAAGTTTGAATGTTAACAACACAAAGACAAAAGTACAGAAATGAAAAATGCTAGAGAAAATAATATATTCCAAATCTATTTGTTCCTATGAATTACGGCGCTTCTTTCTTTAAAGAGTCATAGGATAAAAGAGGGTCTAGAAAAGGAGGGAGGTGGGTGTTCTTTGATTCTTAATATTATTTACGCCATGTTTTCTTTATTCTATACAAATTTTGCGCGTTATTCTCTATTCTTTATATTCTAGAAGCCCACTATTCTTTATTCTTAAATTGTTAGCCTATCTTTTTCTTTTCTATTCTTTATTTTTTTCATTTTCAATGCAGTTTCGTGTTCCCCTGCAAGTGGTCAATTTTTCTTTGTATTCCACAGCTGTGTACTAATATCAAGATAACACGATACTGAATGGCATATCTCCCGATTTCTAATTTTTTTAACACACTTTTACTTTGAATCGAGTTACATCGGAATGAAACAGATATTTTGTCTAGTGCTGTAGACTACATGTATATATTTATAGTTGGGATCCCGCTAACATTTTAACCCCGCCACATTATTTATGTATGTGCCTGTCCCAAGTTAGGAGCCCGTAATTCAGTGGTTGTCTTTTGTTGATGTAATACATATTTGTTTTTCATTCATTCATTTTAAAATAAATACGGCTCTTAGTTTTCCCGTTTGTTTTACATTGTCTTTGCGGGGCCTTTTATAGCTGACTATGCGGTATGGGCTTTACTCATTGTTGAAGGCCGTACGGTGATCTATATAGTTGTTAATTTCTGTGTTATGTTGGTCTCTTGTGGAGAGTTAATTGTCTCATCGGCAATCATACCACATCTTCTGCGGGACCCCAATTGCGGCTTCAGTTTTTCCCGACAACTGTGGGTATGGTTGCCTTATACTTCAAATGGAATTATTTATGCAGTCTTTGTAAGAACCAACCAAATAGTTTTCACAAGAATAACATGACAGGTACCTAATTGTCAATTAAGCATCGTCCAAAGATGAAAATAACTTGATACTAGAGACTTTTAATATTAGGAACGATTTTAAAGATATTGTGTCACGATCTATACTCTCATCATATCTAAATATTTGGCGCTTACAATACAGTAACTTAGTGTCGTTCAAATGTTTCCCGCAATATTTAAAAAGATCTGCCGCAGATTGTATTATTTCGTTCCCCCGAAAAAAAAATCTATGTCTACTTGATTCTTTAAAAAGCTCCCGGCTGCGTCCTAAGGTTCCATTCACGAAAATTTCTTATCCGCGTTTGAAACAAATGTCGGTTTACTAAAATTCAAAAACAATTTCGTGACTTATACTGAACCGATAATATAAAGTGATAATACATGAAATATCCGGCAAACTTTCTACTCCGTCTACCTCTATGTCGAAAAATAACGGACACAAAAATACCTCGTTGCGCTGAAAATAAGTTTGTTGAAGTTCAAACTTTTCTTTACAAGTTTTTTTTGTAGTTTTCACAGTAATAATAATGTTCATTAATGAATTGGCAGCATCATCCGAAACATATTTTGTCCGTAAATTTTAAAGAAGCCTCTTTAGTGCTATAAGATGGAAAAGCAAAAGAAATGCTGGTACAATTACGCTCCCAAGTTTTACTCGTTTTAAAACCTTTGCAAGTTCTGCACTTAATTTAAAATTTGCGAGTAGAAATAAAACATGCAATCTGTTCCGGGTTGAGAGCAATACTTATCAATATCACGGAATAACAAAAAGAATCCAAAAAAATCAGTAACATATATATATATATATATAGATAAATCAAATCGTAGTTTAAAAAGTCTCTCTATATATATGTAGTTGAACAATACATGCACCGACAATTGACTAGTTGTGCGCTTGTTCTGTGTGTTTTTATGGCACTGCGTTTCTGGTTGTTTTTGGCTATTCGAAACAACGTCAGGTTGCCGCCGTAAGAAATTTGATGCGTGCGACATCTTTTTCACCAATTTTCAAACATTTTTTTCTCGGAAAGTACGAATGCTATGGAGATCAATATAGATATTTTGAAAAGATTAGAAAAATAACATGTCTATATAAGAATTTCACTGTCGACAATCAAGTGCAAAACTAAATATAGTTTAATTTGATAACGACGGTTCACAACGTTTTTGCCAAAATTGAACGTGTGACATTTTATTCACCAAATTTAAAAAAAAATAGGATCTTTTTTGTTTTTGTGTTTGACCGATTTTGCGTTTGAAATTAATAAATTAATTAAAACAACATTATAATAGCTATATCATTTTCTCACCTGATGATATCATTTATCTGTATTTTTTAACTTTTTTTCTTTAAAGTAGTTTCGAAAATGGAGATGGGACACAATGAAACTTCGCAGATTTACCTGGCGTAACAGAATAAGACGCCATTAGCCGTCAAACAAATATATCATAATGGGTTGTTATTTCAGGGCCATTCGCGGCCAAAAAAAATTTATGAAAATCGGCAAAATAAAAGTCGATAAGAAGGCTTATACTTCAGTTTTCGTTGTGAAATGTTACCCGGGACAGCCCATTATTTTTCTAAAATCCATAATCAAATGCATAACAACTCGAACAAATGCGTTTTATATTGTTTTATGGAAGATAGATGAACAAGGAAATTTATATCCAGCACAATGATATCTTTGTTTTAATTGAAATACGTTTTTTTCTGCACCTGCAGCGCAGTTTTACCCACAAAACATACAAAAAACGTAAACGGTACGAACATCCCGCGTAACGTCACAGCAATCTATGGAATTGCGAAAATAAGGTCCACATTGGTCAATTATATACTTATAATATAGAATAGAATAGGATAGGATAGAATAGAATAGAATATTTTTATTAACCAAATAAGGGCCCCAGGAGGGCATATAGCATACAGACAATATTATTATAAACAATAACATATGAAATACACAGACAATACAATATATATAACAAGTGTTAACAAAATAATAAAGTAAAAGTAGCAATGTATTATTATTCAATGAATACTATGTTGAATTCAGTGACTCAAGTGCACCCGGTAAGTGTATTTTCACTTTGAAAAGACCAACAAGAGGCATTAGTAGTTTGTGGGGAGAAAATAAAAAAAAATAAAAAAAAAAACAATTTAAGCACTCGCACATTTGACCATGAGGTATACTGCAAATAACAAGTATTATTTAATAAAGGATATTTAGTATGACTTATCTGCAGAAAGCACCAAGAGTCGGTGCTTAAAGGGAAGTCCCTACTTGTACGTAATGCAGATGAGTCAAACTCCTAAATTATTTTTAAAATATTTTAAAAACATATATTTAGGATTATAGATTCTGGGTCCACCCAGCAAGAATCATCAAGGAACGGTGCCAGAGAATTTGAAATTCTTCTTATGATCTGTACAGGCTAAACAGGGTATCCAAATTCATATTAAAGAGTTATATTGAAATTAGTTATTTTAGATTATGTTTTCCTCCAATTATTAGTATATATCTTCTATATATTTATAAAATGCAAATAGTACATTGGGATCCTCATTATTCATTATACAAATTAATTTGTTATTAATATTTAAATTTTGAAAGTTTGGACATGATTTTAATATATTTTGCATCAATTCCTCTCTTTTTAATAAATGCGTGTCACATTTAAATAAAAAATGAACTTCATCCTCATCCTCACCTGAGATGCACCTGAGACAAATTCGGTTTTGACGAAGAGTACCCTGGTATCTACCAGATTCAATTTGCAATTTGTGAGCAGATATTCTTAATCTAGTTATACATTTCCTTTGCTCAAAATGTCGCATTATTGACAAATAATTTTCAAAACCGACGTTGCACTTGAATGTTACATAAGTTCGTAGTTTACCATCTTTATGTATATCTAGCTGTTTTTTCCACAATGCAGTATAGTATCCCTTAACGATCTGACCACAGTGTAGTTTAAATGTTGAATATTTTTCCGGAAGATGATTTTCTATGCCTGACATTTTTTCCCTTAAAATATTAATTGATCCATACCAAGAGTTTTTTTTAATATTTTTCAATAGATGACTTTGTTCTTTTATACGGAGAAAGACTAAAAACTAACGTATTATCCAGGATTGTATACTGAATCCATGCATCTAAGATGCATGCTTTTTGTATTAGTTGTTATTAGCTTTCAACTAATTGTCAGTAACTGCGAATAGTCTAAGATCTGTACTTAAAGTCTTTTGGTTGTTCGGATGTATAAGTACCCTTCCATGTCCACTCTGTTTTTCTGAGATGTATTCAATTTGTATTCATCTGATGGGATAAGTGAATACAACAGGGATCCAGTTTATGCCCAAGGTTAGGGGAGGATTGGCTCCTTTAAACGAGTTTTAACCTCGCCACATTGTGTATGTTTCTGTCCCGAGTCAAGTAGCCTGAAATTTAGTTTGTTGTTATGTAACATATTTGTTTTTCGTTCATTATTTTGGACATAAATTAGTTCGTAAGTTTTCTCGTTTGAACTATTTTACATAAATATTATGTCATTTCGGGGCCTTTTATAGCTGACTTTATGCGATACGGGCTTTGCTCATTGATGAAGGCAGTTCAGTGACCTATTGATGTAAATTTCATTGTCATTTGGTCTCTTGTGGAGAATTGGCGATCAAACCACATCCCCTTATTCATATATATATATAGAAACACATATGCCTTGTTTTTTATATATATACATTGCTTCAAAGTTGACCGATACGCTTAGAATTTGGCAGAAAACGTGTGACGTTACGGAATAACGTAATTTGGTAAACCTTGATATTGAGGTACAATTTGAATTGATTGATAGATGGTTGCTCAAAGTCCGGTGGCAAATATTTCATGCATTTACAGGACGATACAGTGCAATTTGAATTGTTGTGTCTGACAAACACATTTTGTGCAGCAGTCAAGAAAGGTTAAACATTCTGTTAGTTATGATAATTAAAAAGAAAATCAACATCCTGATACAATACAAAGTCGGATCCAGCCTTTTAAAAAAGGGGGTCCTAACCCAGAGTAAAAGGGGGGTCCAACTATATGCTCCCATTCAAATGCATTGATCGGCAAAAAGAAAGGTGTGTTCCAACCCCCGGACCCCCCCCCCCCCCCTCTCTCCTTGGATCCGCCACTGATCAGTGCCGACACACTTCTGATGACATTGAGTAAAAACATAAAGACACTCAAAGACAAACACCAGTTTTAAAACAAGCATACGACATATACATGAGGATGACAGTAAACCGGATGTATTTTACATTTATTTATGACTTGCTATTTTTTTACCGGATTTCCAGTCCCGTTATTGATTTATTGTTGTACTGCTAACGAGCGGGCGGGCTGATCCAATCGTTTCCGTTCGATAATCTACGAACCTTTCATTCAAAGGTTTTCAAATTTTAATATGTTGTTACTTATGACAAAATGGAGGTAGATTTCGATATTGGCGATTAACATTTACATCATTCAGCAACAACATTATATAAGTTTGAAATAATTAAATGTCAATCTTGATAAGAAAATGTTTTAAAAATTTGGAGCCTTCGATTGGAACAAATACATGTACTGCATGGGAATATTTCTTGAGATCATTATATCTTTAAATAGGATAAAGACAAGATTGGAAAACAAAAAGGACAAAGATTTTCTATATCTATTCTGAATTGAATAAATATTTTCATATATAACTGTATAATCAGATTAATATAATAGAAGGAAGTTTATGGAAATTGATGTATTTTTTTCCATTAATGTTGGTCATGTTTATTCTTGTTGAAACACGAAATACAGAGATTATATTCAATTTAAAGGTTAAATTATTTGCTTTGCATCGAATTTATTAAATCTGCTATATATGAGAAGCGGAGAAACGAGAATGCTTGTTTTTATATACAAAAGATAATTGTTTTAAAATACTTTTTCTGTATATAATTTCAACATATTTCTATATAATAATCTTGTAAACGTGTACATTCTACTTTTAAATATGAAATGGTGTTTATACAAATTATGCTACTGTTCTAATTTCTTCTTTAATTTTTTAGCACGTAAACTTTTAAATTATTTGCCTTTTTCAAAGTATTAACACATTTTCATGAATACAAACTGCATGTTTAATTATAAAAATAATCCCGATGTCTTTATCTGCCATATTCTTGGCTTGCGTATAATTGGCATGATTTGTAAATGTTTATATTATTAATCTCTTCAGAACGTCTGGATTTTATTATACCCAATTAGCGTTATTAGATCAATTTTGGTAATTAACACATACGGTTTTCCTTTTAAGGAACCCTGTAGTGCTAAAAGATGAACCATTTCACAGTCGGGGAAATCCATTCATTTACATACAAGTGACATATTTACCACCTATTGAGGGATACTTGATTAATGCTCTTTCTTTCTTTATTGTATTATTATGCACTTTCAATTGTTATCATAATCATTCTGATAAAATACATGTACATGTATGAGCATACTCGTGTATTTTCAAATTATACGATCATGCAAAACATTGAAAACACACGCCTTGGCTTAAGTTATATTGAAGAAAAAAAAATTCAATTATTAACTTGATTAAAATGAGAAAAGATCACAAATAAGCAGAAACTAAACTATCTTTTTCCACACCAATATTGGTACTTTAGATTGGGTTGAGAAAACGTACCGCTTTTATCGATTTGATCATTATTTATTCTGATTTAGAGTTTATTCTAATAATTATAATGTCATTGAATTACGTCGTCTTTTTTCATATTTGAAGTACAAAAAGTAATAAAGTAATGCTGCTTACAATTTAGTACAGTGTTATTATATTAGTGCATTTCTCCCTACACCTGAGATTTGTGTAGCATTTGCAGCTGGACGTTTACACAAATCAATCCATCAACCCATTCATTATGTGTCTTTAAGCTATAAAAAAAAAGTATCAATTTACTATTACAATTCGTCGTATAAGTTAAAGTTTCCGTTCTGATACAAACAAGCATATCGAATTGTAAACCCTGCTGTAAGGAAAGATAAATACATTTTACAGCATTTGTGTTTTTTATACCAGCAAGATCTTAAAAAATCCTCACTCAAGTTTTAAATAGTTTCCTTGGTTCTGGATAAAAGCTTTGAAGATTTTTTTAACCATTCAAATAGAAAAAACATCATCGGTCCGACATTAAAAAAGCAACCTGCCATTTTTAATATCATAACTTCAAAAAGTTCTGGTTTGGATTCGAGAAGAACAATATCTACTTAATCAATTCAAATATTTTCACGGTCTCTGAAACCATCAATACGTAAAATTTCTTATAATATATAAGACACTTTCTAATTTTTTGGGAGTTGATAAAATACATTTCTTTACATATATGAACGATATAAACAAACGTTTGCAAATATTACACAAACATTTGACAGTATTTACATTGGTTGTAAATCTTTTATAAACCGTGGTCTCTCAAAACTTTGCATACGTCTGTAAAGATGTGTTGCAAATATCAATATTTATCAAAATAACTACAATACTGGAAAGTATTAGTAAATAAAATACATTTCTTTACATACGTGAACGATATCGACAAACGTTTGCAAATATTACACAAACATTTGACAGCATTTACATTGGTTGTAAATGTTTTATAAACCACGGTCTCTCAAGATATGATGCAAATATCATTATTTAACAAAATAACTTTAATATTGGAAAGTATTAGTAAATAAAATACATTTCTTTACATACATGAACGACATCGACAAACGTTTGCAAATATTACACAAACATTTGACAGCATTCACATTGGTTGTAAATGTTTTATAAACCGCGGTCTCTCAAAACTTTGCGTACGTCTGTAAAGATATGTTGCAAATATCAATATTTATCAAAATAACTATAATACTGGAAAGTATTAGTAAATAAAATACATTTCTTTACATACATGAACGACATCGACAAACGTTTGCAAATATTACACAAACATTTGACAGCATTCACATTGGTTGTAAATGTTTTATAAACCGCGGTCTCTCAAAACTTTGCACACATGTGTAAAGATATATTGCAAATATCAATATTTATCAAAATAACTACAATACTAGAAAGTATTAGTAAATAAAATGCATTTCTTTACATACGTGAACGATATCGACAAACGTTTGCAAATATTACTCAAACATTTGACAGCATTTACATTGGTTGTAAATGTTTTATAAACCGCGGTCTCTCAAAACTTTGCATACGTCTGTAAAGATATGTTGCAAATATCAATATTTATCAAAATAACTATAATACTGGAAAGTATTAGTAAATAAAATACATTTCTTTACATACATGAACGATATCGACAAACGTTTGCAAATATTACACAAACATTTGACAGCATTTACATTGGTTGTAAATGTTTTATAAACCGCGGTCTCTCAAAACTTTGCGTACGTCTGTAAAGATATGTTGCAAATATCAATATTTATCAAAATAACTATAATACTGGAAAGTATTAGTAAATAAAATACATTTCTTTACATACATGAACGATATCGACAAACGTTTGCAAATATGACACAAGCATTTGTCAGCATTTACATTGGTCGTAAATGTTTTATAAACCGCGGTCTCTCAAAACTGCCCACACCTCTGTAAATCAGTTATGCAAATTTTAAACTTTGCATATATCTCCTATATTGGAAAGTGCATGCAAATCTATGGCATTTCTTTACATATCTTTGGAGAATGACTAAAGCTATGGAAATAAAATAATTATCTTTAGCATATCTTTGACGACCTCCTAAATAATGTCAAAGGAATAATTCATTTACATATACATTAGCAGGTCCGCAAATATATCTTGCAGAAAAGTAGTTACATTTGTCAAACATTTACATGACTGTCCAAATTGTTGTAAATCTACCTTTTCGTGTAGTGTTCTATAACAAGCAAAACGTTTACCACACTGCAATCCGACAATATTTTTTTATTTTATTTAGGAGAGATAGCATAATGGTAATGTTTAGATCGGTAACATACTATTTATCATAAACTGCCACAAAGATCATAGTTGACACATTTGTAAAACTCAGTTTTGGTACATGCATGCGTATTTAGATAAATGTTTGAAATTAAACGTACACCGCGCACAAAGATCAGTGAACTCTGGTTTGGTACATGTATGAGTATCTAGATAACTTTGTTTTGGTACATGCGTATCTAGAGAACTCCGTCTGTAATATAACGTACCACACAGCATCTACTTACTCAAACAGCCAATGTCGTCTTCGCTTACCATAAAGACATTTGAATGTTGTAGATATAATCTAAAGCACCAATTATTTAACAAAACATTATCTGATAAAACAAAAAATACTTCAAATTCAAAGTTATCATGACAAAGCTCGTTTTATCGCTATATCATATATCATCGGAATTATAGAACAATAATGGAAAATTTGAAAATTGCAAACATTTTTTTTTATTTGAGACAATTACGCAATTAACTACTATAACTGAAATCGCACAATATAAAGACTTTCTACGTTTATTATAGAAAGAAAATACCATTCAAGACGCATAATTTCATGAAACTGCATACGTTTACATTGTATCAGTTTAGAATACTTTCAGTCCTATTCAGTTTTGAACTTATTTACAGGATAATTATACTTTAACAGCATACCACATTATACAAAAGGGGGTGTGGTATGCTTGCCAATTAAACAACTTTCCACTAAAGTCAAAATGAAGTGGATATAAACAATTATAAGGAATCATACGGCCTTCAACGATGACAGAAACCTATACCGTATAGTCGACAATAAAAGTCACCGACAAGAAAAATATGAAACATTTCTATTGAGAAAACAAACGGTAGGATTTTTAACAACTTGCTTAAAACAAATTAATATGACAGACAAGAACCAATCCCAACCACTGAACTACAGGCTCTTGACTTGGTAAAGGCAAATACAGAATGTGGCGTGGTCAAACATGCTTGAAGGAGACAACCCATCCTAACCTGGAACAGTGTTGTAACAGTTCAGCATAAGAACAAACCTTGACAATCAATAGATCAATACAAAGCAGAAAAAAAGTCTAACAAAAAGACAAACCTGACGTGGTAAGAATAAAGTGTTATTTTATCATTTTTGTACTGATTTGATAGGGCTGCTGTGGACTGTTTGTAACAGAGGGTATAACCAGTCAATAAGTCTGTACTTTGCCCTTGACATTAGTTATAAAATACATTGCTTCATCTTGCAAAAAATCACATAAGTCGCGTGAAACTGAGATGCATCCATATAGCTAAAAAGATATTTTGATATCAATTTGACTTTCGATTACTTCAGTTTTAATTTATCGCATACGACAGCTTGCTGATTATATTGTTCAATCGGTCTTTTTCCATGTCAAGAAAAGTCGTTCAATGTCTGAAGGAAGACAAAATGGGATTGATGTCACAATAAACTGTAAATGAAATGAGAACCATGTCTCCAACCGTAAGACATTAGAGATTAAGTGAGATTTACAAATATTTGAGGCATCAAATGTATTGACATGATGACCAACTTATGCGGTATCTCTCATTAGAGCAACAGAGACAATTGTGAACAGAAAATTAATTTCCTGAGTTTTGTTTTCAGTCAGTAACATCAGTTTGCAGTATCTTAATAAAATATTAATATTCTTTATTTTTTTCAATGCTACATATTTGTAATGTTTTATGTCTATCGTAATGTTATTTGTATGTTTGTTTGTTTGTTTGTTTTTAATTTATTAACAATCATATTGGTTTCGATTTTAAACTAATAAATAAAAATTCTTATTCTGACACGCCCTGTAACTAAACATGAGTAGGCACCCACAACTAATAAATAAATAAAATAAATAATGTATCACTGGAGCCTTTTATTTAATCAAACAGCAGCTTTCTATATAAACAAAATAAATAATGGAAGATGTGGTATGATTGCCAATGAAATGGGCAACTCTTTACCAGAGACCAAATGACGTTGAAATGAACAACAAAAGAATACCGTACGACCTTACGCATAGTCAGCTATAAAAGGCACCGAAATGACAAATATTAAACAATGCAAACGGAAATTTAAAAGCCTGATTTATGTACTAAACAACAGCAGCTTTCTGTCTACTTGTAGTGATAACATACATTTTATCAGAGAAGAAAAACAAATTAAGAAATTAAAAGCAGTGGCAAAAGGACAAATGCTTCCGCGTCGTAATAAGTTCCTGTTAGAAAGATTAACTGAAATTGGAAATGTTTATTATATTTGTTTTACTCTGACTTTATCATTGCTTGATAAGTTTTAAAGAGCTGTTCTGTCGTAACGTCTCCAGAAAATGTGGTCATGCAAAGAAATTAATCTGTCTTCTCATATAACAATGATTATATAATATACCAATCCTTTAACACTTTCAACAAAATTCAATTTATAACACTTTCCATATATAACTCGAGGTCAACAAAATGAACACGAGAACTGCATTGTTAGTATTCAAATAGTGTTATACATATTCATTACTATAGTACATTGAGACAATTTAATCATCAATTGATGGTTTACAACTGTCAATTTTTAGCTTCTTAATTGAACTTAAATTAAGATTGCAACTCCTACATACAAAATTGACCTTGCATGATATTGGCTGTTCTGTTTAGGTTGTATATCAGGTTTTTTTTCTAAAATATTTTCCTCAATCATTGTTGGTTTCAAGCATCGCATGTATGCGTCATAAAATGTATCCAAAACATACATTAATGCTTTAGTGTCATGTATGGCATGTTTGCGTAATAAAACGTATCCGAAACATACACCAATCTGTTGATTTCATGCATGGCATGCATACGCATAAAGTGTACCCAAAACATATACCAATTTTATGGTTTCATGTATCGCATGCATAGTACGTAATAAAGGGTATCCCAAACATACATCGATCTTTTGGTTTCATACATCGCATGCATATGTGATAAAGGGGTTTTCAAAACCTATACTAATCATTTGGTTTCATGCATCGCATGCATTAGTAGTAAAGGGTAAACTATCCATAGCATACATCAATTTTTTGGTTGCATGCATATGTGATAAAGGGTTTCCAAAACATACACACATTTTAGTTTCATGCATCGCATGTATATGTAATAAAGGTACCTATTCAAAAATATACACTATACCTGTTTGAAAAAAGTTTAGACCTTTGACTGGTTCTTTAAAGTTTATTCATACTTTTTTTGAAAGACTTGGGACGATATACTAAGAACTTGACATGTTGTATCAACATTCGACTATGATTGAAGACTGTATGATACCCCCTGGATATATTTTGGTGATTTTGTCGTTAACAGGATATTATATAATGAACACATACCCCATAATTAAATTTTTTTTTAGTGTAAGTCATGCTGAATTATACTATCACAAGATATGTCATTACATGCTTATATAATATAAAGTTGTAAAACATGTATTATAGTATATAAACGTCAATATCATTTTCAGGTTATCAGAACAATAAGATTTAAGCAAAAAGGTGAAAATCACGAGCAACCAAGTTGAAAAGGACTATAAATCCTGTTACGTATCAAGTTTGAAAAAAGTCTACAAATATATATTTTCTTTTTTGTATACTCGGTCAAGAAACAGAATAAAACACAGAACCGATGGAAGTAAAGTACTATAATCAGTAATAAATGACTGGTTTGACAAATAGATAGACAAGGGCAAGATAACTATGATGCATTATGTTTACAGAATTATTGCAATAATGATAGAGATTGTGTACGATCGCAGACGTTTGACCAGAATCTGTCCAGTATCTAGAACAATTAATAAAATATAGATAACAAATTCCCTTCTTGTTAAAGCAAGTTTCTTAAAGTACTTCCGTAAATGGTAAAAATGTGTTACCAGCAGTTTACATTAATTTAGATATCTATTTTTCTGCATGGAATGCATTTTAAATCAAATTGGAATATTTCAGGTTTAAATTTCATTTAACTTCTGTAGACAAACATTAGATTTACAAGAGAAGTAATGATGCGAACAAATAATTGAAAAATGAATGGTCCAATGGGGATTAAACGGAGAATCTAAAGCAGTTTATTATAAGATTGATAGTATTGTCAGATCAAACTTCGTTTCAATAGTCTAAACTAGTATCAATACTATTCAAATTATGTTACAGTAGTTTACCAATGATCAAATACCGTAAATCCGTTTTGATACTAGTAATACAAATCGACTGAAAACATAGGAAATCGCATGCACATGGTTACAAAAAAAGAATCCGGTTTAAATATCTTAACATGCTTTTAATCATGAATAAAAGGATTGAATGATTGATTATTGTCTACCTAAAGTCAAGGAGTAACTATTTCATGCATAGTACAAACGACAATTAAGAGTATGTGTATGTCTTGCAAAACGGGATGAAGAACTGTTACAGACTGCTACAGTAAAATGAAGACACGTTTCCTATGCTATATAGGGAAGATATTTTCAAAATAAGTGTTAACAACATACCATTTAGAAAGTTCCTTTAAGAGTTCTATAATGTGTTCAGAACAAGGAATTTTTCCTATAACGTTCCGTTTCTGGTTGAACGTATCGGTGTGTGTATACATCCACCACACATAAACGGACATCACTTTTTAGCATGTTCTTAACTGCTGAATGTAAAAAGTCCACTTACCATCTATTAGAATCATCAATACAATGAGATGTGGTTTTATTTTAAGGTTGACATAAACCATAGGCACGCAATAACCAAACGATAAAAAAACAACTTACTGTTTATGTCATAAGAAAACCACTGAATGGGTTATTCACTTAACATAATGATTTTTTTTTTCATGTTCAGGTGCACACGTTCGAAATCTGGAGTTAAAGAAGATATATGTTTAAGACGGGCTACGGGTATAGACACTTCAAGTTATAAAACAACAGAAATATATCATGCTTAAAATGCAATTAATCTTTCTTTAGACTTTTTAATTATAAGAAAAACATTTATAAAGAAGTGAAGAAGAGACGATTAGGAAGTCATAAACTAGCGATTACATAATGTTCCAATCTTTCAACATATCAGTTTAATTCAATATTCATCCTTCATGTCAACAAATTCGTATATATAGGACAATCTTGTGTTCAGAACAATTTCAGTGGAAAATTTCAGTTATTGTGTCAACGAAAAAATGGAATTTTAAATGAAAACTTTGTGAATTTTTCATGAAAGTATCTGAGACACATAATAGAATTATTCCTTAAACGTTTTGTTGCATAACACATTTATCTGAACTATGCATCATAAAAGGGAGAAAGAAAAGTGTAATAACTGTGTTATATTTGGTTTCTGATAGATTTTAATGAAATGACTATACTTCAGTGCAGAAGTGTTAGCTTCAAGAGAAAAATCAAGAGAAAAATTTATCATTTATAATCTTAACTTTAAACCCTGAAATAACAAAAGTAAATTTTTTTGTTCATCTCACGCAAAACCCTTTCATTTTATTCAAAACAGCAAACATAGTCTAATTTAGAGGTTTCGTCTATGATATTAAAACTAGTGCTAACTTAAAATTAACTGAAGGTCTTACCCCAAATAAAATATATTTTCTTCAAGATGGCTACTTTTTCTTTCAAAAGAAAATATTTTGGTATGAACAGCTTTGTACAAGTCCTCTTGAAGTGGTTTTTGTTTTTGTTTTGGGGTAAGACCTTAAGTTAACTAAGCTCTTATTTTAATATAATAGTCGAAATCCCCAAGTTATGCTACTTTGCTTTTTTTGCATTAAATGTAAGAAGTTTGCAGGAAATGAACAATGGAATTTTACTGAAAACGGCTTACTCACAACTAATTCTACCAAAAACTATAGTTAAAATTATTAATTTATGCCATGTTCATCAATTTAAACATTTTATAACATTATTAATGAAAACCTATTCGATATTTCTGAACTGAAGTGTCTAGATTATACCATCCTTTTCATTTATAAATAAATTGAACTAACCTTATTTTGAAAGGATTGACACATTCTACTTTTAATTTAACAGTTTTGGAGGTCAAAGAATGGCTCTTATAAAAAAAGTAACTTTACTTGTTGAGCATATTCTGGCTAGTTCTTTATACGTAATTCGTTATTGGAGCTTACAGTTTGACGATTATTATAGTAACAACTAAATTAAAAAAAAAAATGGTGTAAAGTCAAAAGGTTGAATTTAGATGAATTCAGATGAAACTAAATTAATCTATAATTACCACAACCATCTTGTTAACTCACGTGAACCTGTAGTATAATAGTATCACCAAAAGAATTCAGTCCTTATTTTCGAGCATTACAAAAAAGCTAAGCAAACATCTGTACTCTCAATTTTCATGCACGTATTTGTTTGTTGCTGTACCTTTTGATGAATAGTTTCGGATTTCCTACTGACAATGGCACCACATAACATTGATTTTTTAAATGGTTGAATTTCAATAATGAAGGAGGAATCATTGGTTAAAACTTGAAACACATACAGCAATTAATACAAAATTGACCATTAAGAAGGTAAAAACACTAATGAAATTTTACTCATCTTTTTTTTAAAAAACCATTCTTGCAGGCGCTTTGAGTTAAACACGTCAACTGCAAAAAGCTAATACAGTATGCAAAACTGAAAGCAAAAAAGAGAGTAAAGAAAACTAAAATTCAGTCTTTACTTCTGACACTGACAAGATTAACGTTCGTCGATTCGGTTTTTAGAAAATAATTCGTTCACCCTAGCGCCATCATTTCATCATCGATCTTAAGTGACAGGAAACAGCTTATAAATATGTTCTTCAACCTCGTTAACATATGAAGTCTATGTAATTTTCACTGACCCAAAACTACAGAGCTTGTTATAAAGATTGATGGACAAAGTGTGTGCTTATCGCGTCTAGAAATGTTCTACAAACACATTTATAGACATTAACAAGTACTTACCACCCATTATACTAGTGTTTATTCAAGTTTTTTAGTTTCAGATTCTTTTCTAGGTGTTGCATGTATTGTGTAAGTTAGTATAATTTCAAACAAAAGTTCAGGGAAAGTTTAAAGCTGAAACAATTTGTTGAATATCTCACTAATACATATACCAACTATACAAATAAATAAATAAATAAATAAATAAATAAATAAACACATTTTACATAAACAGGACGGAGTTATATGAGCATGAGGCAAAGGTGTTTAATATGTCTTTTATGGCAGGAATCTAATATGTTTTTATGCTGCTTTCATCTGATGTATAATATATTATGTATAATGTTGAATTGTACTAAGAACTGATGACAATTGTGATAAAAATAAGTCTACCAGTTGTAGTTATGTTGAAGATGAGAGACTAAGTTATGCCTTTTCTGTGTGGAGGATGGAGGGAGCATGGGCCTTGCCGGGACAGTGACACTGTAATAAACTAATTACTTACTTACTATAAATCTAGTGTAAGGAATTTCCAATGGTCTGGTAACATTTCGTAGCGTATTTCTAATAGCACTTCTAATAGAAAATAAAACAAAGCCTACATTCCACTTAGTAAATTGTTTCAATTTAAACGCATCTGAAGGAAATAGAACAATTCAAAGTTAAAAATTTAAGTGCTTTAATCCTTGTCAGCATTTTTCTTAATTTCGAAATGTCATAGACAAATACAATAGTTATGCAATACCCCTACAACTTTAAAGAGATGAACGAAAGAATGTCAACTCGGCAGCCATTGTCAGAATCAATCTTTTAAGATCGGATTGTCTACGGGAGACCGTTCAGCATATCTCTGTAGGCTTTACTGCACTTTAAACTAAAGTTTTGTACTTTTAATACATAGATCGAAAATATCTAAATAGCAGAAGGAAGTACAATGTATCATTTTTCTCCATCACATTCCGACTCAAATAACGTCTTCAATTTTTCTAGAACTTATCGTTCCGTCAGTAAATCCCAGTGCTTAATGCTTATTGATTCAATTAAGGAAAATTACAACGCGCAGTATCATGTTGTAATTTGTAATATAAATATATATTACGACGCTATATAAAAACTGACAAGTAGAAATCTTAATTTTTGTTAAACATAGGTTGTCGAGTGGTCAAGCGCGCCGGGAATAGTGCAAGGCGATTTGGTGCTTCGATTTCTCAGTACCATGAGTTCGAATCCCGGCCAGGGAAGAACAAAAACTTATAATTGCACCCATAACCATTACATTTGCGCTTAAAAATCACAAGAGTAAGCAAGTCCGCTGCTAACCAACATTTTACGTGTAGTACTCCAAAATATTTTACGTGCTGATAATTTGAAGCCCACCTGTTTAAGAAAATAAATTTTGAAAAGTTCTCTATTCCAGAAGATTAGGAATTTACTCCATCATATACTCATTTTTCTCTCTTTTTTCTGATGTAAGAAACCCTCTTAGCTTGATATATGTGCATATGTTAAGAGTCAAAAAAATTCAGAAGGTTGAATACTTAAACAAATAAACTAAAGATGTTCCAAATTATAAAATATTTACCAGTGTTACAAATTACGAGAAAAATGAATGAGCGCAAATGTTATCAAAAGCTACGCGCATACAAAATGCCCAACAATCGAGCACTAATTGCCAGGCTGGTAGTTTATACATTAATGAGACAGCTTTACATCAAACACCAACATATTGTCTTTTGATGATATTCTTATAATAAAATAGTTAGTATTTGTATTGTATATTACGAGTTTAATAAAATGTTAAAGTGCCCAAAGTTAATTTTTTTTAAAAGTCACAGCTGGAAAACGGAAAATTGGATTGTATGAGGTTGTAAAATAAAATTTATGCAGTTCCACTTTCAAACACTTAACAAAAGGATCTGCCTTCAGATTACTTAAATTACTGACTAATTGTCAGCATCAACGAATACAATCCCTTGAAAATAAAAGCTAACCTTTGTTCTTTTTATTTAATCTATCAGAATGGTATAATTTCATGCATGATTTAACTTGTTTTCTTCCTGGAGAAAACCAGCTTCTCTATGGTCAGATACATTTCATTTAGATTAGCAGCTAATAGTTAGTGACATTTGTGTTGCCTTGAATCACTGAAGTACATTCCACATTTTGTGCAACTACTCAACTGGATAATTCAATAATATTTTGTATGAGATTAAACTAAATGAAATCTTTAACCTTCAATTTAATCGTTTTATCACATTTGATACAAGGAAACTTTTACCGTATCATTGACTTAGATACTATCTGTTCTCTTTAATGTCAAATGCATTATGATATTAAATGAGTAATTAAAATAATCTCGACTTTTTATATGACTCAAAATTACAAATTACGATCTGCACTTATAAAGTTAGCACTCGCATCATCATTTGGCCTATACCCATATATGCAAAGTTCGGGTAATTATTATTACTGGGGTGTTAAATCACCTTGAATTTCAATAAGGATTTCGCTCGGTCAGAAAATAATCAACAAAACAAAACATATATCCGACATATTATCATCAATAATAATCATTGATTTATTTATCTATGATAATAATCTTCCTTTAAAAAAGAATCCTTAATTAATGAAAAGTAATCAGCCAAACGAAACAAGAGTTCCGAGGCTCCTATTTCTCTAATGACAAAATCTTCCAAGACCCGACCCTCTTTCTTACGTAATTTAAAAGTTGATCTGCTAAGTATACTCATGGTAATATTAAAAATCAATCAATGATTTACCAACATACCTCAATTAGCTTGCGTTTTAATCTTTAAGTTACTGGTTACATATTCTATTTATTCATTGATGTTTTCAAGATGGAATTCTTTATACAAAAACATCATAACTTCATAAAAATGATTATTAACAGGTAATACTTTATAATGAAGCCAATGAAGGGATACAGTATTAACGATATTTTTTAGACTTTATATTGCTGATCGCTATAACTGTATTGTTTCTATATTTTCTTTCATTGTTTTAAAGATACATTATATAAAAAAACAAACCAATAAAAAATGTAATAAATCGTCAGCAGTGGAAGAACTCTCCCTATGAGGTTTCAGTGGATGGTTTTAATCATGTTTGCTGTCTACAGTTTCTGTCTATATATCTTTAATTCTGCCTTTCAAGGTAATAAATATGTGAAACGCTAAATTTCGTTTTAAAAAACAATTTCATTGGAAATGTTTAAGCAAAACAACAAACATTACTTTTACAAGGAATACTTTTAAATCTGTCAACTATGTAAAATAAACTACATGTATTTTAAAATATTTGTTATTTCACAAGTTATAAATATTGAATCTCATAAGTTTTATATGCATAATGAAATTCAAAAATGCATGGATTACAAATATAAAGTAAATGCAGCATGGCATAGAATGTAATTTAATGTGTTTAACATGCTGCTATCGTAGATTAGAAATTAATAACACCTGAATGAATTATAATTTAATGAACCCAAACATCATTTGTTACGCACTTCTTTTTTTCTGTCACCAAACACATTAATAACATATCATTTGTAGAAAAAAATCTTATTTCTTCGGACAATTTCACGTCCGATTTAAGATTTTCACAGCCAAGCGAATATCCCAATTATTCAAAACGCATAATACATTAACAGCAACCTCCATGATGTAATATTTGGTCTAAATATTGCTAAGGTAAATATTACATATTCTGAACAGTTTTAAGAAGAAATTAGTGTCAATAGGTTGGGTGTGCTTAAGATAACTGTACCAAGACCTAGTCTATGGTGTCTATCACAAATACCAAATGATGTCGATGCCACTGCTGGTGGAGGTTTTCATCCTGAGGATATCACCAGCCAAGTATTCAACACTTATTGATAGACATGAATTATTATCAATTTGATCATGATAATAAATCAACTGTGTACATAAGTTTTGAATTTCGAAATACTCATAATTTACCACACGAATAGATTACCATAACTGAATTTGGCAAACCTGTCGGCATTTCGGGTCCTAAAGGCTCTTCAAATTTAACCTTACTTTATTTTGCCTTTTAACCTTTTTAATTCAAGCATAAATGAGGAGTCTTTTGTAGACCAAAATGGTGTCTGACGTACAATACTTTCAGTACTTGCATTTATATGGTCATAATTATAAAAAAGAAATGTTAACAAAACTTTGGCTTTTCTACCGCAGGAATAGATTACCTTAGCTGTATTTTGTAAAATTGTTAGGAATGTTTGGTCCCCAATGCTCTTTGATTTCGTACTTTCTAACTTTTTTGGATTCGAGCGTCACTGATGAGTCTTTTGTAGACGAATGTGTCTGGCGCAAATACAAATTTTCTATCTTGGTATCTATGATGAGTTTATTTACAACCAATAGGTCGCGGAGTTTTTATTCGCCGAGGATATCACCATTCTAATAGTCAGCGCTTTTGTGTTGACATGAATTATTATTGATATTGGCATAATTATAAACTAACTGTGTACAAAACGTTGAATGTTTGAAATACTAAGGGTTTTCTACCTCAGGAACACATAACCATTGTATTTGTCAAAACTTTAAGAATGTTTGGTCCTCAATGCTCTTCCATTTCGTACATTATATGGCCTGTTTTGGATTCGAGCGTCACAAATGAGTCTTTTGTAGACGAAACGCGCGTCTGGCGAAAATACAAAATTTCAATCCTGGTAGTTATGATGAGTTTCTTCAGTCTGGTATCTATATATGATGAGTTTATATAGATACAGGAAGATGTGGTATAAGTGCCAATGAGACAACTTTCCATCCAGATAACAATTTATAAAATAAACCATTATAGGTCAAGGTACGGCCTTTAACACGGAGCCTTAGCTCACACCGAACAACAAGCTATAAAGGGCCCCATAAAATTACTAGTGTAAAACCATTCAAACGGGAAATCCAACGGTCTTATCTATATAAAATAACGAGAAACATACATATACATGTTTAATTATTATGAACTACACAATCTTGAAGGTACATTTATCACATCTGTTGTATGTTCTGACTTTTAGACTATTTCTAATATTCTACATACAAGTCAAAACATCGATATATATGGTAGCTGTATTTTGTTAGACAGTCTCAAGTGAGAAAACGTCTCCAATATAGTTAATAAGATTGTACTAACATTATGATACTGGTAACCCACATCAAGATAAAAAAAAAAATCATTTCTATGCCTTAAAATAATGAAACAAAATATCTTCAATTGAACATATTAGCATGCTAGATATATCATGCGGTGTATTGCAGCAGAGACAAAATACTGTTATCATTTACAAGATAACAGCAGATGACATTTTTACGAGCTTAATAGGAATCTTCTGATATCCTTTAGGAATACTATGATACTGGTTTTGTGTCAATATATGCAAATCACTAAAGCAATTATTAAAAATTTCATCATCTCTCTCTCTCTCTCTCTCTTACTCTGTATTCTCTGTGAAAGTGTTTGGTTCAGGAAATTTAACACATGAAGTAACTCATGAAATGTGCGTTGGACGGTATATCGTGTTATTTTTTTATATTTTTGACACTAGTTGGACATCAATAAGATGTGCTAGTTCTAAAGTGTGGATGCTGTAACATCAATTCTGATTGTCCGTTGATGATTGCATGCAATGATGTGGTGATACTTTTGTCAGAGAGATAATCACTAGAGACCAAAGAACAAGAATAATTAGACTACTACACATTAGCTGCAAACATGGAATGGTATCATTGCTAATTGGGAAAAAATACAAAACGGTTACCGGATACTGTCTACTTTTGGACAGTTTTGAACATTGAAAACATCGTATTCTGTTATAGCGAAGATACCATACCATGTTTGCAGCTAATTTGTATGAATAATGGCAGCAGCAGTATACCACTGTTCGAAAGACACAGAACGATTGAGAGAAAAGAAATTCTGGTTAAAAACTAACCCCAATGGCAACAAATCAACGACAGGAGGAAAACAACGGAACAACAGAAACAATACAGTGCAACAAAAACAAACGCCAACATATACATAGAAACAAACTATCTAATAACAACTGCCATATTCCTGACTTGGTACAGGAAATTGAAGTTGTTGATAAGAAGTTGTTTTTATCTCTGACACTGCAGAATTTCTACAATAGTATCAGCGGTCTTTTTGCTTTCATTTTCAAACCCTTCAAATAACAATTGTTGCAAAAAGACCGCTGATATTATCGTAGAAATTCTGCAATGTAACAGATTAAAACATCCTTTTTCTTATCAGTAACTTATATACAAAATTCTAGAATAATAAAATTAACCGTTGATGTGTTTGTCTTTTTCATGTTATAGTGATTTCCAGAACAGGTATACAGATTGAAAAAGAAAACAAAGAATGCACAATAAAAAAACTGGCAGTTCGAAGCTGGAAAATGAGACCAGTAAGAAAAACATTGGACTCGATAATTACATATTGGCGATACGGTGTTTTTGAATTTTTATGATGGGTATTTCATTTAGCAGGCTTATTTCATGCCCTGTATTTGCTATATTTACATGCAGGAATTATGAAAATTTATACATAGTACCAATATTCCAAAATGACAACTGTTACATCTTGTTGGTTTTCTTTGTTTATTTTTACATAAAAAACATTCCAAGGACCATTAATGTGAACTAAAATAGTTCAGTACATTAGGATTATTTATTATCATTCCGGAACATATATGAAGGTGTTAAATCATTGCGTTGCACTCATACTAATGACTTAGTTTAGCGGTTATCCGTTATATTACATAATAGGTTTTTTCTGTACTCAATTTCTGCCTAATTTCATAAAATTATAATACTTTGTAATTGACTTTTTATCCCGCACGAACTAAACATTCCTTAGATGTTTAACCAACTTCCGGAATAAGTATGTCATGCATATTAAGCACAAGAACAATTTAAATTATATATCTATCAGTTCGGTTTTTATAAACTGGATCTATTGAGACAAATAATATACAAATAAGGATATCAGAGACTGGGGATTATAACTATAATAATTCACCAGAGATTGAGGAAAAAGGAAGTAATAAACTACAGAATATGGCGAGACCTTCAACTGTGAACATAACCATACCATATATAGCAGAATTTAAAAAGCCACAACATGATAAGTAATATTGTCATTTGAAATTGTTCACTTAGCAAGAACAGAAAGATTGCCTCGTAAAAGGCTATTCTCACATCACTGTTTATTGCAACGGTTATTTTGCTTAAAGGCAAAATTGTAGTGTTCAAACGAGAACAATTCATACAACTTGCGGAAGTGGCTTCATATTCATACACATGTCAAGGCTACACTAAACAACCATTGTAAAGACAACAGTAACTACTACAGCCTGAATCTTATTTAAACAACATGTTTAAAATGCAATTTTATTTAAAAGAATCTGAGTAATATTTTGAAAGAACAATCAATATCAACTTTAGTGCGTTAAAAAGGAAACAAAAATTTCAAAGGGCAATAAATAACTGTAAGGGGATGAGATTAATACACCATTGTGTCAACGAAATAAAGAAGAAAGAGAAACAGCAGTCACAGAAAATAAAATAAAGGGCAACACGATTCCATTGAAAAACTAAAAATTGACCCAGAACAACAAATAGTTCCTGTTATCATTGTAACAAACGCCATGTTACACTCCCCTTTAAGTACATTCATAAGTCACACGTTTTTTTTATGATACGGTCGTGGCATAGTTTAAAGTTTGCTTTGCAATTAACAAATGACAATTGCATTGGTTTTTATACGTTTTAAAGTGATTGTAACGAGCATCTCCAACCTTCGTTAGTTTAAAATGACCGGACAAAGTTTGTTTAAATGTCATCAGATGTGGTCATTTAAAAATACTTCTATATAGATTAATACATTTGTTGTATTTGGCAACACATTATATTCACCAAAGTAATAGTATATTGACGAAATAGGCATGGCAATCCAGCTAATAGGTAAATGGACTTTTAATTATATATAATAAAGAATCCATTTGCTTACTGGACAAGAACAAAACAATTTTACAAGAAATTATTCTATGTTTTGTTTTTGGATTAGATAAATATTGACAAAATATTTGCAGGAAAACATCATTCATAAACACCTCTTCAATCTGCCAAGTCTGTTGTTATTGACATGCATAACGGGGGAAAAAAACCCACCAAGACTTCGTCATTGAATTAAGTTACAATTGGTTATTTTAAGGTTCTTTTAAAGTGGATAGACACTTACATTTATATTCTGAATTAGACCCTAATTAGATATCAAAGGTACCAGGCGTAAATATTTGATACTTCAGACGCGCGTTTCGATTACATAAGACTAATTAGTGACGCTCAGACCAAGATAGTACATGTAAGAAAGCTAAATAAGTATAAAGATGACGAGCAACGAGGACCTAAAATAAAATTAATAGGCTAAATACGGCTAAGGTAATCTATGTTTGGAATTTGAGATTCCCTAGTACTTCGAATAAGTCATACTTTGCAAACAGTTAATTTATAAAAATGACATAAACATTGTTTTTGGGTACAAACTATTCTTATAATCCAACAAAACTAGTGGAGTCAAAGCGTAGTGTCTGGTTGAATGTGCGGGGGTATACAAGTACTCAAAAAGTACGATAGAAATAGGGAAGTGAAATCACATGTCTACTATAAAGGGGATGTAATGCTCTCCGCACAATAAAGAAACTTTGAGTGGTCCGTATAAGTATGCAAATTGCAAGGCAAAAGGTTTGCACCTTAAAAACATATTCTACTTTTCTGCAGCAGCGTACATTTCCATCTATTGTTTCCATTTGGCCTTTTTTTCAAACAAAACATCATTTGTTGGAGTTATATTTGTTCCTTTCCTGAATATGCATGCAATATTTTCCATTTAACGTTGACAACAATCAATCATTTATATATACTGTTTATTTTCCCTTTAAGATAGTTATATATTTAATATATTTTATTGATTATTATTATAAATAGACAAACTTTTTCTTGGACCGATTGATTTCAGGAAATGTGCAATTTCAAATTTGTTAAAATGATTATTTACAGTAATACCCACTTACATTATTATTGCATACTGTCTTCTAAATTAAAGACAATTCGCTTTAAAGAATTCATCTCTGAAATACAATTAAAACATTCAATAAAATTATTGGCTTATTTATTTATTCTTTGGTTATAAATAAGCCAATAATTTTATTGAATGTTTTACATGTATTTTAAGGCCTCAATAGATTTCTATCTATCTTACGTTGTATAATAATTTATGATGGCAATTACCCCCGATTATGTCTTTACCTAGAAGGTATGTGAAAATTAACTGTTTTTTTAACTGTGTATAAAAAAGTGAAATCACAAAAAAACTGAACTTAGAGGAAAATCAATTCGGAAAGTCCATAATCACATGGCAAAATCAAATAACAAAACGCATCAAAAACGAATGGACAAGAACTGTCATATTCCTGACTTGGTACAGGCATTTTCAAATTTAGAAAATGGTGGATTAAACCTGGTTTTATAGCGCTAACCCTCTCACTTTGTATATATGTTTATAGCTATATGTTTATAGCACTATATATGTATACTAATGATAATAAATGAAATACCTTAATAGTATGATCAAGATTCGTTGTCATTTGTATACACATTGTATTTAGACAGCTCTACTGTGTTAAAAAAAATGTACTAACAAACTCTCCGATACGAATAAGACAAAACTAAGTATCATTGTTACGACTGCAAAATTGCAGAAAATTAAAACGGCTGTCATTTCTTGTTGCTTTCATTTGTAAAGTTAATGGTTAATTTACGATTTTAACGACACATAACAGTTTCATTCACAAGACAACCTTTCATTCATGTTTAAATGTTGCTCAAATAAACTTTTAATGAGCCCGAAACAAGGCTTAACCCTGAGGTCTATTTGGAAAGGCTTTCATTATGGATCATTCTTACATCTTTTACTTTTTTAGAAAAATAAAACAACTGAAAAAACAAAACGACATGCTGTTGAAGCTATTTTTCAGCAAAGTTTTATCTTTGAAAGAATTGAAGATGCACTACCATGAAATGAACAGAAGATAATTGTGAAACATGTGTTATATAATTTTAAACAAAACATGTCAAAAACATTTACAATAAACAAGATTATAAGGAACTTTTTGTCCTCTTCAACATTTCTATAATACGCAACAAACTTGATTTAAACACGAAAATGAGAACTATTTTATGAAAACCACAAATGTAATAACAAAAATACAGTACTACAAGGTTATTTCATAGATTAGGTGTCCAAAATAACGAAGCGGTCGACTATATAAAACGACAGATCGACTCAAAAACAACGGTTTTGTTCCTGTCTTGGTAAAAAAGACGCTTTGTTGCATAGATGTTTTTTAAACAATGTTCTTCTTTCATATACTTCCCACATTCGACATTTTGATTACTCCCGAAAGGATTTGTGATGCTCAGTCTTTAGTTTTCTGTGTTGTGTTTTGTATACTTTTCTTTGTTTTATGTTCTTTTTCTTTTTTGTCATGGCGTTGTCAGATTATTTTCGGTTTATATATTGTCATGACCGTAAGGATCGTTTGTCTTTCTTTTTGAAAATTTTACCAAGCAATGTTTATCGTAGTTTTGCAGAAAGATATTTTTCTTTCACGTTCAAAATAATATCAACGTAACTGTTTATTTCGAAGAACTGTAACTATAAGAAATGAATGCTGTACTTTTGAAAATCGATTTAAAGTATAAACAATAGACGATTCACATTTAGCACGAAACGCGAAAATCCACAAGATGCTATTTTTGACTCATTAGCTGCTTTCGACTCGAATGAATTTAAAAAAGAAACTAACATTTCATTCTGTAGTGACAAAAGGTGTGTTGACTCATGACACAAAATGCTTGCATTCACTTGGCAAAACGCAATGCGATTGATTTGCACTTTTGAAGCTGCTCTGCATTAAAACGTAACATTGCGGCCTCCAGCATTGATGAAAAGCTCTCTTAACAAAATAACAGTTATTTTCTCTTTCATGAATTAATCTCTATAAATTGATTACTGGAGTATATTTAGGGTTTTAAAGTGCTTTGTTGATATCCATCTGTTGCATCGAGCAGACAATGTTAAACAAATACAAATATCTACATCGAGTTCAGAAATGTCAATCACAGTAGTTTAACTAAGAAAACAGCATTGATTTTGTCAATAACACCAAAGTTGCATAATATGATATACTTTATTATCTTGTTTAGCTACAAATTGTATATTATATAGCAATTAAAAGCAACTCAAGTTATTTTTGAAAAATTACCTTGAAACGTTGTCAAATTTGAGTACCATTAAACTGAAGAGAATACACAGAACACGATTTTGTTTTTAATATTTCATTTAACAATTACCATTTATCTAGATATGTATATATCTACATAAGAAAAGAGTGTAGCAACTCATGAATATGACAATTGTTATCCATTCGTTTCATGTGTTTGAGCTTTCGATTTTGCCATTTGCTTATGGACTTTCCAATTAGAACTTTCCTCGTTGTTCTGTATTTTATTAATTTACCTTTTACAAAAATAAAAAAAATGTACATTGCTTCATCCCCCATCCAAACAGAAATTAATTCTTAATTATGATTAAAAGAGTCCAGATGCTCCGAACTTAAAATAAAAAAATCGAAACATTAAATAAGCAGTTGAGAACAAGCAATAGTAAAAAAGAATAAATACTATAATATTACTTTTCTTTTTACAATCTCTTCATGAACAGTAAATGATCTTTTCTCAGAAAACGAAATTGTCTTTATGTAAGGCATCTTTATCATATTTAAATTAATTTATAGAAAATGCCGTTCATTTTAACAATGTGTTACATAATCCACCACAGTAACTGATTTATCATTTCTCCTCCATATTGGGAACTGTGTTACATTATTTAGATATATCTGATGTCTTGTTAATTTAATCGGCTTACCAATTTGTATGCAAACGTCATGCGGTCTTTTTAAGAATTTTTAATGAACTTTAATTGTCAGTGTCTCAACAATCTTACGGAAAAGAAAACAAACCTCTGGAAAATATTCAAATTATGACCACTCACAACGTTGAATTAAAAAACAATATGCTAATCAAATTAATTTTATTCATTACAACCTTAGATCGATTTTTCACGGCATGTTTTGGGTAAAAGAAAATGGTTGTATTTGTTATTCTCAATAGGCGGCTATACTAGCATTTTCAAATTGTTTTACCTTTTCTAATAAAAACTAAAAACAATACACATTGTGTTGGAAGCTAGTACATTATTTTTCTTTTAAAATTTTTAAATCAAATGGAGGCATTCCATCTTCCAAGCAAACGTCATTTGAAATTAAAACTATTGATCTGATGCAACTCTAAATAAATATTAAAAATTCACACTTTTAATAAGTTTAAAATTAAGCTTCCTATATCATTATTTTCATATAAATTTTAAATGTATAAGAAATATAAGAATTTGCTTAATGCACAAAGTTCGAAAGGTGTCTCATTTGATCTAAATTATGACTGAACGTTTAGGTAAATGCTGTTTTAAAACTGAGGTAATAAAAAATGAAAAACGTGTTGGTTTCGATGAAGAAGTCAAATAAAATACATCTATGACGTAAAGGGCAATGCCCTTCAACGCGGTTTTCTGAAAATACTCATTACAAATTTTTAGATAATTTTAGAGTAACAATTATGAAGCACATGCAAGTCGAATTTATTTTCTTTTTACATTTGTGCCTTTCATTTGGACTGGCTTGCTGAACTTGCATTGACAACTAACAAATTTGTTTAAACATATGCAAATCTTTCTACCATAAAATCTTCATAAATCTTCATCATATTTCAAATACTCGTACTTAACAATTTTTATAAAGATAAAGTAATCAGATTTTCATATATAACTGCATTTTGTAAGCCAAAAAGGACAATGAAAGCACCTCCTTCATCCCTTTGTTCCAAGAAATAAAGATGAAGACGGACACAATTTTTTTATCGTATTCGTCATCTTAAGTGTGGTTACGTATACCCATAATTCAGCACTACTGTGTTGACACAAATTATAATGAAATTTTACAACGGTTTATATTCATCGAGTGTACAAATGATACTGAATAAACTTTATAACTGTTTTAAGGAAGCTATATATTCCCCTTTTTGACACATAAATCGGTCAACCACGATTAATTCTCTTTAATCCATGTTCTTTAATGAAAATTAAATTATTTGTGCTGCCATATTGTATCTTTGATAAATCTCATGTTGCAATCATGAAAAAAAGTACAGTGAGTAGTATTAGTTTGCATTATATCCAGAAATACTACGTGTGTCCCGTTTTCGAGACATTGAGCAATATTTTGATTTTATTGTGTTCAAAGACATTCATTACAGAAATATCTGCTTTTTTCAACAGCATCGTTAGGTTGAGTTGAACAAATTTGAAAACAGCTAGCACAAACAAAATTTTATACAAAATATACAACACTTTCAATTTTTCGAAATATTAAGGAAATTCTACACCAGTAATATATAACATTAGCTGTATTTGGTTAAATATTTTGGAATTTTGGCTCGTCAATAGGCTTCAACTTCGTACCTTATTTAGCCTATTAACTTTTTTGTTTAAAGCGTCGTTAATGAGTCTTTTGTATACAAAACAAGCGTTTGTCGTACACAATTATATGCCTTGTATCTTGGATAAGTATTTGTACAGACGCTTGGTCGATGCCACTTCTGGTGGAATTTTCCTCCCCAAAAGTGTTGCTAACCCAGTTGTCAGCATTTATGTATTGTCATGAATTAACATGGGTATGAAAATGTTAATGTTACAACTTTCCATCTTTGTACTTTATTTGGCCTTTTATATTTTTGATTTGAGCTTCACTAACGAGTCTTTATTTTTCTATGTTGTGTTTTGTGTACTATTGTTTGCTTCTTTGTCTTTTTCTCTTTCACCTATGGCGTTGTCAGTTTATTTTTGAATTATGAGTTTAAATGTCCCTCTGGTATCTTTCGCCTTTCTTGTAGACAAAATTCGTGTATGGCGTACACAGTTATAAACCTGGTATCTTTGAGTTGCATATCCAACATTTTAAATTATAGTATCTAAAACCAAAAACATGAGCATTTTCTTTGTCATAAATATTTCAAAAACTGTATTAAACAGGTGTGAAAGCCAAAAAGAAGATGCAAAAATGTAGCAATCATTGCGATTGAAAACAAAGCTATGACCAAAATGTAACACAGCTTGCATAAATATTTGTTTTATGAATTATGAATCAGATAGATTCTGCAGCGTACAAATAATACTGATTACATTTAACGTACCAATAATACTGTGCCAATTTAGTGTACAAATAAAATAGAATGGATTTTACAACGGTTTGTGTTTGTTATCCCGATGTCTCGCTTCCAAACCGATTCAGAAACATCAATAAAATACTGTCGTCTTAATTTTAAATAATTCATTCGGCATACAGATAATACTAAATAAATTACAGACGATTTAGATTAATTTATTTACAGTGCTTAATATTTACTAAGTGTAAAACGAATAAAATTGACAACGGTTTAAATTGATTCTTCGTACAATGATAGTGAATACATTGTACAACGGGTTACATTAATTCAGCGTACACATGCTACTGAATACATTGTACAACGGGTTACATAATTCAACGTACACATGATACTGGATACATTTTATAACGGGTAACATTAATTCAGCGTACACATATACTGAATACATTTTACAACGAATTAGATTCATTCAGCGTACAAATGATAATGAATACATTTGACAACGAATTAGATTCTTTCAGCGTACATATGAAAATGAATTTAGTTTTTATAACGGATTAGATTTATTCAGCATGCAAAAAGTAAAATCACAATAATACTTAACTCCGAAGAAAATTCAAAACGGTAAGTCCCTAATCAAATGGCAAAATAAAAAGCTCAAACACATCAAACGAATGAACAATAACGTTAATATAACTAACTTTGTACAAGCAATTTTTTACAACGATGTGTGACAAAAACAAACAGACATAATATGAAAAAATGTCAAAAATAGATAATGAATATTTTTCATTTTCATTACTGTTTTTGAGGGAGCTATTTATTCTCTCTCATGAAATATTTTTTGGTCCTAATTGTGTTTAAGGTGGTAATTGTATCTTACGCCATCTTGGATTGTAAAAAGAGACTCAAAGGTCCAGATTTTCAATCATTTATTAGATTATAACTTATACTTATTAATATTTTTACGAGTGCAGATTATTTTTGCATGATTTTTAATATATAAAAATTGGCCTTTTAAGGGGAGGTCATTCTGAAATAGTGCATTTTCTGAAGGAATCTACATGGAATTTTGCTATTTTGTATTTTAGCCTGAAAAAACCCGATCTTATCTTTTGATATTCTGAAAGCATTTTCTAAAAGCTATCTTCTCGTATTCTGTTTGATAATTCTATCATTTAATTTAGCTTCTAATGACATAATGATGATTTTTCCTGTATAATCCATACACAATATGTCATTTTGTCACAACCTGTATCTTGAGGAAATGCGCGGTGACCTATAATTTTTATTTTATTTTTGAACATATACCAATAAATACTACGTTTTGGCAAAGTATTAACAAATTCTATCAATTTGAATTTCGACTCCCATACCACCTTAAATCACGACTAAGGATTCTTTAATCGATTTTTTCAATAAATATGATTTTTTTTTGTAATGCTATATTACACATTTGATATTTTATAAGTTCCAGTCTTGAATAGTGAGTAGACACATCAATACAAGGTCTTTACTCATTATTTTGTCGTTTTCTATTTCTCAATACTAAACATGGCCCGTGCTTGAGATCTTTAGAAATGTTTGTGTTTTCTTGTGTTTAACGACTATCATTATAAAACAAAATCAAGATAAATCTACATTTTCCTTATTAGACAGCAATGGTATGTGACCTTCAATTAAAGTATTTGAGGAAACAAGGAAACACAAAATTGTGATGTTACTGACCGATTCCTAAAGGTTATTAACATCATACTGTACTGTAACATTATGCAATGTTTTTAATTCTGCCATATAAGATACAGGAGCTCGTTAATAAACATTAACGTGGAGAAAAACCATCTCTATCAAGGAACTTTTGACCTTTTTACATGATTTGCTACATTTCTATAATCCTGTATCTAGGAAATGTAAATTGATGACTGCCATCATATGCCTTTATTATACTGATGCAATTAAAGTTGTTTTTATGTAATAACATATGTCATCATTCATTATCCATATCATTCTGATCATGGTTGAAAGTAAGCATTTTTACCAATAAAATATAAAAAATAATACCCGGAAAATATCAAATCAATAAAAGTGTCCGTAGTAGTTCATGTTTTTTCTCACACTGAACTCCAAAATATATAAATGAACTAAAATTAAAACAACATGTAAGACTATCAAAGGTATAATGCAAGCCTATATAGTTTTTTTCCCTGTTTTTTGAAATTTTGCAGGGCTGTTCAACTATCTACTTGCATTGAGTTAATTTATGCTTGTTTGCCATTGTGTCTATGTAAAAAAAAAAATAATTTCCAAATACTATGGATTTTATACCGTGGAATATATTACCGTACCTGTATCTGGCAAAACAATTCGAACTAATTATTTTGCAACGCTCTTTAACTTCTTACTTTATTGGCCTTTTATTTTACTTTCAAGAGCGTCACGGATGAATGTTTTAAATTGAGAATGGAAATGGGGAATTCGTCAAAGAGACAACAGCCCGACCTTAGAGTAGACAACAGCAGAAGGTCACCAACAGGTCTTCAATGCAGCGAGAAATTCTCGCACCCGGAAGCGTCTGACGAAAGTCGCTACTTGAATACAAAAAGATAAGCCTAGTATCTTTAATGAGTTTTGTTTTGAATGTTAACATCTGTTCTCTGAGTTTGCATGCTCTCTAACTGTTTTGTAACTTCTGTCAGCAATTAAGTACTCCAATGTCTTTATATGCTTCCGTTTAAGCTCTTTTATGCTCATTTATTGTATGAAATTTCAAATAAATTCACAAATATATTTCGATCTAAGTGACTAGTCGACATAACTAAAGATGGTGAACAAAAACATATTATTTTCGCGGGGAAAAAAAATTCAGAGTTAACTTATGTAAGAAATGCATGTTTTATTTGTTCCGGGTTCGATGACTGATCACATTCAATGATGTTATAGTTTGATATGTAAAACTACGACGAAGGATCATATGGTCATGCCAACATATAATACTCAAGTTGTAGTGATCGCATGTGGAAACAGGAATTCCATAGAACAGAAACAATAGGATATAAAATCATTAAGACATTTTGTAATCTTCAACAATGAACAGACACATGTCTCTTTCGCATTTAAATCTTCAGAGGTATTAGGACATTGTACTTTGGAAACGCAGCATGAAAAAGTTCAATCAATCATATAGCTTATAAATATTACTATATGATTAGAGACTTTCTTTTTGAATTTTCCTCGGAGTTCAGTATTTTTTATTTGACTTTTTAGTAACAACTAATAAGATTTAAAATTGATAAAGTATAAATAAGGATAATGACTTTTCAAAGTATATATTTAGCATACCGGTCGGCATTTTTAAAAGTACAATCACCTGGTGTCGGCTGCATTCATGATACCACGCAGCTGACACGAGAATTTCTAAACATGCTGAACCTTTTGGGCTAGACAATTTTATATACATACATATATCTTTAATGTTACTTTAAGCTGTTTGTTCTCTCAAAATATAATCCGCCTCATTTGCATTGTGTATTATAAAAGATTTAGTTACTTAAATGTTTACTTAAATAACTTAGTTTTTAACTATTTAAATGCTATTTGTTTTAATCTCAAATAACAAAATTTGTGAATTAGTTGGTAGATCAAACATCTTAGAAGGACACAATTTTTCTATTGATCGCTGTCGGGAAAAATAATTGTTTCCAAGTGTTAATTAAGTATGCAAGTATGTGTTCACGACTCTAAAACCTCAAATAATTTTTTTATGAACGATGAAGCATAAATAATTGTGTTTACAAATAATTGCAGCAAATAATACAAATTGATAAGCAATGAGATATCACGTTTTAATTTATCAAAAATAGAAAAGCCAATGCTGATTGCTTTACCAGATAGACAATCCAGTTATTATAACATGTTTGATTGTCTGATAATGGTGCAAATTGAGATAAGAAAATAATAATGATTATATTCACTTATGTCAAGGAAAAATAAAAATCATTATCTTGTCCAACGACAATTTAGAAGAAAAAGCCTTAAGTTACTTGTCAATATTTTGTTATGGAATGTACCTTGTCAACTCTATAAAGGGTAAAAAATAACAGCACAATGTATATTGTACGTGGGAATCGCAGAATCCTTTAAAATATATCAATATCACACCCGTAGACAGGAGTTTTGAACGAACCAATAGAAAACATATTGTTAGTTACTGTAAAGTCGAGATTGATATTGAGGATTGACTATTCAAGACAAAGCGCAATGACCGCCAATGACCCAGTCAGAGACATTATGGCTACATGCCTGAATATATATCATTTCACATTTTTTTGTAGTACACAACAAGAAAGCCAAGTGATCTGATCAGAGCTCTGTTTGCAATTGCGCATGAGATGACATAACTATAGGCGTTTGACGACCAGTTTATCATTAAATGCGTTTTCTTTTAAACAGGCATCTATGTACGGTTTAACGCTAACTACACAGAAAAGGCTTAGCTCATAGTTGAAGGCCAATTTGTAACATGTAAGTTTTCTTAAACATCTTTGTACTTTTGTACGTTTGTAATTTTTTGATATCGTCTCATTAGCAATACTGCCACATTAATACTTCATCTCTTATGTTTATCTATATTCAAAGCATGCAGATGTTCGTTTTAAATAAAAATGAATAGAAATTCAATCTACCGATCTAAACCGAATTGGTAAGGCATTCACCTTAAACACTCAGAAAGATTACGTAGATGATAATTTGCTATCCAAGTGGGATAATTTGAAAGTATGTAAGCACTAATTGGAAAAAGCATGCAATTTCTCCACCTATCTATACATATTTAATTGTTGCCAAACACCTCCACGAAACAATTCGTCGTTTTCCCTGTAGCCCCAAATATTATTGTTCTTGTGCGTTTAAAAGTACTTTTAAAAGAGGAACTACGTATGGAAAGTTCATGGGGAAACTAAAAGTTACCTACGATGACACGTACTGAAAATGTAATACTGAACAATACCATGAGGCCTATAGTTTTCTTCGGAATTTTAATCAAAGAGTTATTTCCAAATCTCCCCAACACAGAAATTGTTTCCATACCAATTACTTTATTTTGATGAATCATCAAATGTTCAACAAAACATCTTTCCAAATTATTAATTTTTATTCGGGTGTTCCTGATGAAGGTTAATCGAGAAAAGTGCTGCAGACGAATAAATATTATAACGTGTTGTAATCATGCTTTCATCCGAGTTAAGATGGAACTACCTACTTACTTGGGATGTGAATCGGCCACAGATGCCGTAAATTTCAAAGATCCGAAAGAGATCATACAATCTAAGTCCGTCTCCTTTATAGTATATAAACACTCTCAACTTCTAATCTTTAGTTATTTTGTAGGTTTTTTTTAAAATGATAGCTTTTATTTGTTTTTCTTTTATGCTATAATCTTGTGTTTTTTTTTACTTTTTATATTGCCCCGTATATATCTTACTAAAAAAACATCTTCTAAATAATTTCTATGGTGGTTCATATAAAATTAAAGTTGAAAACTATATTTCAATCAAGTGTTAATTTGCTATACATGAGGTTAATAAGCATGTTTCAACACAGTGAGAAGAAGAGCTAATTAATTGCAATTATTTGTGGTAACAGGTACTGTCGTATTTTAATTTGAAACCAATCAAAAACAATTGCTAAAATATGTTAAAATGTTTATCATTGAACAGGTGTAACAGCTTATAATTAGGGAAAACTTAGACTATCATTGCAACATGAATGCAATAGAGCTTTAGCTATAACTATACAAGTAGATTATGTTTCTGTTTTTTGTGCATTCACACACAAATATACATGGGTGTAGAGGTATCAATATCATGTTTGTGTTTGTTTGTTGTTTGTTAATTGGTTTTACGTTTAGGTTTTACGACATGAAAATATTTTATAACATATGCATATGCTTATGATTTAAAAGCATATCGTCATTCTATTTTGGTTAGAATTCCTTCGAATGTTATCTTTCTAAACAGCAAAAACCAAATTTTATTACTTAAAAACAGACTGTTATAGTTAGTTAATGATATACAACTTGATGTTAGCTCATTTTGAAGGTGGTAACAAAAATATAATAAGAACACCCCCTTTTTCCACTTAAACCTGGAGTCAGACTAAGTTGTTAAGACAAAGTCAGCAACTAGAGTTCTGGTGTACTTCTTGAATGGCAGGTCATCCGATTTAAATGCCCATTTAAAATCTAACCTCAATACGTTTTTATATTGCTGTAAGGCGTGAGTTCTCCGCATTAATGAAGACCTTCTGAAATCTGTATCACGAAGAACAAAAATATAACTGAAAACACTCTATACATTTATTGACTTGTAACTACATCATATGGTGTACATCAAAATATATTGTGTTAACCTACCAATATCTTGTTCAACATGATACCACGATATTACTTTTATGGCTAGCTGTCTGCAACTCAAGTTGACATTTTATTCCAAATAATATTTTCTCTAATTTCTGTGCTATTTTCACATTTCCTGACCGGTGTGAGAAAAATGTTTCTCCTCACTAGTGAAAAATCTGTTCTCGGCAAATGATTGTTTGAAATTTAATTGTGACATTGAATTTTCTTGTTTTCTTCTGAATTTTCTTATTGTAACGTCATGAAAAATTGCGCCCATGCCTGATGACGTCACATCAAAAGTACACAACTTTTCTCAAATCTTTGTAAAGGAAGGATAAAAACCATAAGAGAAACAGATTCCCCCATTGTAACTCGTGTATTACGATATTTCTCCACTTTCGACAGTTAAATTTTAATTATTTAAAAAGCTCGGCAAGCCTCGCGCTTTAAATAATAAAATTTAACTGTCTCGAGTGGAGAAATATCGTAATACACTTGTTGCAGTGTAGGAATCTATATTTCCACATCCGATTTAATGGAAGTAATGCAAATCTATTTGAATCAATATAATTCTAATTTCAAATTTTGATGACTATTAATTTATTTTAAACCTAAAATACGGAACGTGCACATAAACAATGTTTTGACGGAAATTGATATGTCCCAGAGATGCATGTTTATCTTATTATATGCACTTATATTGTATGACTTATAGATTCAATGTTATATTAACTGACTTTCTTAATTAGAATTGAATTTATATTTCCCACGATGATTTGATATTTACTTACAAATGTAGTTTGCTAAACCATTTAACAATACCAATTTATTCATCAATGAATGTAGCTACATTAATTACTGAAACCATGCAAATGTCATCTAGTCTATAATACCTCCTTGTCTAAACTTACAAAATCTATGTTCTTAGTAAATTCGATACCATTACTGATTGCATGAATATAAAAATGAGTGTATAAACTTTCTTTTAAAGAAACTAAAGTATTGAAAGTAAAACTACTATCAATATATTTAATGTATGATGCTTCCGGCTAAAAAAAGCCCAAACAATTGTAGATGAACATTTTGTTCTTTCCTCAACGGGATTTGAATCCCTGTATTTGTGGTATTGTGGCAACTTAGCCAGGAATGTGTCCATCCCCCTTTTTATAAATTAGATATATGTCAAACCACCTAGACCACTCGACTACTAGCAAGTATAAAAATATATCTTCAATAGTTGAGTAATGCCTTTCTTCGTCAGCATTAGCTAAGTTTATAATTCAATACATGATGTATGGTGAAATATAGATAGATACCTTACAAATCCGTCAGGGTTTTTGACGTAAAGGCTGATTAATGTCTGTTCGTACCATGCAGTCGTATCAATATGTGTTTGTTATGTCTAAATATAGGATTGACATTCTCCATCCAATAACCATGGACTAACAAGGCTTCTCTATGCCACAAATTATTATACTTGTTTTGAAATTTAGCTCAACAATGTTAGATAATTTTTAACGAACACATAATTTTAAAATGTGTTATAAAAAGCTTTTCACCATTATAAGCACTGAAAACAATACTTGTGACATCATCTGGCATCAACATAGTCAGTCAATTCGCGTCTTAAACTTCCCACTGGGATGTTAATTGCTATTGTATACGACCTGCAAACCCTCTTTAGCAATTTATTACACCCTTTAGGGAATTCTATGTACAGTAAGTGACATTTATTTTAACCATGAATTATGTAATAGCTAATATTGTAATTATATTTTATTCAAATTACACTTTCGATAGCGGTAATTTGTTTAATGGAGTTCGGGAACAATAACATTCAATCGTTTCAAACTAAAAAAAGATGAAGAAATGAAGAAATATGTCTTTTTCAGCAAAAAAAGCAAAGACTAATTTTCTTTTTTCAAAAAACAAAAGTACATTTAGATGAAATAATTAGTTAATTACTTCCGTGAAGATTAATAGGCATTATATATCAGCAAAACTGCATTGATAACGTAATTTGTCAGTAAATTCATTCTTGTTTTCAAATAATTTTACGCTCACCGATTGTGTAATATATATAACCGAATCCAGCAACATTGAGTGCATCTTAAAGAGCACGTGTCCCTAACGAAAATTGAAGATTCTTCCAAAAATGCAAAAAGAAAGAAAAATCAAGTAAACATAATTATATTTCATATTTTAGATATAATGCAAGTCATGCATCAGTATCTATATTTTTTTAGTTGTGTCCTGCACAATTGAGTAGGGCTTCAAACTGTCAGAATAGCTTACTATTATTATGATATTTACATAGAGATAAGACTTAACGCCTTAAATAAATGTGGCTTTTTGATGTGTTCATACGAAAATGTGAATGTGTATATAATATCTTTTTGGGTAAGGATTTGGCTCATATCTGTTTTGTTAAAAAAAATTGACTGAAATGACAATGTCATAGTCAAATTGGTCTTTTTTTTTAGGATGGTTATAACACAAATTCTAAAAAAATCATAATGAGAAGGATGTCCTTCTTACAGATTGGAAGAATACATAAATTCAGAAGTACTAATTGAATGATCTACTTAGAAATGAGGCTGTAAATTGTTAGATCATCAAAGTTAAATTAAAAGATCTTTATATCTCTCTTTAATAAAGATATAACTAATTAAGAATATTAATAGATCACTATAAAAGGAAATGTTTGGTTGTGCAAATATACAGGATTATATTCACCTGTATTGCGGTGCCTCTAAAGATTCAAGGGTTTACAATCTAATGAAGATCGAATTAAACCTATTGAGGTCTAACAAAACATATATATGCGTCCATCTTATCACTTTATTTTTACTTTGCATCATTAAGGAGGACTGGTAATAAAAGTATCTTTACCTTAAGGTTGTGTCCAGTACAATGTAAGTTGTAATAACTATTTCACAATACAACAAAATCAGATTTTCAATCAAACATATCTCGTCAACGCTTGAGAATTGACCCTTTGTAACTTCACGCTCTAACAATAGTTTTGATAATTAATAGGAATTAGTATCGGTTCACACAATGAGCTTTGTATAAGGATTAAACACGATTGCTATCACTTCAAAGGGAAAGATAAAAAAGGATTCATGTTCTGTTTTGATATGTTATAGCTCACAAAGAATCGGTATGATCTCGTAAACGTTTTCCGTAAAAGATATTTCCTCTTTAATGTCCTATAATCTATTTCTTTTACAAGATTGTAGCAGTCGAATATTCGTGATTTATTTATTGACAGCAAACTAATAGAAACCATAATATAATTTCATAAATTCAATCAAACTTTCTGTTTGAAACAGGAGAAAACAATTTTAAAATTGAAAATACATTGTACTTTTGTGACTAAACACTCAATTTATCACCTCAAAAGTACATCGCCCACCACTGTCTTTTCGTGACAAGAACTGGTCTTTGGCCTTGTTTCAAGACAAATATATATTAACAAGCCTAACAAAATGTAAGCCAATTTATTTGGCAATGTAATTGTCAATGTTTAATAAAAGGATACTGTCTATAATTGTTTATAATAAATCTCTTTATAGTATGATTGGAATATATCTGAAGCCAACGGAAATATTGTTGAATACTTTACGTAAATTATGCACAAACGAGAATAGACAAGTCGACAGGCAATCCTACGTTGTGTTTGGCTTTATAATAGCTTTCAATAACTTCGAGTACTCTTAGATGGGTACATTGTGTCTCTTAGGTATTTGTTTTCGTGCGTTGTACCAATTTGATGAATCAAGCTATTTCCAAATAATAAAATCACGAAAATACTGAACTCCGAGGAATTCAGTAAGGAAAGTCCCTAATCAAATGGCAAAATCAGAAGTTCAAACACATCAAACTTATGGATAACAAATGTCATATTCCTGACTTGGTACAGACATTTTGTGCAGAAATTGACTTTTACAATTCGTTATTTATTTGCCTGCCCCAAGTCAGAAGCAGCCTGTTATTCCGTGGTTGTAGTTCGTTGATGTCTGTGACATTTTAAGTTTGTTTACGTTTTTTCTTGTTTTGTTTAAAATTGCTTCGCATTTTGTCATTTAAGTAGCAATTTAAAGCTTACTTTATGATTGTGGAATGGCCTACTGCTAAATGCCTTACGATGACCAATGGATAGTTTTTCTATGGTAATCATAATAAACCTGAGAGTTCGCAATTGCGGATGGTTTAATTGAGTCATTCCAGGTTTTTGTTTTGTTTTGGTTCACTTTAGTGTGAATTGGTTTCAGAGCTGTCATGTTTTTGTTTTGTTTTGGTTTCCTTTAGTGTGAATTGGTTTCAGAGCTGTCATGTTTTTGTTTTGTTTTTGTTCACTTTAGTGTGAATTGGTTTCAGAGCTGGCATGTTTTTGGTTTTGTTTTGGTTCAGTATAGTGTGAATTGGTTTCAGAGCTGTCATGTTTTTGTTTTGTTTTGGTTCACTTTAGTGTGAATTTGTTTCAGAGCTGTCATGTTTTTGTATTGCCATCTTGGTATCTTATTCCTTTTAGCTGTTTTCTATGACATAAACAAGCCCAGCTAAGACATTATTTGACAAATCATTTTGGTTTTTAAATCTAGCTAATAGTTTTGCACTATACAAGAAACGAATAGAATTCAAGTCATTATGCATGATCATTGTAACATTCGGTATTGCTCATAGTAAATTTTATACAGAGGTGTGATTTATTTAATGAAAATCAATTTATCAATATTAGTTTGAACTACATACAGATTAATAGGAGTAATACATGGAGAAATCTTAAAAGATGGTGGGTGACCTTTAAGTATTTATGTTTCATAGTATTTGAATGTGCGAGATTAGATATGACCTGGGACGAAATTTATGTAAAAGAATAGTTATAAAATCTGTAATCAGATTTTCTGATTATTAAACATTGCTTATAAAAATTAGAAGATTTAGTATGATTGCCAATAAGACAACTCTTCACCCGAGACCAAATAAGGATAACAACTTTAGATCACCGTTTGACCTTTAATAATGAGCAAACAAAACCACGTACAGCATAGTCAGCTATACAAGGCACCGAGATGACATATATTAAACAATTGAACAGTTAAAAGAGAAAACTAACAGTTTGATATGTGCACAAATTAAAAAGAAAATATGATATAAGGCAACAAACGACTACCACTTAAAAAAATACTCCTGACTTTAGACGGATAACTACAGATTGTTGCGAGGTAAAATCTGTTTTCTGAGGCCGAACTCTTTTTCGAACCTATGAACAAACTATGAAAAATCAGCTGAAAATGGCTGAGTTCATCAGATCGGTACAAAACAACATTGAGGAATCTCAATAAACATTGTGTTGCTAAGACAAAGTTACATTTTAAATCGATGATTCAGTTTTGCTTAAGGTAGGATTGTCACCAATAACAAGAATATATCTACCAATTTGCAGTAAATTTATTTTTTCTAGATACTTAATGAATAATAAACCCCTCAATCATTTGTGAATAACAATCATGTTTCCTCAAGAATGAAAAAGCTTATTTTGATGATTAAATATAAGACGTATGACTTTTATCAAAAACACTTGTAAGTTGTCAGTAAGTAGAAGAGATTCTTTAGTATATTAAATGAAATGAGAGTTAGATATCATATGCACTGGAAGCACAAATAAACTAACTCCAATACAAAACAAACAAAACAAACACACATTCAATAATTTATCTAGCTGTCAATATACCGTCTTGAAGAAGAGACAAGTGTTGATACAATACAATATGTATATTCATTACTTCTAGGTCGCTCCAGGTCTTGAAAAAGAAAAAAAAATAACCAAATGCTAAACTCAAAGGAAATGTCAAAGGGAAAGTCCTTTATCAAATGGCAGATCAAAAGCTCAAATTAACAATTTTATAAACGATGAAGCATGTATAATTGTGTTTACAAATAATTGCAGCAAATAATAAAAGTAGACAAGCATTTATATAATTAGATATAACGTTTTAATCTTTCAAAAATAGAAAAAAAATAATATTGCTTGTTATACCGGATACAAACTCAAGTTATTATAACATGTTTAATTGTCTGATAATAGTGTAAATGTAGATCAGAAAATAAATTATTATATTCACTTATGTCCAAGAAAAATCAGAATCATTTCCAACGACAATAACAAATCGATTGATAAGCTTCAAATGATATAGTCTTTTTAGTAAAATTAGACTATATGCTTATTTACTGGAAGCTCAAATACGTCACCTTCAAAACAAAACAATCAAAAACCAAAATACACATACAATAATCTATCTAGATATCAATATACAATCTTGAGGAATAGACAAGTGTTTACACAATACAAGATGTAGATTCATTAGTTCTAGATCGCTCCAGGTCTTGAAAAAGTAAAATAACAAAATACCAATCTACAAAGAAAATTTTAACGGAAAGTTCTTTATCCAATCGCAAAATCAAAAGCTTCTTTCGTGTTCCGAATAACTATTTGTCAAAGACCGACAACAACAATCACATGAACACAAGTTTGCAGATTTAATTAAAATGAATAAACGATTGAAACGTAAAGTTTTAGTTCAGAGTACTTTGGTGGGAAATATTACCTTTTACATCCATTTTGATAAAAAAATATATTTCTAACCAAATATCGGAAGTTACGCATCTATTGTTGATATAATAAATGTGACAGCAACTTAACATGCAAAACAAAAGACAAAACACATGTACATCTTGAGGTAAACAAACGGTTTTCCTAAATAGAAATAGATAGAACAGGTATAGTATCATTATTTCAAATCTTTCAGATGCAGTAACACTTGGAGAAGATGTTTACAGTTATGGATTTGAAATAAAATCTTATTAACGTCTTTATTTCTTTCATCAAATTGCTATCTTATCAATACATTTGTATGGTAATACGAATCGCTTTACTTTCTTGTCTTTTTTTCTAGTTTAATTGCAAAAATCTTAACTTTTTGCTAATGAATGATTAAATTTCTTTGGAAGTATCACTATATATCCTGACATGTGTATATATAAAATTGAGAATGAAAATGGGGAATGTGCCAAAGAGACAACAACCCGACCGTAGAGCAGACAACAGCAGAAGGTCACCAACAGGTCTTCAATGTTTGGCCTAGAACACATTCAATTTCCAACGCTGACCTAATGAATGCAAACCCATATTATGCTTAAAGTTCTAGTTCGATGCGCAATATTTGTATGTATTGATAGCGTCCTTTCCTTTGGTTCCATAAAGTTTGTGATTTTTTTCAGATGTAGAAATATACGTATCTCTGTAAAAAGATATTCTCCACATAGCATCCTGAATAGTTACATAATTATAGTAGTTTGTAAAATTGCTGTTATGTAATAATACGGCTCATTAGAGTTGACGCTATAATAAATCATCAAACATCATTTCAAATCTTCAACAATATAAGACCATGGAATGTATAATTGGTTTATGGATTACCTATGTCAAATAACGCAGTTGGTGTAATATTCCTAAAGAGCAAAAGAAAAAGGTGATAAAAATACATGAAACAAACACGATGCCTTTATTTCAAACAAAACGAAAAATGTGTTGTATTCAAATAATAATAATTGATGTTTCATTTATTACGTGAGTGATTGTGTAAATGTTGCATGTTCGTTTCATGTTGAAACGTATTCATTTCACGACCATATTATTTTTGTACTGTATCGTCGTTAGAAAGTCCAACATGTATTTGATTTGCTGGTTGGTTGTTGTTTATAGTCTCGTATATATTTCATGTATGTCCATATTACCCAAACATGTATGTCTATCTAACAAACTAAACCTCTATTTTGTCAGTAACCTTTTGATTTTCCAATATTTTGGAATCGAGCATAGAAAATACAATTTCACGGAAAAGGTGTTACGATATAATGGGCTACACAAGTTGATTTTTTTGTGTGCATAAATATTGAACTAGGTAAACAATTCCAAAGTGCGTATTCTTTTGCTAACCTTGATCAATTAATTTCATGCTGTTTGTTTGATACTATTGTTAATACAAACAGATAAAAACAGTTGTGAACAATTATGATTAATACAATTTAGACGAATGCAATTACAAAATGGCGACCGGTAACTGAATAAAGCGTTACTGAAGACTCATGGCTAGTCAAAGTTCTGAAAACCTAGAACTTCTATCACTTAAAGGTTAAAAGAGTTAAAATAAACATTCTCAAATGTCTGAAACTAGGTCTGAATAGCCTGAAAAATAATTGCATCGAACAATTTGATAACACCATCATCAATTAATCTGTCGTAGTGCAATGTGTGACCACAACTTGTGAAAAGTACATTGAGAACTCAATAGTCTACCATTTCTTGTTTTTGGTCTGCGACATGAGTCCCAAGTACAACCCGTTTACATTAAATATGAAAATCAAATTGTTAATTTGATAATATTTACATTATTCTACTAATATTTTAAATGTTTCGGATCCATCTTTGTTACATCGTCTGTTAAATAATTGAATCAGACATACAATTTTCCCTTTCTCACCACACATTGAATCAGACATACAATTATCCCTTTCTCACCGCACATTGAATCAGACATACAATTATCCCTTTCTCACCACACATTGGATCAGACATACAATTATCCCTTTCTCACCACATATTGGATCAGACATACAATTATCCCTTTCTCACCACACATTGGATCAGACATACAATTCTCCCATTCTCACCACACATTGAATCAGACATACAATTATCCCTTTCTCACCACACATTGGATCAGACATACAATTATCCCTTTCTCACCACACATTGAATCAGACATACAATTATCCCTTTCTCACCACACATTGAATCAGACATACAACTATCCCTTTCTCACCGGACATTTAATCAGACATACAATTATCCCTTTCTCACCACACATTGAATCAGACATACAATTATCCCTTTCTCACCACACATTGAATCAGACATACAATTATCCCTTTCTCACCACACATTGAATCAGACATACAATTATCCCTTTCTCACCATACATTGAATCAGACATACAATTATCCCTTTCTCACCATACATTGAATCAGACATACAACTATCCCTTTCTCACCACACATTGAATCAGACATACAACTATCCCTTTCTCACCACACATTTAATTTCGCTCCTTGGAAATAATTATTTTTTTACGCTGTGAAAACGTCTCTCTTTTCTGTTTCTAGTTATCTTTATTTTTCATGTCAGAGAGAGACGAAGGATGACAAAGGGACATTCAAACTCAAAAGTCCAAAATAAACTGACAACTTATATTTGTACATAATATATTTTATGCGTTTATTCGAATATATTTCAAACTAGATTCATGTTAGTTCTATACAACAAAAAATAAGAAAATGTGCTATGATTGTCAAAGAGGTAATTCCCCATTAGAGACATAATGACCGAGACGTACGTACGACCTTTTAACTTTCATTGTTCCCTATACTTGTAAGGAGGCTATGCCTGTCACCTTTACATGCATTGAACTTCGTGATAAACTTTCATTAAAGAAAACAAATGCTTTTAAACGATAAAAAATTTATCAAAAAGAAATCTTGGAACAAATATGTTACATGAAAGTCGAATGCACTTTTAAGTAAGATCGTTTACGCTTTAGGGTGTTTGAATATCTTCTTATTGAAAAAAAAATACGTCTCATCTAAATACTGCAAACCTCAAGTTAACAAACATTGAATCAATTGGCATACTTAACTGTTGTTTGGAACTGTGTGAACTATATAAAATTACTATCCTTAGGAAATTTACTTTTAGATCAGTCTATACTAATAGACTTCTGAAAAATGATTTAATCTATCTGTACACATATTTTTTTTATTCTAAAATTATCATGAAACGGCTTTATCCACAGAGTTATAATCATAAGTCGCTGTTCCCTATTAAAATAGGACTTTTCTTTTTTGATATTTATTACAAAGTTACTCAATGCGCCTTTTGTTATTGAATAAACAGTAACATTTTTTTCACTATCATTGTTCGTCATTGCAGCGATTCAATAATGCAAACAACTTTGTTTACTATCTTTTCGAAAGAAATATTATAATATATATGAATACAATGATATATAGAGAATAGGGCAATGAAACTGCAACCTAAACTCCATTTGGTGAGGCATACATACATGTGAATTACTGCTTTAAAATATGTCAGGCTAAATTGTCCAAAAATATGTGAATAAATAAATCACAAAAACATTCATTCTTTTACATAAATAAGGCCGTTAGTTTTCTCGTTTGAATTGTTTTACATTGTCTTATCGGGGCTTATTATAGCTGACTATGCGGTATGGGCTTTGCTCATTGTTGAAGACCGTACGGTGACCTATAGTTGTTAATGTCTGTGTCATTTTGGTCTTTTGTGAATAGTTGTCTCATTGGCAATTATACCACATCTTCTTTTTTTTTTAATATATATTGGATTTTCTCATTGTTGAAAGCTGTAAGTTTGCTTACATTCACTCCATTTGAACTTTGGTTGATAGTTGGCAATCATAATTGGATAAAATATGTTATAAACTATAAAATAAAGGCAACAGTAGTATGTCGCTGTTCAAGAGTCATAAATCCAATTAGCAAAACAAATCAGGGTTACACACCAAAACCTAGTGAAACACATCAACTATTAGATGAAACAACAGAACAATCGAAACACAGAACTACAACAAAAACAAACGCCACCATAGATAGAAACAGGCTATGTGATAACTGCTGCCATATTTCTGAATTGGTACAGGACATTTTATAAGAAAATAATAAACATACTTTAGCCATAAACATGAGTAAGGAACAGAGGCCAATGTCAAAACAGTGATTTATTCTCCGTATCATAGTTTACAGCACTTTATTGGATCTCATTACAACAGAAACTATTAGTTTAGTTACAAAGAAAGAAAAAAAACACCTAATGTACAAACACAATGATCTACTTGCATGCTGTGATATATAAAATATTGCAAATACAATCATAGAGATTGCAACTAATTGTGTTTGTATAGCATGCTCAGTCACCAAAATGATAATATATATTATTACGACAAATAAATTGTATGCATTTAGAAAACCATTTGTATTATTTCGATTAAAACCTCTTCAAGGAAACAAACGTTTATTGATTGTCACAATTTATTTTATATATTTCTAGAATGATAGTAATATGGTTTCCGCAATTTAATATAAGTACATCTATTTTTTCCTGTTGGAATTTTAATCTAACTTCCCTTTGCAAGTTTTTATCATCATTATCAGGTCCATCATTGTAAGTTTTATTAGCTTTTTATGGTTATAAAGACTGTTTGGCAAAAATACGTATACATACATTGTCACCATAATTCTCTATTCATTATGTATGCAATAAATTAAGTATTATATCCTTTTCCGTAAAGTATCAGGCTCATTAGCGGCGCTTATGTTCTTTCAACTATTTATGACGTCTTAATTTTGATGTAAATTGTGATCTTTTCCGTTTATTAATTTTAAGATGTTGATACATTTTCCATGTTAGTTGATGATAAAAACTCGATATACCAATGTTTTCAGTTTTCTATAATGTGATAATCTTCTTAGTATCGAAATAAAATCGCGGAGAGAAAATCTAATAGCATACATAATCAATGTCAGTTTCGTTCGTGACCAAGAGTTTGGAGAGCTAAACATCTAGAAAGCTTGCAGGCATAGAAGGAAGAAGACAGAACAAATTCAGCCACGGGTATCCTTGGTCAATTTTGCATTTTCTTTGTACTAAGTAACAAGAAAAACATGTAACGATAACGACAAAACTTTAAAGATGTATTGCAAAGTGCCAGTACGAGCTAATAGTGCTAGTAAACTTTTGATTACGTACCACAGGAAATACAGCTATACAACAATATAAGTTTCACCATGCACTTTCTATAAACTGTTACAAGAAAGTGCAAATCTTATATGTTTCTAACTTATATGTTATCTCAAACAAACTAAGCATTGTTAGCCAACTGGTAAAACACTGCTGATGTATTAATTAGAATTTTTATTCGTGTTTACTATTAAGTCATTAAGAGGATACAGTACAAACAAATGTTCTGAAGTCGAAAACCCGTTCAAGATCAAAACAATTTTAAAAGAGACAGGTGTATGCAGTGAGAACGAAAAAAACAAACAATAAAGGAACAAAATAGAGAGAAGTGGAGCTGTGATAATCATATAATAATGTTAATTAAAGTACTCTCATGAAGGATAAATTGAATTCCATTTATTCATCATATGAAATAAAGGTTGCCCGTGAGGCTTTATCAAAATTAAATTACTCAATGAAACAAATGAAAAAGACATAATAAAATGCTTTTCCTTTATAGAATAGTTGAAGAGGAACTGACATTTTCTTAATTACAACGCTATAAACCAAAAAAAAAAAATACTGTTAAGTTCAACCGCAATGTAAATGCATATTTTTCACGCTTAAAGCAGATTGTTATCTGCAATCCCTAACAAACATTTCGTGACATGTCATTTAAATATGTAATGTTTCCGATTTTTTCTATAGAGTAAGCGATTTATGTCTTAATGAGGAAATGAAATAGTTACAGTTGTTTTCTGATGTGTTAAATGCTACAATTGTATATTACAGTGATGGTTCATTTAACTCTTCTGTTTTCCTTTGTACAAAACGAACTCAGTCATATAATGAAAAAGTTAGAACTCGTGATTAAAAAATAAAGTTGGCCGAATTAGTTTTTAACACTATAACTCTAAGGGATATCAGCTACGATTGCCACTATTGCCTGGTCACATAAGCGCCATATAAGCAGGAGATTTGGCTATATAAAACAAACAGGTTTAATCAATATCATTTACTTAAAATATCCTCTACCAAGCCATGACCATGTGTGGTGTTATCTTTTGTTGTAATTCAGTGTTTCTATAGGTTCGTTTTCTCTTATAGTTAATGTTTTTCCATCGGGTTTAGTTGCTTATCGTATTTTTTTTGATCAATTGAATAATGACTATTGAACAACTATACATTAATTTGGCCTTTATTTGGACAATAAATTTGAATACCATTCTTTTTGTTTCAATATAAATAATATTTCGTTGTAACTCAGTTTAGTCAAAATTTTACCAAAAATGATAAAAAATAAAATAAAATAAAGCTGGTTACTTATCTACTTGCAGGTCAATAATTCAACCTTATTTGAATCCGTATTTATTCGACCTTAAATTCAACCTGTTAACTGGGGATGGATTACGTATGTTATAGGCGTGCTGCGCTATTGAAAGAAAAAGAATGTCAACTTTGAAAGTCAAACGAAGATTAACAAATTTGTTGACGATTTCGACCAAAACAATATCATTCTTATACAGGCACAAAACATTGATTAACATATTTCTAAACCTGTTACATGAAATCAAACAGACCTGGAAAAATCCAAATGGACGAGTGCTCTATCTATTCATAGTTTTATTTATGTTTATTTGGGGTTATATGATCGTCTGTTGTCTTCGGTGGTAATCATCTCGATGTATTCGATGATGCCTAGACTGATATTCACAAGAAATGCTGATACATTTTATCGAGTCCGTACAAATTAAGACATTTTTGTAATTTAGATATGCATAGATATAGGATAATATAGTCCAAAAAGGACAGAAAATATCCTTCAGAAAAAACTCAATCAGCAATGGTAAAACAAACAGAAATATTGTATTGTTCATTTCCTTAACTATCGACGACAAATACCACACACATTCTGTGAGTATTGACATAGTCATTATAATGTCCTTTCATCGACCGAAAATAGGACCTCAATAATACCCTTTGTAACATTTGGTTCATCAGCTTATTGTGTATCTTAATTATTTTAAAACAAATGCTAGACTGCAACACAAGCTCGAAGAAAAATGTGCATGTTATGTATAGCAAGATATTGCGAGAAAAAAACAACCCGTGCCACATGCCACTTCGCGTTGTAATGTTGGAAAATACGTCGAGTAACATGCTTTACGGGTGCCACATGTGAAGTTAAATCTGCTTACCCTTCTGGAGCACCTGAAATCACCCCCAGTTTTTGGTGGAGTTTGTGTTGCTAAGTCTTTAGTTTTCTATGTTGAGTCTTCTGTACTATTATTTGTCTGTTTGTCTTTTTATTTTTGGTCATGGCGTTGTCAGTTTATTTTCTTTTCATGAGTTTGACTCTCCCACTGGTATCTTTCGTCCCTCTTTTACAATGAATGGTTTGACAATCGGAGGATGAATTACATTATAAAAGTTCACTGAGGTGAATTTTCTGTTGACAGATTTCATGTCAATAAATACAACGTTTTGTTTTTGTCCAAGCCATATCATGGCTTTCATTGAACCGGTCACATGTATTTTCGCATGCGACTATCTAACGTTAGTTTGAATGTATGTCCAAAAACATGAATAATTTATCTTACAGATATTAATGAAATCAAGTTAAATTAGTTCGTTTAGTTGTCAGTCAATGTTCCTTCATAGTTAAATCATCAGTGTTCCTTTATTATGCAACATTGTTATAAACTTGTTAACCTTCCTTAGATATCAGATCACAAGCACGATGATTGCTTCTGATTGTGTTTGTCAGGTTATTCTCTATCTGCATAGTAATTTGTCATCAAAACAAATTTACAATTATCAGATCTATTGTCGTGCCAACTGCATAAACACCAACAATACTAGAGCTGTTGAAGAAGATGTAAATTTCAAAGATGTTTATTCAATGTATCTAATAAAACAATTGATGACACAACCTTTCCTGTTCTTTATCTTTGCTTTATTAATTAAAAACATGAAGTAAAGTTTAAATAGAATTTCATGACATAGGTAGGGATAAGATTATGAATAATATTCATTATTCCAAAGAAAACACATGATACTGTTTTGGAAACTTTTATTAGCATATATAGCAGCCATTCATAATTCAAATTGCACTATAACGACTGAAAAATCTCAAATACAATTTAAGTTAGATTAAATAAGTCATTTTGTCCAATAATGCATAACATTAATGGGATAAAGTCTTCATTTAAAACTCTTCGAATTAATACAATAAAATATTGTGAATGCTTCTTGTGTAAATAGTTTTTGTACAACTTCAAATTTAAGACTATATATTTGCAAAACGTAAGATCACAAAAATACCGAACGCCGAGAAAAAATCAAAACGGAAATTCCCTAATCAAATTGAAAAGTCAAAAGAACAAACACATGAAACGAATGGATAACAACTGTCATATTCCTGACTCGGTTAACAGCTTTAAAGAAGAATGAAAAACAATTCAAATTACAAGTTAAAATCTTTTCTTCAGATACGACACATTTTGCTATTAGAGAGTTTCAACTCTACGTTAAGACGCTGATTTGCTAAGCAGGTTCTTTAGTCAGCTGAAATATAATTAAACGGTTGACCCCGATGAACAGCTGAAATAATTTGACCTTGGATGTACCGTCATATGTTCCTACAAAAACAAAAACAAAAAGACAATCCAGAAACCACGATCTACCACACATACAAAATTATTTGTTTGGTGTAAGAATTCCCTGGACAGATTTACCACGGAAAGTAATGTTATCAAACATTTAATATTTTACATGTAAGAACAAATGTCCATTGCCGGATATGAGATCTCACTTGAGAGTTGGTTTATTGTTGCATCTATGCATCCAGTTCTTTTAAATAAATTTTGTTTGACGACTGTTTTTTGTTGTTGTCCAAATATTTTCAACTCGTAGTCAACAAAATATATTGTTTCTATTTTAGCCACTTGAACATTGATATCCTAATTAAAATGAAGATGTTAAGATCAATCGCAAATTAATTAAGCGTGACCATAAATTGTTGTGAAATAAGCCTGCGAAGGAAAATGTGGGCGGCATAAACAGTTATCAAGGTTATGTCATCTTTTTGATAACTTAAACCTTTTGCTATGATTGAAAAAAAAATTATACTCCAAATTATCTACTCTAGTGAGAGATATTAGCAAGCAAAATCGAGGGAATTGTGCAACAAATGATGATAGAAGCATGAAAATTACCACAAAGCATCATTTTATATACTTTTTAAGAATTAACTGCTGGCCATTCAAAAAAATGATTTTTTCAAGATGGCCCCGGCCATGTTCTAAAATGGCTGTTTTCTTTTTGAAAAACTTTTCTTTGAACTTCTTTATAGTAAAAACCAATCCCCAGGTTTGGTGGATATATCCTTACATCACATATTTATTAAAAATGAATATTTGACATATCCAGTATTTGCGTATGCGCTACAATGTAACAAACTTCTTTCAAAAACATTTGAACTATTTACCATATATTTAGTGTTTTTGGATTTCTAATAATATTATGAATTGGTTTAATAACATTTTTCAAGGTTATTTACACATGTGTTTAACACTTTTGCTCATGTGCAAACTATTTATAGACATCAAGAGCGATTTGTATGCACTACCAGGCAATTCTCAGGTTTTCGATGGTTAAGGCGGAAATGTGGTTAATCCCTGAAAAAACTTCAATTGTAGCTGCAGATCAGCCACTTTTTGAAATTCAGTGGAAATGGCCTGATTTGTATGGAAAAGATAAGTGTATCGTCATGGTTGGTGAATTGCACACTGAAATGACTTGTTATAAAACTCTGGGTGATATATTTCGTGATAGGGGATGAACATATTGTCTTACTAAAGCCAATATTGCAACACCAAGAACGGCAGATTCTTTTTATGTATGTTCAAATGTATCTAAAACTAGGCAGGCCCATCAGACAACCGCATGTAGTTTGCTTGAATTGTTAATTTCAGATTGTGAAAACTAAACTCAGAATAGATAATTATGTCATGACTCTGTGGCGTTCAGTGATTTAACAGACTGGTGTAAGGAAATAGAGTCATCTCGACCACAGTTTAATTCCTGGCGTTCAATTATAAATTAAGAACTTCTTTTGATTTTGGTTTTATGCTCATTTCAGGAGTGAGATTTCGTACTTTTCAAACAGTCCATACAGTATGATAGCATATTGTTTTAGATCTTGATCGTGTGAATTATGCTCGATCGTTACCGACCCGTCTCCGAGATATGGCTTCCCTTCCCGAACATCACCCACAGGTGGCGATGGAATTTGAAAATGATAATTTCACTGTACGGAAGACCAGCAAATTTCTTTCTTATAACACAATTGATCAGCCACAAAGAATAATGCAATTGTAAATGGCGATGTTGGTGTCATAGGATTAACCAAAGATAACTTTAGACAAATGGATGGCAGCTGGACCAGGAGTCAGTATACTAGAATATGAATTTGAAAGATCTAGTGGTTTGGGTCATTCTACAACAGACGAACGACATAATGAAGACTCTACGAAAACACAGAAAGATTTCTTTAAACAGCTTTGAAGGATTTGTAAAGTGATGAACGAGTCTGGAAGTTCATTTCTAGAAGAGTCGTCAGATTTGTAAAAATAAAATACTCCATTTAGGAAAATGTTGATTCGGAAACAGGTAAGATATGTAAATAAACTCCAAGATATAGGTCCAAACAATACGAAGATCTTTTGAAGTAACTGCAAAACGTCTTTGTCAAAAACAAAGCTAGAGAACCTTTAAAGTGATTGCGATATCTTTTCTAGACTTTTCATTTCTTGTCACAGTAGACAGTTTTACTTGGAATATTTCTTTATCCATAACAACTAAACTGCTCCTCCGTCTCAGGATATCACTTGAAATAGGGGTATTTAATCGCTGCAAATGAGTTTACTTGAAACATTCTGCGATTTGCTGATCCAAGTTCGGACGCATTTCTCTTTGGTGGGGTAGCAAGGGTTAATTCCAGGTCACAAAGTTTGGCAAGAATTTTTGATGATTATACTAGTGATGTCATACTGCCTTATATAAAATCTTGCATCGATAAACATTCAAAAGTAGACATTGTATTTGATGTTTACTAAAGGTTCTTGTGGCAGATGGAAAGGTGTTGGTTCTGTGTAACACCAAAGGTTTGTAGTAGTTTTCTTTGTGAAGATGACAACGAAACGAAATTGTTCAACTTTCTTGCAGACAAAATTGCTTCTTGAGAGACTAATGCAAATGTATATGTTACTCATGGCGAAAATATTCTTTGCAATTTCAATAAAGATACTTCCTATCTATCCCCTTGTAATCATGAAGAAGCAGATACACGAATGTTTGTCCATGTTCGGCATGATTATGAAAAGTGATGTAAAATGTAATTTTAGGTAGTACTGACACAGATGTAATAGTATCAATAATTGCAGCAATCAGAAAATAAGGTAGAACAAATTGTGGATAGGTTATGGAAGGAATAACGACTTTTGATGTCTTCCTGTACGTGACATATTAAAAGCGTTTGGTTCTTGTGTGGCTGCTCTTACTTTCGTCCATACATTCAGTGGATGTGGCACTTTGTCGAATTGTCGTGAGAAAGGGAAGAGGTCAGCTTGGCTAACAGTGGAAGTTTTTCCAGATGTAAAGGACGTTTTTTTTGGCTTAAGTATGAAGCGAGGCACGATGTGAATTGTTTGCCAGGAGGCAGCGGCATTGTGATGCAATTCCGCCTACAAGAGGTTCTTTTCGAGAGCACATCAAAAGAGAAGTATATCAAGGAGGAGTTGTTTGGGCTCAGCCTGATTCATGTATTCGGCAGGTACATGTACAAGTCATAAACATTAGGATTGGATGAAAGAAAGAATCAATGACATTTGGAAACCAAAATGGACTTCTTTGACTGCCGTTGCATCCTCGTGTCATGAAATTTTGAAATGCGGAGGCGAAAATCCAGCTGTGTTGGTAACTGTAGATGCTACCGTTCTGGCCTTCCTTGTACGGGTTATTGTATAGGGAACTATCAGATAATTATAAGATAAGCAACCTGTCTCTCTAACCAAACTAGGCATTTAAACTTAACAAAGAGTGTTATCACTTGTTAAGTTGGTGGAAATTATAAAAATACATATTTGTCGTCATTTTTTAACCGGAAGTCACTATTTTTTTCTTTTATGTGTTGTTTTGTCGTACTTAGGAACTGTTTTTAACGTTTTATCATAACTTACATTGAATTATATCTATAACACATCTTTCAGGGATTTACATCCCTTGTGAAGGTGCTTGGAAGTATAGAAATTGAAATTTTTGACTTTTTTGCCGGCATTTTGAAACCGGAAGTCACCTTTAGTTTCATTAATGTGTTGTCTAGTCGTAATTAAGGAACTGTCATTTACTTTTTTTTTTATCAAATCTAACATTGGATTTTACGTATTTCAAAGGTTTAACGAATTATTGCCAATTTGTAATAACGCCATTTCCAAAATGTGTAGTGGCCATTTTGAAAAAATGATTTTTCTTTCTGGCCAGCAGCGGATATTTTTTAAGTATCATTTAGTCAACCTTTATACCAAATTTCATGCTTGTATCACGATTTGCACAATTATGTTCATAATATCTCCCACTACTCCATCTGAGTACGAATAGAGAAAAAATCATTTGCAATAAAAATTGTTTTCTAATTTCATGCCCAATCTGGAAAATAAGTTTCATTTTGTGTCCCTGAAAAATGTAATCACTTAATCGAGTAAACTGATATACAAACTAAACGAGCTGGTATGATTGCCATTATATGCCATCTGATCTTTATCTAAATAGTAAATTTATTTAACAGTATAAAAGTAGATGTAATAAAATATGATTTTTGTTGAAAAACGTGTAGGGTGATAAGACTGTTTGAAGGATTATACCCGTATCCTGTGTACGCACCCCTTTTGAAATCTGTTTATCACTACCCTAATTTGTATTTGTTTCCGATTGATGTGCCTATCCAGTCAGTCATCCTCTCAATGATTTTCACATTCTGCTAAATAATAAATTCATTCATTTTTACTATTTTGTGCTGGTGTGAAATATTCCGAGATTTGAACATCGATAAGCTACTTTTGCCAAATTTTAATATCATTGTAGTGAAAGGATGTTATTTTTTTAGATTTCAATTTACCATATATGACCTGAGATTGCCACTTTGCAAAATCTATTTTGCTCAATCACAAGTCTTTTGTGTAGAAAAATATTTTTCTAGTAGATATTCTGTTAATATTCAAAATATTATATCATATCTCAAACTTAAAATATTGACAAAAGCGGAATTTTAAATAATATTTCAGGATAAATCGTTAGTGTGATACACATTTTTCAAAATAATCTCAAGAACATCGCCGATGTCTTATTGACTTCCAAGTGAATATTTGAATCTCATCTGAATCCGTATTCATTCAACCCCTGAACTGGAGATTGATTATGCATAAAATAGACGTTTTCAGATGTTTGAAGGAAATCCATCTAAACATTGAGTGTGAAACATTGGTGACGTATTCGCTCCACATAAAAGTATTCTTATACAGCAAAAATGATGATTAGCTAATTTTATAAAGCTATAATATGAAATCAAACAGTCCTAGAAAAATTCAATAGCAGGTTGTCGCTATCTATTTAGAATTGAATTTATATTAATTACGGATTATACGACTGTCGGCATTTTTCGGAGGTCATCGTAATGTTTAGATAAGTTTTATTGTCTGTTAATATGATTTGAAGATATGTAATGTGCCATAAACTATCCCCCGGTTTCTAAATTGCCGATGAAACAATAAAATGTAGCTAACAAGAATATATATCTGACCTTACAGTACTGTTAACGTTCAAGACAAACAGCATTTAAATACTTGAATAAATATTGGAATTTGTCATACAATAGAATCTTAATACGGTAATGGTTTAATTCAAAACAATTTTATCCCATTTCAATTTACAATAACATGAGTGTTTCAAAAAACGACAATAACTTGGTGGTTCTATAGGGTACACCAACTGTTATATCAAATCAGTATACAATTGATATATACCATGCTTAGTTTTGAAAAGATTTCCTTGAATTATCAACAAAGTTTCATGATCTTTTTAATAACAAAAGGTTTTTTTTTTAAGTTCGACTAGTTGGGTATAGTTTGTAAATTGTGGACCTGAAAAAAAGGTTTTGAGAAAAGTTCATTACATTGAAGCATTATCAAGATCACGTATTGTTAAAAATGTCATATTAAACGCTTAAAACCGCAACGGTAAAAAAACTGTATGTATGTTCTGTTCGGATATCATCAGGGTTGGACAACAGATCCACATCCACACAAGTCTGCTATATCTTATTTATATTCCCAGATAATAAGGCCAGTTTGGAATTGCAACGAAAACCGAGTCCTGTTGAAATTTATTCTTTGGTACGACACATTTATGTCAGATGTATTATTCATCTTATCTAGACTAGTCTGTTGTTATTTATGTATTATTGTCATTTTGTTTATTTTCTTTGGTTACATCTTCTGACATCAGACTCGGACTTCTCTTGAACTGAATTTTAATGTTCGTATTGTTATGCGTTTACTTTTCTACATTGGTTAGAGGTATAGGGGGAGGGTTGAGATCTCACAAACATGTTTAACCCCGCCGCATTTTTGCGCCTGTCCCAAGTCAGGAGCCTCTGGCCTTTGTTAGTCTTGTATTATTTTAATTTTAGTTTCTTGTGTACAATTTGGAAATTAGTATGGCGTTCATTATCACTGGACTAGTATATATTTGTTTAGGGGCCAGCTGAAGGACGCCTCCGGGTGCGGGAATTTCTCGCTACATTGAAGACCTGTTGGTGACCCTCTGCTGTTGTTTTTTATTTGGTCGGGTTGTTGTCTCTTTGACACATTCCCCATTTCCATTCTCAATTTTATACATATTTCCAGACTATGTATTTATCAACGTTCACCAGCCCAGTAGTCAGCACGTCGCTGTTGACATGAAAGCAATTATTTGGTCATTTCTTTTTGAAATTTCCTGTTTACAAAAAGTATGTATCTTTCGAAATACTAAGGATTTTCTTACCCAAGGCTAAGTCTACCTAAACCATTTTGGCACAACCTTTTGAAATATTTGGTCCTCAATTCTCTTCATCTTTGCACTTATTTGGCTTTATAATTTTGTTGATCTTATCGTCACTTATGAGTCTTTTAAAGACGAAACGCGCGTCTGGCGTATTAAAGTATAAGCCTGGTACCTTTAGTAGTTATTTTAGGTATGTGAATTGACAAGTACAAACATGATCTGCACCATCAATACTGCTATGAGGCATAAAAAAGAAAAAGGATTTTTTTCCCTAAGAATTGAAAAAAAAACAAATAAAAACAAGGATACATGACGTAAACAACGATAAGATAGCAGGTTTACATAAATAGACATATTTCCTGTCAATATACGCCTTCAATGATTGAAAAGCACCCACATTGTTTGTTTACCTCTGTGTCGCTCGAGTGCAGACACGAGATAAATGAAACTGATATATCTCACACCAGCAAATATCAAAAATGAATAAATTAATTATTTAGCAGAATGTGAAAATCATTGAGAAAATAACTAACTGGATAGGCACATAAATGCTTTATAAATAGGGTCAGGCTGACATAGTATGTTTTATTCGAAATACTAAAGATTTTCTTATCCCATGCATAGATTACCTTACCCATATTTGGCACAATTTTTGAAATTTTGAGCCCTCGATGCTTTTCAACTTTATATTTGTGGATATAGAAAATAAGATCTGGGGATTTACATGCAATATGCAGGCGCACACTGGAATGTTGCTTCGGAAATATGAAAAGTTGGGACGCTGAAACCATCTCTTTTAGTCGTATAGAAAAGTCAGCAAAATTATGTTCTATATGCATAATATATGAGCGTTATGTAGACGAAACGCGGTTCTGGCGTACTAAATTATAATCCTAGTACCTTTGATAACCATATACTGCATTAGCAGGATGAAATCTCACACGAAAACTTTAGGGTTCAATTGTTACCATAAAGGTTCGCTGACACTTTCAAACTTGCTAACTCCGTGATTGAACACGCATGTCCGCTACCGCTTTTGATTAAACCTTGATGTTGATTTTGTCATTTTCTTTGATATAATTTTCCTTATTTGATATGAACTGACCTTACGGTGACCTATAGTTGTTAATGTCTGTGTTATTTTGGTCTTTTGTGAAGAGTTGGCTCATCGGTAATCATGCCACATCTTCTTTCTTTTATATTTGATGTATGTACGGACAGACGAATTCCCATACCGATATGATAACCTTGTGCATTCAATTTAGCATGACATTTCAGTTGTATTTAAACTACATCTTTGTTAATTAGTACATACCTACTCAACGTACTATGTCTACATATTATAATGCAGAAGTAAATACCAAATAAGATTTAATGCGTTTCTAAGAATTAGATCTTATCAATTGTGCTCGAAAAATACATTTAAATTCAAAATAGTTTAAAAGTAGATTAATAAACTAAACCCGGAATACCTCTGCACAGAAGGGTAAATGATGAGTTAATCTAGTTAGAAAGTTTTTTGGTAAAATGAATATGCCAGAGAACTTTATTTCAGCTTTGAAATCTTGAACAACATTTAAGATGAAAAACAGCAAAGACAAATCTGCTCAATTGACCTGTTGGTAATTGTTTGATGTAAAAATGCTCCCTTCATCCTTTATTTTAGATAATGATAGCAACAACCTATAGTAAGACTTAGATATTTCAAGCCAACAATGTGTCAAATTGAATTTATACCGTGGATGTCGTGGCTGATGGAATAGAGATTTATGCATGTAAAAAAATAAGAACATAAAAATCACGCCAAGTAAAATGTTACATGCAAATAATGGCATGTAAAACATTTACATGTATATTATGTCATTTTAATTGATACCTGTAAATAATGAGAAGTCGAAAATAATTACTTTGATATTTCTCAAATACTTCTAGACAAATTGGAGTTTGTACAGCCATTTATATTTACTAAATGATAGATGCATGCCCGACATGAGTTTATATTTTTTAGGTCTTGAATTATTTCCTTATTTGGATTTAAAAGTTATACGAAACTAATTATATGACGTGACGAATCGCCGTAAAAAAATATTTTTCGATTTCGTTTTGTTAACATCCGAACTATGCCATAAGAAACTAAAACATAAAACATGAACATGCCTTTTGCTTATTTTCCTCCTGTTAACCTGGTTAAAATGAGAGTATTTAACATTGCCTTGGTGCATATTTTGCTGCATCCTTTGAATATACCACAGATTGAAATAAGCTATTAGGGTTTTTCAAATTTATGTTCTACTATTTAAGTTTGTTTACATTAATTTTAAGTAGTTAAAAAAAATGCCCAAGACACCAAAAATTTAAGTGAAATGAATATCTTATAAATTTGGTTTATAGAAAGAAAAGTTAGCAATTGTCATTCTCAACAATTGCGTCCTATGAATATTATTGACGAAAATGAAATATATAATTGTTATGTTATACAGTAATTAGTTTTTAGTGTTGTTTAACTAGTGTTAATAAAAAAGAGCAAATTAGCAAAAAGTGATTAGTTGTAACATTATCTGTTTTGACCGGACTCTGAAATTGGTTTTGGACCATTTAGTGTTAGATTACATCGATATAATGGGTTTATAATGAAGGAAATTGTCATTATCGTAAATTAAACATTGACTTCTAATGCACAATGCAAATGTTGGTGATAAAGATGACTCGGCTTTTTTTCTGTTTTGACATAGTTTTTTTTTCTGCTTGTAATTGTACGACTTACTGATTAATATATAAGGAATTTTTATTACAATTTGTATCCAATGTATCATTTTGTATTCAAAGATACGTTGGCGAAAAAAAACATCCATTGACAAAGTATTGAATAAAAGATAAACGAAGTATTGACATATGATACATGAAATCAAAAATGTTGCAACTAATGCCATACAAGCAGATACGTAGATACCTGGTGAAATATGTACTAAGTTGGATCAGATCAGTTATTATCTTTCTTCTTTGGCATTCCAGTACCCCTTGCATACATCTAAATTCACGTATAACGTCTTTGTACTAATTCCGTTTGATGTATATATACTGATTGATATTTTAAGTCTAGGGAAAACATGGTTTGTTTGTTGCTTAAATTGTTGTTTAACTATATATTTTAGTAATTGTAAGTACCCTCATGTAAAATTTTTGATCTTTGAATACAACCTATTCTGAACAGTCCATAAATTCTAGACTGAAATAATTTTTGAAAATTGGATTCAGCGGAACTCTAATTAATATTGATTTTGCTTTTGATAACAACCTGAAGGGTACAGGACCCTGTCCATGAGATCACCCCAGATTTTCATTTCGGTTAATTTATTTTTCTGTGTTATGCTTTAAAAAACTGTAGTTTTTCTTTTCGACTTATGAGTTTAATCCTTTTGGGATCTTCCGCCTTTTTTCAGTCATACCTAAATTTGTCTGGCTATTCAGTTATTTGCACTTTTGGTCCGACATGACTGTATTTATATTTTGGCATTGCACAATGCAATGCTTTTCTCGAACAGTTCATCATGTCTTTACACTTAATTTATCGAATGTTTACTGATCAAAATTCAAGTCGGGGAAATCATGGTTCATTTATTAATTTAAATAGGCCTTGGAGTCTCATTCATTATCAGTGACTATATAGTTTGTTCTGATGTTATGCTGTTATACTAATGTCTCACGTTAGAAGGATTGGACGGTCACAATCTTTAATTTTCTGTCTTAAGTTTTTATGAGCTTGCAATTCAGGAGTTGTCGTCAGTTGTAGCATGCCTAATTTATTTTTCGTTGTTATTCGCAGCATAAATCAAACAGTTGTTTCAATCAATAAATATTGGATGGCACATGATCGCAAAATTAAAGACGTGTTAATATTAGTTTAAATAGTTATTGTTTTAACCAAATACCAACTACATTAAAAATTTACGCTTATTTCTGAAAACACTATTTTCCACCCAAAAGTTTCATTTGCAAAATTAAGTTATGTTCGGTTGATATTTAGTGAGTGTGTCACAGAGGACTATTCTTGGTATCATCAATGTATTTATATGGTTACGTCATTTTCAGACAAAGCTAATCATTTATAATCTATTGTTTTATAATGAGTGTACCATGTTTCTCGATCATTTAAAGGCCGTTTTACCATTTTATTACTTTTATGTGCATTCATATGTGAAATTCAAAATTGTTATTATCATTAAACGATATTTTAATTATAGTTTATGTTGGCTTTGCAGTTTTATAATTTTACTTTGCATAAAATTATATCATGATTAAGTAAAGTCCTTCAGATATCAAAATATTTTATTCTTTTTGTTAATATAAGACTCGCACGTGCCACTCGAATAACATGTAGTAAGACATCGAAATCATAAAATTACGACGTTAGGGAACACTAAAAAGTACAGCAAATACATATGGTATGCTAGTTCGGGCTAAGACAATTTCTACTTAGAATAAAAAACCCGTTAGTATCTTTATTGATTATAACATTTTTTTTTATTTGTAAATCTACAAAAATGACCGCATCCATGATATTTCTTGATAGCACAAAAGCGATAAGTGTATGATTGGTGATATTCTCTTGTTGACGAAACTTCGACAAAGTGTTGAACCGACTTAGTCGTTGTAAAACATATGACAAATTATTCCAGGTTAATAAATTTGGTAGCCAGTCGCGTGTTTTGTATACACAAGACTCGTCAGTGGCAATCGAATTATCAATTGGAAAAACAAATAAATTAATACAGTTTGTTTAGAGCATTGCAAATTTACATATACCTGTCCACAATGCCATCACATTACATTTTTAATTGATCTCTGTAAGATTTACTTATAGCAAATAATTTCAGAAGACGTTTTTGTGATAGCCAACCATTATATGAATATTTTGCGAACTTGAAATTTGAATCACGCAACTCTTGAATTCTTTCATTTAGAAAATGATATTTATACAACAAGATGTGTCTATAGTTATAACCAGATATTTTATGAATTATTTCAATTCATTGGCAGAAAATGACAGCACCAATGATATTTCACGTCAGCAAATGAGCGCCGATGTTTATGCTTGTGTTACTAAAGATCTTATTTTTTGCTCAGTAAATAATTAATCTGTTTTCATAGAATTGATAGAAACGTTTAAATAATGTGTACCACATGCAAAAAAATGTTTAAATTTACCAGTTATAATAAAGTGATATCTTATAAACGTAACTTACAATGTCTGTCTTTGTCTAATACACCATAGTAAGAATGCACATTCGTGAAGGTCCAAAACTAATATATCAAAGTCAAAGTTTTCTCTAGAAATAAAACGACAAACTGTAAAACAAATGTATATTCTTCCAAGTGTTTAGGTGAGTAAGAATCAATCAATGACACTTATATGTTTTTTTCTAATATCTTCATAACTACATTGTATACCAACTGCATAACAAAATTATAATTCACAACTAAAAAATTATTAGATCTAATATTTCTGGTTAAAATAATTGATAACTTTATAGATAAATTTAATATTTCAGTGTAAGATAATATTATCATATCAGATATGCTCCTTTGATGTTTTTTAAAGTTGTTTTGAGTTTTTGAAGCATTTTCTTGACAAGAAACAGACAGTCGGATGGCAGATTATAAGCAAAACTAAACTTTCAAATTTCTTCATACAAAATTAGAAATTATTATCAATAGGACAAATATGCAGGAGTAATTACAATTGAGGCATGTCTTGATGCCTTATTTTCTAATTATTAAATGATTTAGGCACTTAACTAACTTTCAATAACTGCGAGTACTCTCAAATCGTACTTTTGTTTTAATCTAACCTGTTGATACAATTTGTAATGCATTTTTATTTTTCAATGTTTTCCAAATAGTTCTATGTCTGGTCTCACTATTTTTAATGTAAACCACCAACTTTGGGAAGTGTTCGGTACGACTATAAATTTGCATTTTTGTTGTCGTACTATGAACAATCAAATTGATTTGTAATAAAAGATATTTCCGTACTCCATGCATACCTTACAACAAAGTTATATTGATTTACCTGTGCTCGTTATCTTATTTGGCGGCATTTTGTCCAAGGTTATGGTTGTCTTTTTGATATTATTTACATCTTACCCCTGCTTTTTTCTGTTTATTAATTTTGTATTTACAAGCTATTTCAATTGTCTTTCTATGTTGTGATATTACACTATTGTTTCAGGGTAGAAAGAAGGTTGGCGCCAATTTTTGCGTTTAAACTAAAGTCAGGAACCTGGTGATCAGGGAATGTCGTTGCTGGTGTGGTTCATAAGTCTTTCCCGTTTCTCGTTTTGTATATTGATTAGACTGTGGGTTTTCCTTGTTTGAATGGTTTCGCATTAGTCATTTTTGGGACCCTTAATAGCTGGCTGTTTGGTGTGAGCCAGGGCTCCGTGTTGGAGGTCGTACTTTGGTCTATAATGGTTTACTTTTACAAACTGTGACTTGGATGGAGAATTGTCTAATGTGCACTCCTACAACATTTTTAATTTATTAAACAATAATATGTTTATCTATTAAGAAGGAAACAACAAGTATATTAGCAAAGCAACAATGTTAAGTTATTAACTACTGAATCAACAACACACATATCTAGTCTAGTGGCGAGTGACAAGTTTTTTCAGACCAAAGAAAGAAATTTCGTTTTCAATGCACAAGAGATCACGTACTATCAGTGACACATGTTTTTGGAAACATCTTCACCTGGTACTTATTAGACAGACTGAAGTTAATAAAACAGAACAGTTAAAACCGTCTTAATTGATTGTTGTCTGAACCGAAAATTGTCTGAACGATATTTTTTTTGTAATCATCAAAGTATCAAAGTGACAGCTCACTCGGCTGCTTATGACCTTAAGTTTGAGACATAGACATAGCAAACACACAAAAGGTCATTTGGGTTTTTAGTGCAATACTGCTGTCGTAAATCTGGCTACTGCGAGATATAGGTAGTTTACGGCACTTATTGTGTTTAAGCTAGCTATACATGTTAAAGGAATGGTTTAATTTCCACGGTGTTCTCTGCGTCAAAGCTTTAAATTTCATGTAGCTATAAAAGTTAATTACATCATCCTAAAATACCGTTCTAATTATTTTTATTTGAGCCACATGCATAAAACGTGTACTGTACGTAACATTTGCATCACGTCAAAAAAGATATATTTAATTTTATTGGTACCTTATTGTCTAAGCAATTTAAAAGAATTTATTTTGAAAAACTGCAAACACGACATGCATTTAGTTATATACAAAATGTAATAACAAATTAGGGTATGAAGATTTGAAGTCAATAAAAATTTCTTAACAAAACAAACTAAATGCAACCATGTAGCTTTTTAAGACCATCGGTGCTATTTTCGAAACAACAAAAAACATCCCCTTTTTCAATAGCTCGGGTTTTTTCTATGGGGTTGCTGTTGCTTAATCCATATTCTGTAAGTGAAACCTATGCAGGGGATATCGGTTATTTCCTTCTTGGTTAGGTTTGTATATCTTTCCTATTGCTTATTTCAGTGCCGTTTCGAAATTTAAAATCAATGGTTCAAGTAATACTGCGTGTTTCGTCTTAAAAAAATATGAACAGGTCTATAGTATGCAAACAAACTATATATAGAAATGGTTTACAAAGAACGAAATACTGATATAACGGAAACTATTTTGAAACCTTATAAAAAGTACTTGTTTTCCCGTAATAACTTGATCGAATTTATAACCCTTTTCTAACAAGTGCAATACTGTTCAAAATGCAAATTGAAAATTCAAAACATTGCAAAGTGCATCACAATAAACGCATGATGATAAAATACTTAGAATAATGTTTTTGACATTTGAAATAAAATTTAATGAACTTTTGATACAAATAATAATGACCTATTACCACTTCAGTTAGTTGGAATTTCAAAGCATGCAATGTAACATTGTTTATCAGTTTTATCAGATTAAACGCGATAACTCTGTATTATAAATTTTGTCAGTAAAAAAGTTATTTACATTGTATTTCCCTCCCAATAGAATGACAATTTATGTTTTAGTAAGTAACACTAAATGCAGATACTATTTACTCAGGTAACGTGATTGGATGGAGATCAAGGAAAGACTCGCTTGGTAATTTTATTCAAGAATTCGAAACTTATATCGGACCTCTATTAAATTTCATGCTTCGGTCCAACTATCACGATGTGTGGCACGATTGAAATTGATAATCGTGGACTACTGTATCGTGGACTAACACATCATGAGGTAAGTCGTTGCAAACGTGTTGATTGTAAGTTATATGTGAAACAGATTTGACTCACAATTCTCACTACTGTAATGTTATCGTATATCGTAACGGGGCGCGTCGGTTCTTTGTGAACGTATCGAAACGTATCTACACGTACCAGATCGTTCCAATTCAAGAAACCCGATAGTGTAAGATCGAGACCCAATCGCTGAAACAATCGAAATCACAACATTGTGTGTTTGTATTTGAACGGAAGATCTATATGTGACATATCCTGACATCTGAAATTGACAAATCCTGAACAAATTTCATGCGATTTGAGTGTTTCTGTTTTTTCGTTGTTGTCCTCTTATATTTAATGTGTTTTCCCCTCAGTTTTAGTTTGTAATCCGGATTTTTTTCCACTCTATTTATGAATTTCGATCAGCGGTATACTACTGTTGCCTTTATCTAAATACAAGAAGCAACCATAGTTTTCTTCAATAGTTATCAAAGGTACCAGGATTGTAATTTAGTACGCCAGACGCGCGTTTAGTCTACATAATACACCAGACTCATCAGTGACGCTCATATCAAAATATTTATAAAGCCAAACAAGTACAAAGTTGAAGAGCATTGAGAATCCAAAATTCAAAAACGTTGTGCCAAATACAGCTAAGGTAATCTAAGCCTGGGATAAAAACAATCCTCAGTTTTTGGGAAAATTCAAAGTTTTGAAAACAGGAAACTTATAAAAATGACCATATTATTGATATTCATGTCAACACCAAAGTGTTGACCACTGGGCTGGTGATACCTTCGGAGACAAAACGTCCACCAGCAGTGGCATCGACCCAAGGGTGTAAATAGATATAAAAGGTACCAGGATTATAATTTAATACGCTAGACTCGCGTTTCGTCTTCATAAGATTCAACCACGAAATGCGCCTCGATGACCAAGTGGTCGAACAACTGTATCTCTAGCCTGTCAACACCTAAGTTGTAAGTTAGAACCCGCACGTGACAGGTGCGCCCGATTCCAATCTTGATAGACTCCACCAACAAAAACTGTCCGTCACAAAATAACAAACTAATACTGAATGTGGCGCTTAACAAAATTCAATCAATAAATCAATCTTCCACGAAATAACTATCAACCCCACTTTCAAAAGACGGATTGCTATTTCCTGCAAAACTTTTGATGACTTTGGTAGGACGGTCAAGAAAAATTAATAATAAATGAGTTTTAAGCGTATTTCCTGTATACGTTAACGTAAATGTTCCTCTACGAAATTAAGATTGATTTCAAAACAACGTTTTTTTAAGTTTTATTTACCATTAACAACACATTCAAACAGATTTCTAATTGAATCAATCAATTCTGCATTGTTATTGTTCCTTTGATTGCTAGTGCTTGATTGTGTCAGTTTGTATGGACTTCCTCTTCTTGTCTTTGAGATCTGTATTTTTATTATTCTCTCTTTCTGAGAAATTCACTAGTAAACGTAAACCGATTATAACATAAATATAACAAATTATTTTTGGATTACGACAGAAAATTTTTATTGCAGCAACAAGCATTATGTGTGTGAACAAAATGTATGTCATAATGAACAGTATCAACAAGTAATTGTCAATCGTTTAACTTAAATTTGATCAACAGCAATGCTGGCGTTGCTTCTTGACATAAAAATGCACAAATTCCAAGTTAACTGTAATGAAAAGAGACAAATAAATTAGATTTTCTTGCATGTCTGTCTTTGGAATTCTTTTCAAATGTTAAGATTTTCAAAGTGTTTAGATTATTTGAAATACTAGTCTAAAATTTTATCATTCGCACTTTAGAAAAGATTTCCAATTGCGTTCATTCTTTAAACGTTATTGTTTCTCAGAAATATCATTGCTAATTAATATGCTTATGTTAGGGTCGGTTGAAAACAAAATTTTACGACAAAAGAGATGATTTCAGCTTTCCAATTGTGAACTTTCCATTTCTAAGTAGCAACATTCCAGCAGCACCTGCATACGGGATATATATCTCCCAATTGATACGATATTCCCGTGCTTGCATTTCCTATCATGATTTTCTTGATAGAGGGTTACTGATCACAAGGAAGCTATTAAACCAAGAGTTCCAAATGGTGAAGTTGAAATCATCCCTTCGTAAATTTTACGGACGCCATCACGAGTTGGTTGACCGTTATGGAATAACCGTTTCATAAATGATATCGGATATGTTCCTTACGTCGTAACTACAATCCCCTTCCCTTTCATGAATGTGACCTACCGAATTAGACTATTTACCGGATTTGTAATTACATAAGCAACACGACGGGTGCCACATGTGGAGCAGGATCTGCTTACCCTTCCGGAGCACCTGAGATCACCCCTAGTTTTTGGTGGGGTTCGTGTTGTTTATTCTTTAGTTTTCTATGTTGTGTCGTGTGTGCTATTGTTTTTCTGTTTGTCTTTTTCAGTTTTAGCCATGGCGTTGTCAGTTTGTTTTAGATTTATGAGTTTGACTGTCCCTTTGGTATCTTTCGTCCCTCTTTTAACGTTAAACTAATATTCAACAAAAATAATCATTTTGCCTTTTGAGACACCAGCTCCTTGGAGAAGAAATTACATACATTATCTGGAATTCTTCTGAAAACTTTGGATTTATTACTATATTCTATGAAATAGAAATAAAATGCTTTAAAAGTTATTTCATAAAATGCTTTAAAAGTTTATTTTTAGTAATCAAAGCTACAATTACATTGTGATTGCTTACATTTTGATTTTCTTAAAAAAGACTAGACACTCCTCCCCCAAAGCAACCGGTGTGATAAGTTTCAACACAATGATGATCAAACTTGTGTAGAAATGATTTATTCAAATAAACTAAAAAGTAACAAATATAACCACGAATGGCTACATATAGATTGTTATTATTATGTACGTATGATGACTACGCAGAAAGCTTTTAACCATTTTAGTATCAGAGGAGTAGAACTCGCTAGATGTCGATATATATCACAAGTAGCTAACAATATTTAAGAACTCACCCAAAAATTAACATATCTATATGGTAGCATAGTTTTGTTTACCACTAATTATAGACAAACGCATATTGTGCAAATAAATAGTACCGTTAAATTACAAGGTACATTTAAAAAATATATAAACTATGAGGTGAGAAAACTTAGTTTTTCTTAATTTGTTCTTTGACACAGTTCTGAGAAAGAAAGGGAATATTAAATCGAAACAGTATATTACTAGCACACCTATAAAACTGTATAAAATCACATTAATTTTCTACAGGAAGAAATAAAAAACAAAAACTGACTCTTTATTACATAATAAATTACTGATTGTTATAGTTCCAAATATAATCATTAAAGAGCGGAAGAAAAGCATTTAAATGATATGATCTGGAATGTATTGATTGTGGTGACATTTCACAAGGAAAGAAATAATATTTCTGCAAATGGATAACTTTGGTAACTTAATTGAATGCATTAGAACTTAATATTTCTCATTAGAGTCGCTACCAAACAACACTTAGTTTTGAACTTTACGCCAATTTACCTAGACAAAAATATGAGGGTGTGGATAGGGGTTGAAAATAAAGAAAAAGAGAATTATTTGGTTCTAAAATATAAAGAATAATAAAGACACAAAGTATAAAGAATAGAGATGTATGGCCTATAGATATGAAGCCCCGTCTAGATACTCTTATATACGCAGACAACATAAGCCATTGACGTATTCTCAATATCTCATTTTATTTAAATTTCAATTGAACGACAAATTATATTTTAAAAAAAACTCAGACAAATTCTATTTGTCAAGAGAGAAATTTGTTAAAGTGAAAATTCACTTGTCTTCTCATCCTAATAAAACGCTATATTGTAATGTTTATGCTATTATTTTCGCAATTTAATATTACTTACACTAATTTATATTTAAAACAAACTCAGACTTAAAAAAACACACCAAAGACATAAGAGCATTTGTTACGCCATACATGCGTTTTGTCTACAGAAGACTCATCAGTTGCTCTCGGTACAAATCAGTTGTATATTTGAAACAAAGCTTGATAGCATACAATAACATATAGTGATGTCATAAACGCGAAAGGAGGACGGGAAAAGGCTACAATAAATTTAGAATATTCGTGGTAATCAACATAACTGTCACATAAATCTTGATGGGGTATGCATTTCTTTATATAGCCGATCTTTACTTTAGTGTTAAGAACCCTTGTTTTAGTAGCATCAGTGTTATCAGATTCTAGAAGATTGTTTAGTTAATTTGCAGGTATTGCTGAAATGTAGTTCAAACAATGGAAAGTTTACAATTGGAAAATTGAAATGATCTCAATTGTCTGTTTTGTGACAAAATTCAGTTCACATTTCAATTACTAAGATTAAGTACAGATTTGTTGAAGACATCATTGTTTCGGTTTCTTTCTGACTTTTCAATATTCGATCATGATATTAGAATTTGTAAATAACCGGCAACCTCATTGCCATTAAATGTGTACTCTATACTTAATTTAACATTCATGTTTTGTTGTTTTTTTTGTGATTTTGTGATATTGATAAATATTATTTCAGAGTGCCATATACAAATAAATGTTATTCTAATGCAATTTGTATGTAACAATTTTTTTCATTGGCTAAAAGTTGCCGTCAAATCCACAGTTGACCAGGCGTAACTTAGGAGGGACAACCATTTTGAAATGATTGAATCAACAAATGTTCGATTACTACTATACAATCGAAAATAAAACAACACCTACCTCGAATACACCGTTTTAATGTAATTTTATCCGAATTTGAAGCGTACAGGTAACGTAATAACCTCCAGTTTGTAAGTTTTCATTTGTAAGACGTCACGTTTACCCATGACGTCTTTGCGCCAAAATTATTCATGAAGTTTCGTGGATTTATTTATTTGTCAAAATTAGACATTTTCCCAAATTTTATCGTATTATTTCTTTTGTGATGCATTAGAATCGGAATAACAGTACTGTAGTTGAAGAGTTGCCACCGTCAATTTTGATTTGACGGTCGCAAATCTCCGTTTTACTGTCTCCGCTACGCGTCGCTAGTAAAACTGCATTTGCGACCGTCAAATCTACAATTGACTGTGGCAACTCTTCAACTACAGTACTGTTATTCCTTAATTATATAGTTCTGCTGTTTCTTCTTATGATTTACAGTACATCATCTATTTACATATGTGGTGGAAACAGGGGGGCGGGATACACGTTCCAAAGATACTTTTGAAATTTATAATCATTTTAAGACAAACGGCAAAACAATGGCATTAAAACAGAGCTTTTCAAAGCCCACCAACAATCAGGCCCATATCATGTACTCCTAAAGGATAAGCAGTTCCGACACCACAGGTGACAGTCAAGCTGCTCATATTAAGTAAACAATCGAAATAAGTTTCTTTCGGTAATGTCAGAGTTGATAAAAGGAGGACGGGAAAATGTGACTACGACAGTTGAAACATATCCATTGTCATCTGCGGTACAGATAATCCACGACGGTCAATAAAACCATGTTGATGTCCGTAATCATTCGAAGGGACCATTTGGAACCTTTGCTTTGATAACTCCCGTTGAACAATTTTGTTACTAAAAATAGATGAAAAATTATCTAATTCGATTTACTGTATCAGTATTGCATTTTAAGTAACTTTAAGCAAATCGTGGGGTGTTCAGTTTTATTTTTTCATCTACATTTACTCAATGTTTTTGATTGCGAAGTTTGAGCCTTAGATATGATGATTAAAGTACTTGAATTTTGACAACAACCGCTTAAACACGTCTTATATCAAAGTGTTTGATATAAAGTAAAGTCATAACGTATTTCTTACAAACAAATACAGATAGTTTAAATATGAAACGCACTACTTTTGTTAAAAACAAGACAATAAAACATCATAAACTTTTGATGTAAAACTCTCAAAACTAGATTAAAAACTAATGAAATGACAATAGAAACAGACAACAGCTTCTTTCACTGGTTAAATTTTCATTCTGAAGTCATATTGATCTTCCCTGTGAGATAATACGTTGAGTCTGTTATTTGTTTGAAGTATTATTTTACAACCGATTTATACATTCAAATTCTAAAAACAATACACCTCAAGAAACGTTATTACAAGGGATGAATTTTATAATGTTTTTGTACTTTGATTTGTAAAGAAAAGTTCTATCAAACTTGTCTATAGTTTACTTTCCCACAACCGTTTGTATAAAATAGAATGACCAGACTGAAAACAAAATTTGAAACTGAAATAGACATGCACCGAAATAACTGCATCGGCGAAGCCCAACTTTTTTGCTATGTTTCTAGAACAAATAAAAAATCCAAAAGTCACGCCATGAGTCATAGACAATATAAGATAGAAAATCAAAATCAAAAGGTTTGATATAACTGTTTTGAGAACAAAGTGATGTGTTTTAAAACTATTATGGTCTGATGTCGTAATATAAAGTACATATTGTAGTTTTTAAAAATTGGAAAAAAAGAAATGATACTGCTGTAAGCAAGTTATCAAATGGTGACCGACTAAATGCTATTTACGACTTGAGATCTTGAAGATTGAGGTTTTCATTTAGATTTTGCTCGTCATTCAATAGTATATATGTAACAACCCATTGGATAGTTATAGGATTTGTTTTAAATGTAAATGTAAGCATGCATGGTAATTTCCTATCAAACGGGTTAATGTTCTGTTTTGGTTCCTACATTTATGCAATAATTAGGTTTTGGCGTTCTGTCTTACTCGGAATAGATCATAAGAACCAAGTTTATTTAAAAATAAGTAAGCAAGAACTCTCGAAAAGGTTATCACTGATGACACACTGTACCGTAGAGGTCGTCTTGACAACCAGTATGATGTGTGCAAAAGAGATGCGAAATAATTTTCAAAGTCATTAGTCGAAAAAAAACAATAATGCCATTGCAAAAACAAAGAAAAAAACCCCACAACAATATAGAAAAACATAGAAAAACTACAGACTGTGCAACACAAACACCAACAAAAAAGGAGATAATCACAGGTGCTCCGGATAGGCAATTATATACTTGTCAACATATGGCACCCTTATCTATGATTTATTAAGTTCATGAAACATATGTAGTTTTTGATATATACATAATATGGTATAATTGTTCCAAGTCAGAGTTAATGTTTAACTTGTGATTAAAAATTATTATATACAAAATTTGGGCAAATCCCTAGAGAGAGATTTCGAAAGTTGTTCAAAGTTGTTACATTGTACGTACTTAATATAAGATTTCATACAACAACAACAACTTCGTAACCAGTAAAGGAACACATGATATAATGCAATACCAAACACTGTTTATACAAAACAAACAATTTAATACATTCGTTTTTTCTCTGTATGAAGTAAGTCGGTTATATAATGTCTTAGACATCTCCACATTATTACATTTCTAGAAATCGTGGTTTTGCTGAAGTATTTTTCTTTGGTTCAATAGGAAACAAATCTCTTTTGTAATTTTCAAAATATTTTTTTCTTTTTGTTGAGACAATAGTACTGTGTTAATTTGTTGATATAATTCCTTTACAATTACGATTTATCTAGATTAAATGAATGCTTAATAAAGTGTTAAAAAGTTATAATCGTTATCTGTGTTGACGTCATTGATTTTTTTCAAAGTCATTCTTTTTCATCAACAAATCGAAAATTCGATTATATTCTTCAGAGATCACCTCAAGATCATTATTCGTTTTTTAATACCGTAAAACAAAATTGATTTAGAAAGGTGAATGGTTTCTTAAATTTGAAACTTATGATTTAGTGCTTTTCCATAGTTTTGAAGTTTTCGTAGAAAAGTCTTTTGATAATTAATTTATCTAACGTTTTCCTAATTCTATCAAATGTTTACACGTTTGTCAATACAATGGACTTTTATGCGACTGTCCTACAAGTTAGAAGGATAGCTAGCTAGCTATAAAACCATATTCTACATAAGAAAATGCATGTACCAAGTCAGAAATGTGACAGTTGCTATCCATTCGTTTGATGTGTTTGAGTTTTTTATTTTGCCATTTGCCTAGCCTAAGGGACTTTTCGTTTAGATTTTTCCTCGTCGGAGTTCGGTATTTTTGTTATTTTACTATGCATTCAAAAATGATATGCATTTGTTTTTATAAACAGTGCCCTGTTTTCCTTTGTTAGACTTAATTTTGTATGATAGACGCGCGTTCAACATTATGTCTACAAAATACTCACCAGTGCCGCTCTATAAACCCATCCGAACTTTAGTGCGACAAAAAGTATCGGAATAAAAACAACACACCATTGATCAGATAGTACTTTTCAATCTCTAAAATGAGTAATCGAGACAGCATTACCAATGTTCGTCAAATTAATGTTGCAATTAGGTTATTATAAGGAAATCTGATATAAAAAATATCGAACATCACGACACTAAATTTGTTTAATACACATAACAGACATCACAAAAATATCATTTATATCACGATACCCAAAGCAGATATGACAAACATATCACTCTATATCACGAACGAAGCATAATTACTGTATTATTCTGATACTACTTTGTAGGTTAACAAAAGTTCGCATACCTAAATAGTATTTAAATACCTATTTAAAAAAAAGCAACTTGTTAAAAGAGGGAGCTGATTCACTAGAGTATATTTCTATTAGTATTTCTTTAGTATTTTGGTGTTAATTGGGAAACCAAACGATACAGCATTTCAGTTTTGATATCGTAATATTTAAAACAAGGAAGACAAATTTTAGACATTTCTTTTCAGTTTTTTAATTTTCATACATTTTTTTGAAAGCTATTTACCGTTGTGCTGTTTTGTTGTACCCTTCATTCTGAATTTTTACAAATAACATTAATTTGTCTATTACCTTTGTGACACAACTTGTCAAAGGGTGCAATTTAAAAATGCTTTCAAACTATATTCTTAAAGAACTTTAGGAGAATCTGATTTAGATTGTATTATATCATTGAGAGTGCAACCATATATCAATATTTATAGGTGTTATATATCATGTTCAACGATTCGTGCTTTTGACATGATGGTAAATTGTTTGATGCACAATTGATTTGGGTAAATAATTATTATCATATACCATGATGTAATGGTTTGATAACGGACTATTGAGGAAAATATTAAAATTCTTTTGTTTCGGCTAATATGTGTTTGATTGACATTTGAATAGCTGATATTCACTCCGTGAAGGGGAAAAGACGTAAATGGCCATCAAAGCACAGTAAACTCGTTATCAGGTTTTCTCTGGTCACATTTCTCGACAATGTTAAGCTTTCTTAATTCGTTCGCTAAGCTCACAAGCCAAAAAAAATTAAATTATGGTTTGCGGCTGATATTTCACTATTCTATAATCATCAGAAAGCTTCATCTATACAAACCTGTACATATTTCATAAAACCAGTAATTGTTTAAGTCTTTTATAGATGATTAGTTGAAGTTTCTATTTGTCTAAGCGAAATCCCACTCACCTTTCCTCGTTTGTGAATTAACGAAAGGTTGCAGACTGTTCTATTTTACATAAATAATAAGTCATGTGCAAGTATTGAAGCAGACACTATTAACTTTACCCTTCCAGAGAACCTTAATTTATGTTAGTTCGTGAGCTCAATGGTAATTTATTTCAAGGTTTTTTTATACTGCTGTTTGTCTTCTTTGTTTTACTTTGGTAATGGCGTGGTTTTTTTTGTTTTTTTTTCGATTCAAAATTTTTGATCACTCTCTTTTGAAGTCAATGTTCATGTTAAATTTTACAAGGCATAGCTGTTGTTTAGAATATGTTTTTACGGTGAAACATTCGCAAATTAACTGTTACATATCGCACGAATCCTAACGATTGTCTTTGTTATGACGTGTGAGTATAAGGAGTGGGTAATTAATGCATAATTTACATGTGTGTTCCTTCATCAGCTGTTTGCGCAATTATTGATATATCTCGCGTATTTCCTATAAAGGTGTCAGATATGTTTAAGTTCAATACCCCCCATATCCGTTTTTCTAATCACAATGTACTTCAGAGCTGTTATACAAATCACCTTGTTAGTTGAAATTGTTATGGAAATACTCCGAACCCTCATTAATACAAATATTTTAACGCTTTGCATTTAGGAAGGAATCGTTTATGTTTTCAGGATTTGTTTTAAAGACTAAAACAAAAAAAAACAAAAAAAAACAAGCATTAAACTGACACGACTGTTGTAATGTAGAAGAAACCCATTCATCATGTGTGAATGACACTGACAACATCAATAATGGTAAGGAACCGTTATGAACTGTGTCAAAGTACAACAATTATGCACGTGCTCCAAGACAATTTCATTTCTCGTCCATATAATGGCTGCATTCAAATACATTGGTCTATTATCAAATTATAATCGTCTTAATGCTTTGTTAACCCAAACTGGAAAAAGAAGATATATTACTATAATTATTATCAATTAATACCACAACTTCGTCTACCTAGACACAGTCAAATCAATAGTAATCTTTAAATTAAATGAAACGATACAATAAAAACAATTTTGAAACAACGCAAACATCATTATTAAAAGTTTACCATCCACTATTGTATTTACTATCTATCTTTGGTATGTGTTCTGCTCTTTGGTCGAGTTGTTGTCTCTTTGACATAGTCTTCATTTCCTTTCTTATTTTATTTTTTGTCTTGAAGCCTTTTTGTAAATTATGTCGCTGGATCACTATAGCATAAGCATATATTGTACATTGCAATGAAAATATCATTGTTATTGATGTGGACGACATCTCCCTTTGGTATGTGTTCATAATGACACGTTGATTTTAATCACAAGCGTTCACTACAAAAGTCTAAAAGTCTGAAAAGACCAGTTTTTGTCTTGATTTGCATGAACTTTTACTCGACATTCTCCAAAAGTATGACTTGTGTTTTAATTTTTCTTGACAAATTCTCATTTATATCAAATTTGTATGAAATTTACTTGACACATTCTTGACATTCTGAATATGGTCTTAAAATTTCTTGACAAATTCTTGACATTTGAATACTGTCTTAAAATTTCTTGACATATTCTTGACACTCTTATTTTTTCTCAGTATGGCTTGACATATTCTGAACATTTGGAATTGTGTCTTAAATTTACTTGACAGTTCTCAGTTTTACAAATCATGACCAAAATTCATGATATAACAATGTATAACTTTAATCTTTATTTTTCTTTACATAATATACTGTTGTTTCAAGTTACACTTCTTACAACAAAAAATGAAAGTTGGGCATGTAAAATTATTGAAAATTTGGGCATCAAAATATTTTTTACAAATGCAAATGTGGCTATAAAATCTAATGTATAAAATAATTTAAATGTGGGTGTGTTGATATAAAACAATTTAAATGTGGGCTTTTTAAAAATTACAAATTTTGATTCCTAAATCTTATAAATTAAATGATTTAAACCAATCATACTGTAGACATATTTTATTCTACATTCATGATATTCAATGTTAATGTTAATATGGTAAATAATTATTGTACAAAAATGTGGTTTATATAAATAGCAAATTATGATGATATACAAATCATTCATTAACAGATGAAAAATTTGTGTAATGTCATCTGTTGGAATATATAATAAGTATTACACATTGACAGGATGTTCCCCATAAATATAGGGTATTCATACCCCAGAATACACACAACTGTTAAATAGAAATTACTGATTTACCTGTAATCAGCCATACAACTTATCAGTTGACCAATCATGCCACTACAATTTCAAAATTTTGTTAATAGATGAAAATGATGAAAATCATCATTTTGATGAAAAATTATAAAATTCAACACTCAAATTTGAATAAAAATGTTTTTGAGTTGTTCTAAAAAATGAATAATTTTTTTAATCAAGATGAGAACAATTTTTTTGACCTGAACGTAACCCCCCCTCCCTTCTTTTTTTAGCCACACAAACCTAAAAGATGAATTGTGGGGTCCAAAAGAGACACATGGTCACATTATAAACTGCCTACAAGACACCTATTTTAGTAAAGCATATTTGACTGGCAGTTTTGCGAATTGCAAAAATCTAAATGCTGTTTGTCAGTTTTATCGACTTATATTCGAAGTGAAAACAATCAAAACTAAACTACATGGGGGATTAATCAGATTATTCCAACTAAGGTGAACCAAAAGGGTATTTCATTATACCAAATTAATCCTTGATTCTTCAAAGTTTAGTTTAGCCATAATAAAAAGAAGTATATAACAGCAATAGAATGTCATAAACAATGCAGAATAAGTCTGTATACATTTCAGGCGAAATTTATACTGTTGAGAAAGTGTCAAGACAATAATTAAGACAGTCAAGAATGTGTCGAGACATATTCAGACATTATTTAGAATGTCAAGAATATGTCAAGACATATTTAGACATTATTAAGAATGTCAAGAATATGTCAAGACAGATCGAGACAAATTTAAGACAGTCAAGAATTGGTCGAGACTAATCCAGACTCTTATCAGATGATACAGGAAGTGTCGAGAAATTTTAAGACAATGTTCATACTGTCAAGACACTTGTCAAGAAAAATCAAGAACCTTATTAGACAAATTAATACTATGTCAAGAATTTTTAAATATTATTTGGACAAATTAAGAATGTCGAGTAAAAATTCATGCAAATTCAGACAAAAACTGGTCTTTTCAGACTTTTTGACTTTTGTAGTGGTTGGTGCTATGATAGTATAAGAATTTCAAAAACGGTTTACACCCGGCCTACAAAATAGGAAATAATTATAAACTACATATGGTAAAGAGGTTGTTTAAAAGTAAACAATCATTTATCACATGATTTCTTTTTATATAATAGTTGGAGAAACTGAATAAAATACAACAAAAAAATATCAAATTCGTAATAAAATGTAATAACTATTTTCGTATGATCATGATGATTGTGTTACAGAACTCGACATGCAACTAATATATATATATAAATAATAACAGTTTACGGGAAAGTTAGCCCGAAAGCACTGCAGTCAAATGAATTACTCTCATAGACGCCAGTACAAATCTACTGTATTAAACAAGCTTAACTAAGTTTTCTTTCCATCTAATATAAACAAATTATTTTGAAGTGACTATAGCTATATGTTTGGTAGACAATCATAACATTCGTGCTTCTTCTATTGCTGTCAAAACAGATTGGAACGTTTTTACTGGTAAAGAGCATAATGTTTTCACTTGTAAACATGACAGATGTAACAACAAACATTTGTTTTCCGTAAAATAAAAGTATAAATATCTTCAAAAGATAGTTAGTTCTTTTTCCGTGGATAAATGCATTCTAGAGACATATCACAAATGTTTTGAAAGAACAATGCACTTTTCGGCTTTCCATAGATACAGCATCTGAATGAATATTTCTTGCGTAGAATAAGTATCAATTTTTTGAAGGTACATAATACACTGGACTTGATTTTGTACTTCGCGGATTCAAAGCCTAGTGACCGACTTTACAAGCTGCGTTTACTTTATTTGTACTAAAATAAAAGTACAGCAATCAATTTTAAGGTGTTGATTTATCATGTTTCATAAGACATGACAAAATAAATGTAAAAACATGAAAAACTAAACATTGTAAACGAGCAAGTGATGGACCGTTGAAACAAGTGATGAGAGGAAACGTCGACCAATTTTCTCCGGCTATAATTATTTGGTCGGCCATTGAAGATTATTATATTTCCATTGGCAGTTGAGTTACGAATATAAATATGAGTATAAATCATTTCATTACTTTCTTGTAAAGATTATTGATAGCTATTACCACATGAAATTGGGAAATATGGCGGGAAACGATATTATTATAACGAATTTTTAACAAACATGCATTTACCCAACAGAAATGCTTTAGTTTTTCATAAATAGCTAGCGCGAACGTCAATATCAAATTAAGAAGACACGGTACATAAATTGCGATATGTTTTACATCAACTGAGGTATTTTTCCATCAAAGAAATGGGGTCACTGACATATTCTTTTATTTCTAGTTTAATCTATTATTTATAGGACTTTGGTTTCCGAACTAAATGAGCTCTTGAATTGATAAATATTCATATATGATAGACATAAGAAGATGTGGTATGAGCGCCAATTAGACACCTCTCTATCCAAGACATAATTTGTAAAAAGTAGACCATTATAGGTCATAGTAAGACCTTCAACATGGAACCTTGGCTCACAACGAAAAGCAAGCTATAAAGGGCCCCGTGAACTTACATTTAATATCCAACTGTTCTTTTCCCATCGCAATGTATTGTTTTGTTTGGTCGCTTTTCCTCTGTAATTGTTCTTCAACAAATTGTATTATTTATAAGATAATACGCAACTTTCATAATGCTGTAGCACTTTTTTTACTTAAAGCGAGGTTCACGTGCATTAAATTTACCAAACTATTGTTCACCATTATAATCATAAATTATGTTGGTTTCCATATATTTAAAACCTTTGTGTTCATATAATATCATGTGTTATAGACTTACTTTTTTTTTTATTGAACTACAATGTTAGTATCACCATACCTATACCATATTACTACTATATGTGTGCGGTGTGTTCTTTTAAAAAAACTTCATATTGTCTTCTCTAAAAGTTGTTTCTGCTGCGGCGACATGCTAAGCGTATTTGCGTAAATACTGACTTTTGTCACTTGAAAAAATACGATGGATGTGCATGGGCCTGGGTTTATTGAACATATAAAGCAACATTTTAAAACCGTTTAATTTATTTATAACAATACCATGAAAACATCCTGTTTAATGTATAAATAGGATACATTATATTGTGCATTGTATTTTGACTTACATCTAGAAATTTACAATGCAGATCTGTTGAGATCCAAACTTTATGAATTCAAAGGATTTCAGCTTCTCAATTGTAAACTTTCTATTTCTAAGTAGCAACACTCCAACAGCGCCTGCATATCAAGTTGATAGCTTCCAGTTGGTACGATATTCTAAAATTTTCATTGTCTATAATCATGATTTCTTTGATATATGGTTTCTGTTTAAAACTAATTAGCGAAGTTGGAGTCGTACCTCCGTAAACATATTAAAGACGACACCAAGAACTTTATTGAACGGTATGGAATATATTTTAAAAAAAGACGATCAATATAGATATGTACCAGTTGTAGTAACCAAAATTTCACCTTCTATTTTTAGAAATGCGACATTACAGAATAAGACTAATCACTGAGTTTGTACTTGCGCAAGCAACACGGGTGTTTGGGTTATAGCCTTTATCATCTGCTGGAACATTTTTTGTGCGCACGTGTAAAAAAATAGACAAAACGTAGACATATTTTTCTAATGCTTTGCGTAGTTAGAATTCTTATCAAATTTGACTCATTATCTGCAATTACCATCTGAATGACAGCTGCTATATGTTTATACCCTTCCAAAGCATTTGTATAACTGCAAATCACGGTAACGTTTGTATTGGTCACAGCAGAAGTGTTATGACTATGTTTGGTTATTAAGGTGTATTGGTTTTTTGTTGTAGTGTTTTTGCTCCCAATTTTTGTTTAAAGTTTGTACAATTGTTTAATTTCTAGTCCATTTAAAAAAAAAATTAAATCTGAGGAATTACTTTGTTGTTAGTTAATACATGTTTTTTTTTTTTATTAAATCTAAACGATTAAATTTTAAATGATTACCAGCTCATGTTAAAGTTTTATTTGATTTATCCAATAAGAAGAACTCAATGATCTTAAAAGTAATACCTGAACTTTAATTTGGAAATAAATCAGTCAAATGAAAGATTACGTTACTTGTTTCGATTGAAAATAAATTACTGGGCTTTTTCGTCGTTAACAGAGAACAGTTATTTCGTCGGGCATTTCCTTAGACAATAAATTCAAATTAAATCAATCGCACCTGATCTATATATACAAGATTTTACATTGCAGTGTACTACTTTTGGGACAAACTATAAATAAATATCAAAATATAAGGAAACGATTCCAGCTCTAACTTAAAATATGATAATTCTACAGAAAGGTTTTTGTTATTTAATTTCAAAGATTCTGATTATACTTTTTTTACCTTTTGTTTATTAGACCAAATCACTACTTTAACTTAAAATTCATCACCCAAATTATTTCATACCCTTACTTGATGTTTCATGCAAAAATATGAAAAATGTGGGAAGTGTCTAGAAAACAAATGCACACTAAGGACTATATTTGTTCATTATACAGTGAGTAGATTTAAAGCATTTTGTAAAATTGGGAAAATATTAGTAACATTAGGTCTTCCAAACATCTAAGCTTTAAAATTTAAACTTTTTAGACGAAAAAAAACCGAAACAAATGACTGTGAAAAAGTGACAGTCTAAAAAGTAGATGAGAAAAAATCTCAGTGCAATTGGAGGAACTGACAAATAAATCAATAATCCAAATCAAATAAATAACATATTTTAAAGTTGTCACTATTTCAAATTCTTTTTCTGAATTGATCCTTATTAGGGACTAAATTAGCCAAGATTTAAAGGACCAACTTTGAAGGATAAATAATCCTTTGGCTGTTGTTAATACCAAATTCGGTTTACAGATTTTTTTAAATAACTTAATGGTTATAACGATGTCATATGATTGCCAATGAGACAACTCTCAATCCATGTCATAATTAGTAAAAAGTAAACCGTTATAGGTCAAAACAGCAAGTTATAAAGAACTATAAACATATACTTTTTAATTTTAAGTTATGCAAATCGGTAGTAAACATTACCATGAGTATTTGCTTATGTTCCGGACCATATGTGATTGAATATTCTGCAATACAAAATGCTGGACTCGTGTAAAAAGTACAAATAAAACAGCGAAAAAAAAAATAATGCGTAGCAACAGATAAAAATGAAAAGGCAATACCGATTATCCAGTTGTCTTGAACCGATATCCAGGTGTTGAGTTTATTTTCTAAATATTGTAAATTGTGAGTGTTCGTTTGAATTAATTAAATAATGAATATCTATGGGCCTCAATCTTACTGCTAGAAACTCTTAGTGTCTAGAACTACGTATTTATCAGCAACGCTGCATACAATAAAACATTGCAATAACATAATTTTGATTTTAATTTGTTATTGATACTGATGATGATACACTTTGTTGAAAACGATGACCTATAGAAACTATAAGTTTAAAGTTGGTTGCAGGAATATTTTTTCAAAGAGATGAACATTTCTTAATGTAAAATGGATAAATTTTTTGTCGCAATATAAATTGAAAGCAACGGCCAATTTGATGTAATGATAGTGCTTAAAGCAGCCTGTAATCTTATCTTTTAGATTAGTCTAGTACATAGAAAGTCTTTAAATTGAATAAACAATGAGAGAATTTGTCCTTATATTGGTAGGTCATTGAACTTAAACGTAATGGGCGTTTCTTTTTGTTTTGCATTAAGGATGTAAGGTTGAGAATTGTTAAGTGTTCGGACTCCTTGGTTTCTTTCCTACGATACAGGGTTAAATATTTTACCCCATAACACCCATTTTTCTGCCAAGTCAGCCTTTTCCTGCCATTGAAGAAAATAAAAATCTGGAAAAGAGATGTTTAACTTATTTTGTTTGTTAACTAAAGCTCTTCTGGCTTATACTATCAATTTCATATTCTAGATTTATATTTGTTTTACAACGTAGTACTAGTGCATCCATAAAAAAGTATGGTGAAAATGTCGAACAAGTACTTTCATGAATATATTAATCCGTTGTTGAAGAAAGAGAACAGAGAACGAACCAACATACACACATAAAGACTAACAACTATTGAGCTTCGTTAAGATTTATAAGTTGATGGTGCTGAGTGGCTGTTAAACATGCAGTTAAATACATAATGAGGACGACAATATGGTATGTATTACGAATATTAATCAAGAACAACACCATGTGCCGGATTTATAACGTGCTAGTCCGCGCAGTGACTGACCGCAGGGAGACATTTCACACACCCGAACACTTATATTCCGACTACGAGCTGACCACTCTTTGCTCCTATACATAAATGCTACTTGCAATGCTTTTAAATATGACTGGGAATTGAACCGGCTAGGTTTTGGACCCTCAACCTACCCCACTTGAGGCGAACAGTTGACACCAACATGGTTTTGCTACTTAGTTAACGCTATTTTCAATTTATCTTACTCTTTATTACAAGCTGTGTAAGTCGAGTTATTTTTTAAATCTTACTTTAAAGAGTGTTAAATTTATATCAAAATGTCAATGAACTTTGAGACAGACATTGATTCAATGTAGCCAAAATAACCATTACACAAGAATAAATTATCTAACTTTTCCCATCATATTACACATTCGACAAAATTTGTAATCTTAATACAAATAAGTAAATGGCGTCAAACCTAACTTTATAATGAGTTTATAGTACACAAAAAACGTCGGGATAGAAAAAACCTTAAAATTGTTGGTATTTAACATGTTTAAGATTACTAAAAAAAATCAAAAACAAACTTGGCGACCTCAGTTCTACAAAGCCCGAGGTTAAAGCAGGACAATATCAAATAAAATATTCAGAAATTATAAGGAATGAAAGTAAATTAAATACAGAAAATCTTATTTAATTTGTTCCATTAATAAAGAAACACGTTTTGATTAATATGTAACAGCTTGATGCATTGCTATTACCCACCGAATCTAATTGTTCTCTGTCAGGATAAAATTGACGCCTGCGAAAAATAAGTTAGACGTAAATTCTCTCCATGCAATCTCCGTTTGCTTTAATAATAGTTTCGATAAATAAAGAATTTATTTTGGAACATAACATTGCATTAGAGAAGCCAAAAGGTTTTATGTCGATGTTACATTCACAATAGAAAGGTCATCTAGACATTGAAATTAAGAATTAAATTACTTATATATTCCAACAATGTTATTAAGTGTAATTATTGTTTCTCCCAGAGTCATTGATCAGTTATGTCGGTGGAATGCATTATTTTGTATATATAATTGAAACACAACATTGAAATCTTCCCCTTCAAATTGGTTTGGAATATTTGGCCTTCTTTTCCATTTCACAACACAACCTCCTCATGAAAGGTAGGGGGATTGGGTCGTTTTGGCATAGATGGATGTATAGATATACATATCAACGTCCGGTTGAAACTTTCCAAAAAAACATTTTTGATAAAACTGGATGTTTTCAAATATGAAAGGATTTTTAATACTTTAAATATGGTCAATTTCTTAACTTCGGCTATAGATGTAAGACAACCAGAGACAAATTTACAAAACGGAATCACATTGAACTGTTTTCGAACTATTTCAGTATCAATTTGGAGAGCAAAGTTTCAATGAGTGTTTCTGCAATGTATAGTAGCAGTTGTTTAGTCGATATCGTTAGTGTCAGTTATATCATTCATTATGGAAAAATCATTGATACTTTTAAAACTTTTAAACTATTTCATAAACATTGATCTGGCATATATAACAACTAACATCTAGGTTAATTATTTAGTACTCTAGTGTTTCACTTATCGTATGTCCAAGTTATTACCCAAGCTGGTGATTCTGTGCGTTCTATCAGTCAATGTCCTCTCGATGGTGCTTGGTTATTAAGTTTGTACTTTTTTCTTAAGTATGTCAGAGGTATTACTCAATCTGGTGTTTCACTCAAATGATTCTGTGCCATCTATCAGTCAATGTCCTCTGGAGGGTGCTTGGTCATGAATTTTGTACTGTCGTTAGCTTATTGCACGTCCATGTTATTACCCCAGCTGGTGGTTAACTCAAATGATTCTGCGCCTTCTATCAGTAAATGTACTCTCGGGGGTACTTTGTCATGAAGTTTGTACAGTAGTTTTACTGAATGTTTATCTGAGGTATTACTAAAGCTCAAATGGTTCTGTGCCTTCTGTCAGTCAATGTCCCCTCGAAGGTGCTTGGTCATTAAGTTTGTACTGTAGTTTTACTAAATGTATGTCAGAGATATTACTCAATCTGGTGTTTAACTCAAATGATTCTGAGCCCTCGATCTATCAATTGACGTCCTCTCGAAGTGTTTGGTCATGGAGAAGGAAAATACCATTGATAAAATAATAGTCCATTTTGTAGACTTAATTTAAAGGATGAAGATGTAATATGGAAGTTATAAATGTGGAATCAAATCTAGTCTGTTTAGTATGTTTACAATCAACCGCATTAGTTTTAATTTTCTGTATAATTTGCTGAAGAAAAAACTAATTTTAAATCAAAAGTAAAAGCTTTTTCATATCAAAATTCAATAGGAAAATTATAAAGTAATCAAACAGACATAACGCAAGAAGTTATTTAAGAAATTTATGGCTACATTCAAAGTTTAATGCGGTCATGTACTTTCAAAGAATTCAGTCAGCTCAGAAAAAGTGTCTCACAAAGGGTATATTGAAAACAAAGTTCAAACAGTGAAAAATGCCAATTTACTGTCTAGTTTGTTTTTACAATTTTACAATTTGCAAAAAAAAACATTACCAGAAACCTATTCAAGTACATGTTGTAATTATCATATTTTAATTTACTGTTAGAGATGGGTTAATTGTTGTTGCCGAGAGTCTAACTATTATCCTAGGCACAGTAAAATTGAAAAGGCAATGTTTTGAGATGACGACGCTTTTTTTTTTTTTTTCCAATTTAGTCATGTCATTACGTTTCATACCAAACGCAATACGAATATCTTTCAATAACATCATTACCAAAATAGTTTACAAGAACTTTGAGCTTCTGGTGGGAAACTATGCTAATGACATTCTAAATAACGAAAGTTAAAGGCATTTGTTTTTCTTACCTCAAACAGAGTTTAAATGGATAACTGATATTAAGACAATGAAGGATCGACATTGGTATGATTGAACTAAAAAAGATAGTTTAAAACCCACCACATTTTCAAGTCAGGAAGTTGTTGGGGTTTTCGTTATTTGGAGATTGGAGTGAACCTGACAGAGCTTTGATCTTAAACATTTCTGTTAGCATTACAACATTTATAGACTGGTTTCCTGTCGATATCAGTTTGGCAACAAGAGGGACTCAAATAACCGCATGTCTATTGTCTTTATATTGAATTTCTACACTCTATACAGTATATTGATAATTAGTATTAAAAGTTATATAAGAGTGGACAGAGTGAATCGAACATTTGTTGTGCCATTCACAGAGGGTGTATGTTGAAAGGCAGAATATAATATGCTCTATCGAATACCCACAGTCTGAATTTCTGACCCATTATACCGTTTTTAAAACTTTACAGGTTCTTATGCAATTTGAGTTTCCAATGTTTTTTTGGACATTTGTATCAGAAACATTCATAATTCTCCAAAATGTGTGGTGTGAAGCCTACGGTCTTCCTAATAATATTGAAGCATCTTGACATACCATTTTTCAATGTTATAAAAGAGCAATATAATGAAACAGAATCTTCAATTAAATATTAAAGTCAATTTTCTAAATATTTTAACATTTCAAAAGGGGTAAAACAAGGGGATTCATTGAGTCCAACATTATTTAATATTTTTATTAATGATGTAATCAAAGAGTTAGATAAAAGAAATTCAGATCCAGTTACATTAGTTTCTTCAAATATTAACTCTCTTCTATTTGCAGATGATCTTCATTTAATATTTGAAAATAAAGAGGGATTACAAAATAGTTTAAACAATTTAAGTGCTTTTTGTGATAATTGGCAATTAAGTGTAAATGTAAATAAAACTAAAACTATGATTTTAAAGCAAAACTGTTCCAAAACAGCTAAAAAAGGCAACAGTAGTATACCGCTGTTCAAAACTCATAAATCCAGGGACAAAAAACAAAATCGGGGTAACAAACTAAAACCGAGGGAAACGCATTAAATATAAGGGGAGAACAACGACATAACACCGAAACGTAACACACACAGAAACGGACCAAGCATCAGACAAAACACCACGAGAATAACAAATATAACAAGAAAACCAAATACATGAATTTGGGATAGACAAGTACCGTACGCGTGCCACGTCTGATCTCAATATCTCAAAAACAAGAGAAAACACAAACGACTCAACGTTAAAATGCAACACACACAGAAACGAACAATAATATAACAATGGCCATCTTCCTGACTTGGTACAGGACACTTTTAAAGGGGAATAAAAGTGGTGGGTTGAACCTGGTTTTGTGGCATGCCAAACCTCGCACTTTAATGGCAAAGTTAAATATAACATTGAAATGACAACATAATATTACAGGACTACAATACAAATGAATAGGAGAACATATTAGACAAAGAAAAACATGATTAATAGATAACAAAAAGCATCAGGTTTAAAATTCAATACGCCAAAAACGCGCCTTGTCCACACAGGACTTACAAGTGACGCCCAGATATAAAAGATCGAAAGTGAAAAAAGTACAAAGTTGTACAGCACTGGAGATAAAAAGTTGAAAAGGTTTCGCCAAATACGGCATTGTTTTTATGCCCGGGATAAGAACATTCTTATTATATAGAACAATTCATGCTATTGCAAACAGTAAATTTTATCAAATGAATATGAAAGAGATATACATAAAGAAACTGAAGTATTAACTAATTACAGAAAACTAAATTACACCCGAATACATAAGCCCAGATACAAAAGATCAAAAGTTGAAAAGGTTTTGCCAAATACGGCATTGTTTTTATGCCCGGGATAAGAACATCCTTATTATATAGAACAGTTCATGCAATTGCAAACAATAAATTTTAACAAATGAATATGAAAGAGATATACATAATGAAACTGAAGTATTAACTAATTACAGAAAACTAAACCCGAATACATAATGCTATTAAAGTTTAACACAGAATAGACACACCCGAATCAGTCCAGGCGTCAACGTAATTACAAAAATGTGACGTCACATACGATGGCGGAAAGGTACAAACGTTATGCCACATTTGAATTTATGAAATTTAGAAACAGCATGACGTCACATATGAAAAACTATCAAAGTGAGATAGAATTAGGATTGATTTAAGATTATATCAGAACTAAATACTGATAATTAATTTAAACAAAATGCATATTGCAATACTTATTAATAGCAATTAACTGTAATATATATATGTCCAGTTTGTTATGAATCCAACTTCAAACCTAAATAATCGTACAAAATTTAATATAATTAATAAAGACGGTGATTAATTTTTCTATCCGTAACACCTAAATAAAATAAAAAGACGTCAACACATTTGACAAAATCCGATGAGAATTACAAATATAACATTAAACATGTAAACTAAATACATGAATTTGGGATAAACAAGTAACTCATTTGCAACATACAAAGATATTCCAATATCAGACACAAATGAGTATAAATTTTTAGGAATGTTGATTAAAAATAATGGAAATCTTTCGCACAGTACTATAGATCTAACAAAAAAAGCTAAAAAAGTTCTCTTTGCGATTATTAATATTTATTATTATTATTACAATTTTTCTATAGCGCTTAATCGAAAACAATATTACTCAAAGCGCTTTACATCACATGTTAAACGAAATATACACACAGACAGTGATAAAAATATAAAACATGAACCCACAAAATAAATATTTAAGTGTTAAAACTTTTCTAGATAAAAGGATTAATAATGTGAAATTTTTTACAAAAAAGTGGAATATATATATCAATGAATAAAAAAAAAAACGAGTAAAAAATTATACTGAATAAAGTTGGTAAAATAAGTAGCCAAAAAAAGTCTATATCAGATTGCTATTACAAATTATCTAATATAAGTTAAAAATTTGAAAACGTATTCAAAAGATGGAAAAGGAATATTACCATGTAAAAATATAATTACTGAAATGAAAAATATGTGTGCTACTAAAAAACATACAATGTCCATATTATAAATGAAATATATCTCCAGTTAAAAGAAAGGTTCGATAAATCAAAAGCAGGCTAACGTCTATGGCACAATGTATCAAAGAAGCGAATTTAAGGGATTAAAAATGCTTGTCCAAAAAAGTGAGTTTTTAAGTTCTTTTTGAATACAGACACCGACTTTGCATTTTGAAGTTTTTTTGGTAATGCATTCCAAAGGATGGCCGCTGCTTGATCAAATCTTATATTGCCGTAAGTTTTGGTTCGCACAATAGGAGTTACAAGTGTTAAGTTGTTTTCAGACCTTAATGATCTTGATGGCCTGTATAAATTTACAAGTTCACTAAGATATAATGGCGCTTCATGTTTCACAGACTTGAATACATATAATAATATTTTGCATTGCACCCTGTAGTGCACAGGCATCCAGTGAAGAGACTCAAGTGTCGACGTAATGTGTTCGTATTTCTTTTTTCTTGTAACCACTAGCGCAGCAGTGTTCTGAACCCTTTGTAGTCTCTGAATCATGTAAGCTGGTAGTCCATAGAGTAATAGTACTGCAACTGACTTCGAAAAAGACGCTTAGTTAACGAGTTTAATGGTCCGGAATAACACACGGCTGCAAATTGTTTTAAATAATAGAATAATATCTATATTTTAATTTCCGTCGGGTCGTAAAAAGTTTCTATGGTCACATTTTTGTATTTTATCCCTTTAATGGGGGTACCCCTCAATTAACGGTTTTGGGTAGTTACCTTAAAATCCAAAAATATATTTTTTGGTTAAATTTCCCGCTATTTTCGTAAATATTTTCTATGCACATATCATCAAGGATCATCGGAATGATGAAGACATAAATATTATACCATCTCCAAGTAAAACTTTCAAACTTAAAGTTGGCTGTTTTTTAGATAGAAATTTAGCGCGTTTTTCTTTGAAAACGAGAAAACAAATGATTCAAAAACAGTATTTGACATTTGAGAGGACACAACATATTATTGCGATACTGCATGCAAATTTTGTTGGGCAAATTCCAAACAATTTTGTCAAAAACTCAAAAATAAATACACCATTTGTACCTTTTTTAATTACGGAAATTTCCTATCCGTCAATCAGCTCCACCATTTATTTTTTCATTCACAATCAATTTGATAGTTTCGATGTGATTATGTAGATTTTGTAGGAGAAGTTAATTTATTTTTGAGAGATTTGAATATATATAGTAGTTCTTTCGTGTATTTTCTCTAAATAAGTTATATTTTTGTTAATAAAATTTTGACTTTATCTAAAAGTTAACCAAATCCTTCGGATAAGAGGTTTTTCCGGATAATGACTATAGTTGACATTGTGTGAAAATACATTGTATGTCAATGTTTAACCTCAGCGCAATTAATATGCATGCAAGTGGTCGGGGGAAAAGTACTATTGAAGTTTCGCAGAGATTTGGTGTGTGACAAGGTAATGCTAAAACCAACTTTTCTTGATATTCTGCTTTCCGTGGGCGAATCATCAGTGATGTTATGAGACTTGCACCAGAAGGCAAAATTGGTGCGTCTTTAAATTAAATTGATTGATTGATTGTTGGTTGCTTAAAGTCCAGTGGCAAATATTTCATGCATGTTCAGGACGAGAACGAGCTAACAATAAAAACAATAGGTAGGTTTTGTCATAATAGAGGCCATTCGGGATGATGATCGGGAAAATTTAGACTGCCACTGGAAAATGATGGGATATTGGATTGGGACAGAAATTTTCTATTGCAACATGCCACCTACGGACCCCTTAAAGAGTTGATGCAAAGGTTTTTAACGTGCAAAGAACGTGACACTCCCTTTACACGAGGCAGCGGACTTAACGTCCCCATTCTGACCGGACGTGACTGCGAACTTGATACATCCCGCACAGCCAAACGGACGCCCAACTTCGTTTTACTGCCGGTCGGGGGAAGACCAAGTGACCATATTTCATTTCCCCAGTCACCCCTAGGGAACTTTAAATTAGAAACAACAGAAATCCATATATGTGATCAAACTGATCGACAGGTAACCTCACAACCTGACACTTTTATACGATCTCGCGCTCAGTTTCTTCCTTGTAGTTTGGATATGAAAACAGGGTTTTTGTGTAAAAGAAAAACCTTTAAAAAAACAAAAAACATCGCAAAACTGAGTCCTCTAAACGTGTTAATAGTCTTTTAAGTTGTGCTTATTAATGTGAGTAATCATTTATCCATGTATAACCAAGTACTTATTGAAGTCAACACCTGAGCAATTAAGTAAAACAGTCACTGAAAAAATAGAATTTGAACTTGCTGTCAGTTCATTAATAACGATTGTTAGTGATGTGATTTGTTTTTCCATAAGAATAAGCCTGTCTCATGTAGCACTTCCCCTATATATACCGATCAATTTTACCCAAGATTGTCTCTGATGCTTACCAAACTGCCAAACTCCAGAACTAACTAGATATTGTGACACCTTACAATTCAGACACAGTGGGGCCAAGGGATATGAATTATAGAGTTTAGCTCTGAACTCAATTTAGGGGATGCCATATCTGCTGCAGGAAAATTGAAGTCTATATTAAGATTTTCAGAATTACACCAAGGTGTGTCTGAAAATATCAAGGATACATTAAAAGAAGAACAATTACTTCATCCTGCCACCAGTGGTCTTATGAGCTATGTTCTCGTTTTGGTATTTCTATGGAAATGATGCCCGCATAGCTTGTTACTAGATATAGGAAGATGTGGTATGAGTGCCAATGATACAACACACCATCCAAGTCAAAATTTATAAAAGTAAACCATTATAGGTCACGGTCCGGTCTTCAACACAGAGCCTAGGCTCAAAAGTTCATTTGATAGTTAATCGATGAAACATAACACAAAGGCGCTTCTGAACCGTATATTGTACCTAAAGATAACAAAAATTCGTAAATGTATGGCTATTCCAAAATCAATCGTTTCTGTAGCAACATTCGCCCCTTTACATTTGGGACTGGCAATGCAGATACATCATGCATATGCATATGGGAATATGGGTCACGAACATTGATCGAAACTTTGTACTCGCATTTCTTTTGTGTTTCCTATGCAAAGGGAAGACTATATCTGACGAGTTTGACCAAATCATGACGGTATTTACGCTCCAGATAGCATTTGTACTAAAAAAAACTGTGTTTGCTTTGAACAAACTCTGTCCTGCGTCGAACTTGTTCTTATAAAAAAAAGTGAAGTGTCTTGTAATGCTAATACGCGTACTGAATCCGCATGATGACTAAGAGATTGATTTATGTCCCTATTTTATAAATACTTGAGCTATAATTGTGTGTCGCTTTTAAAAGTTATATAAGGATCATGACTGAATCTGAATTACAACATTAGAAAATTGGCATTGCATTGTATAATTTTTCATCCTTCCCTTAAAAAATCAATGAGTTAACTTTTTTACCAGGATTATCCTACAAAAAAAATGTTCATGCACCAAACTGACTTTGTTTTACACTCAATTTTTTTTTTAAACCTCGCATTCGCCTCGGGTGATTATAGTATATTTTGTGTTATTACTGCTCTGTCCAAACTTTGCAAATACACAATATGTATTTATCTATAACTAGATACTAATTTTCACAAAATACACAACCTTTAAGATGCAAAATTAAAAACACTGTTTCAGCGCTTGAATTTTGTTTTTTTCAAAGATAGAAAAAATATTGAAATAATTTGATAAACTGGTGTTTTATACTTTAGAAAATAATTCTGTAATATACTATAGTGAAATACTATACACAATATGAAAGTTTATGGATGTGAAAAGGTCAAGGCCACTTCTTCTTTTGCTATGTCTTAAATGGAAAAAAATCAGAAGGTTCCAAATCAACGCCCTTTTGTAATGGCAGCTCTTCATATAATTAGTCAAATTTGTCGTTTTAACATCGTTTATAGCATATGCTTATGATTGAATCGTTTTTGTAGCATTCTATTGAATAAATATCAGAATATTTCTCCTTTTTGTTCTTGTGTTTGAAATATTGATATTTATAGGTCTGACCTTTGACCTCAATTTCACAAAATTGTGACCACTCTGGATTTTTACGACCCAACTTTTCTTATTGTACACGTTGTCCTCTTTCCATCGATATATAATTTAGGTGTGTGTTCTTCCGGACCATTAAAGTTTAAAAAAATTAACTCTGGTTGCAGTACTATAAAGCGTTGCCATAATCCAAACGAGAAATGATTAACGAATTGACCAGAGTTTTGCATGCATCCTCGTTGATGTACGGACGTATGCGGCCTATATTTCGTATTTGATAAAAACATGATCTCGAAACTGAACTGACTTGTTGGTGCATTGACAGAGTCTTATCAAAATGAACGCCCAGATTTTTAATACACTCAGAACTTGTAATGATGTTTCCTTTAAAGGTGAGATTGCAATCCTTCAAATCTTTCACTCGGTTTTTCGGAGCAAATAGCATCAGTTCCGTTTTGTCCTCGTTCAGTTTAAGCATGTTTACACACATCCAGGAACTTATATCGGCCAAACAGTCCTCAATTCGATTCGATGTGTTTTTCCAGTTATCAAGAGGTTCGAAAACTAAATAGATCTGCGTATCATCGGCGTAGCATTGATAAGACATGTTGTGACGTCTACAGATTTCGCCGATCGGCTTCGAAAATATAGTATATAGCTTGAAGTCATATACTAGACCATTGAATAATATACCAGTTAAAGTTGTAAATAATCTCTTTGATTCATCAGTTAAACCTATAGCTTTATATAATTCAGAAGTTACATTTTTAGACTCCTATATAACATATTTTAAGGCCAAAAAAAAGAGCAAATAACTCTGGAAAACAATTGGACCCCTTTTATTTCATTGATAAAACACCTATAGAAAAGTTCAGCTTCAGTTTTGTAAATATACACTTGTTATAAGGAAAACTTAATCAAATGTAGGTGCAAGAGCTGATCTGCGGAGACTTCCTCTGGAACTTAATATTAAATTTCAATCTATATTGTAACTTATTAGATTATATTCTGATGAAATTAATCCTCTCTTAAAAGAATCTTTTATTTTGTCACAAAACTTAGACTCGGCAGGAATTTATTCTTGGTTCTCATATGTAAAACATTTTGTAGAAGAAACTGGTATTGATTTGAACACTTTGAAAACATATTCTTCACAAAAGATAACTAAAAGTATAAGAGAACAAATAAAATTAAAATTGAAGCATCTTTATGAAAAACTAGTAAATGATAAATTATCAGATATAAAGAATAACAGCAAACTCACTATTTATAAACATGTAAAAATAAATAATACAGAAGAAAAATATTTAACTTGCTCAAAACTTGAATTCAGGAAACTGATAACAAAATTTAGATTAAGTGACCATAATTTATTAATAGAAAAGGGAAGATACCTTAAAATATCAAGAGAAGAAAAATTATGCAAAAACTGTAAAATAAAGGCAACAGTAGTATACCGCTGTTCAAAACTTATAAATCCATGGACAAAAAACAAAATCGGGGTAACAAACTAAAACCGAGGGAAACGCATTAAATATAAGAGGAGAACAACGACATAACACCGAAACGTAACACACACATGTACAGAAACGGACTTGAAGATTAAATTCATTTCTTTTTATATTGTAATAGAAACCATAATAATAGAAAAGTTTATTTTGATTTTTTGATAAATGAGAATATCCACTTTATAAATTAAAAGGACATAGATAAAATAACATATATACTCAACCAAAATTTCACACATTCAGGTAAATAAGCAAGGATCCTTTTTAAAACAGTCTATTGAACCGAGGACAGGGGACTTTAAAAATATTTACTTTTATTGTGTATATTAATGATCTTGTTGGGTTTTTTTATTTTCATTTTATTATGTTGTGTCACATACTATAAATATGTAGTTTCATGGCAATAAAGATTTTAATTGAAATGAATTATTATTCTTACACAGGGATTTAAAAAATAATAGTTAACAAGAAAGTGAATCAATTTGCCTATCTCATCGTATGGACATTGTTTTTCTTGTCAAGAAGGAACCTACCATTATAGGGTTGTAACAATATAGACGATTGTGTAGATGACTACTTTAACTGATGCATTGCCATCTATGATACTTTCTCAGAGGTAGACTTGTCTTGAAATAGATGATCAGGAAATGGTCCAACACCTTCATTTAGTCGATAAATCATCATTGCAACAGTTTTTTATTGTTCCATTTGCACAAATTAAAAACAATTTGCTGTTCCATGCGTTAACATAACGATTTAGACCAATCTTAATAGAATAGAATCATACTTACAAATCAAACATAAACAAATCAAGTTGTAATGTGAGCACATGATTCATACATCTTAAAAATGATCTTTATCAAAAATGATTCTATATATCTGTCTTTGCTTTAAAATGTTATGTTCTCGATTTTTTTACTATGAGAAATTATAGTGAATAAAATATATAGCTTTATTGACAGTTTTCAGTCCGCAAACAGCAGGGATTCTCGGTATTGTTTGAAACCTTAGCTATCTTGATAATTGAACACTGAATATAGTTTAACATATTTGATGTACAGAAACAACTAAATTTTGTTAGTGTGTGCTTTATATCTAGTTCTCTTGCTAAGGTTGTTTGGTTATGTCTGTCTGCTTGTTGGTTGGGTAATGAATTAGGACAAACCAATTTGTTTTCTAGGAAGTACCTGCTCCGTTTTGGAAAAAAAATAGTAATGGTACAAAATTTTAATGTTCTATTTATTTTATAAAAACGAATTTGCAGTAGTTGTAATGTTCCTAAACCATGTTATGGATTTCAATGAAAAGAAATTCAAACAAAATCAGGTTTGAAGAAGAGGAAAAAATGTAATCTTAACCACAATGAACCATAATGAGACAAGAAAGCCTTTGTTGAAGACCAATTGGTGGCTGCTTTCTGCTCGTTGGTCAGGTTATCGTCGACACATTCCCAGTTCCCGTTCTTTATTGTAATGACTCAGTACGCCTCAAAACAATTAAATATATGCACTATTGAAAAAAAATAATTGTAATACCCGCTTCTATTTTATCGGAGTAAAACAAACTTTACAAGGAAAACGCATATAAAAGTATTTCACTCTCTTGCCTCATATTTTTTTAAACAGATGTCCGAATGATAAGAAATAAATTTATATGGTCTCATAAACAGGAGACAACAAACGCCTTTTAATGGCCAAATATGACATCTCTGACTTCCTCTTAAGTTAGTCCAACAATACTACAAGTTTCCTTTAAATCAAACATAACTGTTTTCAAAGTAGACATGTCCATCCATATATATTAATGAAAAGTTTGTAATTGCCTGTCTGGTTTCCAATATGAAATATACTTTGAAAGGATGAATGAACTCGCAAATCTAGAAGTCTTACCAGGTATACATTTCATAAAGCAAAGAACGAGTAAACATAATATGTAAATATACATGGCATGTTATCCTAATTATATATTTAGTTACTTATTTTAATATTAATTTCGTTTATTGACTTATCAACATAAGTATAATTCATTATTGCTATTTTCTAATTTATCTGTCAAATCCCGTTTAAACAATTGATTGAAATTGAGAATGGAAATAGGGAACGTGTCAAAGAGACAAAAACCCAACCCTTGAACATATTTGATTGATTGATTGATAAATATTTAACTCCACTCTCTGCACTGTTGGATATACAAATCTGTTAGTGAGTGTGAACCGCTGTCTTGCAATATACAAAAGGACGAAAACCCAAGCTCGAAAGAGTCACTTTATTCCCTTGCTAATCCCTACAACTCTTGACACAGTAAGTGAATCACGCCCGGCCCTACTATAGAAACATGATCAATAAAACGTTAATAAAAATTTGAAAACACATATTTATATTAAGAAGTCCATAATAGCAGGGTTTAAGCTAAATTGACATAAACTATATGATAAGATAATCACGTAATTATTTTATTATTCTTATAATGTTTTCTTTTTTGTTTTCTTTACTGACCCCAAAAACATTTTAAATACTGACTCTACTTCGTGGCAAGTTATAATCGATCCATCGTTAATTTTGGTGTTCGGCTATTTTTCAATAATCTTCTCCTCTGAAATTTCGTGCATCATATTTTTTTTTAAATGTCCGAATGGTAAGAAATTAATTAATAAGGCTTCATAAACAGGAGACAAAAAACGCCTTTCAATGGCCAAATATAGCAATTCTGACTTCCTCTTAAGTTAGTCCAACAATACCACACGTTTCCTGTAAATCAACCAGTGTCTAGTATGAAATCTACGTTGAAAGGATGATCTCACAATTCAAGAAGTCTTACAAGCTATACATTTTCACAAGTCAAAGAACAAGTAAACATACACTACGTAAATATTCATGGTATGTCATCTTAAATATATTGATGAAAATAAGCAACCGTTGTTAAAAACAGCGATATTTTTAAATTTGCAATTTAGTTAAATATTTAAAATTATTTTCGTTTCTTTACTATAATCTATTTTTCCTATTTTTGTAACAGTTTATTTTCTAAAATTTATCTGTCAAATCCCGTTGAAACAATTGATTGATTGGTGTTTAACGCCAGTTTCAGCACTATTGGATATTCTTGACGGCCATTTTATATTGGTGGAGGAAGCCACAGAGAACAACTGTACTTCGATGGGAACACTGTCAATCCTAGTCAGTTAAGACTGGATTCGAACGCTTGCACGTGACTCTAAAGGACAACCTGCGTGTTGACAAGATAGTGATACAGTAGTTGACTACTTAGACCAGTCGGCTTCCGAAGCATCTCGGTTGCAACAAAGTTTTGATTTTTTTAACCGTTGCATATGAATTCTTTGTGTTTTAAGAACATTCTAAAGTTCAAATATCTATGAATGGGTCTGGTTTTCGTGACTAATATTTTGGTTAAAACCTAAAAAAGACTCGGTATTTAACGCACATTCAAATAGTATAAAGGAATAGATTCGCTGTAACTATTTACAATGGAAGTAGTATACAACTAAACTAACGGTCTTGATTTTACCAATTTCATATAAAAAATTAAAATTTCATTTCGTTAAATTTAATTAAATAGTGCATAATAACTTTCCCTTTCAAATTATCAATATCGGAATAAATACTGATAAAATATGCAAAACAAGCCAGGATAGTGCCGCGATCTGCTTGATCATACCGATAATCAAAACGCTATTAAAATTATAAAATATAATTTAATGAAAACCCACACGAAGAATTACAGAGAAAAAAAATATATTGATTTTATCTGAAATGCAGGTCATAAGTGAACGAATAGTCAAAACTTTTGATCAAAACAACATCAACCCATTACATTATTCTCTTTGTAATTTTTACTACTTAATGGTGTACTTTATGTAGATAAATCATGATTATAAGCGATTTAAGACCTGTGATAGTATTTGATTTCTACCTTTTGCTTACGTTTTTGTTTAGAATTATTCTGTTACTGTATTCGTTAGTGTGAACTGCAGTCTTCTACACGTCAAATGCAATCCACATACTTTTCATAAATCTGTTCCTCTGAAACGGCTGGGTCGCACCAACCTTAGATATATACTTTTTCAAATGTGTCCGATGGCCCCGTCTAACAACCAAATTGACAACATTGCTTGGATGATTTTATGAGTTAAACACAAGTTATCGTCCTATAATATCGTTAAAAGTGTTCCAGATAGAAAAAGCCCATGGATGCCATCTTTGATTTATAAACAAACAAAAAATACTAATGACTCAACCTTTCGACTTACAGAAGCATACACGTCGACATCAAGTAACATGTTATGATAACGAGATCATAATATGTTGGTGTCCAACTTATAAGAGTACTTTAATAGTTTGTTCCGACTTTTGTCGGTCATTGTATTCAAGCGAAAATAATGACTGTATAGTTGGGGTTAAGTAATTCATATCTAAATAAAAGTCATGTATTGAAATTAACTAGTAAACTCCCGGATACCAGTCATTGATAGACTTGACCTAGTGCAAACATATCCTACAAAATCTGTTTACTGAATGATAACAACTCTACAGTCTTGCATTTTTTCGTATTTTCAACTGTTACTGTACTCTTAACAAAAGATATCACTCTTATTTAACCATTTTAATACTAGTAGAACATAATTCGAACTTTCTCGGTTTTAAAAAATGTCTATAAGTATATTGTAAACATAAAATGACGCTCAGTCAATTCATTTACTAATTCTGTAAGGTAAAATAACAAAAATACCGGAGTCCAAGGACAATTCTGATTTGAGAGTCCCTTATAAAATGACAAAATCAAAAGCACAAATACATCAAACGAATAAAAAAACAACTGACATATTCCTGACTTGGTACAGGCCTTTACTTATGGAGAAAATTGTGGATTAAATTAACTATATATAAAACCTCTCGTTTGCATTACAGTCGGGTACAATTCAATTATAATATTAATCACTATAAAAACCAACAATTACAGGCAACAAAATAGCAACGGTATATAGACAAAGCCAATAGACAAAATGAAAAAAAGAACACTACAACATAACACAACACATTAACACGTAACGAAGATAATAAACAACGTCATTCCAAACGCATACTATTGTAAGCTTACGTTTCAACAAAGCAGCTACTGGTAACTAAATGAAAGTTCTTATTTATAATTATATTTATATTGCTGTATTCCATTTAAGAATAAAAATAAAAGAAGACATAGATTTGTGTCTATAAGACAAAAAATAATAAATCAAGTTGTGCTGCAGATGATGATGTATATCATAAAATATGTTGAAAGGGCAATAACCACTGATTGTGTATTCAGAAAATTAACTGTACTTTGATATAATGGTTTTTGTAAATTTCTCTTTTTTTAACACAAATATACACATATGGTTTTTATTTTGTAAACTTTATTAAATCCGGTTGAATTCATGAATTGATTTATAAAAAAGATTCTTGCATAAGAGTAACTTAAGTTTGTCAACAAAGTTTTGAACAGAAAAATAAATAACTTTCTTAAGTTCAATCGTTAACGTTTTGGTCTGTTCGTCAGGATTGGTCTTTTTCTGACAATGAAAAGATGAGTTCGATCTTGGGTGGAGCGCAAATTCAAACCGCATGCATTACTGAATCTTTGTGAAATGGAAGTAAAAAATAAATTACTAGACTGACAGTCACATTCTAGTTATTATCAGTCTAATAAGAAGAATTGAAAATGCAATTCGTTGACAAATGTAAGTAAAAATACATTGCAACTTTCCCACTCATATTATCTATACCAGAAAAAACGTAATAAACATCAAGATCAAACAGGATAGCTCCGCGATTAGCTTGATCAGACCAAAAATCAAGATATAATTAAAATTGAAAAAATATATATCAAAATGAAAACCTACACGAAGGATTACAGTGGAAAAAAATATTTTGATGTCTTATCTGAAATGCAGCTTGTATTGATATTTATATATTGTATTGATTAGGGTTAAAAGTGAACAAAATTTAGATCAAAACAGCATCAACTCATTATATTTTCTTTTTTTTTGTGGTAATTTTTACTACATAGTGGTGTATTTTATGTAGATGATTCATGATAACACGCGCTTACATCTGATTCGAAACCATAATGTACATAAAACTTAATTTTCCATTTAATAATTAAATTACTTTTTTATATTCTATTTACAGAAAAGTCCTGTCAAATAAATATTTGTATTAAAACTACTTTGGAAGAGAAACAGGTATCTGCGAGTTTTCAAAAAAAAAATTGAAAATATTTCTTTTGTTCGGTTCAGTTAGAAAAAACTGTAACCGTGTTAGTTAGTGTGAACTGCTATTTTCAAAGCGTGCGTTTTGTCAACAAATTGTATAACATAATAATGGAATAGATTTTAACGTTTCCAGATGAAGATAGAAGGACACACACATACGCACATATAAAATAAGCAGCAACAAAAGTGTTCATCATTTTTAGCATAAGATATGTAATAAGGAGATTTGGTATTGTTGGCAAGAGACAACCATCCACCAGAGATGAAATGACGAAACTAAAAGCAATGTGATTTTCTTTACAGTTTTATTTCTGGTTTCACATTTGTTATTTGGTATGTGATGCATAAAATGTGAAAAAATAACTTATACTAATTTAAAAGTTTTCTAAGTAAACCGTTAACGTTCATAAAAATAAACGTTCATAAACAAACAAAAACTAGAGAGAACTATTATATCTAAAGCTATAATACAATGATCGTAAAGGTTTAGTTATTACTTGTTGGGCAAAAATTTGTCAGTTTGTCTGTCAGTTAGATGCTATCTATAACTAAGACGGTGTTTCGAAATGAAAGAGACGGTGTTTTGAAATGAATGAGAAAGTGTTCTGAAATGAATGAGACGGTGTTCTGAGATTGGTAGCATAAATAAGAGTATATAAAACTCTTATATAGTCCTGGTTTATATCAATGTTTATGTTGTACTAAGTGATTTTCGTTCTATGAGCTATTTGCTTGTACTTTTTGCAGATTGCAGAATAGGGACATTTCACTTAGAACAAGCGAATGGAAACAACATAAAAAAATGTATTTATTGAAATATGACAAATATCTACGTTCTATTGTAATAAGACTTAGAATATCCTACAAATATTTCCGTACCAAATGATCATATGGAAACGGAAGGTATGTGTAACAAACTTGACAAGACAATGGTAGACTATAGTGTCCTCCCAAATTTACCAAATTTACCACAGCCTTCAAGGAATAAAATCCTGTTACAGAAGATTCAACCGGAGACGTGAAATACTGTGAGTAATTGAGATTGCGATTGAAGAAATGAAACTGATTACTAAATAATGAGTGATTGGATGACCCAGTTAGAGCAGAGAGAACGAGGTTGTGACTAATGAGTGAATGAGTATGAGATATACATTGTTAGTGAACGAAAGAGTGTGAGTAAACGGATGTTCATCACAGTGTAAGAGCTCGTGATAAGGTTGACAATTATTGACTAGTGAGTGAACGAGATTATGTGTAATAAGGGTTAATGAAACCGAAGAAGTGGGTGGCGAGTGAACGACAGAGAAAATGGTGAGTGAACAAGGGTGAGAGAATTTGGGTGATTATTGAAAAAGAAAGTGTGAATGATTGGTGACTGAACGATAGTGAACGGCGTGTGACAAGAGTGAGGTGAATGAGTGGAATAATTAGTAATTAAAGCATGAAGTCAAATTTGCCCGGATAAAATGAACTGATAATTAGTGTAAATGTAAAAGTTATGTTATTAAAATGAAATGTGAAATTTCACATTACCTTTCATTTGAACTATTTACCCAGTGAAAACAAAAATACCAAGCAAAACCTGTTGACTGAAAGACATTTTTTGTTCACATGTTTTCAACAGTTCGTATCTCCTAAATCAACAGGTTTTTTTAATCGTATTTTAAACATGAAATGACTTAACGTTACGCAACGACACTTTTCATTATCTCTACCTTTACAGGGAGGGCAAAACCTACACACTAGTCTCCTCAAAAACTTGACACTCAAATGTCTTCAAAATGTTGACATAATGGTGCTCTTACATGGGAATTGTAACAATGAAAGCATATGCTTCCGAATAGAAATAGGAAGATGTGGTGTGAGTGCCAATGAGACAACTCTCCATCCAAATAACAATTTAAAAAAGTAAACCATTATAGGTCAATGTACGGCCTTCAACAAGAAGCCTTGCCTAACACCGAACAACAAGCTATAAAGGGCCCCAAAATTACTTGTTAATATATAATACGTTCCACATTGGTTTAACAGATTTACTAAAATATATTTATATTATTTATACTTTGTTTATAAATCCTCCCTTTTAGTCTGAAACGGGTCAGACGATCTTACTTCTATTCATTTAATTTTTGCTTGTTGAAGACTTTTCTATTGCGACGATAAACACAATCTCATAATATCAATCATTTTCTTAAAACGAAAAGTGTATTCTAGAATATTCACATTTGTTTTAACAATCACGTTTTTATACCCTTATTACAACTTTACTTACCATATTCTTCTGAACTATTTTTTTTATCCCGCAATCGACCAACAAATGTACAAGTAACAGGTACACATAAATATTTGCTTTCTTTGTCCTTGTTTACCTGTTGTAAATTGCAGAATAAAGCAATATATGTACATCGACGGAATTATAAAATACATTTTTACTCGCTACAAAAAAAGAAGAATAGCTCAGTAAGCCTTGATTTTCGTCCTCTTTCTAAAACTGGTACACACCAATTTAGTTTTCCTATAACAATATACACATATAGCGTAAGGTTTTGAAAGGGGCTTCTTATACAGACCTTGTGTTTTCCTTCAGTTGAGTATATTGATTTTGTTTTGTCGTTTTCTTGTTGAGTTATAAAACCAAAACAGTTGAAAAAAAAATACTGAATCAAGCAACTCTTACATGTTGCAAAGTATAGATAGTAGTTTAAGTTACTTAAACAGACCGTTCAATAGACGTCGATGAGATTGCAAACCAACAAGACACACCGTCTTACAAGATTTTTGTTTACATTTTTAGGAAGAAGGTCAAGTAAAATCAATAGAATGTTGTAGCCATGTAATAACATAAAAGTATTTCTTATAATCATATGCATATCATTTTCAGAAATGCAAAATACTTTCAAGGATTATAAACAGGTACGTACTGAAAATTCAGTAAAACTATTTTAGATTTAATATTGTATGTCCTGTGATTTTCATTAATACCAACAAATCATCGGACTGCAACATATGCTTTCTACTGTGAATATAATAGTTCAATATGTGCCGGACTTCTGCCAAGAATGTCTGCCGTAAAATCTATGAAAAGATAAATAACTACTTCTCTTTTTATTCACAACATTTATCAAGCGGATATATGGTTATTTAAAAATCACATGAACATTTTATTTGAGAAGCATTTAAATTGAGGTAAGGAAATGAGAATGTGTCAAAGCAATAACAACCCGACCATAGAGCAGACAACAGCCGAAGGCCACCAATGGGTCTGCAATGTACCGAGAAACTCCCGCACCCGTAGGCGTCCTTCAGCTGGTATATGCCATATACATATGCATATGAATGGACTAAACAACGACTTTATCTTTTACTAACACTTAATTAATTGCATTTAAAGAAAGTATATCTTTCAATCGGATACTAATGATGCGTGTTGCTTAGATTAAGGTATAAACTCGAAAAGAGTTATCCTTATATATATAGGGTGATTTTCTAGTCAGAGGTTTCAGTAACTGTTATGCAACTGTTCGTATCGATCATACTGAACAGTTTGAGAAGCTAAAGAAAAGTACTGCATTTTATAATCGCATTGCAGATTATTGTTACATTGTATATACATATGCACTTTTATGGATCTGTAATCCGTCGATAATTTTATCTTGGCATTGATACTCTTAAAGTTGGATGTGTATTGCTTGATAACTAAGTCTTAGATGCATGGTTGACTTGATAACTTGTTATTGGTTTTGCACTAGTAGTAAGTAACTGCCAGAACTCTCAGACTTGTACTTAGTTTATTTTTGATAATGGGATGTACAAGTACACAGCCACGTCCACATTGTGTTTTTTTTTTAGATGTATTTCTATTTGTATTCATCTAATAGGTTAATCCTTTTTCAACTGATTCTTATAGTTCGTTATTATGATTTACTATTACACTACTGTCCAAAGTTAAGTCGAGGGTTGGGATCCCGCGAACATATCTAACACTATCACATTCTGTATGAGTGTGCCTGTCCCAAGTCAGTTGCCAATCATATCACATCTTATTTTTATATGTAAGTCTTAAAAGCCACTGAACAGTACTGAATTCATAGCGGTGTATGCATCTTAAAATTCGAATAGCCGACACATTCCCCATTTCTTTTCACAATTCTAAGTAGGTTTGTATTCCACAATATTATATTTATTCTATAGATGTAAAAACTTCTTTCAATGACACATACTTCTATAGTAATTTTCTTCTAATTTTTATTTTGTTCACTTAAAGCTCTTGGGTTTTTACAAATGTTCGGGAAGATCCAATGTTAAACGGTACTCCATTTGCTGGACCCTTATTACGATTCTAATGTGCTTTCAAGGTCAATTAACGGGAATCCAAAATGTTGTTTGTGAACAATCACATTCTTTGGACGTTTAAGACATTTGCACTTACAACATTCATAACAAGATCTTCGAAGAATCCGTCTGAAAGCACAGCGGAAATCTCTAGAAAACATCCCATATATAAATGGATTTAACATAGAATTACAATAACCTAACCAAAACATCACAGAAAAAGCCAATGAAGGAACACGTGTCCCCAAAAACGCCTCTATTAGATACATTGTAAAGAATGGAAACCAACACATTGTAAACACTCCAACAATTATGGCAACCGTTTTGGTAGCTTTTGTTTCTTTCAAAATTTTTCTTATATGAATTCTATGACGACTCTCTGGTACTGTAGCCAATGATCTCGATTCCATACTTCTCTTATTCATAGCGTATATAAATGGAGTAGATCGCCTCCTTTTCATAAATGGACTATCTTCCGGAGTTTTTGTATTATTGTTTAGTTTGATCTATTCCATAAATAATATATATTATAAATCTTACAATAAAAGAAAACCATTAAACACATTGGAATATAAAATGAACCCAAAGCGGAATATATCCTGTATCCTTGGGTAGATATGAGTTCGCACTGTGGCGCTGTATTATTACAGACGACGGGTTCAATATTTACCCATGATGAGAAATTGTTATTACCGTAAGTGGTTACGTTTCTCGTTTGGGTTTCTTTGGAATATGAAGTTTTATCATTCCATCCTAATAACGGAGGGATACATATTACAAAGGATAAGAGCCATACAAAAGTCACGAGTACTTTACTCCGACGTCTGGACATAGCACTAGCATACTGTATAGGCTTAGTTACAGCTAAGTATCGGTCAAAACTTATGGCTAACAAATTTAAAATGGAAGCGGTACACAGCAATACATCTATAGCTAGCCAGATACTACACCATACTTCACCAAACGGCCAATATGTCAAAATTTCTAATGATGCCGAGAAAGGAATAACAAAAATTCCCAACAAAATATCGGAACATGCTAAAGACACTATATAAGTGTTCGTGTTTGTTCGTAACTTTCTTGTTGTAATTACTGCAATGATAACTAAACTATTTCCCGCCAAAATGACCAAGTTGATGATGGTCAAAGTTAAAGTTGTTGGAATTAAAAACGAATTTCGTTTTCGCTGATACATGTTTCTTCGTCAGCCATTCCAATTCGATTCTCTAGTTTTTATGTTATTTGCTCAAGTAAAACACAAGCTATGTTGTAATAAACGAAGCAGACATGCCTTTATTCATTCATAATCAAAGCCTTCCGTAGTCAATATAGCTGGTAATTCGTTCTGAAAGAAACGATAGAGACATTAATTAAATATCTTGAACGTAACGAGTGTAACAGTAATAGTTGAATCTCTTTACGATAACTTCTTAATATATAATATATCGTTACAAAATGGTCATTGCTTTCAATCGCGCTTTTATAGCCACGAGTTTTTATAAATTATTGGATTTATAGAAACTGTTGCTTTCAAGAGTATTAATTAATAGATTGCATACAATAGAAGAAAAATCAGTTATTATAAATCAAACTTAGAAATAATATATCTAACTGCTCACCAGCTTACAGTGTCAGCTGAAGCAATCCTTTAACATGCACAATTAAAAAGCAAATTGATTATGAAATAGCAGGTTTTGTTTTTGATTATTATATCATGAGGCACAAACTACTTCTTCAACAGAAAATCTATTGTTACCGAAGAATAATTACTTTGTTTCCAATTCATTTGAAAACTTGCGGAAGACACTTTGGTAATTAATATATATCAAAGCCACAACATATAGTTTACATCCAACATATAGAAAATTAAAACGGTTAATTGATTACGTTTGATCTATTTTTTGATACGTTGAATAACAGAAGAAGTTGCATGCAATATAAATAGACTTACTTCAAAATACAAAAAGTGTATATCCAGAAACAAATCGCTCATATAACTATGAAATGTAACTTTTCATCAAGTATTGACTAAAAAAAATGTCTGATTATTAAATGGAGATGCACGTATAGTTTATACCACCATGGTGTTGACTATAACCACCTTTTATTGTAGAGAAAATTAGCAGAAAATCTGAATGCATCTTTGATTTGCTATGTAGAGCGTATTATTAGATTCTTATAATTTAAGGTTCAATACATAAAATCTAAGCTTCAGATAAACTTTCTGTCAAGATTTGTCGTTTGTAGATGTTTTATCCTGTAATGAAAACACTTTTTTACAATTTGATAAAACTATTGATATCTTATTAGCAAGTTGACAAATGTTAAATAAACAAATACCTATGTTTATCTGTGATTTCCCGAATAATTATTTTTTTCAAATATTAAAACAGATCTAATGGCCTTCGGATGTTGTCTGCTCTCTGGTCGGGTTGTTGTCGCTTTGACACATTCCCCATTTCCCTTCTCAATTTTACTGAAATATAGTGATACGATCTTATGATAAATGAATTACGGTAGAACTGTCAAAACTGTACAGATTGTATCAGTGTACATTTTAGTTTTCAATTCATTAAAAAATAAATAAAAAAAAAATACGCAATTGTTGAAATTATTCCACTCCCCCAGTTGTGTTATATCCTTTTTGGATATTTCATGCACTATAGACTAGAAAGTAGTTGTATGAAAAAAGAAAGAATCTAATCAAACACAACTTATTGATATTGAACAGCTTTCGCAACATACATTACTGTCGAATTTAAAATACGCCTGTTCTGTAGTTTATCCAATTTTTAGGTCCATTGTTAGATCGTTAATTCAAAACGGAAGAATTATCAATTGATATTATAAGTTTAAGATATACGCGTTAGCTCGACGAACCAAAATGACGGGTTGGTTAATTATTTTGACGCAAAATTTGACAGGGGAATTTTTGGTTGGGGCAGACAAAAGTGGACTTGATCGTCGACTTCTGTGCAATGACCGGATATGCCGTCGCCATTGCGATCATACGCTGCGGAATATTTAAAAAATCCAGTACAGCCAAACTGACGATCACCAAGCATCAGTTGTATTGCTGGGCAGGAGAAGTCCTATTGACTACAGCATTCAACCTTCGTGTTTCATAAAAAGGTATGACAAGATCGGTAAATAATTTAAAGTGATGAACAAACGACCTTACCTGTCGACCTATGGCAATTATGTCAAATCTCAAAAACTCATGGCACTAAAAAATTCAGTGTTTCTAAAATGATAAATAGGACACACCCTATATGTGGGATTGGTAAGGTTATAATACGGAAATATTAGTGACGAACAGGTGTTGAGAATTCCGCATATTTTTTTATACTGAGATAAGTTTATTCCGCTGTTACTACTAATATCTTTTTCGTAACGACTTTGTTCACAGGCCTAGATTTATATTTAGGTTTTAAATATGCACGATCTATTGAAGCTGAACGGTAGGCTTCCAAGTATATAAGCAATTGATTTTGCTTCATGTACGCTTACTAGTATCTCCATTGTAATGCCAGTCAATCGTGAAGTATAGCACTTTAGAAAAAATAGAAGGAAAATCACTTCCCCCTTTGCTTTTTTATATACCATTTTGATATATTGGTTATAATTAACCCTTTTAATTTTCAAGATATCATCATGAAGTATAACAAAATTTATCAATCCATTTCACAACTCATACATTTTATATATTTTTTAAATAACATATAAAATGTATGAGTTGTGTAATTTGCCAGGAAATCATTTTGAGGTGAATGAATTATTTTTTTATGTCATTTTGTGATTAAATTATCACATTCTCCTACGTATTACGGCTTGAAACATCAATTTAGAAAAAAAAATCTTACTATAAAATTAAGACTTTCAATCAATTTCTGAAAGTAAATGTTAATTATTCAATGAATTAATTATACAGCAGTATGTTCTGTTGGTGCAAATTTTAGAAAAGCATTAAGACGTTACGGTGTTTTAATTAAGCTGCCATTAATTAAGATCTTAGTCTACCTGAACTTACAAGTGTATAACATTATAACTTTGTAAGAATGTACCGAATGATTTTTTTATTTATTCAATGAAATTCCTATAAAAAAGCTTATGTACAAACATATTATTTGAAGTTTGTACAAATTAAGCGTTCCATCACAAAAATCTTGATATACTTGAAAGTTGTCAGAGGTTCTTACTTTGCATTAAAAAATCATTATTTTGAATATTTGAATAAGACACATATATGATAAACGTTTTGAAAAGCTGTGTATTTGGAACGACAGCTTAAAATTAAAAAAAAAAACGCCTTATTGCTCCAAAGTACTTTTGTGTTTCCATCAAACATCATTTAGCTGGTCTTATGAAAAACAATTTAGATAGCATTGACAAAAACCCGCTGATAAAAATAAGTAATCATGATAATTAAAATCTGTCTATAATAATCATTTAAATTAAAAAAAAAAAGTAACTCCACAGATACAAAATTTATATTACATTTAGAAATTCAGAAACACATGATATATGCTTACTGTCGTACTTGTCATTGTAGACACCCTTCTTGGCAAATTTTTAACAAATTTATATATATATATATATATATTAATAGGTTAAAACGCTTTGTAAATATTCTATGTCCTAGAATTACTATAAATACTTAGGTTAATTATGCATTGTTGCACTTTTGCACAACGATTACTTGTAATCTTGTTTACATAATGTCGATTTATTATTCAGTAATGGATTTGTTTAAGTGAACGAACTGATACCTAGACAGTCTAAATACACAAACTAGAAGTTTGATCTGATTTGTGATTTTGTATGACGTTCTTTGTTGTTATTTTATTGACGGGAAGAAATAATCGTTAAAGACATCGAGTTAATGAAATGTGAAGGTTCGGTTTCACAAATTATTTTGATCTTATTTTCTTCAAAAAGGTATTTTCCGGTGCAAACGCTTAAAACTTGCTTGAAAGAAAGGAATGCTTCGTCAAACAATATATGTGTGTAATAAATGAAACTATGAACCGAATTCTGATCAGGGAAATGACAAAACATATTTGAGTTGAGTGCTTTTTGTTGACCGATATTTGTTCTGTAATTTGAACTATCCTTGTTTGTACAGCTAACTCAAAGAGCTGTATATTCGTACATAGATAGATAATTTGCATTCTAATCACCACAAGGCAAAAATTTAACAGCAGTGGCTGGCAATAAGATACAAAGTGGTATTCTTTGAAACTGATTTTGAATCCGACCGAATATTTATATCTCATTCAAACTATGATGATCATTGCGTTTTGATTTAACAAAAATGTCTCTTTTGGGGTTCCGATTGTACGAAATACATTGCTATTCAAGCAGTCTATGATTCAAATTTGTCAACCCTACCGTTCTAAAAAGAAGTTCATCATGACAGAACAAGTCAGAAATTATCGTAAATATATTGTAGATTAAAAAAACTTTACCTTTGATTTTCGTTGCAAGAAGCATAAGGACATAGGTGGCTCATAGTTCACAGGAAAGTTTAACACTTCGGCCAATCACATTATCATGTTCCTCAATACAACTTGTTTGTCAGTTTTAACCAAATTGTTCAAAAATTGTAAAGAGACAACCTTCTAAAATAAAACCCCGGTTTGGTTACAGGCGGATAAAAATAGAGGCTACCTGAAATTATCTTTCAAATAGATTTTAAATTGTCAATTTAGAAAATATTTCAACCTTTGAAACTACAAGCCAAAATATTTCAACATGTTAGAATATTTTTTACGAACAAACTATCTGTATCTTAATATTTCAGAATAAATATCCTGCTAAATATAGTAAAGAGGTAAATTGACAAATCAAAGATTGAAAATCCGAAGAGACACCAGAGGAGCTGAACGAGATAAGAGTGTAAAAATTAAATAACATACAACAACATGTCGGGAGTCACGTAAAACATCTCGTCAGTCGCTGTCGTTGTCAAGTGGTTTGTTTATTTTGATGATTTAATAAAAAAAAAATCCTGTCTCTTTTGAGTTCATTCATAACTTTCCTAGAAATGTAGACCTTGGTCCATTGTTGAAATGTTATAGGAGTGAATACTACACGATCAATTATCTTTTAATGTCTTATCACGTTTTATTTGAAGATAATAGTCAGTCACTGTTGCGTGGTACTGCTATAGTATTTATGATGCAAAAGAAAAAAATGAATGGATATAGATTTCTTTTCAATTGAGAAAATTGCATTTATATTATTTTGTGAAAGATACACTTACTTCATAACAAAAACAAAAATAGAAAATTAATAAAATATGATGCGTAATTTGCAATTGGCATGCAGATCATTTGATGTTAGTAAACAGATCTGTTAACAAATGTATGAAATTGATTTTTATTTTGCAAATTCATTTAGAAAAGAATATTTATACTCAGATCAAGAAAATGGAGTGTTAAAATTTGTCAAACGAATTTAAACAAGATTCTATTACAAGCAACGTTTACAACACTGCAATCCGACAATATATGTTTATTACAGCAGATCTCCAGTCACACTTTCACGTTTTACTACGTTTTAAAATGCTACGTTTCAACTACGTTTTAAACAAAAATGTCCCGTTATTTTGAAAGATAGGTTTTACTAGATTTGTGCTACGTTCTTATCACGTATTGCTACGTATTAGTACGTGTAGACCCAAGTTTCAACCACACATTGATACGTCTCAATACGTAGTTAACACGTTTTGTTACGTTCTGCTGCGCTTTGATACGTATTTACTAGGTTTCTACTTTGTTTCAATTTTCACTACGTTTGTTGTTGAATTTTCAAAACATACGGGGCAGGTCCCGTTTTTAACAAAGGATCACTACGTTTCGATACGTTTCCTTACGTATATTCCCGTTTCGCAACGCTTTCAAAATATATTAAAACGTAGCTCTTATAACATGACAGTGTGACTGGGGCTGGCTTTGCCCCAGTCACACTGTCACATTTCAGGAGCTACGTTTTACTACGTTTTGAAAGCGTATCGAAACAGGAGTATACGTAACGAAGCGTATCGAAACGCAGAAGAAACGTAAAAAAAAATATTGATCCTTTGTGCAAAACTGGAATTCAACAACAAACGTAGCGAAATTTTAAACGAAGTTGAAATATGGTAAATACGTATCAAAGCTTACAGGAACATAACAAAATGTGCTTACTACGTAGCGAAACGTACATGTATCAATGCTTGGTGGAAACGTGGGTCTTAACGTACTAACACGTAGGAAAACGTGATTAAACGTGGCACAAACCTAGTAAATCTAGCTTTCAAAATAACGGGACATTTTTATTCAAAAATATAGAGATGGGATTTTTTTTTCTGAGACAAGTGCTTGTCGGACCATCCACAAAAACTTGCGGTCATCGAATGTTCCGTATTTCAGTACTTTGGTTTATTTAGGAGAGATAGCATAATGATAATGTTTAGATCGCACTACAAACCATTAAAGTCTGAAATGGCCTATATCTGTACTCAACTGTACTGATTTTTACTCGACCAGTCTGAATTGGTCTGACTTTTACTTGATATTACTCGACCCCAGTCTGAAACATACTTGACTGTACTGAATCGTACTTGACCCTTATCTTTGCCATTGAAAATAGTCTGAACTATTACTCGACCAGTCTGAAACAGTCTTAACCCATTCTCGACATGTACTCGACCTATTTTTCCAGCCTAAACCATACTTAACCAAAGGTCTGAACAATACTCGACCAGTCTGAACCATACTAGACCAAAAAACCTCTACTTTTTTTACTGTTAAAATAAATTTCTTTTTAACTGACATATACAACAGCAGCCAACAAAATTTATAAAAAAAATTAACCTTATAAAAGAAATATATCTCTGATTATATTTAGGATAAAAAATATATTATATATAACTTATATCAAAAAGGGATAAAGTTAGATAAATAAATAAAATTGTTTTTCTGATTAGTGGTGAATTATAAAGTATAACCTCTGCTTTGGGGTAAACTCATAAATAAGATCACACCTGGTCAGAGGTATTAAATTCTAGATAACATTGATTCAAAATTGCAACATCCTGTTTAAATTAAATAACAAGGCCTTTCGAATATACATGTATGTACTAGATAAGTATTACACGAATTTAAGAAAATAGGGCTTTCTTTTTACCTGTAAAACACATATGTACTGAGGTAATTAGAACATATTAAAGTGCTTTATGCATGCCATGTTAATTTGACAAAAAAATACTTAAATTAATTGATTTTTTTTACTGTTACTTTGAAATACATTTCCTTTTTTAAAAAGGTTATCAAGGATTGCTATGAAAATTCTATTATTATGATTATATTAAATTCTTGATTTAATAAAACAAAACAATTAAGCTCTCATTTTTAAAATTTATTAAGTTGTTTTATATACTATTTTATATATATCTTAATAAAAAAACATACACTGCATTATTATCTGAACTCAACTGACACCATAAATCTATACTAGGCTTAAGTTAATGGTGAAAGTAATCCAGTTACCATAAAATACTTCCAAAATATTCATAACATTTTGAATAATATTGAAAATATTAGTCACAATTCATTTTTTTAGATTATTTGATCAGCTTGTTTTATTTATATTTTAAAAGTTGATATATAGTATTAAGTAAGTGTTGATTAATATTAAGTTGAAGTTATAGTATGATTGATTATTGTGAAATTTTAATTTCAATACTGTATTGAATACATTTTTAATTTCAAGTTGTTGTTCAAATTTCATTTTTATTTAAAAAAAATCCTAAATTGATAAAATTCAGTTGATAGATACAAAGAATAGGTCTAGGTTGGTTAAGACTTGGTCGAGTATGGTTCAGACTAGGTCGAGTATGGTTCAGACTAGGTCGAGTATGGTTCAGACTAGGTCGAGGACGGTCCAGACTAGGTCGAGTACGGTTCAGACTAGATCGAGTACGGTTCAGACTCGTATACAATGGTTAAGTACTGGTCAAGTACACATTCAGACTGTTAAGTATAGTTCAGACTACAGTCGAGTATTATCAAGTAAATCTCAGACGAATTCAGACTGGTCGAGTAAAAATCAGTACAGTCGAGTACAGATATATGCCATTTCAGACTTTTAATGGTTTGTAGTGTCGGTAACAGACCATTATGAACCGCCATAAAGATCAAAGTTTATACGTTAGACAAACTCAGTTTTGTTACATCTGTATCCAGAGAACTCTGTTTATATAACGTACTACACAGCATCTTTTTACTTAAACAGCCAATGTCATCTTCGCTTATCATAAAGATATATGAATGTTGTAAATATAATCTAAAGCACCAATTATTTAATTATCTGATAAAACAAAGCATACTTCAAAATCAAAGTTATCATGACATTGCTCTCTTTATCGTGATATCATATATCATCGGAATTATAAAACAATAATTGAAAATTTGAAAATTGCAAATATTTGTTTTTATTTGAGACAATTTCACAATTAACTTCTATAACTGAAGTCGCACAATATAAAGATTTTTTAGTACGTTTATTACAAACAGAAAATATAAGAATGTGGCGGAATTAAACATGTTTGAAGGCGCCCACACACCTCTAACCTGTGGCAGTGGTACACAATGTAAAACACAAGAAAAACTATAAAATCCATTAAAAACGTTTTAACCCATCAGATCGATTCAAAGCAGAAAAACATCCAACTAAAACACAGACCGGATGTGGTCTTGAATTAATAAAGTGTTACTTTATTATTTTTAGTACTAAGTTAATACCGCTGCTGGTGGACTATTAGTATCAAAAGTTATGTTTAGTTAGGTCTGTAGTTTGCCAATGACATTATTTATATCATGCATTGCTTGACCAAAATCACACATGTCGCGTGAAAATGAGATGTGTCAAATTAGATTTGAGACCTACCTAACTCAACATCTATGAAATATTGATACCACAGAAAAGCCAAAAAAAAAAAAGCATCGGTCATATTTTAAAATAGCAAATTACATTCATCAACAATATATACACACTGGGAAATCTTCTCGGAAATCAGTAATTAAACATAAGCACACATATTAAAAGCAAATGTGAAAAATCTTTCTTTCGTTTACTTCTGTTTTAATTTATGGCATACTACAGCTTGCTGATTATTTTGTTAATTTTTTTTATCATGTAATCTGTATTTGTCCATATCAAGATAACACGTTCAATGTCTGAAGGAAGATTATTGTGAACTAACTGGGATTGATGTCACAATAAACTGTAAATGAAATTAGAACGATGTCTCCAACCGTAAGACATAAGAGATTAAGTGAGATTTACGAATATTTGAGGCATTTGATTTATTGACACGGTGACCAACTTATGCTGTATCTCTCAATAGAGCACCAGAGACAATTGTGAACAGATAAATCATTTTCTAAGTTTTGTTTTCAATCAGTAACATCAGTTTGCAGTATCTTGACTTATTGCATAGCAATATAATATTTCACACAGAAAGTAACCAAAAGTTACCGTGTTATAAATTCTATTATCACATATTTGTAACGAATATGTGTGGTTTTGCATATATAATAACCTCCAAAATGTCCGAGGTTAAGAGTATATCGGTTATTGTGCCCTGATTCCAAATGACATGACGTCCTTAACGACGTTTTAATTGCTTTTGTGATAAAAAAAAAAACAAAAAAGATTTCGGACCTCGGCTAAAGCATCGAGGCCGATATGGGAGTCTCGGGATGATACCAGGGCCAATATGGAAAAGGGCATCTTATAATATATACATATTGCACTAGTGCAATAATTCTTCAAAATTCATGACGTCATCAACGACAAAATCTTAGTTTAAACCAATTTTTACTTTCAAATATTATCTTGCTGTACAATAAAAGGGTTATTGCATGAATATTTGGGAATATCGTCCCTCGTAGAACATATATTGCACTCGCAAGCTCGTGCAATATAAAATTCTATTCAGGACAATATTCCCCAATATTCATGTAATAACCCTATAATACTATAATTAATATTCTTTATTGTTTCAATGCTACATGTTTTAATTGTTTTATGTCTATCGTTTTTGTTATTTATATATTTGTTGGTTTGGTTTTTTTTTAATTATCTATTAACAATCATATTGTTTCGATTTTAAACTTAAAAATAAAGATTCTTATTCTGATATGCCATGTAACTGAACATGAGTAGGTACCCAAAACTAATAATTAAATAAAATAAATAATGTATCACTGGAGCCTTTTATTTAATCAAACAGCAGCTTTCCCTATATACATGATATAACTCGAGGTCAACAAAATGAACACGAGAACTGCATTGTTAGTATTCAAATAGTGTTATACATATTCATTACCATAGTACATTGAGACAATTTAATCATCAGTTGATGGATTACAACTGTCAATTTTTAGCTTCTTAATTGAACTTAAATTAAGATTGCAACTCCTACATAAAAAATTGACCTTGCATGATATTGGCTGTTCTGTTTAGGTTGTATATCGGTTTGTTTTTCTAAAATATTTTCCTCAGTCATTCTTTGTTTCATGCATCGCATGTATGCGTCATAAAATGTATCCAAAAACATACATTAATGCTTTATTTTTATGCATGGCATGTTTGCGTAATAAAGCGTATTCGAAACATACACCAATCTTATGATTTCATGCATGGTATGTATACGCCATAAAGTGTACCCAAAACATATAACAATCATATGGTTTCATGTATCGCTTGCATAGTACGTAATAAAGGGTATCCTAAACATACATATATCTATCTTTTGGTTTCATACATTGCATGCATTAGTAATAAAGGGTAAACTATCCAAAGCATACATCAATCTTTTGGTTGCATGCATATGTGATAAAGGATTTCCAAAACATACACACATTTTAGTTTCATGCATCGCATGTATATGCAATAAAGGTACCTATTCATAAATATATACTATACGCATTTGAAAAAAGTTTAGACCTTTGATGGATTTTTTAAAGTGTATTCACACTTTTTTTTTTAAAGACTTGGGACGATATACTAAGAGCTTGACATGTTGTATTAACATTCGACTATGATTGAAGACCGTATGATACCCTTTAGATATATTTTGGTGATTGTGTCGTTAACAGGATGTTATCTAATGAACACATACCCCATAATTGAAAAAAAATAGTGTAAGTCATGCTGAATTATACTATCAAAAGATATGTCGTTACATGCTTATATATTATAAAGTTGTAAAACATTTATTATAGTATATACGTCAATATCATTTTTAGGTTATCATAACAATAAGATTTAAGCAAAAAGGTTAAAATCACGAGCAACCAAGTTGAAAAGGACTATAAATACTGTTAGGTATCAAATTTGAAAAAAAGTCTACATATTTTCTTTTTTGTATACTTGGACAAAAAACAGAATAAAACACAGAACCGATGGAAGTAAAGTACTATAATCAGCCATAAATGACTGGTTTGACAAATAGACAAGGGCAAGATAACTATGATGCATTATGTTTACAGAATTATTGCAATAATGATAGAGATTGTGTACTATCACAGACGTTTGACCAGAATCTGTCCAATATCTAGAACAATTAATAAAATAAAGATAACAAAATTCGCTTCTTCTTAAAGCACCTTTCTTAAAGTACTTCCTTAAATGGTAAAAATGTGTTACCAGCAGTTTTAATTAATTTCGATATCTATTTTTCTGCATGGAGTGAATTTTAAATCAAATTGAAATATTCCGCGTTTAAATCTCATTTAACTTCTGTAGACAAACATTAGATTTACAAGAGAAGAAGTAATGATGCAAACAAATAATTGAAAAATGAATGGTCCAATGGGGATTAAACGGAGAATCTAAAGCAGTTTATTATAAGATTGGTAGTATTGTCATATCAAACTTCGTTTCAATAGTCTAAACTAGTATCAATACTATTCAAATTATGTTACAGTAGTTTACCAATGATCAAATACCGTAAATCCGTTGTGATACTAGTAATACAAATCGGCTGAAAACGTAGGAAATCGCATGCACATGGTTACAAAAAGGAATCCGGTTTAAACATCTTAACATGCTTTTAATCATGAATAAAAGGATTGAATAATTGATTATTGTCTACCTAAAGTCCAGGAGTAACTATTTCATGCATATTTCAAACGACAATTAAGAGTATGTGTATGTCCTGCAAAATAGGTCGAGCGGAATGTAGAACTGTTACAGACTGCTACAGTAAAATGAAGACACGTTTCCTAAGCTATATAGGGAAGAAATTTTCAAAATAAGTGTTTACAACATACCATTTAGAAAGTTTCTTTAAGGGTTCTATAATGTGTTCAGAACAAGGAATTTTCCCTATAACGTTCCGTTTCTGGTTGAACTTATCGGTGTGTGTATACATCCACCACACCTAAACGGACATCACTTTTTAGCATGTTCTGTACTGCTGAATGTCAAAAGTTCACTTACCATCTATTAATCCTTGTCAGTGTGATTTCTTAATTACGAAATGTCATAGACAAATACAATAGTTATGCAATACTCCTACAACTTTAAAGAGATGAAAGAAAGAATGTCAACTCGTCAGCCATTGTCAGAATCAATCTTTTAAGACCGGATTGTCTACGGGAGACAGTTCAGCATTTCTCTGTAGGATCTACTGGCACTTTAAACTAACGTTTTGTACTTTTAATATACACATCGAAAAGTTCTGAATAGCAGAAGGAAGTACAATGTATCATTTTTCTCCATCACATTCCGACTCAAATAACGTCTTCAATTTTTCTAGAACTTATCGTTCCGTCAGTAAATTCCAGTGATAAATGTTTAGTGATTCAATTAAGGAAAATTACAACGCGCAGTATCATGTTGTAATTTGTAATATAAATATATTACGACGCTATATAAAAACTGACAAGTAGAAATTTTAATTTTTATCGAACATAGGTTGTCGAGTGGTCTAGCGCGTCGAGAATAGTGCAAGGCGATTTGGTGCTTCGATATCTCAGTACCATGAGTTCGAATCCCGGCCAGGGAAGAACAAAAACTTATTTTTGCACCCATAACCATTACATTTGCGCTTAAAAATCACAAGAGTAAGCAAGTCCGCTGCTAACCAACATTTTACGTGTAGTACTCGAAAATATTTTATGTGCTGATAATTTGAAGCCCAGCTGTTTAAGAAAATAAATTTTGAAAAGTTCTCTATTCCGGAAGATTAGTAATTTAGTCCATCATATACTCATTTTTCTCTCTTTTTTTCTGATGTAAGAAACCCTCTTAGCTTGATATATGTGCATATGTTAAGAGTAAACAAAAATCAGACGGGTGACTACTTAAACAAATAAACTAAAGATGTTCCAAATTATTAAATATTTACCAGTGTTACAATGTACGAGAAAATGAATGAGCGCAAATGTTATCAAAAGCTACGCGCATACAAAATGCTAAAAAAGCGAGCACTAATTGCCAGGCTTTTAGTTTCTACATTAATGAGACAGCTTTACCGTCAAACACCAACATATTGTCATTTGATGATATTCTTATAATAAAATAGTTAGTATTTCAATTGTATTGTATATTACGAGTTTAATAAAATGTTAAAGTGCACAAAGTTATTTTTTTTTAAAGTCACAGCTGGAAAACGGAAAATTGGATTGACTGAGATTTTAAAATAAAATTTATGCATTTGCACTTTCAAGCACTAGTCTAGTTTAAAAAAAAGGATCAGTCTTCAAAAATTAAAAATTAATGACTAATTATCAGCATCAGCGAATACAATCCCTTGAAAATAAAAATTAACCTTTGTTCTTTTATTTAATCTATCAGAATGGTATAATTTCACGCATGATTTAACTTGTTTTCTTCCTGGAGAAAACCAGGCCCTCTATGGTCAGATACATTTCATTTAGATTAGCAGCTAATAGTTAGTGACATTTGTGTTGCTTTGAATCACTCAAGTACATTCGACATTTTGTGCAACTACTGAGCTGGATAATTCAATAATATTAACTTAGATACTATCTGTTCTCTTTAATATCAAATGCATTATGATATTAAATGAGTAATTAAAATAATCTCGACTTTTTATATGACTCAAAATTACAAATTACGATCTGCACTTATAAAGTTAGCACTCGAATCATCATTTGGTCCATACCCATATATGCAAAGTTCGGGTAATTATTATTACTGGGGTGTTAAATCACCTTGAATTTCAATAAGGATTTCGCACGGTCAGAAAATAATCAACAAAACAAAACATATATCCGACATATTATCATCAATTATTATCATTGATCTATTTATCTATGATAATAATCTTCCTTTAAAAAAGACTCCTAAATTAATGAAAAGTAATCAGACAAACAAAATAGGAATTCCGAGGCTCCTATTTCTCTAATGACAAAATCTTCCAAGACCCGACCCTCTTTCTTTCGTAATTCAAAAGTTCCTCTTCTACTAGTAAGTACTCATGGTAATATTAAAAATCAATCAATGATTTACCAACATACCTCAATTAGCTTGCGTTTTAATCTTACTGTTTACATATTCTCTCTATTCATGATGTTTTGAAGGTGGAATACTTCATACAAAAACATCATAACTTCATAATAATGATTATTTCCAGGTAATACTTTTAGTACGGTGACCGAGTAAGGAAAAGTCGCTTATTTAAGGAGTTTAATTGTCATTCAGACTACACGGCTATAAATCACAGTATTGGTAGTTCAAAGGTTAAACTGAACATTTTGACTTGTCAAAAAATCGTACGGTGCAATTTTCGTAAATTGGGCTTTGAAATACGTTAATTAACTTGAACGAAAAATCGACTAAGAAAAGTTTTGAGGTCAACATTGTAAAATTACATCCGTGATATGATTTCTGTTATTATATACATTGTTGTTACACCTTATTCATATTATTTTAACGATTTCAAAGAAAGTTTAGCAAAATTGATTCGTTATTAAAGAGTTTTTGTAAAAGTTTAACACTACGAATACTTTGCATTTAATAGAGTACGTTCCAATTTAACTTCATAATTTTTTTTAACGCAAAATGTAAAATAATCAACATTTATATGCTATTTCATACAATTGTACCTTTATTAATCAATAATATCAAATTCATTTGTCTCAGAAGCACTATTTCAGCAATTCAAGCCAGACAAAATTCATAACGCTCATATGACGGAGCTATCCGAAGCTCATATACAGCCTCTTATAGATACATATACGCTATTGGGATGTGATGTATTACTTACATTTACATACTGGGATATGTTCCCTGAAGCAGTAGACATTTAGCTGTCAAATGTTAGAGCAGAACGAGAGGGAAATTGGTCTCTTCCTTGAGATCGTCATCTCAAATGTAAAATTATATTTTTGTAACCAACCGTACTCCACGAAGGTGGATGCCATTTTACATACTCGATATGCTTCAATTTTCTGTGAACATTGATCCCCTTTTATAGATGGCTACTTTGCTTTTTAGACAGATTCCTGGACATTTTAAAAGTACTATGACATGGCAACAGAAAAGACCGTTATAAAAGCTTCAAGGGGATTAGGTGGCACTGTAGGCATTACAATTCAAAAGTCTGCGCTTGTTAGATGGGTCCTTACTAGACATTTCATAGAATCCATTAGTCGTGTACATGTAATACTGAAAAGGGATGGAAATGCTGAAAATTATGCAAATTTACAGTAAGAAACAAAGCCAACAGCAATGAACAGAGATGAAGAACATGTTATTGCCATTGTGAACCATCTAAATGATCCATGACTGATCCCTTTGGTGTGGAATCCCACCCTCAATGTCTTATCAATATCTCATATTCGAGATTCTTTGCTCACAGTTGTCGAGGAAGGCTTGAAAATGTCTAAACATTTTATCATTAGTGCTCTTTCTTAAGATCACAAGGAGTTTTTATAGTCCAATATCAAAGTCAAACACAAACCTGAAAAATAAATCGGGGTAAATACTTTCAGGTCGCATAAATCCATAACTTGTAATTAGACGTGCACTTATTTCGGCAAAATGTAGAGATGATGTTATCATAGAACATGTGTTGTCGCACCCATTCAATTATCCCCTTTTCAAAATGACGGCACCATGAGAAAATCATGCAAGTCGGATTTTTTGAAGCAATTCGAATCTTAAGTCTCTTGTGCACTTTCCCTACCTTCCTTTATATCATCGCTCACAACTTGCATAAGAGATGGTATGGCATTGGTTCAATTTATTAATGCTAAGAAAGGTAACACATTCGGCGACCTTGCAGCTTACTGTTAAAAAAATATGTCCCAATGAATTTCTATGGCGCACATAGTAGCACATGTTTTTGACCGCTACGACACGAACAACGCTATAAAGTCTTCCGAAAGGGAACGCCGCACAGAGACTACAGCTTCCATCAAAGTGTATCAGATTATAGAGCGGAGAAGTATTCCTGACTGGAAAACCTTGACAAATCCGATAAGATTTCACCTGATGTGAACTTTACATAGTCAGAACGTTTGAAACTTAGTTATTTATACCAACACTGTTCATGGCTGTCGTAACTTGTTCAGCACTCAAGAGAAGGCCTATACCCAATGCCTTAAACTTTGACACGGAGTTAAGGGAAATGTGAAAGAGTGGAAGAACAATCATACAGACCTCTTATACAATTGTAATTGTTTTGTGTGTTCGCTACTATAAAAATAGGACACATACAAGCGAGTTGTGGTTGCAGATGTGGAACATTAGCAGTGTAAATGATGGGCGGAGATTTTCACCCATTCAATAATTATGTGTCTGTCTTTCCCCAACAATTTGTAAAATATTGCCTGCTGCACATGTACTTACCGGATGCGACGCGACTTCGTCTCTGTTTGGAGTAGGTATACAAACTGTCTACAAGACTTCGAAGGACACACACGACTATTTCAGTTGTGTTTAGAGTTTCGGTAATATTGAAAATGATGAAGCCCTTGTTTTGGCATGAAAGATAATTTCAAAGGTTTATGATCAGAACTATCTCTTTAAAGCCACTCCATCATAATAATTATTCAAGTTTACCACAAGTAAGATGTAAATTTAGTCAGGTTACCTTCCTGCGAGACGGCACTGAAACAGTATGTTTTACGTACTTCGTTTCAAACTAAAAATTTGAAACGCATTACACATTGCTAAACCCCTATCCGGTCACCTTTAGAATACGGTTGGCGAGAGTAAAATGATTCACTACACCCCGTGTATTTTAGAAGGCATATTTCAGCAGAATTCTTGCAGGATCTTGTGTCTCCATTGAAGGAAAATCTGCATGTGAAAGAGTCATGCATTTGTTCACTACAAAACCTGACATGTCCGGGGCTTTGGTCCTGTAAAGGGTCAGAATTATGTAGAAATTTCAAATCATGTTCCTTGACAATTAACCAGAAGATATAATTCTGTTGTGTGGATCTCTTTGATTGGAATGTTGAATTGTAACTATTTTCGAATAATTGAGTGCTTTTTAGTTTTAATGAATTTCATGAATTGTCTTATGCAAAATATTCCTTCATGACAGAAGGATGCAGGTAAAAATAATATTCATCATTTATTGATGAGGTTGGATGTTAGCCGGCAATGTAACTACAGTAATTTTAACAGAATATGTGTTGATCTTGTGTAATAGAACAAATATTTGAAAAACGCCAATTTCCAGAATAAATCGATTTCTTCTTCATTTTTTTTTAACATTTTCGAGATGATTCATTGAAAATTGATATAAGAAAATGTATGTATCTAGAATTTGACCTAAATTGTGTATATTTCTTCAAATTTTGAAAGTATAGAAGAAGAAAAAATAAGAACAGAATTTGATCTTTGACCTTATTTTATGCAAAACTGTCACCACATTTCTTTTTGACGACATCGATATTTCAATAGTACTCATTTTTCAGAATCCAATGATATATAATATAGCCATATAGTATGTTTGACGATTAAATCTAAAAAATATTGGGTCTGGTCACCGTACTATTTATAATGAAGCCCATGAAGGGGTTCAGTATTAACGGTATTCTGTAGACTTTATATTGTTTATCGTTATAACTATATTGTTTCTATCATTCTTTCATTGTTTTAAAGAAAGATAATAAACCAATAAAAAATGTAATAAATCGTAAACAGTGAACGAACTCCCCCTATGAGGTTTCAGTGGATGGTTTTAATCATGTTATGCTTGCTACAGTTTATGTCTATCTATTTTTCATACCTTACAAGGCAATATGCGAAACTCTAAATTTTGTTATAAAAACAATTGTATAGAAAATTTTTACACCAACAACAAACGCGACTTTTGCCAGTAATACTCATTATACTGTACAAGATTTCTGAGAACTATACAAAAAAGCTACATGTTTTTTTAGCCGTTTTAAATATGTTTCAACTGTTGTTAATATTGTACATGTATCAGAAGTTTTATTTGCAAAATGAAATACAAAAAGCATGGATTACAGATATAAAATAAATGCAGCATGACCAAAAATGTAATTTAATGTGTATAACATGCTGCTATCGTAGATTATAAATTAATGGTACCTGAATGAATTATAATTTAAAGAACCTAAACATAATTTGTTACGCACTTATTTTTTTCCCGACACTAAACACATTAATAAAATATCAGTTATAGAAGAATCCGTATTTCTTAGGATAACTTTACGTCCGATTTAAGATTTTCACAGCCAGGCGAGTATTCCAATTATTCAGGACGCATAAAACATTAACATCAATCTCTATGATGTAATATTTGAGCTACATATTGCCAAGGTAAATATAACATATTCTGAACAGTTTTCAGAAGAAAATACTGGTATGGTACAGAGGTTACATTTAACAGATGATTGTCAAAGAGAAATGATATGATAGGAAGAAAAATTATAAAAAAAATGTGTAGCACTAATACGCTTCCGTAGAAATGTCAATTGGTTTAGTGTGCTTTAAATAATTGTACTTAGAACTTGTCTATGGTGTCTAAAAATACCAAATACATGTCGATACCACTGCTGGTGGAACTTTTAATCTCGAGGATATCACCAGCCAAGTCTCAACACTTATTGGAAGACATGAATTATTAATAATTTGATCATGATAATGAATTAACTTTAAATTTTTCGAAATACTGAGGATTTGCTCCCGCAAGAATAGATTACAAAAACTGCATTTGGCACACCTCTCGGCATTTTGGGTCCTATAGGCTCTAAAACTTTGACCTTACTTTGTTTTGCCTTTAAACATTTTTGGATTCGGTCGTCACTAATGAGTCTTTTGTAGACGAAACATGCATCTGACGCAAACACAAATTTCAATCCAGATATTTGTTTATTGACAATCACTGGGTCGATTCCATTGCTGGTGGAGTTTTTAGTCCCCGACGGTATCACCAGCCCAGTAGTCAGCACTTCTGTGTTGACATGAATTATCATTGATATTGTCACAATTATAAATTAACAGTTTACAAACCATTGAATTTTTGAAACACTTAGGATTTTCCACCTTCCTTATATTTGGCAAAACCTTTCGGAATTTTGGGTCCCCAATGCCCTTCGATTTCATACTTTATATGGCCTTTTTTCGATTCAGGCGTCACGGGTGAGTGTTTTGGTAGACGAAACGCGCGTCTGGCGCTAATACAAAATTTCAATTCTGGTATTTATGATGAGTTTATTCAGTCTAGTATCTATATATGATGAGTTTGTATACATGTTTAATTATTACGAACAACACAATCTTGAAGGTACATTTATCACAAGTGTTGGATGTTCTGACTTTTAAACTATTTTTATTATTCTATATAAAAGTAAGGACATCGATAGGCATGGTTGCTATATTTTGTTAGACAGTCTCAAGTGAGAAAACGTCCCCAATATAGTTACATTGTAATAATATTGTACTAACATTATGAAACTAGTAACCCACATCAAGATAAAAAAAAATCATTTTCTGTGTCTTGAAATATTGAAACCAACTTATCTTGAGTTGAACATATTAGCATGCTAGATATATCATGCGGTATATTGCAGCAGAGACAAAATATGGTTATAATTTACAAGATAACAGTAGATGACATTTTTACGAGAACGTTTGTCCTTTAGGAATACTATGATACTGTGTTTTGGGTCAATATATGCAAATCACTAAAGCAATTAAAAACCAATTGTTCAGAGAACAATTGAAGGTCTTTCCACTGAAAACAATGTATTTTAATATGAAAGTTGTAAAATTAAGTTTAAAATGTCATTTCAATCGTCAACTGATAGATTATTGTACGCTGATTTAAGAAATATATGGTTTCTATACATTTTTTTTTAAATAAGGGAGATAATTTGTTACTTCCGGTTTGAAAAATGTTACTTCCGATAATATTTGAATATTTAATTGACAGTGATTCCAAAAAGATCTTGTTCTATATACTTTTTTTATTAATAAAGTACAAAAAATAGCTACTTCCGGTTTACACAAGGTCACTTCCAATTATTTTTTTCAAGGTTAAATGGTTTGATACCTTTCGCCAAAAGTCTCATGGCTATATCATGTATACATATGAGCTGAAAGCAAAGGTCAAAAACTAGAACGTCAAATTAATCTATGACCTTGAGATCAATTTCAAGGTCATAAACCAAGGACCTAAAATCAAAAGACCATAGGTCTAAATTATATTTGGTTAATCAGTTATATCACCATACGCGTATTATTAAATACAAGAGGGGAGAAAACTCACTTTTAAGTTCAACGTACCCTTGCAATCAAAATTTACGTGTTACAACATGTCGCAACTAATAATTTAGAAAAAATAATTTGTCGATATCTTATACGGTTTCTGGAAATTAGTGGAAATAAGCCAAATTCAAAAATTAGAATATGACCTTGACCTTTGACCTTGACCTATTTTTTTATTTTTTTGGACCAAGGACCTCAAATCAAAAGATCCTAGGTCTCTATCACTTATGATTTATAAGATGGAAATTCATATCACTTACATCAGATGCATAAGGGGAAATAACTCTCATATGGAGCGGTCATATCGCTTCGGTCAAAATAGGACAAATCATGCGAAGGATATAACGAGCAATTTTGTAAAATAAATTTGTCTTAATCTTTTACGGTTGCGAAGGAGATGCGCTAACAAGGAAAACAGTGTTTGGGGAGATAACTCCTACAAAGAAAAGTATTCGTTTACGCAGGGTAAATTTCAAAAGCGCATAAACTGTTCGATATCATATACCAAATATCTAAGCGACATATTGCGAAACAAATGTTTATCGCAAGAGCAAAATTAGGCGGAAGAAAAAAAAAAAAATAATCAGAAGAAAAACAATAGGTCTTTCCACAGAAAAGTGGAAAAACCTAATTATTAAAAATAATCTGAGTCTTTTATACATCTTTGAAAACTTCAGTTTTGATTCCATCCTCTCTTTTTCTCTTACATATACAACATATACATAGAAACAAACTATTTGATAACAACTGCCATATTCCTGACTTGGTACAGGAAATTGAAGTTATTGATAAGAAGTTTGATGTTTTAATCTCTGACACTGCAGAATTTCTACGATAGTATCAGCGGTCTTTTTGCTTTCATTTTCAAACCCTTCAAATAACAATTGTTGCAAAAAGACCGCTGATATTATGTAGAAATTCTACAATGTAACAGATTAAAACATCAATTTGCTTATCAATAACTTATATACAAAATTTAAGAATAATAAAATTAACCGTTGATTTGTTTGTCTTTTTCCATGTTAGTGATTTCCAGAACAGGTATACAGATTGAAAAAGAAAACATCGCTTTGAAAGAATGTAGAATAAAAAAGACTTGCAGTTCGAAGATGGAAGAAAATGAGACCAGTAAGAAAAACATGGGACTCGATAATTACGCATTGGCGATAAAGTGTTAATGATTGATGAGTATTTCATATAGCAGGCTGATTTTCTGTCCTGTATTTGCTATATTTACATACAGGAATTATGATAATTTATACTTAGAACCAATATTCCAAAATGACAACTGTTACATCTTGGTGGTTTTTTTTTGGGTTATTTTCACATAAAAAAAAAGACCATTACTGCTGACTAAAATATTGCTGTACATTAGGATTATTTATTTTCATTCTGGAACATATATGAAGGTGTTAAAACATTACGTTGCACTCATGCTAATGACTTAGTCTAGCGGTTATCCGTTATATTACATAATGGGGTTTTCTGTACACAATTTCTGCATAATTTCATAAAATTATTATATTTTGTAATTGACTTTTTATCCCACATGAACCAAACATTCCTTAGATGTTAAACCAACTTACTGAGTAAGTATTGTATGCATATTAAGCACACACGATTTAAATACTATATCTATCGATTAGGTTTTTGTAAACTGGATCTAGTGAGACAAACAATATACAAGTAAGGCTACCAAAGACTGAGGATTACAACCATGATAATTCACCAGAGATTGAGGAAAGAGGAAGTAATTAATCACAGAATACGGCGCGACCTTCAACTGTCATCACAACCATACCATATATATAGCAGAATTTAAAAAGCCACAACATGATAAGTAATATTATCATTTGAAATTGTTCACTTAACAGTAACAGAAAGATTGCCTCGTAAATGGCTATCGACACATCACTGTTTATTGCAACGGTTATTTTGTTTAAAAGCAAAATTGTAGTGTTCAAATGAAAACATTTCATACAACAATCGGAAGTGGCTGCATATTCATACACCTATAAATGCTACACTAAACAACCACCCCAAAAACAACATTAACAAATTCAGCCTGAATTAGATTTGAACAATATGTTTTGAATGCAATTTTATATGAAACAAATCTGAATAATATTTTGAAACAACACGCAATATCAACATTAGTCCGTTCAAAAAGGAAATGAAAATATTAAAGGGCAATTGATAACTGTCAGAAGATACGATCAAGGCACCATTATGGAAACGAAAGAGAGAGAGGAAAAGAGAAACAGTGACATAAAATGAAATAAAGGGCAACACGATTCCGTTGAAAAAAAACTTAGGTGATCCAGAAAGACCAATAGTTCTGCTTGTAACAAACGCCATGTTACACTCCTCTTCAAGTACGATATTTTTTTCTGGTACGGTCATGGTATAGTTTTCAGTTTGCTTGGCAATTAATAAATACCAATTCCATTGGTGTTTCATGCGTTTTAAAGTGTTTGTAACGTGCATCTCGAACCTTCTTAAGTCTAAAATGACCTGAGAAAGTTTATTTAAATGTCATCAGATGTGGTCATTTCAAAAATACTTATATATAGAAAGATATATTTGTTGTATTTGTCAACAAATTATATTCACCAAAGGAATAGTATATTGACTATATAGGCATGGCAATCCAGCTAATAGGTAAATGGACTTGAAATTATATATAATCTAAAACCCATTAGCTTACTGGACAAGAACAAAACAGTTTGACAAGACATTTGTCTATGTTTTGTTTTTGCTTTAGATAAATATTGACCAAATATTTGTTTGAATTTGTTTTTATTAACACCTCTTCAATCTACCAAGTCTGTTGTTGTTGACATGCATAACGGAAATAAAACAAGACTTTGTCATTGAATTTAGTTACAAATGGTTATTTTAAGGTTCTTTTTAGGTGAATAGACACTAACATTTCTTTCTGAATTAGACCTTAATTAGTTATTAAAGGTACCAGGCGTAAATTTTTGATACTTCAGACACGCGTTTCGTTTATATAAAACTAATAAGTGACGCTCATATCAAAATAGTAAGAAAGCCAAACAATTATAAAATTGACGAACATCGCAGACCTGAAATTAAAAAAAAGGCTAAATACGACTAAGGTAATATACGTTTGGAATATGAGATTCCCTAGATTTTCGAATCAGTCATACTTTGCCAACAGTTCATTTATAAGAATCATATAAGGATTGGTTTGGGGTACAAACTTCTCTGATTATCCAACAAAACCAGTGGAGCCAAAGTATAATGTCTGGCTGACTGTGCGTATGTACACAAGTACTCAACATAGTACGATAAGAATAGGGAAGTTACATCCCATGTCTACTATAAAGAGAGTGTAATGCTCTCCGCAGATTAAATAAACATCGCAACATTACTTTAGTGGTCAGTATAAGTATGCAAATTGCAAGACATTTAAAACATATTCTACTTGTCACCATTGTTTCCATTTGCCCATTATTTTTCAAACAAAAGATAATATTTTAGAATTATGGTCATTCCTATCCTGAATATGCATGCAATATTTTCCATTTGACGTTGACGTCAACCAATCAATCCTTTATATATTCTGTTAATTTTTCCTGAAAGATAGATATATTTTTAATATACTTTATCAATTATTATTATAAATAGAAAAAAGTTTTCATTGGATCGAGTGCTTTAAGGAAATGTGCAATTTAAAATTCGTTAGAATATTAATTTACAGTAATACCCAATTACATTCTCTTTTCTAAATTAAAGACATTTTGCTTAAAAGAATTCATCTCTGAAAAAATCGGATTCTTTGGTAATAAATAAGCCACTAACAAACAAATTCCTCGATACGAATAAGACAAAACTAAATATCATTGTTAAGACTGCAAAATTGCAGAAAACTAAAACGGCTGTCATGTCTTGTTGCTTTCATTTGTAAAGTTAATGGTTAATTTACGATTTTAACGACACATAACACTTTCATTCACAAGACAACCTTTCATTCATGTTTAAATTTTGTTCAAATAAATCTTTAATGAGCCCGAAACAAGCTTAATGCGTCAGCCTGAGTTCTATTTTGAAAGGCTTTCATCATGGATCATTCTTACCTCTTTCATTTTTTTAGAAAAATAAAACAACTAGAAAAACAAAACCACATATGCTGTTGCAGCTATTTTCCAGCAAAGTCTTATCTTTGAAAGAATTGAAGATGCACTACCATGAAATGAACAGAAGATAATTGTGAAACATCTGTTATATAATTTTAAACAAAACATGTCAAAAACATTTACAATAAACAACATTACAAGGTTACTTTTTGTCCTCTTCAAAATTCCTATAATACGCAACAAACTTGATTTAAACACGTAAATGAGAACTATTTTATGAAAACCACAAATGTAATAACAAAAATACAGTACTACAAGGTTATTTCATAGATAAGGTGTCCAAATTAACGAAGCGGTCGACTATATAAAACGACAGATCGACTGGAAAACAACGGTTTTGTTCCCGTCTAGGTAAAAAGGTCGCTTTATTGCATAGATGTTTTTTAAACAATGTTCTTCTTTCATATACTCCCGAAAGGATTTGTGATGCTCAGTCTTTAGTTTTCTGTGTTGTGTTTTGTATACTTTTCTTTGTTTTATGTTCCTATTTCTTTTTTGTCATGGCGTTGTCAGATTATTTTCGGCTTATAAATTGTCATGACCGTAAGGATCGTTTGTCTTTCTTTTTGAAAATTTTACCAAGCAATGTTTATCGTAGTTTTGCCTTAAATGTTTTTCTTTCACGTTCAAAATAATATCAAAGTAACTGTTTATTTCGAAGAACTGTAACTATAAGAAATGAATGCTGTACTTTTGAAAATCGATTTAAAGTATAAACAATAGACGATTCACATTTAGCACGAAACGCGAAAATCCACAAGATGCTATTTGTGACTCATCAGCTGCTTTCGACTCGAATGAATTTAAAAAAGAAACTAACATTTCATTCTGTAGTGACAAAAGGTGTGTTGACTCATGATACAAAATGCTTGCATTCACTTGGCAAAACGCAATGCGATTGATTTGCACTTTTGAAGCTACTCTGCATTAAAACGTAACATTGCGGCCTCCAGCATTGATGAAAAGCTCTCTTAACAAAAAAACAGTTATTTTCTCTTCCATGAATTAATCTCTATAAATTGATTACTGGAGTATATGTAGGGTTTTAAAGTGCTTTGTTGATATCCATCTGTTGTATCAGCAGACAATGTTAAACAAATACAGATATCTACATCGAGTTCAGAAATGTCAATCACAGTAGTTAAACTGAGAAAACAGCATTGATTTTGTCAATAACACCAAAGTTGCATAATATGATATACTTTATTATCTTGTTAAGCTACAAATTGTATATTATATAGAAATAAAAAGCAACTCAAGTTATTTTTGAAAAATTACCTTGAAACGTTGTCAAAGTTGAGTACCATTAAACTGAAGAGAATACACAGAACACGATTTTGTTTTTAATATTTCACTTAACAATTACCTTCTACCTAGATATGTATATATCTACATAAGAAAATGGGTGTAGCAAGTCAGGCATATGACGGTTGTTATCCATTCGTTTCGTTGTTTCAGCTTTTGGATTTTGCCATTTGCTTATGGACTTTCCGCCTAGAATTTTGCTCAGAGTTCTGTATTTTATTTAATTTACTTTTTACAAAAATAGAAGAATGAACATTGCTTCATCCCCCATCATTTAGAAATAAAAACTTAAGTAGTCCTAGATGCACCTAACAGAAAGAAAAAAATGGAAACATTAAATTAGAAGTTGCGAACAAGCAATAATAGTTAAAAAAGAATAAACATTATAATTTTACTTTTTTTACAATCTCTACATGAACAATAAATGATTTTTTCTCACAAGACGAAATTGTCTTTATGTGAGGTCAGCTGAATACATCTTTACCATATTTTAATTAATTTATAGGAAATGCCGTTCATTTAAACAATGTGTTACATAATCCACCACAGTAATTGATTTATCATTTTTCTTCCATACTGGGAATTGTGTTATATTATTCAGATATATCTGATGTCTTGTTAATTTAATCAGCTTACCAATTTGTATGCAAACGTCATACTGTCTTTTTAAGAATTTTGAATGAACTTTAATTGTCAGTGTCTCAACAATCTTAAGCAAGCCTCGGGAAAAATATTCAAATTATGACCACTTACAACTTTGAATGAAAAGACAATATGTTAATCAAATTGATTTTATTCATTGCAAAATTATATTTATTTTTCACGGCATGTTTTGGATAAAAGAAAATGGTAGTATTTATTTTTCTCAATAGGCGGCAATACTAAAATTTTCAAAATGTGTTTTTTTCTAATAAAAACCAAAATAATACACATTATGTATGAAGCTAGTACATTATTTTTCTATTTCATCAAATTTAGTCAAATGGAGGCATGGCCATCTTCCAACAACCGTCATTTGAAATCAAAATTATTAATTTGATGCAACTCTAAATAAATTTTAAAAGCTGTACACTTTTAATAAGTTGAAAAATAAACTTCTTGTATCATTATTTTCATAAAACAATAAATGTCTACATCTAAGAATTTGTTAAATGCACAAAGTCTGAAAGGTATCTCATTTGATCTAATTTTCTATTGAACGTTTAAGTAAATACTGTTTTAAAACTGAGGTAATAAAAAAAAGAAGTCAATTCAAATACACCTATGACGTACATGAAAATGCCCTTCAACGCAGTTTTCTGAAAGTACGCATACATTTTTTAGATACATTTAGACTATAAATTATGAAGCACATGCATGAAATTATTTCCACAACATTTGTTTTTTCCATTTAGACTGGCTTGTTCAACATTTACAACTAACACATATATTTAAAAAAATATGCAAATCTTTCTACCATAAAATCTTTCGACTTCTCATACTTCACAATTATTTTAAAGATAAAATAATCGAATTTTTTAATATAACTGCATTTTTAATCCAAAGAGGACACGAAACATTGTCTTTGTATTCCAAGAAAAAGTTTTTTTTGATCGTATTCGTCATCTTAAGTGTTGTTAAGTTTACCCAGTAGTCAGCACTACTGTGTTGACACGAATTATAATTGATCAAATTTTACAACAGTTTATATTCATTCAGCGTACAAATGTTACTGAATAAACTGTATAACTTGTTGCAATCTTGAAAAAAAACAGTGAGTAGTACTAGATTAAAAAGGTGACCGTTTTTTTCTCATTATTATTGGCATATTATCCATTAATACTATGTATGTCCCGCTCTCGAGATATTACAAAATATTTTGATTCTATTGGGTTTAAAGACATTCATAACAGAAAAAAATCTGCTTTTTTGTATCTTTTTAAAAACAGCATCATTATGTTACAGTGAGTTGAACCAATATGAAAACAGCTAGCCCAAACAATATTTTATACAAAATATACAACACTTTCAATTGTTCGAAATTTCTACCCCAGTAATATATAACATTAGCTGTAGTTGGTTAAATCTTTTGGAATTGTTGCTCGTCAATAGGCTTTACATTTGTACTTTATTTAGCCTATTAACTTTTTTGTTTCAAGCGTGATTAATGAGTATTTCGTAGACGAAACGCGTGTTTGGCGTACACAATTATATGTCTGGTATCTTGGATAAGTATTTTTACAGACACTTGGTCAATGCCACCTCTCGTGGAGTTTTCCTCCCCGAAGGTGTTGCTTACCCAGTAGTCAACATTTATGCACGGTCATGAATTAACATGGGTATGACAAAAATAATACAAGAACTTTTCAACTTTGTACTTTATTTGATCTTATATCTTTTTGATTTGAGCTTCACCGAAAAGTCTTTATTTTTCTATGTTGTGTTTTTGTGTACTAATGTTTGTTTGTTGGTCTTTTTTCTTTTTCAGCAATATGGCGGTTTTTTTTAATAGGAGTTTGAATGTCCCTCTGGTATCTTTCGCCTCTCTTGTAGACAACAAGCGTGTTTGGCGTACACATTTAATAACCTCGTATCTTTGAGTTAGCTTGCCTATTCAGAATATTTAATGAAAGTATCTAACACAAAAAAACATTAACATTTATTTTTGTCATAGATTTAACAAAAACTTATTAAACACATGTACAAGCATATAAGAAGATGCAAAAATGTAGCAATATTTGCCATCTAAAACGTAGTCGTAGCGACGTGATCCCACAAAAATGTAACACAACTTGCCTAAATCTTTGTTTTATGATGATATAAATGATTAATTAATCAAAGAGATTATTCAGCTTACAAATAATATTGAGCAAAGTAGCATACGACTAATACTGTGTAATTTTCGAGTACAAGTAAAATGTAATGCATTTTACAATGTTTGTTTGTTTGTAACCCTGATGTCCTCATAACGTTTACATTCATTATTAAGTGTAAAATAAATACTGAATAAAATGTACAACGGTAAATATACATTCTTCGTACGATGATACTGAATAATTTTTACAACGATTTAGATTCATTCAGCGAACAAATGATACTGAATACAATTTTTACAACCGATTAAATTCATTGAGCGCGCAAATGATGTTATATTCTGAATACATTTCATAACTTTTTCAGGAAGCCATTTTTTTCTTGCTCATGAAAAACTTATCGGTCCTTATTATGTTTTCAATCACGGCTAAGGAATTTTTTTTATCGAAAACTTCAACAAATATCAAATTATTTGTGATCACATATTATACCTTTGATATTTCGTAAGTTCCAATCTTGAGAAAAAAAAGGTGAGAAGAACCATCATTAAAAGATTTTTAATCATTATCATGTTGTTTTCTATTTCTCAAAAATTAGCATGGCCTGTTCTCGAGATCTTTAGAAATGTTTGGATTCTATTGTGTTAAAAGACTATCATTATAAAACAAATCAAGATAAATCTACTCTTTTCCCTTTTAGACAGCAAAGGTATGTGACATTCAATTAAAGTAATTTGAGGAAAGAAGGAAACACAAAATGTTGATGTTACTGACCGATTCCCAAAGGTTATTAACATCATACTGTACTGTAACATTATGCAATGTTTTTAATTCTGCCATATAAGATACAGGAGCTCGTTAATAAACATTAACATGGTGAAAAACCATCTCTATCAAGGAACATTTGACCTTTTTACATGATTTGCTACATTTCTATAATCCTGTATCTAGGAAATGTAAATTGATGACTGCCATCATATGCCTTTATAATACTGATGCAATTAAAGTTGTATTTATGTAATAACATTTGTCATCATTCATTATCCATATCATTCTGATAATGGTTGAAAGTAAGCATTTGTACCAATAAAATATAAAAAATAATACCCGGAAAATATCAAATCGATAAAAGTGTCCGTAGTAGTTCATGTTTTTTCTCACAGGAAGACTAATCGGCATCGGCTGTTGGAAAAGGAATAATAAAATTGGGAATGGAAATGAGAAATATGTCAAAGAGACAACAACCCGACCAAAGGGCAGACAACGACCGAAGGCCACCAATGGGTCTTCAACTCAGCGAGAAAATCTCGCATCCTGAGGCGGTCTTCAGATGGCCCCTAAATAAAATTCCGCTCTAGTTCAGTGAAAATTGACGTAACACTGAACTCCAAAATATATATATGAACTAAAATTAAAACAACATGTAAGCCTATATAGTTTTTTTCCCTGTTTTTTTAAATTTTGCAGGGCTGTTCAACTATCTACTTGCATTGGGTTAATTTATGCTTGTTTGCCATTGTGTCTATGTAAAAAAAAATCCAAATACTATGGATTTTATACCGTGGAATATATTACCTAAGCTGTATCTGGCAAAACAATTCGAACTAATTATTTTGCAACGCTCTTTAACTTCTTACTTTATTTGGCCTTTTATTTTACTTGAGCGTCACGGATGAATGTTTTAAATTGAGAATGGAAATGGGGAATGCGTCAAAGAGACAACAACCCGACCTTAGAGTAGACAACAGCAGAAGGTCACCATCAGGTTTTCAATGCAGCGAGAAATTCCCGCAGCCGGAGGCGTCTGACGAAAGTCGCTTCTTGAATACAAAAAAGATAAGCCTAGTATCTTTAATGAGTTTTGTTTTGAATGTTAACATCTGTTCTCTGAGTTTGCATGCTCTCTAACTGTTGTGTAACTTCTGTCAGCAATTAAGTACTCCAATGTCTTTATATGCTTCCGTTTAAGCTCTTTTATACGAAGATTATCCTCATTTATTGTATGAAATTTCAAATAAATTTCGATCTAAGTGACTAGTCGACATAACTAAAGATGGTGAACAAAAACATATTATTTTCGCTGGGAAAAAAAATTGCAGAGTTAACTTATGTAAGAAATGCATGTTTTATTTGTTCCGGGTTCGATGACTGATCACATTCAATGATGTTATAGTTTTATATGTAAAACTACGACGAAGGATCATATGGTCATGCCAACATATAATACTCAAGTTGTAGTGATCGCATGTGGAAACAGGAATTCCATAGAACAGAAACAATAGGATATAAAATCATTAAGACATTTTGTAATCTTCAACAATGAACAGACACATGTCTCTTTCGCATTTAAATCTTCAGAGGTATCAGGACATTGTACTTTAGAAACGCAGCATGAAAAGGTTCAATCAATCATATAGCTTATAAATATTACTACATGATTAGAGACTTCCTTTTTGAATTTTCCTCGGAGTACAGTACTTTTGTGATTTGACTTTTTAGCATACAACTAATAGGATTAAAAATTTATAAAAGAGGGACGAAAGATACCAAAGGGACAGTCAAACTCATAAATCTAACAACGCCATGGCTAAAAATGAAAAAGACAAACAGAAAAACAATAGTACACATGACACAACATAGAAAACTAAAGAATAAACAACACGAACCCTACCAAAAACTAGGGGTGATCTCAGGTGCTCCGGAAGGGTAAGCAGATCCTGCTCCACATGTGGCACCCGTCGTGTTGCTTATGTGATTACAAATCCGGTAAATAGACTAATTCGGTAGATCACATTCATGAAAGGGAAGGGGATTGTAGTTACGACGTAAGGAACATATCCGATATCATTTGTGAAACGGTTATTCCATAACGGTCAACCAACTCGTGATGGCGTCCGTAAAATTTACGAAGGGATGATTTCAACTTCACCATTTGGAACTCTTGGTTTAATAGCTTCCTTGTGAGCAGTAACCCTCTATCAAGAAAATCGTGATAGAAAATGCAAGCACGGGAATATCGTATCAATTGGGAGATATATACCCCGTATGCAGGTGCTGCTGGAATGTTGCTACTTAAAAATGGAAAGTTCACAATTGGAAAGCTAAAATCATCTCTTTTGTCGTAAAGTTTTGTTTTCAACCGACCCTCATTGTCAATTTCTAGATGTAAGTCAAGATATGAAGCCGACTTAACTGTATCTGTAGTATCCTTTATCTCCAATTCGATGGGATAGATGCGTTCCACATAGTCACCAAATTTTGAATTGTTTAGTGAAAGAACGTCATCTATATAGCGGAAAGAAGAGTTAAAGGATATTGCTAACTTCTTATCTTTCTTCCTAAGAAGTTCCTGCATGAAGTCAGTCTCATAATAATAAAGAAACAAGTCGGCAAGTAGAGGGGCACAGTTTGTTCCCATTGGGATGCCGACAGTCTGTTGAAAACACGTCCTCCGAACGTTACAAAAATGTTGTCAATCAAGAAATTAAGCATCTTGATAATATCGGTTTAGAGAATTTTTTGTTTGAATCAGAGTGATTCTTTACAAAGTATGATTTATCCCTCCCTAAGACAAGATACTTGTATCTACGTTGGCCATTCTTTTTTATGAAGCAAAGTAATACCAACTCTTTCAATTTGTCTTTTAGTTTGGAATATGGAATACTTGTGTAAAGAGTAGAAAAGTCAAATGTTTTAATACTTTTACAAGATGAAAGAGAGTTAGATTGTATGTACTCTAAAAGATCTTTGGAATTTTTAAGTATCCACATCTGATAATAGTAAGTATCCACATCTTGATAAAGTATAAATAAGGATAATAACTTTTCAAAGTATACATTTAGCATACCAGTCGGCATTTTTTAAAGTACAATCACCTGGTATCGCCTGCATTCATGATACCACGCAGCTGACACGATAATTTCTAAACATGCTGAACCTCTTGGGCTAGACAATTTTTATATACATACATATATCTTTAATGTTACTTTAAGCTATTTGTTCTCTCAAAATATAATCCGCCTCATTTGCATTGTGTATTATAAAAGATTTAGTTGCTTAAATGTTTACTTAAATAACTTAGTTTTTAACTATTTAAATGCTATTTGTTTAATCTCAAATAACAAAATTAGTGAATTAGTTGGTAGATTAAACATCTTAAAAGGACACAATTTTTCTATTGATCGCAGTCGGGAAAAATTATTGTTTCCGAGTGTTAATTAAGTATGCAAGTATGTGTTTACAACTCTAAAACCTCAAATAAACGATTTGATGAACGATGAAGCATAAATAATTGTGTGTACAAATAATTGCAGCAAATGATACAAATTGATAAGCAATGAGATATCACGTTTTAATTTACCAGATAGACAATCCGGTTATTATAACATGTTTGATTGTCTGATAAAGGTGCAAATTGAGATAAGAAAATAAATAATAATGATTATATTCACTTATGTCAAAAATAAAAATCAGTATCTTGTCCAACGACAATTTAGAAGATAAAGCCTTAAGTTACTTGTCAATATTTTGTTATGGAATGTACCTTGTCAACTCTATAAAGGGGAAAACATAGCAGCACAATGTACATTGTACGTGGGAATCGCAGAATCCTATAAAATATATCAATATCACACCCGTAGACAGGAGTTTTGAACGAACCAATAGAAAACATATTGTTAATAACTGTAAAGTCAAGATTGATATTGAAGATTGGCTTTTCAAGACAGAGCGCAATGACCGCCAATGACCCAGTCAGAGACATTCTGGCTACATGCCTGAATATATATCATTTCACGTTTTTTTTTGTATTACACAAATATAGTTATTTTCGTAATTAACCATGTCAGTACTTTGTTTTAAGTTGGCACTCTATATGCAATACAGAAATTCATAATAAGATAAAGAACAACACACTTTTGTTTAAATAAAACAAGAAAGCCAAGTGATCTGATCAGAGCTCTCTTTGCGATTGCGCATGAGATGACATAACTATAGGCGAGTGACGACCAGTTTATCATTTAATGTGTTTGCTTTTAAACAGGCATCTCTGTACGGTTTAACGCTAACTACACAGAAACGGTTTAGCTCACAGTTGAAGGCCAATTTGTAACATGTAGGTTTTCTTAAACATCTTTGTACTTTTGTACATTTGTACTTTTGTAATCTTTTGATATCGTCTCATTGGCAATACTGCCACATTAATACTCCATCTCTTATGTTTATCTATATTCAAAGCATGCAGATGTTCTTTTTAAATAATATCTACCGATCTAAACCGAATTGGTTAGGCATTCACCTTAAACACTTAGAAAGATTACGTAGATTATAATTTGCTATTAAAGTGGGATAATTTGAAATTATGTCCGCACTAATTGGATAAAGCATGCAATTTCTCCATCTATCTATACAGATTTAATTGTTACCAAACACCTCCACGAAACAATTTGTCGTTTTCCCGGGCCCTGTAGCCCCAACTATTATTGTTCTTGTGTGTGAATAACTTTATATGAAGTACTTTTAAAAGAGGAATTGCGTATTAAAAATACATTTGGAAACTAAAAGTAACCTACGATGACACGTACTGAAAATGAAATACGGAACAAAAAAAGGTTTGTAGTTTTCTCTGGAAGTTAAATCAAACATAAAAACCTGAGGTATTTTAAACTATCCTCAACACACAAATTAATATTTTTGCATACAAACTACGTTATTTTACTGAGTCATCAAACTATTCCACAAAACTTCTTTCAAAATTATTAATTTTCCTTTCAGCCTCCATGATGACAGTCAATCCAGAAAAGTCCGTCTGACAATGATAACGTGTTGTTTTCATTTTTTATCCGAGTTAAGATGAAACCACCTACTTACTTGGGATGTGAATAGGACAGAGATACCAAAAATTCAAAAGATCTGAAAGAGATAAAACAATCTAATATAAAAAAGAAGATGTGGTATGATTGCCAATGAGACAACTATCCACAAAAGACCAAAATGACACAGTCATTAACAAATATAGGTCACCGTATGGCCTCCAACAATGAGCAAAGCCCATACCGCATAGTCAGCTATAAAAGGCCCCGATAAAACAATGTAAAACAATTCAAACGAGAAAACTAACGGCCTTATTTATGTAACAAAATGAACGAAAAACAAATATGTAACACATAAACAAACGACAACCACTGTATTACATGCTCCTGACTTGGGACAGGCACATACATAAATAATGTGGAGGGGTTAAACATGTTAGCGGGATCCCAACCCTCCCTATAACCTGGGACAGTAGTATAACAGTACAACATAAGAACGAACTATAAAAATCAGTTGAAAAAGGCTTAACTCATCAGATGGACAAACATACAAGTGGACGTGGCCGGGTAAGTATACATTCCGACACAAAAAGACGCAATGAACAGATCTGAAAGTACTCGCAGTTATCTGACAGCTAGTTCAAAGCCACTAACAACTAATAAAAGAAATCATGCATCTGAGACTAAACTACAATCCGTACACATCCAACATCCAATGGATTTAGTGTAAAGACGTCATAAACAGCCAGAGAAAAACATGACTTTGTGCAATGCCAAGTTACAGGTATCGACAGATTGTAGATCCATGAATATGTATATGTATATGACATACTACTTATTTTTAGTTAGCTTTTAATTTACTGATAACAAAATCAATATTTATACCAATAAAAACAATATTCAATGATCTTATTACAGTGTTGAAAAGGTAACCTTTTAGAATAAGTTTATTTAAAGAAGCGACAAGTTTACATGTATCATTTCTAAATTTCCGAGTTCGGTTAACAACATTTCCGTAAAAATGAATCTAAGTCCGTATTCAACTTCACCGTTTAAGCATATTTTTACTCATTATATTTTTTTTACATCGAAGAGATCATTGAATGTAATTTGTCATAAAACTTTAGCAAGACAAATGACCTTCCAAATTAGACCTATCACCGGGTTTGTACTAACGTGAGTAATAAGTCAATTGCAACACGTGGAGCAGTATCTGCTTATCTTTTCGGAGCGCATGATATCACACCAGTTTAAGGTGGGGTTTGCGTTGCTCAGTCTTTAGTTATCTGTGTTGTGTTTTATGTACTATTGTTTGTTGGTCTATATCTTTTTCAGTCATTGCATTGTCAGTTTATTTTCGAGATATAAATTGAAATTCTTTCTGCAATCTTTCGCCTCTCCTTTATGACAATTACGGAGAACTAGTTTCCTTCAAGAACATCGGTATACGAAGGCGTCACAACTTTAAAATATCCTGTCCTTATTCCTGTTGATTTTTAACTGGAGTAGATATTCCATTCCCTTTTGTGTTTGTTGGTGTAAATAATTCTCATCTTTAGTTAGTTTGTAGTGTTTTGTACGTGACATCCCGGCAGCACCTACATACGGTGTATATATCTCCCAATTGATACGATATTCCCGTGCTTGCATTTGCTATCATGGTTTTCTTGATAGAGGGTTGTTGCTCACAAGGAAGCTATTTAATCAAGAGTTCCAAATGGTGAATATGAAATCATCTCTTCGTAAATTTTACGGACGCCATCACCAGTTGGTTGACCGTTATGAAATAACCGTTTCACAAATGATATCGGATATGTTCCTTACGTCGTAACTACAGTCGCCTTCCCTTTTATAAATGTGACCTACCGAATAAGACTATTTACCGGATTTGTTATCTCATAAGCAACACGACGGGTGCCACATGTGGAGCAGTATCTGCTTACCTTTCCGGAGCACCTGAGATCACCCCTAGTTTTGGTGAGGTTCATGTTGTTTATTCTTTAGTTTTCTATGTTGTGTTATTTGTACTATTTTTTGTCTGTCCTTTTCATTTTTAACCATGGCGTTGTCAGTTTATTTTTGATTTATGAACTTGAGTGTCCCTCTGGTATCTTTCTTCCCTCTTTGTCTTTGAGTCGTTTTCTGTTTGTGTGTTTTGACTTTTTACATATTGCCCCCTTATATATATAGCTTATAAAATAAACTCATCATAGATACCAGGACTAAATTTTGTATATACGCCAGACGCGCGTTTCGTCTACAAAAAAACCTACAGTGACGCTCGAATCGTTAAAAAGGCCAAATAAAGTACGAAGTTGATGAGCGTTGAGGACCAAAATTCCTAAAAGTTTCGTCAAATCCAGCTAAGGTAATTTATGCCTGAGGTAAAAGCATCTTCTAAATAATTTCTATGCAGCTGGTTCTTATAAAATTAAAGTTGAAGACTATATTTCAATCAAGTGTTAATTTGCTTTACATGAGGGTAAGCATGTTTCAACATAGTGAGAAGAAGAGCCAATTATTTGCAATTATTTCTGCTAACAGGTACTGTCGTAATTCAATCAAAAACAATTGCTAAAACATTTTAAGATGATTATCATCGAACAGGTGTATCAGCCTATAATTAGCGAAAACTTAGACTATCATTGCAACATGAATGCATTAGAGATTTAGCTATATATATATACAAGTAGATTATGTTTTTGATTTTTTGTGCAGTTACACAGAAATAAACATGGGTGTAGAGGTATCAATTACATGTTTGTGTTGTTTGTTTTGTGTTAATTAGTTTTACGTTCAGGTTTTACTACATGAATGTGTTTTTTTATTACATAATTATGTATCTGCTTATCATGTAAGCATATCGTCATTCTATTTGTGGTTAGAATTCCTTCCAATGTTTTCTTTCTAAACAGGGAAAGCCAAGTTTTATTACTTAAAATCTGAATGTTACAGTTAGTAAGTGATATACAACTTGATGTCAGCTCATTTTGAAGGGCGTAAAAAAGAAAATTATAATTAGGCACCCCCCCCCCCCCCCCCAACCCTCTTTTCCAATTAAATCTGGAGCCAAACTAAGGTGTTACGACAAAGTCAGCAACTAGAGTTCTGGTTTACATCTTGAATGTCAGATCATCCGATTTGAATGCCCAATTAAAATCTAACCTCAATACGCATTTGACTGTGACTGCACTTGAATTAAAGTTAATAACTTTTGTGGCCAAGTTGGAGTGCACATATTCCTTCATTAACTCAACCAACAGACTTCTTTTTTTATTTGTTTTATTTTAATAGCAACCCTTAGAAAATTGTTTTCTGTCCAAATTTCCTTTTGAAATAAAGTACTGCTGTAAGTATCTTTTTACAGACATGCTTACACGAAATGTTTAAATTTATTAAAATATAAAAATGCAACGTTCTCATCAATATGGTGACAGGAGAAAGAATCTGATAAGGTCATTTTCGCTGCTGCATTTGCATTCAACAGTCAAACACCGATACCATATAACAAGCTATTAGTGACCCCGAAATGACAATTCAGAAGAGAAAAAAGATATATATTTTTTGAGAAAAAAGATATATATTTTTTAAGTTATCCATGTTTACAAAATAGTACTATTTAAATCTACTTTAACGTTATTATATTGCTGTAAGTCGTGAGTTCTTCTCACCTTTTAAAATCTCTGTCATGAAGAACAGCCATATGAAAAAACATTCTATAAATTTCTTGACTTGTAACTAAATTATATGCTGTCCATTAAACTATATTATGTTGACCTATCAATATCTTGTTCACCATGATACCACGATATTACTTATAGCTGTCTGCAACTTAAGTATACATTTTATTTCACATAATATTTTCCACATCCGATTTAATGGAAGTAATGCAAATCTATTTGAATCAATATAATTTCAATTTCAAATTTTGATGACTATTTATTTATTTTAAACCCAAAATGCGGAACGTGTACGTTAACAATGTTTTGATGGAAATTGATATGTCCCAGAGATGCATGTTTATCTTATTATATACACTTATATTGTATGGCTTATATATTCAATGTTATATTAGCTTACTTTCTAAATTAGAATTGCATTTATATTTCCCACGATGATTTGATATTTGCTTACAAATGCAGTAACAATACCAATCTATTCATCAATGGATGTAGCTACTTTAATAACTGAAACCATGCAAATGTCATCTAGTCTATAATACTTCCTCGTCTAAACTTACAGAATCTATGTGCTTAGTAAATTCGATACCATTACTGATATAGTGTATAGACTTTCTTTTAAAAATCAACATGGCATCTTGGCATCAACGCAAGCAGTGTGTCTCACCCATTATTTTTTTTTATAAATTTGATATGTGTCAAACAACCACCTAGACCACTCGACCTTCTAGCATTTTATAAGTGAAGCTTCAGTAGTGATGCTTTTCTTCATCAGCTTTATGATGTAAGGTGAAATATAGATAGATCCCTTACAAATCAGCCGGGTTTTTAGTCGTGAAGAATGACAAATACATGTATGTAACATGCAGTCATATCAATATGTTTTTGTTATGTCTAAAAATGCGATTAACATTCTCCATTCAATAACCAAGGCTTATCTATACACAAATTATTAACTTGGTTTGAAATTTAGCTCAGCAATGTTAGGTAATTGTTTCACGAACACATCATTTTACAATATTTTATAAAAAGCTTTTAACATAATAAGCACTGAAAACAATGTTTGTGACATCATATGGCATCAACACAGTCAATTCGCGTCTTAAACTTTCTATTGGGATGTTAATTGGTTTTGTTTACGACCTGCAAACCCTCTTTAGCAATTTATTACACACTTTAGGGAATTCTATGTACAGTAAGTGACATTTATTTTAACCATGAATTATGTAATAGCTAATATTGTAATTATATTTTATTCAAATTACACTTTCGATAGCGGTTATTTGTTTTATGGAGTTTGGGTACAATATCATTCAATCGTTTCAAAAAAAAAAAAAAATGCAGAAATGAAAAAATATGTCTTTTTCAGCATAAAATACAAAGATTAATGTACTTTTTCAAAAACAAAAGTACATTTAGATAAAAGAATTAGTTGATTACTTCCGTTAATGTTAATAGGCATTACACATCAGCAAAACGGCATTGATAACGTAATCTATCAGTTCATTCATTTTTTTATTTCAATTAATTTTACGCTCACCGATTGTGTAATATCAACAACCGAGTCGAGCAACATTGAGCGCATCCTAAAGGGCATGTGCCCTGAAGAAAACTGAAGATCCTTGTTACAATGCCAAAAGATTTGAGCATAAATAAGTTCTATTGCATTTTTGAAGCAGGATCTACTTACCCTTTCGGAGACACTGAGATCATCCCTAGTTTTTGGTGGGGTTCGTGTTGTTTATTCTTTGGTTTTCTATGTTGTGTCATGTGTACTATTGTTTGTCTGTTTGTCCTTTTCATTTTTAGCCATTGCGTTGTCAGTTTATTTTCGATTTATGAGTTTGACTGTCCCTCTGGAATCTTTCGTCCTTCTTTTAAAGCAAGTCTAAATAATCAGTATGTTGTACTTGAGTTTTGTCTTACAAAATTGACCATGGGTTCAAACTGACAGAAAAGATCAAATTTAGATCTTAAAATACTGATATGTAGATAGAGCTCAGACTTAACAACTTGAATAAATGTTGCTTCTAATGTATTTGAATACAAAAAAATGAGGTGTGTAAAAAATCTGTTTGCATTTGGCTCATATCTGTTTTATCCAAAAACTATGTCAATTTAGTTGTCAAATTTGTCAATTTCAATATAGGTATAGGTATAACACCAATTTTTCAAAAAAATAAATCATAATGTATAGGGTGTCCTTTTTACACATTGCATGAATAAATACTACAAAATTTGCAAAATCTGTAAAAGTGCGGTTTCATCTTATATAACTTCAGACAAACTAATCTAATGATCAGTTTAGAAATAAGACTTTAAATTGTTAGAACATCAAAGCGAATAAATCTAGCTGACATATTGTGAATTTTTAGTAAAGATGGAACTACTTTTAGAAAAGGACACGTTTGAAAAAAAAATCAGAAAATTTAACCTTACCTCTTTCGCAGGTATGTTTTAATAGAGGGGCGAAATATACTGAGGGACTGTCAAACTCATAGATCGAAAATAAACTGACAAAGCCATGAGTAACAAGGAAAATGACAGATAGTAATATATCACTATAAATGGTCATGTTTGGTTGTGCAAATATACAGGATTATATTCACCTGTGTTGCGACGCCTCAAGATATTCTAAGGTTAATGATCTTCTGATGATCGAATTTAACCTATTGAGCTCTGAGATAAGCAAACATATGCAAATCCATCTCATCACTTTATTTTTACTTCGAATGAATTAAGAGTGCTTGAAATAGAAATATCTTTACCTTAAGGTTGTGTCCAGTACAATGTAAGTTGTAATAACAATTTCACAATGCAACAAAATCAGATTTTCAATCAAACATATCTGCAATAAAACATAAAAAGCAGGAGAATTGACCTTTTGGTAAATTCACCCTCTAACAATGGTTTTCATAATTAATCGGAATTAGTATAGGTTCACACAATGAGCTTCGTTTAAGGATTTAACATTCAAAGGGACAGATAAAAAAGGAATCGTGTTCTGTTTTAATATTTCATAGCCCATAAAGAATCGGTATGATCTCGTAAACGTTTTCCGTAAAGATATTTCCCCTTTAATGTCCTATAATCTTTTTCTTTTACAAGATTGTAGCAATCGAATATTTGTGATTTATTTATTGACATAAAACTAATAGAAACCATAATATAATTTCATAAATTCAATCAAACTTTCAGTTTAAAACAGGAGAAAACAATTTTAAAATTGAAAAACATTGTACTTTTGTGACTACACACTCAATCTATCACCTCAAAAGTACATCGCACACTACTGTCTTGTCGTGACAAAAACTGGTCTTTAGCCTTGTCTCAAGACAAATAAATATTTACAAGCCTAACAACATGTAAGCCAATTTATTTGGCAATGTTATTGTCAACGTTTAATGAAAGGATGCTGTCTATAATTGTTTATAATAAATCTCTTTATAGTATGATTGGAATATATCTGAAGCCAACAGAAATATTATTTGATACTTTACGCAAATTATGCACAAACGAGAATAGATAAGTTGACAGACAATTCTACGTTGTGTTTGGCTTTGCAATAGCTTTCAATAAGCCATTCGAGTACTCTTAGATAAGTACATTGTGTCTCTTGTTATTTTTTTTTCGTGCTTTGTATCAATTTGATGAATCAAGCAATTTTCAAAAAGTAAAATCACGAAAATACTGAACTCCGAGGAAAATTCAAGAAGAAAAGTCTCATATCAAATGGCGAAATCAAAAGTTCATAACAAATGTCATATTCCTGACTTGGTACAGGCATTTTGTGCACAAATTGAGTTCTACAATTCATTATTTATTTGCCTGCCCTACGTCAGGAGCAGCCTGTTATTCAGTGGTCGTAGTTGGATGATGTCTGGGATATTTTTAGTTCGTTTACAATTGTTAATGTTTTTTTTCGTTTTGAATTGCTTTACATTTTGTCATTTAGGCAGCAACTTATAGCTAACTATATGATTGTGGTAAGGCCTACTGCTGAGTACCTTACGATGACTAGTGGGTTGTTCTTAATGGTTATCATACTAAACCTGAAAGTTTGAAATTACAAATTGCTTGATTGAGTCATTCCCAGGTTTTGGTTGGGTTCACCTTAGCGGGAATTGCTTTCAGAGTTGTCATGTAGAATCATATTCAAAACAGTGTGGCTGTGGCCATTGTAATTGACGACCTAAATTATCTTTTGACTGGGACAGACTATGTGAACGTTTGTCTGTAACGACCACTGCTCACTATGTATTTGTTAAAGACACTTAAACTGTGGGGGTCACCAAAGGTTCTCAAAACCTAAATAAAGTAATTCAATAAATTAATCAGGAATAACAGGATGTTTTTATTTATATCAATAATATAAATCAAAACATAAAGGTTATTCCTGATTAATTTTTCGATTTCTTAATTATTAAAGGCGTTAAGAACCTTTGGTTGTCCCACAGTTTAAATTCTATAATAAGTAAGTAGTGAGCAGTTGTCGTTCAAACAAACGTTCACCTAATCTTTCCCAGTCAATGGGATAATTTAGGTCGTCAATCAATGGCCACAGTCACACTGTTTTGAATATGATTCTATTTGTATTGCCATTTTGGTATAGAATCATATTCAAAACTGTGTGGTTGTGGCCATTGATTGACGACCTAAATTATCCCATTGACTGGGACAGATTATGTGAACGTTTGTCTGTAACGACCACTCCTCACTATGTACTTGTAAAAGACACTTAAACTGTGGGGTCACCAAAGGTTCTCAACACATAAATGAAGTTATTCGAAAAATTAATCAGGAATAACACGATGTTATGATTTATATCAATAATATAAATCTAAACATAAAGATTATTCCTGATTAATTTTTCGAATTATTTTATTATTGAAGGCGTTAAGAACCTTTGGTTACCCCACAGTTTAAATTCTAAGTAAATAGTGAGCAGTGGTCGTTACAGACACACGTTCACCTAATCTGTCCCAGTCAACGGGATAATTTAGGTCGTCAATCAATGGCCACAGCCACACTGTTTTGAATATGATTCTATTATCCCTTTTTGTTGTTTAATATGACATAAAAAAAAACAGCTAAGACATTACTTGACAAATCAATTGTTTTTTTTTAAATCTAGCTAATGGTTTTGCACAATACAAGAAACGAATAGAATTGAAGTCATTATGCATGATCATTGTAACATTCGGTATTGAACACAGTAAATTTTATACAGAGGTGTGATTTACTTAATGATAATCAATCTATCAATATTAGTTTGAACTACATACAGACTAATAGGAGTAATACATGGAGAAATCTTAAAAGATTGTGGGTGACCTTTAAGTATTTATGTTTCATAGTATTTGACTGTGCGAGATTAGATATGACCTAGGACGAAATTTATGTAAAAGAATAGTTATAAAATCTGTAGTCAGATTTTCTGATAATTAAACATTGCTTATAAAAATTAGAAGATTTGGTATGATTGCCAATATAACAACTCTTCACCCGAGACCAAATAAGGATAACAACTTAAGATCACCGTATGACCTTTAATAATGAGCAAACCAAACCACGTACAACATAGTGAGATATACAAGGCACCGAGATGTCGTATGTTAAACAATTGAACAGTTAAAAGAGAAAACTAACAGATTGATCTGTGCACAAATTAAAAAAATATTGATATAAGGCAGCAAACGACTACCACTGAAAAAAATACTCGTGACATTAGACGGATAACTACAGATTGTTGCGAGGTAAAATCTGTTTTCTGAGGCCAAACTCTTTCTCGAACCTATGAACAAACTATGAAAAATCAGCTGAAAATGGCTGAGTTCATCAAATCGGTACAAAACAACATTGAGGAATCTCAATAAACATTGTATTGCTAACACAAATGTACATTTTAAAACGATGATTCAGTTTTGCTTCATGTAGGATTGCCACCAGTAACAAGAATATTTCTACCAATTTTCAGTACATTTATTTTTTCTAGATACTTAATGAAAAATAAACCCCTCAATCATTTGTGAATAACAATGATGTTTCCTCAAGAATGAAAAAAGCTTATTTTGATGATTAAATATAAGACGTATGACTTTTATCAAAAACACTTGTAAGTTGTCAGTAAGTAGAAGAGATTCTTTAATATATTAAATGAAATGAGAATTAGATACCATATGCACTGGAAGCACAAATACACTAACTCCAATACAAAATAAACAAACCAAACAAAACAAACACACATTCAATAATCTTTTCAAGAATAGACAAGTGTTGATACAATACAAGATGTAGATTAATTAGGTCTGGGTAGATTTAGGTCTTGAAAAAGAAAAAAATAACCAAATGCCAAACTCCAAGGAAGTTTCAAAGGGAAAGTCCTTTATCAAATGGCAGATCAAAAGCTCAAATTAACAATTTTATGAACGATGAAGCATATATAATTGTGTGTTCAAATAATTGTAGCAAATAATAGAAATTTGAGAAGCATTTTGAAAATATAATTAGATATCACGTTTTATTTAATATATAATAACAAATCACGGTTTAATCTTTCAAAAATAGAAAAAAAACAATGTTGCTTGTTATACCAGATACAAACTCCAATTATTACAACATGTTTAATTATCTGATAAAAGCGTAAATGTAGATCAGAAAATAGATAATTAAGACTATATCCACTTCTGTCCAAGAAAAATCAAAATCATTTCCAACGACAATAAAAAAAATCGATTGATAAGCTTTTATGATATAGTTTTATTTGTCAAATTAGACTGTATGCTAATACACTGGAAGCTCAAATACGCCACCTCCAATACAAAACAAACACTAACAAAAACACATACAATAATATATCTAGATGTCAATATACAATTTTGAGGAATAGGCAAGTGTTTACACAATACAAAATGTAGATTCATTAGTTCTAGCTCGCTCCAGGTCTTGAAAAAGTAAAATAACAAACTACAAAGAAAATTCAAACGGAAAGTTCCTTATAACCAAATGGCAAAATCAAAAGCTCAAATACAGCAAACACATAGAAAGCATCTTTCGTATTCCTTATAAGTTGTTCCGAATAACTATTTGCCAAAGACCGATAACAACAATCACAATAACACAAGTTTGCAGATTTAATTAAAATGAATAAACGATTGAAACATAAAGTTTTTAGTTCAGAGTACTTTGGTGGGAAATATTACCTTTTACATCCATTTTGGTAAAAAAAATTATATTTCTAACCAAATGTCGGCAGTTACGCATCTATTGTTGATATAATAAATGTGACAGCAACTTAACATGCAAAACAAAAGACAAAACACATCTTGAGGTAAACAAACGGTTTTCCTAAATATAAATAGATAGAACAGGAATAGTATCATTATCTCAAATCTTTCAGATGCAGTAACACTTGGAGGAGATGTTTGCAGTTATGGATTTGAAATAAAATCTTATTAACGTCTATATTTCTTTCATCAAATTGCTATCTTATCAATACATTTGTATGGCAATACGAATCGCTGTATTTTCTTGTCTTTTTTTCTAGTTTAATTGCAAAAATCTTAACTTTTTGCTAATGAATGATTAAATTTCTTTGTAAGTATCACTATATATCCTGACATGTGTATATATAAAATTGAGAATGGAAATGGGGAATGTGCCAAAGAGACAACAACCCGACCATAGAGCAGACACCAGCAGAAGGTCAACAACAGGTCTTCAATGTTTAGCCTAGAGCACATTCAATTTCCAACGCTGACCTAATGAATGCAAACCCATATTATGCTTAAAGTTCTAGTTCGATGCGCAATATTTGTATGTATTGACAGCGTCCTTTCCTTTGGTTCCAAAAAAAATGTGATTTTTTTTAAGATGTAGGAATATTCGTCTCTCTGTAAAAACATCTTCTCCACATAGCATCCTGAATAGTTACATAATTATAGTAGTTTGTAAAATTCCTGTTATGTAATAATACGGCTCATTAGAGTTGACGTTATAATAATTCATCAACCATCATTTCAAATCATCAACAATATAACAAACTACTATAATAGGTAATCCATAAACCAATTATACATTCCATGGAATGTATAATTGGTTTATGGATTACCTATGTCAAATAACGCAATTGGTGTAATATTCTTGAAGAGCAAAAGAAAAAGGTGATAAAAATACATGAAACAAACACGATGCCTTTATTTCAAACAAAACGAAAAATGTGTTGTATTTATATAATAATAATTGCTGTTTCAGTTATTACGTTAGTGACTGTGTAAATGTTGCATGTGCGTTTTATGTTGAAACGTATTCATTTCACGACCATATTATTTTTGTGCTGTATCGTCGTTAGAAAGTCCAACATGTATTTGATTTGCTGGTTGGTTGTTGTTTAGTCTCGTATATATTTCATGTATGTCCACATTACCCAAAACAAGTATGTCTATCTAACAAACTAAACCTCTTTTTTGTCAGTAACCTTTTGATTTTCTAATATTTTGGAATCGAGCATAGAAAATACAATTTCACGAAAAAAGTGTTACGATATAATGAGCCACACAAGCGGATTTTTTGTGTGCATAAATATTGAACTAGATAAACAATTCCAAAGTGCGTATTCTTTTGCTAACCTTGATCAATTAATTTCATGCTGTTTGTTTGATACTATTTGTAATACAAACAGATAAAAACAGTTGTGAACAGTTATGATTAATAAAATTTAGTCGAATGCAATTACAAAATGGCGACCGGGAACTGTATAAACCGTTACAGAAGACTCATGGCTAGTCAAAGTTCTCACTTAAAGGTTAAAAGAGTTAAAATAATGATTTTAAAATGTCTGAAACTAGGTCTGAATAGCCTGAAAAATAATTGCATCGAACGATTTTATAACACCATCATCAATTAATATGGCGTAGTGCAATGTGTGACCACAATTTGTGAAAAGTTGAGAACTCAATAGTCTAGTATTTCTTGTTTTTGGTCTGCGACATGAGTCCCAAGTACAACCCGTCTACATTAAATATGAAAATCAAAGTTGTTGATTTGATAATATTTACAATATTCCACTAATATTTTAAATGTTTCGGATCCATCTTTGTTATATCGTCTGGTAAATAATTGAATCAGACATACAATTATCCCTTTCTCACCACACATTGAATCAGACATACAATTATCCTTTTCTCATCACACATTGAATCAGACATACAATTATCCCTTTATCATCATACATTAAATTAGACATACAATTATCCATTTCTCACCCCACATTGAATCAGAAATACAGTTATCCCTTTCTCACCACACATTGAATCAGACATACAATTATCCCTTTCTCACCACACATTGGATCAGACATACAATTATCCCTTTCTCACCACACATTGAATCAGACATACAATTATCCCTTTCTCACCACACATTGAATCAGACATACAATTATCCCTTTATCATCATACATTAAATTAGACATACAATTATCCATTTCTCACCCCACATTGAATCAGAAATACAGTTATCCCTTTCTCACCACACATTGAATCAGACATACAATTATCCCTTTCTCACCACACATTGGATCAGACATACAATTATCCCTTTCTCACCACACATTGAATCAGACATACAATTATCCCTTTCTCACCACACATTGAATCAGATATACAATTATCCCTTTCTCACCACACATTGAATCAGACATACAATTATCCCTTTCTCACCACACATTGAATCAGACATACAATTATCCCTTTCTCACCACACATTTAATCAGACATACAATTATCCCTTTCTCACCACACATTGAATCAGACATACAATTATCCCTTTCTCACCACACATTGCATCACACATACAATTATCCCTTTCTCACCACATATTGAATCAGACATACAATTTCCCCTTTCTCACCACACATTGAATCAGACATAAAATTATCCCTTTCTCACCACACATTTAATTTCGCCCCTTGGAAATAATTTTTTTTTACGCTTTGAAAACGTCTCTCTTTTCTGTTTCTAGTTATTTTATTTTCATGTCAGAGAGAGACGAAGGATGACAAAGGGACATTCAAACTCAAAAGTCCAAAATAAACTGACAACTTATATTTGTACATAATATATTTTATGCGTTTATTCGAGATAGTTTGCCGAGCTCTTTAAATAATAAAATTTAACTGTCGAAAGTGGAGAAATATCGTAATACACGAGTTGTAGTGTCGGAATCTGTTTCTCTAATGCTTTGTATCCTCCTTTTTAAAAAAAATTCAGAAACTTGTGTTCTTTATATGCGACGTCATCAGGCATTGTCACCTTTTTTTATGACGTCACAATAGGAAAATTCAGAAAAAACAAAACATTTAGACGTCATAATCAAATTTCGACTAATCATTTGCCGAGAACAGATTTTTCACTAGTGAGGAGAAATATTTTTCTCACACCGATCGAGAAATGTGAAAATAGCACAAAAATTAGAGAAAATGTGCTATGATTGTCAAAGAGATAATTCCCCATCAGAGACAAAATGACTGAGCCGTACGTAGGACCTTTTAACTTTCATTGTTCCTGATACTTGTAAGGAGGCTATGTCTGTCACCTTTACATGCATTGAACTTCGTGATATACTTTCGTTAAAGAAAACAAATGCTTTAAAGCGATAAAAAGTATATCAAAAAGAAATCTTGGAACAAATATGTTACATGAAAGTCGAATGCACTTTTAAGTAAGATCGTATTTGCTTTAAGGTGTTTGAATATCTTCTTATTGAAAAAAATACGTCTCATCTAAAAACCGGTAAACCTCAAGTTAACAAACATTAAATCAATTGGCATACTTAACTGTTGTTTGGAACTGTGTGAACTATATAAAATTACTATCTTTAGGAATTTTACTTTTAGATCAGTCTATGCATATAGACTTCTGAGAAATGATTTAATCTATCTGTACAAATATTTTTTTATTCTAAAATTATTATGAAACGGCTTTATCTACACAGTTATAATCACTAAATCGCTGTTCCCTATTAAAATAAGACTTTTCTCTTTTGATTTTATTACAAAGTAACTCAATGCGCCTTTTGTTATTGCATAAACAGTAACATTTTTTTCACTATAATTGTTCTTCATTGCAGCCATTCAATAATGCAAACAACTTGGTTTACTATCTTTTCGAAAGAACTATTATAATATATATGAATACAATGATATATAGAGTATAGGGCAATGAAACTGCAACCTAAACTCCATTTGGTGAGGCATACAAACATGTGAATTACTGCTTAATATGTAAGGCTAAATTGACCAAAAATACGTGAACGAATAAATCACAAAAACATTCTATATTGGATTTTCTCATTGTTGAAAGCTGTAAGTTTGCTTACATTCACTCCATTTGAAATTTGGTGGATAGTTGGCAATCATAATTGGACAAAATATGTTATAAACTATAAAATAAAGGCAACAGTAGTATGTCGCTGTTCAAAAGTCATAAATCCAATTAGCAAAACAAATCAGGGCTACACACAAAAACCTAATGAAACACATCAACTATTAGATGAAACAACAGAACAATCAAAACACAGAACTACAACAAAAACAAACGCCAACATATATAGAAACAGGCTATGTGATAACTGCTGCCATATTTCTGAATTGGTACAGGACATTTTATAAGAAAATAATAAACATACTTTAGCCATAAACATGAGTAAGGAACAGAGGCCAATGTCAAAACAGTGATTTATTCTCCGTATCATAGTTTACAGCACTTTATTGGATCTCATTACAACAGAAACTATTAGTTTAGTTACAAAGAAAGAAAAAAAACACCTAATGTACAAACACAATGATCTACTTGCATGCTGTGATATATAAAATATTGCAAATACAATCATAGAGATTGCAACTAATTGTGTTTGTATAGCATGCTCAGTCACCAAAATGATAATATCTCATTACGACAAATAAATTGTATGCATTTAGAAAACCATTTGTAATATTTCGATTAAAACCTCTTCAAGGAAACAAACGTTTATTGATTGTCACAATTTATTTATATATTTCTAAAATGATAGTAATATGGTTTCCGCAATTTAATATAAGTACATCTATTTTTTTTCTAATTGGAATTTTAATCTTACTTCCCTTTGCAAGTTTTTATCTTCATTATCAGGTCCATCATTGTAAGTTTTATTAGCTTTTATGGTTATAAAGACTGTTTTGCAAAAATACGTATACATACATTGTCACCATAATTCTCTATTCATTATGTATGCAATAAATTAAGTATTATATCCTTTTCCGTAAAGTCTCAGCCTCATTAGCGGCGCTTAGGTTCTTTCAACTATTTATGAAGTCTTAATTTTGATGTAAATTGTGATCTTTTCCGTTTATCAATTTTAAGATGTTGATACATTTTCCATGTTAGTTGATGATAAAAACTCGATATACCAATGTTTTCAGTTTTCTATAATGTGACAATCTTCGTAGTATCGAAATAAAATCGCGGAAAGAAAATCTAATAGCATACATAATCAATGTCAGTTTCGTTCGTGACCAAGAGTTTGGAGAGCTAAACATGTGGAAAGCTTGCAGGCATAGAAAGAAGAAGACATAACAAGTTCAGCCACGGGTATCCTTGGTCAATTTTACATTTGCTTTGTACTAAGTAACAAGACGAACATGTAACGATAACGACAAAACTTTAAAGATGTATTGCAAAGTGCCAGTACGAGCTAATAGTGCTAGTAAACTTTTGATTACGTACCACAGGAAATACAACTATACAACAATATAAGTTTCACCATGCACTTTCTATAAACTGTTACAAGAAAGTGCAAATCTTATATGTTTCTAACTTATTATGTTATCTCAAACAAACTAAACATTGTTAGCCAACTGATAAAACACTGATGATGTATTAATTAGAATTTTTTTATTCGTGTTTACTATTAAGTCATTAAGAGGATAAAGTAAAAACAAATGTTCTGAAGTCGGAAACCCGTTCAAGATCAAAACATTTCTAAAAGAGACAGGTGTATGCAGTGAGTACGAAAAAAAAAGGAACCAATAAAGGAACAAAATAGAGAGAAGTGGAGCTGTGATAATCATATAATAATGTTCATAAAAGTACTCTCATTAAGGATAAATTGAATTCCATTTATTCATCATATGAAATAAAGGTTGCCCGTGAGGCTTTATCGAAATTACTCAATGAAACAAATGAAAAAGACATAACAAAATACCTTTCCTTTATAGAATAGTTGAAGAGAAACTGACATTTTCTTAATTACAACGCTATAAACCAGAAAAAAAAATACTGTTAAGTTCAACTGCAATGTAAATGCATATTTTTCACGCTTAAAGCAGATTGTTATCTGCAATCCCTAACAAACATTTCGTGACATGTCATTTAAATATGTAATGTTTCCGATTTTTTCTATAGAGTAAGCGATTTATGTCTTAATGAGGAAATGAAATAGTTACAGTTGTTTTCTGATGTATTAAATGCTACAATTGTATATTACAGTGATGGTTTATTTAACTCTTCTGTTTTCCTTTGTATGAAACGAACTCAGTCATATAATGAAAAAGTGAGAACTCGTGATTAAAAAATAAAGTTTGCCGAATTAGTTTTTATAACTATAACTCTAAGGGGTATCAGCTACGATTGCCACGATTGCCTGGTCACATAAGCGCCGTATAAGCAGGAGATTTGGCTATCTAAAACAAACAGGTTTAATCAATCTTATTTACTTAAAATATCCTGTACCAAGCCATGACTATGTGTGGTGTTATCTTTTGTTGTAATTCAGTGTTTCTGTAGGTTCGTTTGTTTTCTCTTATAGTTAATGTTTTTCCATCGGGTTTAGTTGCTTATCGTATTTGTTTTGATCAATTGAATAATGACTATTGAACAACTATATATAACTTTTGCCTTCATTTGGACAATAAATTTGAATACCATTCTTTTTGTTTCAATATAAATAATATTTCGATGTAACTCAGTTTGGTCAAAATTTTACCAAAAATGAAAAAAAAAAAAAAATAAATAAAGCTGGTTACTTATCTACTTGCAGGTCAATGATTCAACCTTATTTGAATCCGTATTCATTCGACCTTAAATTCAACATGTTAACTGGGGATGGTTTACATATGTTATAGGCGTGCTGCGCTATTGAAAGAAAAAGAATGTCAACTTTGAAAGTCAAACGAAGGTTAACAATTTTGTTGACGATTTCGACCAACACAATATCATTCTTATACAGGTACAAAACATTAATTAACATATTTCTAAACATGTTACATGAAATCAAACAGACCTGGACAAATCAAAATGCACGTGTGCTCTATCTATTCATAATTTTATTTATGTTTATTTGGGGTTATATGATCGTCTGTTGTCTTTGGCGGTAATCACTCGATGTATTCGATGAAGAAATGCCGATACATTTTATCGAGTCCGTACAAATTAAGACATTTTTGTAATTTAGATATGCATAGATATAAGATATTTTAGTCCAAAAAGGACAGAAAACATCCTTCAGAAAAAACTCAATCAACAATGGTAAAACAAACAGAAATATTGTATTGTTCATTTCCTTAACTATCGACGACAAATGCCACACACATTCTGTGAGTACTGACAAGGCCATTATAATGTCCTTTTATCGACCGCAAATAGGACCACAATAATACCCTTTGTAATATTTGGTTCATCAGCTTATTCTGTATCTTAATTATTTTAAAACAAATGCTAGAATGAAACACAAGCTCGAAGAAAAATGTGCATGTTATGTTTAGCAAGATATTGCGAGAAAAAAAAACACGTGCCACATGCTACTTTGCGTTGTAATGTTGGAAAATACGTCGAGTAACATGATTTACGGGTGCCCCATGTGAAGTAAAATCTGTTTACCCTTCCGGAGCACCTGAAATAACCCCCAGTTTTTGGTGGAGTTTGTGTTGCTAAGTCTTTAGTCTTCTATGTTGAGTCTTCTGTACTATTATTTGTCTGTCTGACTGTCTTTTTATTTTTGGTCATGGCGTTGTCAGTTTATTTTCTTTCCATGAGTTTGACTCTCCCTCTGGTATTTTTCGTCCCTCTTTTACAATGAATCGTTTGACAATCGGAGAATGAGTTACATTATAAAAAAAATCACTCAGGTGAATTTTCTGTTGACAGATTTCATGTCAATAAATACAACGTTTTGTTTTTGTCCAAGCCATTTCATGGCTTTCATTGAACCGGTCACATATATTTTCGCATGCGACTATCTAACGTTAGTTTAAATGTATGTGCAAAAACATGAATAATTTATCTTACAGATATTAATGAAATCAAGTTAAATTAGTTCGTTTAGTTATCAGTCAATGTTCCTTCATAGTTAAATCAGTCAGTGTTCCTTTATTATGCAACATTGTTATAAACTTGTTAACCTTCCTTAGATATCAGATCACAAGCACAATGATTGCTTCTGATTGTGTTTGTCAGGTTATTCTCTATCTGCATAGTAATTTGTCATCAAAACAAATTTACAATTATCAGATCTATTGTTGTGCCAACTGCATAAACATCAACAATACTAGAGCTGTTGAAGAAGATGTAAATTTAAAAGATGTTTATTCAATGTATCTGATAAAACAATTGATGACACAACCTTTCCTGTTCTTTATCTTTGCTTTATTAATTCAAAACATGAAGTAAAGTTTAAATAGAATTTCATGACAAAGGTAGGGATAAGATTATGAATGATATTCATTATTCCAAAGAAAACACATGATACTGTTTTGGAAACTTTTATTAGCATATATAGCAGCCATTCATAATTCAAATTGCACTATAACGACTGAAAAATCTCAAATACAATTTAAGTTAGATTAAATAAGTCATTTTGTCCAATAATGCATAACATTAATGGGATAAAGTCTTCATTTTAAACTCTTCGAATTAATACAATAAAATATTGTGAATGCTTCTTGTGTAAATAGTTTTTGTACAACTTCAAATTTAAGACTATATATTTGCAAAACGTAAGATCACAAAAATACCGAACGCCGAGAAAAAATCAAAACGGAAATTCCCTAATCAAATTGAAAAGTCAAAAGAACAAACACATGAAACGAATGGATAACAACTGTCATATTCCTGACTCGGTTAACAGCTTTAAAGAAGAATGAAAAACAATTCAAATTACAAGTTAAAATCTTTTCTTCAGATACGACACATTTTGCTATTAGAGAGTTTCAACTCTACGTTAAGACGCTGATTTGCTAAGCAGGTTCTTTAGTCAGCTGAAGTATAATTAAACGGTTGACCCCGATGAACAGCTGAAATAATTTGACCTTGGATGTACCGTCATATGTTCCTACAAAAACAAAAACAAAAAGACAATCCAGAAACCACGATCTACCTCACATACAAAATTAATTGTTTGGTGTAAGAATTCCCTGGACAGATTTACCACGGAAAGTAATGTTATCAAACATTTAATATTTTACATGTAAGAACAAATGTCCATTGCCGGATATGAGATCTCACTTGAGAGTTGGTTTATTGTTGCATCTATGCATCCAGTTCTTTTAAATAAATTTTGTTTGACGACTGTTTTTTGTTGTTGTCCAAATATTTTCAACTCGTAGTCAACAAAATATATTGTTTCTATTTTAGCCACTTGAACTTTGATATCCTAATTAAAATGAAGATGTTAAGATCAATCGCAAATTAATTAAGCTTGACCATAAATTGTTGTGAAATAAGCCTGCGAAGGAAAATGTGGGCGGCATAAACAGTTATCAAGGTTATGTCATCTTTTTGATAACTTAAACCTTTTGCTATGATTGAAAAAAAAAATTATACTCCAAATTATCTACTCTAGTGAGAGATATTAGCAAGCAAAATCGAGGGAATTGTGCAACAAATGATGATAGAAGCATGAAAATTACCACAAAGCATCATTTTATATACTTTTTAAGAATTAACTGCTGGCCATTCAAAAAAATGATTTTTTCAAGATGGCCCCGGCCATGTTCTAAAATGGCTGTTTTCTTTTTGAAAAACTTTTCTTTGAACTTCTTTTTAGTAAAAACCAATCCCCAGGTTTGGTGGATATATCCTTACATCACATATTTATTAAAAATGAATATTTGACATATCCAGTATTTGCGTATGCGCTACAATGTAACAAACTTCTTTCAAAAACATTTGAACTATTTACCATATATTTAGTGTTTTTGGATTTCTAATAATATTATGAATTGGTTTAATAACATTTTTCAAGGTTATTTACACATGTGTTTAACACTTTTGCTCATGTGCAAACTATTTATAGACATCAAGAGCGATTTGTATGCACTACCAGGCAATGGTTAAGGCGGAAATGTGGTTAATCCCTGAAAAAACTTGTAGCTGCAGATCAGCCACTTTTTGAAATTCAGTGGAAATGGCCTGATTTGTACGGAAAAGATAAGTGTATCGTCATGGTTGGTGAATTGCACACTGAAATGACTTGTTATAAAACTCTGGGTGATATATTTCGTGATAGGGGATGAACATATTGTCTTACTAAAGCCAATATTGCAACACCAAGAACGGCAGATTCTTTTTATGTATGTTCAAATGTATCTAAAACTAGGCAGGCCCATCAGACAACCGCATGTAGTTTGCTTGAATTGTTAATTTCAGATTGTGAAAACTAAACTCAGAATAGATAATTATGTCATGACTCTGTGGCGTTCAGTGATTTAACAGACTGGCGTAAGGAAATAGAGTCATCTCGACCACAGTTTAATTCCTGGCGTTCAATTATAAATTAAGAACTTCTTTTGATTTTGGTTTTATGCTCATTTCAGGAGTGAGATTTCGTACTTTTCAAACAGTCCATACAGTATGATAGCATATTGTTTTAGATCTTGATCGTGTGAATTATGCTCGATCGTTACCGACCCGTCTCCGAGATATGGCTTCCCTTCCCGAACATCACCCACAGGTGGCGATGGAATTTGAAAATGATAATTTCACTGTACGGAAGACCAGCAAATTTCTTTCTTATAACACAATTGATCAGCCACAAAGAATAATGCAATTGTGAATGGCGATGTTTGTGTCATAGGATTAACCAAAGATAACTTTAGACAAATGGATGGCAGCTGGACCAGGAGTCAGTATACTAGAATATGAATTTGAAAGATCTAGTGGTTTGGGTCATTCTACAACAGACGAACGACATAATGAAGACTCTACGAAAACACAGAAAGATTTCTTTAAACAGCTTTGAAGGATTTGTAAAGTGATGAACGAGTCTGGAAGTTCATTTCTAGAAGAGTCGTCAGATTTGTAAAAATAAAATACTCCATTTAGGAAAATGTTGATTCGGAAACAGGTAAGATATGTAAATAAACTCCAAGATATTGGTCCAAACAATACGAAGATCTTTTGAAGTAACTGCAAAACGTCTTTGTCAAAAACAAAGCTAGAGAACCTTTAAAGTGATTGCGATATCTTTTCTAGACTTTTCATTTCTTGTCACAGTAGACAGTTTTACTTGGAATATTTCTTTATCCATAACAACTAAACTGCTCCTCCGTCTCAGGATATCACTTGAAATAGTGGTATTAAATCGCTGCAAATGAGTTTACTTGAAACATTCTGCGATTTGCTGATCCAAGTTCGGACGCATTTCTCTTTGGTGGGGTAGCAAGGGTTAATTCCAGGTCACAAAGTTTGGCAAGAATTTTTGATGATTATACTAGTGATGTCATACTGCCTTATATAAAATCTTGCATCGATAAACATTCAAAAGTAGACATTGTATTTGATGTTTACTAAAGGTTCTTGTGGCAGATGGAAAGGTGTTGGTTCTGTGTAACACCAAAGGTTTGTAGTAGTTTTCTTTGTGAAGATGACAACGAAACGAAATTGTTCAACTTTCTTGCAGACAAAATTGCTTCTTGAGAGACTAATACAAATGTATATGTTACTCATGGCGAAAATATTCTTTGCAATTTCAATAAAGATACTTCCTATCTATCCCCTTGTAATCATGAAGAAGCAGATACACGAATGTTTGTCCATGTTCGGCATGATTATGAAAAGTGATGTAAAATGTAATTTTAGGTAGTACTGACACAGATGTAATAGTATCAATAATTGCAGCAATCAGAAAATAAGGTAGAACAAATTGTGGATAGGTTATGGAAGGAATAACGACTTTTGATGTCTTCCTGTACGTGACATATTAAAAGCGTTTGGTTCTTGTGTGGCTGCTCTTACTTTCGTCCATGCATTCAGTGGATGTGGCACTTTGTCGAATTGTCGTGAGAAAGGGAAGAGGTCAGCTTGGCTAACAGTGGAAGTTTTTCCAGATGTAAAGGACGTTTTTTTTTGGCTTAAGTATGAAGCGAGGCACGATGTGAATTGTTTGCCAGGAGGCAGCGGCATTGTGATGCAATTCCGCCTACAAGAGGTTCTTTTCGAGAGCACATCAAAAGAGAAGTATATCAAGGAGGAGTTGTTTGGGCTCAGCCTGATTCATGTATTCGGCAGGTACATGTACAAGTCATAAACATTAGGATTGGATGAAAGAAAGAATCAATGACATTTGGAAACCAAAATGGACTTCTTTGACTGCCGTTGCATCCTCGTGTCATGAAATTTTGAAATGCGGAGGCGAAAATCCAGCTGTGTTGGTAACTGTAGATGCTACCGTTCTGGCCTTCCTTGTACGGGTTATTGTATAGGGAACTATCAGATAATTATAAGATAAGCAACCTGTCTCTCTAACCAAACTAGGCATTTAAACTTAACAAAGAGTGGTATCACTTGTTAAGTTGGTGGAAATTATAAAAATACATATTTGTCGTCATTTTTTAACCGGAAGTCACTATTTTTTTCTTTTATGTGTTGTTTTGTCGTACTTAGGAACTGTTTTTAACGTTTTATCATAACTTACATTGAATTATATCTATAACACATCTTTCAGGGATTTACATCCCTTGTGAAGATGCTTGGAAGTATAGAAATTGAAATTTTTGACTTTTTTGCCGGCATTTTGAAACCAGAAGTCACCTTTAGTTTCATTAATGTGTTGTCTAGTCGTAATTAAGGAACTGTCATTTACTTTTTTTTTTATCAAATCTAACATTGGATTTTACGTATAACACAGCTTTCAAAGGATTAACGAATTATTGCCAATTTGTAATAACGCCATTTCCAAAATGTGTAGTGGCCATTTTGAAAAAAATGATTTTTCTTTCTGGCCAGCAGCGGATATTTTTTAAGTATCATTTAGTCAACCTTTATACCAAATTTCATGCTTGTATCACGATTTGCACAATTATGTCCATAATATCTCCCACTACTCCATCTGAGTACGAATAGAGAAAAAATCATTTGCAATAAAAATTGTTTTCTAATTTCATGCCCAATCTGGAAAATAAGTTTCATTTTGTTTCGCTGAAAAATGTAATCACTTAATCGAGTAAACTGATATACAAACTAAACGAGCTGGTATGATTGCCATTATATGCCATCTGATCTTTATCTAAATAGTAAATTTATTTAACAGTATAAAAGTAGATGTAATAAAATATGATTTTTGTTGAAAAACGTGTAGGGTGATAAGACTGTTTGAAGGATTATACCCGTATCCTGTGTACGCACCCCTTTTGAAATCTGTTTATCACTACCCTAATTTGTATTTGTTTCCGATTGATGTGCCTATCCAGTCAGTCATCCTCTCAATGATTTTCACATTCTGCTAAATAATAAATTCATTCATTTTTAATATTTTGTGCTGGTGTGAAATATTCCGAGATTTGAACATCGATAAGCTACTTTTATTTTTTTAGATTTCAAATTACCATATATGACCTGAGATTGCAACTTTGCAAAATCTATTTTGCTCAATCATAAGTCTTTTGTGTAGAAAAATATTTTTCTAGTAGATATTCTGTTTATATTCAACAAATAATATCATATCTCAAACTTAAAATATAGACAAAAGCGGAATTTTAAATAATATTTCAGGATAAATCGTTAGTGTGATACACATTTTCAAAAACAATCTCAAGAACATCGCCGATGTCTTATTGACTTCCAAGTGAATATTTGAATCTCATCTGAATCCGTATTCATGTGAACCTTAATTCAACCCCTTAGCTGGAGATTGATTATGCATAAAACAGACGTTTTCGGATGTTTAAAGGAAATCCATTTAAACATTGAATGTGAAACATTGGTGACTTATTCGCTCCACATAAAAGTATTCTTATACAGCAACAATGATGATTAGCTAATTTTATAAAGCTATAATATGAAATCAAACAGACCTAAAAAAAAATCCAATAGCAGGTGGTCGCTATCTATTTATAATTGAATATATATTAATTACGGATTATACGACTGTCGGCAGATCTCGGAGGTCATCGCATTGTTTAATGAGATGGCGTCTAGGCTAAGAAATCGCGAAATGATGATTTAAATTATCGATTTCATGCACTGTGAATTGTTCATTTTATACTGATTGTAATTTGGATATACGCTTTAGCATGATATAAATCAAATACTAGAATTAGAATTTGAGTTTAATTTGGTGAACATTACCTTGATATCTAGTACTCCTTTGAAAACAATTACTGTAAGAGATATTCAAACTGTTTTCCCCTGAGTTATTAAAGTAAATAGCAAAACTATCTAAATCTAAGACAGGTATCGAAACATAAGTAGTTTTTTACCACCAAGTACAGATTTCCTAAGCCTCATTTCGGCATTACTTTGTAGAATTTTCAGTAATTAAAGATCTAGAATTTTGTATTTGATTTGACTATCATCTGTGTCAATTCGAGCGCCACTGATGATTCATTCGTAGACGAAACGAGCGTCATGCGTACACAATTATAAATCTGATATCTTGAAGATGAGCTTTTACATATGTCTTATTTTTGTATTTTTCTTATCTTTATAAAAGAAGAAATATAAAAAAAATGAATTACTAAGTATTCCCAAACCATTTCAATACTTCGTATAGGATACGGGAATTTCAATTCAATAATATAAGTTTAGATAAGTTTTAGTGTCTGTTAATATGATTTGAAGATATGCAATGTACCACAAACTATCCCCCGGTTTCTAAATTGCCGATGAAACAATAAGATGTAGCTAACGAAAATATATATCTGACCTTACAGTACTGTTAACGTTCAAGACAAACAGTATTTAAATACTTGAATGAATATTGGAATTTGTCATACAATAGAATCTTAATACGGTAATGTTTTAATTCAAAATAATTTTATCCCATTTCAATTTACAATAAGATGAGTGTTTCAAAAACGACAATAACTTGGTGGTTCTATACAGTACACCAACTGTTATATCAAATCAGTATATAATTGATATATACCATGCTTAGTTTTGAAAAGATTTCCTTGAATTATCAACATGTTTTCCATGATCTTTTTAATATCAAAAGTTTTTTTTATATAAAGTTCGACTAGTTGGGTATAGTTTGTAAATTGAGGACCTGAAAAAAAGGTTTTGAGAAAAGTTCATTTCATTGAAGCATTATCAAGATCACGTATTGTTAAAAATGTCATATTATACGCTTAAAACCGCAATTCTTACGGTAAAAAAAACTGTATGTATGTTCTGTTCGGATATCATCTGGGTTGGACAACAGATCCACATCCACACAAGTCTGCTATATCTTATTTATAATCCAAGATAATAAGGCCAGTTTGTTATTCTTTGGTACGACACATTTATGTCAGATGTATTATTCATCTTATCTAGACTATACATATTTCCAGACTATGTATTTACCAACGTTCCCCAGCCCAGTAGTCAGCACTTCGGATCTAGACTATACATATTTCCAGACTATGTATTTATCAACGTTCCCCAGCCCAGTAGTCAGCTCTAGACTATACATATTTACAGACTATGTATTTATCAACGTTCCCCAGCCCAGTAGTCAGCTCTAGACTATACATATTTCCAGACTACGTATTTACCAACGTTTCCCAGCCCAGTAGTCAGCACTTCTGTGTTGACATGTAATCAATTATTTGGTCATTTCTTTTTGAAATTTCCTGTTTACAAAAAGTATGAATCTTTCGAAATACTAAGGAATTTCTTACCCCAGGCAAAGTTTACCTTAACCGTTTTTGGCACAACCTTTTGAAATTTTGGGTCCTCAATTCTCCTCATCTTTGCACTTATTTGGCTTTATAATTGTTTTGATCTTATCGTCACTTATGAGTCTTTTAAAGACGAAACGCGCGTCTGGCGTATTAAATTATCAGCCTGGTACCTTTGGTAACTATTGTAGGTATGTGAATTGACAAGTACAAACATGATCTGCACCATCAATACTGCTATGAGGCATAAAAAAGAAAATGGATTTTTTCCCTAAGAATTGAAAAAAAAACCCAAATAAAAACAAGGATACATGACGTAAACAACTATAAGATAGCAGGTTTACATAAATAGACATATTTCCTGTCAAAATACGCCTTCAATGATTGAAAAGAACCCACATTGTTTGTTTACCTCTGTGTCGCTCGAGTGCAGACAAGAGATAAATGAAACTGATATATCTCACACCAGCAAATATTAAAAATGAATGAATTAATTATTTAGCAGAATGTGAAAATCATTGATAAGATGACTGACTGGATAGGCACATAAATGCTTTATAAATAGGGTCAGGCTGACATAGTATGTTTTATTCGAAACACTAAGGATTTTATTATCCCATGCATAGATTACCTTACCCATATTTGGCACAATTTTTGAAACTTTGGGCCCTCAATGCTTTTCAACTTTATATTTGTTTGGATTTCAAACTATTTTGATCTGAGCATTACTGACGAGTTCAATGTAGACGAAATGCGCGTCTGGTGTATCTAATGACAAGCCCCGTACCTAAGATAACTTTATATACCTATATGGAGTTATTTTCTTTCAGAACGACAGGTCATTCTTTTTCAGAATCAACCCGGACGTTACCATGTTTCAATGAAATATGCTCAAAGGCATACAATAATGAACTGTGTGAGGTCATTATTTTCCTTGATAAAAATGCAAACTATATTTTACTTCAAAATTATATTCGTCTGATTTTTGTTGCCGATTTGGAAATTTATTTTTTAAAGTTCAATCGATGATAGATGTAAAAGAAGCCTTCATTGCCCGCATTTTAAATTTAGAAACAAATAACGTGGAAGTTTTGTTAATTTATCGCTACAATAAAGAAACATTATCATATATGTGAGATGAATTTTAATATAGACTTTCATAAATAAAAAGCCAGATTTAACATATTCGTGTGTCAGATTTTGAAAATCTTATTGAGTCACACTGAATAGGTTGAATGATTTTTGGCTGCTTGATTAACGTCCAGTGGCAAATATTTCGTGCATGTTCAGGACGATCAACACTGAATAGGAAATCATACTGTGACCTACATGTATTTATATTCGTCTACGTGTCAGTTCTTAACTTTTTAAAATTTATGTATACCTTTTTTACTCTATCAAATGATCAACTAATAAGATAATATTCTATTGAATAACATTAACGTAACTCAGAAAAGGGTCGGGGGCGGAGGGTTTATAATTATATCATAATTATCTGTTAATAAAATGTATTGCTTTTCAAAAGACTGAATTTTTTATTCGATTCAATTAAAATTGTTAAAAAAAATAACCACTTTTCCGCGATAGAAATGACATTACAAATAGAAAAAAAACATACCCCTTCCCCTTTTCCATAAACTAAGTGGTGCAATAAATTACTTACAATATGTCTTGTATTTGTCATACACCGTTATCGGATGGTAACAATACATTTGTGTCTTACTTCATGCAGTTACAGTAATATTTTTATTGTGTATGGATAATATTTTTTAAAAGGTTTATATCAAGATTCATTAGTGTTTTATTTCACATTCTAAAGAGCCGTAGGGCGTATTAAAACATGAACGCATTAGAAAGGAATATCCCACTTTAGTGTTGTCGGTAAAATAGGATACTAAATTTTGCAAATCTTTTTTGACGGTATATAAGTCAGATAATGCATATTTTAAGGTTTATCTTGTCGTAGAACACGCCTTAAAATATGCATTATGTATAACATAACACAAACGTTGACGTTATCTCAAAAAGATTTGCGTTATTTAACAAAATGTTGTGTTATAACGCAAATGTTTTGGTTATAAAGAAATATTTCATTTCTTGCACACGGGGTTTCCAATGTATTTAGGACCGACCGATATGCCCGTTCGTTTTCCTCTACCCGACGTTTTGGCACATCTAATTATAAGCCTTACACCATATTCAAACGATAGACGGAAGTGACCAAAGGGATATTCAAACTTATGAGGACAAATTGACATCACAAAGGCACATTGAGAAAAACGGCAGTCAAATACAAAAGTCTACAACTCAGAAATTGACAACCAAAGACGGAGCACAATAATGACATAAAAAATCGGGATTGATATGAGGAGCTCCTGAAGGGCAAACGAATACTGATCCACAAGTTGTGGCATCCATCGTGTTGCTTACTAGTAAGTAAGGACAAAGTTCGTGATTAGTCTCGTTGGCACAAAATATTCGTGTAAAATAGGACAGGATTGGGGTAACGATAATAAGAATAATCCGTATTTATCTATTAACAGTTATTGTATCGCAGTCCACCAAATGATGGCGTCTCTTGAAGGGATTAGTGCAACGTAACCATTTGAAATCATTATGTGCAAATTTCCTTGTAAGCAAAATCCTTCTGTTAAGAAATCAAGATATAAAAAATAACATCTGGAGATTCACATACAATATGCAGGCGCATACTGGAATGTTGCTTCGGGAATATGGAAAGTTAGGACGCTGAAACCATCTCTTTAGTCGTATAGAAAAGTCAGCAAAATGATGTTCTATATGCATATTATATGAGCGTTATGTAGACGAAACGCGCGTCTGGCGTACTAAATTATAATCCTGGTACCTTTGATAACTATATACTGCATTAGCAGGATAAAATTTCACACGAAAACTTGAAGGTTCAATTGTTACCATAAAGGTTCGCTGACACTCTCTTGCTAACTCCGTGATTGACCACGCATGTCCGCTACCGCTTTTGATAAAACCTGGATGTTGATTTTGTCATTTTCTTTGATATAACTTTCCTTATTTGATATGAACTGACCTTACGGTGACCTATAGTTGTTAATTTCTGTGTTATTTTGGTCTTTTGTGAAGAGTTGGCTCATCGGTAATCATGCCACATCTTCTTTCTTTTATATTTGATGTATGCACGGACAGACGAATTCCCGCACCGATATGATAACCTTGTGCATTCAATTTAGCATGACATTTCAGTTGTATTTAAATTACATCTTTGTTAATTAGTACATACTTACTCAACGTACTACATTGTATCTCTACATATTATAATGCAGAGGTAAATACCAAACAAGATTTAACGCGTTTCTAAGAATTAGATCTTATCAATTGTGCTCGGAAAAGACATTTAAATTCCAAATAATTTGAAAGTAGAGTAATAAACTAAACCCGGAATACCTCTGCACAGAAGGGTAAATGATGAGTTAATCTAGTTAGAAAGTTTTTTGGTAAAATGAATATGCCAGAGAACTTTATTTCAGCTTTGAAATCTTGAACAACATTTAAGATGAAAAACAGCAAAGACAAATCTGCTCAATTGACTTGTTGGTAATTGTTTGATGAAAATATGCTCCCTTTATCCTTTATTTTAGATAATGATAGAAAAAACCTACAGTAAGACTTAGATATTTCAAGCCAACAATGTGTCAAATTGAATTTATACCGTGGAGGTCGTGGCTGATGGAATGGAGATTTATGCATGTAAAAAAAATAAGAACATAAAAATCACGCCAAGTAAAATGTTACATGCCATTATTTGCATGTATATTATGTTATGTTAATTGATACCTGTAAATAATGAGAAGTCGAAAATAATTACTTTGTCTGATATTTCTCAAATACTTCTACAATCTAGATAACTTCTAGACAAATTGGAGTTTGTATAGCCATTCATATTTACTAAATGATAGATGCATGCCTGACATGAGTTTGGTATTTTTTAGGTCTTGAATTATTTCCTTATTTTGACTTAAAAGTGATACGAAACTAATTCCATGACGTGACGAATCGCCGTAAAAAATATTTTTCGATTCCGTTTTGTTATCATCCGAACTATGCCATAAGAAACTAAAAACATAATAAAACATGAACATGCCTTTTGCTTATTGTCTTCCTGTTAATCTGGTTAAAATGAGGGTAATTAACATTGCCTTGGTGCATATTTTGCTACATCCTTTGAATATAACACAGATTTAAATGAACTATTAGGGTTTTTAAAATTTATGTTCTACCATTTAATTTTGTTTACATTAATTTTAAGTAGTTAAAAAAAAAATGCCCAAGACACCAAAAATTTAAGTGAAATGAATATCTTATAAATTTGGTTTATAGACAGAAAAGTTAGCAATTGTCATTCTCAACAATTGCGTTCTATGAATATTACCGACGAAAATGAAATATATAATTGTTATGTTATACAGTAATTAGTTTTTAGTGTTGTTTAACTAGTGTTAATAAAAAAAGAGCAAATTAGCAAAAAGTGATTAGTGGTAACATCATCTGTTTTGACCGGACTCTGAAATTGGTTTTGGACCATTTAGTGTTAGATTACATCGATATAATTGGTTTATAATGAAGGAAATTGTCATTATCGTAAATAAAACATTGACTTCTAATGCACATTGCAAATGTTGGTGATAAAGATGACTCGGCTTTTTTTCTGTTTTGACATAGTTTTTTTCTGCTTGCAATTTTACGACTTACTGATTAACATATAAGGAATTTTTATTACAATTTGTATCCAATGTATCATTTTGTATTCAAAGATACATTGGCGAAAAAAAACATCCATTGACAAGGTATTGAATAAAAGATAAACGAAGTATTGACATATGATACATGAAATCATAAATGTTGCAACTAATGCCATACAAGCAGATACGTGGTTACTTGGTGAAATATGTACTAAGTTGGATAAGTTATTATCTTTCTTCTTTGCCATTCCAGTACCCTTTGCATACATTTCAATTCACGTATAACATCTTTGTACTAAATCCGTTTGATGTATATATACTGATAAATATTTTAAGTCTAGGGAAAACATGGTTTGTTTGTTGCTTAAATTGTTGTTTAGCTATAGGTTTTAGTAATTGTAAGTACCCTCATGTTAACTTTTTGATCTTATTCTGAACAGTCCATAAATTCTAGACTGAAATAATTTTTGAAAATTGGATTCAACGGAACTCTAATTAATATTGATTTTGATTTTGATAACAACATGACGGGTACAGGACCATGTCCATGAGATGACCCCAGATTTTCAGTTCGGTTAATTTATTTTGCTGTGTTATGCTTTAAAAAACTGTAGTTTTTCTTTTCGACTTACAATGTATGAGTTTAATCCTTTTGGGATCTTCCGCCTTTTTTCAGTCATACCTAAATTTGTCTTGTTATTCAGTTATTTGCACTTTTGGTCCGACATGACTGTATTTATATTTTGGCATTGCACAATGCAATGCTTTTCTCGAACAGTTCATCATGTCTTTACACTTAATTTATCGAATGTTTACTGATCAAAGTTCATTTATTAATTTAAATTGGCCTTCGAATCTCCTTCATTATCAGCGACTATATAGTTTGTTCTGATGTTATGCTGTTATACTAATGTCTCACGTTAAAAGAATTGGACGGTCACAATCTTTAATTTTCTGTCTTAAGTTTTTAGGGGCTTGCAATTCAGGAGTTGTCAGTTGTAGCATGCCTAATTTATTTTTCGTTGTTATTCGCAGCATAATTCAAACCGTTGTTTCAATCAATAAATATTTGATGGTGCATGATCGCAAAATTAAAGACGTGTTAATATTAGTTTCAATAGTTATTATTTTTAACCAAATACCAACTACATTAAAAATTTACGCTTATTTCTGAAAACACTATTTTCCACCCAAAAGTTTCATTTGCAAAATTAAGCTATGTTCGGTTGATGTGTCACAGAGGACTATTCTTGGTATCATAAATGTATTTATATGGTTACGTCATTTTTCAGACAAAGCTAATCATTTATAATCTATTGTTTTATAATGAGTGTACCATGTTTCTCGATCATTTAAAGGCCGTTTTACCATTTTGTTACTTTTATGTGCATTCATATGTGAAATTCAAAATTGTTTTATCATTAAACGATATTTTAATTATAGTTCATGTTGGCTTTGCAGTTTTATAATTTTGCTTTGCATAAAATTATATCATGATTAAGTAAAGTCCTTCAGACTTTTTGCTGTAACTTTTGTTAATATAAGACTCGCACGTGCCACTCGAATAACATGTAGTGAGACATCGAAATCATATGGTATGCTAGTTCGGGCTAAGACAATTTCTACTTAGAATAAAAAAAAACGTTAGTATTGATTATAACATTTTTTTACTTGTAAATCTACAAAAATGACCGCATCAAAGATATTTCTTGATTGCACAAGAGTGATAAGTGTATGATTGGTGATATTCTCTTGTTGACGAAACTTCGACAAAGTGTTGAACCGACTTAGTCGTTGTAAAAAATATGTCAAATTATTCCAGATTAATAATTTTGTTAGCCAGTCGCGTGTTTTGTATACACAAGACTCGTCAGTGGCAATCGAATTATCAAATAAATTAATATAGTTTGTTTAGAGCATTGCAAATTTACATATACCTGTCCACAATGCCATCACATTACATTTTTAATTGATCTCTGTAAGATTTACTTATAGCAATAAATTTCAGAAGACGTTTTTGTGATAGCCAACCATTATATGATTATTTGGCGAACTTGAAATTTGAATCACGCAACTCTTGAAATCTGTCATTTATAAAATAATATTTATACAACAAGACGTGTCTAGTAATAACCAGATATTTTATGAACTATTACAATTAATTTGCAGAAAATGACAGCACCAATTATATTTCGCGTCAGCAAATGAGCACCGACCTTTGTGCTTGTGTTACTAAAGAGCTTATTTTTTTGCTCAGTAAATGATTAATCTGTTTTCATAGAATTTATAGAAACGTTTAAATAATGTGTACCATATGCAAAATACAATCTTGAAATTTGTCCAGTGCTAAATATTTGTTAAATATAGTTGATCTGAATATCGTTCAAATATTGTTCATCTTTCTTAAAACTACATTTAATAATGTAAAATTAATTAGGTAAATTATATGTTGTAACATTTGAAAACAGGGTTATAGTTTCTTTTGCGTTCCACTTTATTCTATTCTCAATATAATGATTCAGAAATAAGTACAGTTACTATTGAACCGTACGCATGACATTGTTTTGTTTAAATTTACCAGTTATAATAAAGTGATATCTTATAAACTTACAATGTCTGTCTTGGTCTAATACACCAAAGTAGGAATGCACATTCGTGTAGGTCCAAAACTAATATATCAAAGTCAAAGTTTCTCTAGAAATAAAACGACAAACTGTAAAACAAATGTATATTCTTCCAAGAGTTTAGGTGAGCAAGAATCAATCAATGACACTTATATGTTTTTTTCTAACATCTTTATAACTACATTGTATACTAACTGCACAACAAAATTATAATTCACAACTAAAATAGTATTGGATCTGATATGTCTGGTTAAAATAATTGATAACTTTATAAATAAATTTAATATTTTAGTGTAAGATAATTTGATCATATCATATATGCTCCTTTGATGTTTTTTAAAGTTGTTTTGAGTTTTTGAAGCATTTTTCTTGACAAGAAACAGCCAGTCGGAAGACAGATTAAAAGCAAAACTAAACTTTCAAATTTCTTCATGCAAAATTAGAAACTATTATAAATAGGACATTTCTTCTTTAGCAAATATTCAAGAGTAATTACAATTAAGGCAAGTCTCTGATTCCTTACTTTTATAATTATCAAATGATTTTGCTTTAACTAGCTTTCAGTAACTGCGAGTACTCTCAAATCGTACTTTTGTTTTAATTTAACCTGTTGATATAATTTTTAATGCATTTTTGTTTTTCAATGTTTGCTAAATAGTTTTATGTCTGGTCTCACTATTTTTCATGTATACCACCAACTTTGATAAGTGTTCGGTACGACTATAAATTTGCACTTTAGTTGTCGTACTATGAACAATCAAATTGTTTTGTAATAAAAGATATTTCCGTACTCCATGCATACCTTACAACACAATTATATTTATTTATCTGTGCTCGTGATCTTATTTGGCAGCATTTTGTCCAAGGTTATGGTTGTCTATTTGATATTGTTTTACATCTTACCACTGCTTTTTTTTTGTTTATTAATTTTGTATTGACAAGCTATTTCAATTGTTATTTCATAGTGTGTATTTCTATGTTGGGATGTTACACTATTGTTTCAGAATAGAAAAAAAGGTTGGCACCAATAATTGCGTTTAAACTCGCTGAATTTGTTTGCACTTAAGTCAGGATCCTGATGATCAGTGAATGTCGTTGCTGGTGTGTTTCATAGTCTTTCCCGTTTCTCGTTTTTTATAATGATTGGACCGTTGGTTTTCCTTGTTTGAATGGTTTCACATTAGTTATTTTGGGGGCCCGTAATGGCTTGTTGTTTGGTGTGAGTCAAGGCTCCGTGTTGAAGGTCGTACTTTGATTTATATTTGTTAACTTTTGCAAACTGTGACCTGCACGGAGAGTTGTCTAATTTGCACTATTACAACATCTTTTTATGTTTTTCTATTAAGAAGGTAACAAAAATTATAATAGCTAAGCAACAATGTTAAGTTATTAACTTCTGAATCAACAGCACACATATCTAGTTTAGTGGCAAGTGATAAGTCTTTTCAGACTAAGGAAAGAAATTTCGTTTTCAATGTACAAGATATCACGGTCTATCAGTGACACATGTTTTTGGAATCATCTTCACCTGATACTTTAAAGACTGAAGATAATAAAACAGAACAGTTAAAACCGTCTTAACTCATTTTTGTCTGAACCGAAAATTGTCTGAATAATATTTTTTTTGTAATCATCAAAGTATCAAAGTGACAGACAGCTCACTCGGCTGCTTATGACTTTAAGTTTGAGAAAACATAGACATAGCAAACACACAAAGGGTCATTTGGGTTTTTAGTGCAATACTGCTGTCGTAAATCTGGCTACTGCGAGACATAGGTAGTTTACGGCACTTATTGTGTTTAAGCTAGCTATACATGTTAAAGGAATGGTTTAATTTCCACGGTGTTCTCTGCGTCAAAGCTTTAAATTTCATGTAGCTATAAAAGTTAATTACATCATCCTAAAATACCGTTCTAATTATTTTTATTTGAGCCACATGCATAAAACGTGTACTGTACGTAACATTTGCAACACGTCAAAAAAGATATATTTAATTTTATTGGTACCTTATTGTCTAAGCAATTTAAAAAGAATTTCTTTTGAAAAACTGCAAACACGACATGCATTTAGTTATATACAAAATGTAATAACAAATTAGGGTATGAAGATTTGAAGTCAATAAAAGTTTCTTAACAAAACAAACTAAATGCAACCATGTAGGTTTTTAAGACCATCGGTGCTATTTTCGAAACAGCAAAAAACATCCCCTTTTTCAATAGCTCGGGTTTTTTCTATTGGGTTGCTGTTGCTCAATCCATATTCTGTAAGTGAAACCTATGCAGGGGATATCGGTTATTTCCTTCTTGGTTAGGTTTGTATATCTTTCCTATTGCTTATTTCAGTGCCGTTCGAAATTTAAAATCAATGGTTCAAGTAATACTGCGTGTTTTGTCTTAAGGATGTACTTAGGTGAGGTTAGGTGAAAATTAATAAATTAAGAAGTTAAAATTGAGACTATAAGCTGGTAGAGCATCAATGGAGGATACAAATAAGCTAAAAATATTGATAGGTCATGGACCTCCTTTTCCAGATATTTGAGATTTAAAATGTGGCGGGAAAAGGCTGACTCAGACTTTTACCTTATATTTGCATTGGTATTATCAGGTCTCAAAACAAAAGAAAGAAAATTAAGAATCTTTAAACATTTTGGTAAAGGACCTTTCATGAGCTATTAAGTCTTATATGAAAAAGTAAATGGGTGTTATGGGGCAAAATATTTTACATTGTATTGTATGGAAAAACACCAAGGAGTTCGAACATTTGACACAAATTCCAAAAAAAATATGAACAGGTCTATAGTATGCAAACAAACCCGTTTTATCAGATTAAACGCGATAACTCTGTATTATAAAATTTGTCAGTAAAAAAGTTATTTACATTGTATTTCCCTCCCAATAGAATGAAAATTTATGTTTTAGTAAGTAACACTAAATGCAGATACTATTTACTCACGTAACGTGATTGGATGGAGATCAAGGAAAGACTCGCTTGGTCATTTTATTCAAGAATTCGAAACTTATATCTGACCTCTATTAAATTTCATGCTTCGGTCCAACTATCACGATGTGTGGCACGATTGAAATTAATAATCGTGGACTACTTTATCGCGGACTAACACATCATGAGGTAAGTCGTTGCAAACGTGTTGATTGTGAGTTATATGTGAAACAGATTTGACTCACAATTCTCGCTACTGTAATGTTATCGTATCGTAACGGGGCGCGTCGGTTCTTTGTGAACGTATCGGAACGTATCTGCACGTACCAGATCGTTCCAATTCAAGAAACCCGATAGTGTAAGATCGAGACCCAATCGCTGAAACAATCGAAATCACAACATTGTGTGTTTGTATTTGAACGGAAGATCTATATGTGACATATCCTGACATCTGAAATTGACAAATCCTGACCTAATTGCATCCGATTTTGGTGTTTCTGTTTTGTCGTTGTTGTCCTCTTATATTTAATGTGTTTTTCCCTCAATTTTAGTTTGTAACCCGGATTTTTTTTTCACTCTATTTATGAATTTCGATCAGCAGTATACTACTGTTGCCTTTATCTAAATACAAGAAGCAACCATAGTATTCTTCAATAGTTATCAAAGGTACCAGGATTGTAATTTAGTACGCCAGACACGCGTTTAGTCTACATAATACATAAGACTCATCAGTGACGCTCATATCAAAATATTTATAAAGCCAAACAAGTACAAAGTTGAAGAGCATTGAGAATCCAAAATTCCAAAACGTTGTGCTAAATACAGCTAAGATAATCTAAGCCTGGGATAAGAAAATCCTTAGTTTTTCGGAAAATTCAAAGTTTTGAAAACAGGAAATTTATAAAAATGACCATATTATTGATATTCATGTCAACACCAAATTGTTGACTACTGGCATGGGCTGGTGATACCTTCGGAGACGAAACGTCCACCAGTAGTGGCATCGACCCAAGGGTGTAAATAGATATCAAAGGTACCAGGATTATAATTTAATACGCCAGACTCGCGTTTCGTCTACATAAGATTCAAACACAAAATGCACCTCGATGACCAAGTAGTCGAACTACTGTATCTCTAGCCTGACAACACCTAAGTTGTAAGTTAGAACCCGCACGTGACAGGTGTGCCCGATTCCAATCTTGATAGACTCCAACAACAAAAATTGTCCGTCACAAAATAACAAACTAATACTGAATGTGGCGCTTAACAAAAATCTACCTCACTTTCGAAAGACGGATTGCTATTTCCTGCAAAACCTTTGACGACTTTCCTTGGAAGGACGGTCAAGAAAAATGAATAATAAATGAGTTTTAAGCGTATTTCCTATATACATGAACGTAAATGTTCCTCTACGAAATCAAGATTGATTTCAAAACAACCTTTTTGTTAAGTTTTATTTACCAATAACAACACATTCAAACAGATTTCAAAATCAATCAATCAATTCTGCATTGTTATTTTTCACTTGTTCCTTTGATTGCTAGTTCTACATTTTGTCAGTTCTTATGGACTTCCTCTTCTTGTCTTTGAGATCTGTATTTTTGTTATACTCTTTAACACGTGTCTTTGAGATCTGTATTTTTGTTATACTCTCTTTCTGAGAAATTCGCTAGTTAACGTAAACTGTTGATAACATAAATATAACAAATTATTTTTGGATTACAACAGAAAACTTTGATTGCAGCAACAAGCATTATGTGTGTGAACAAAATGTATGTCATAATGAACGGTATCAAACAGTAATTGTCAGTTGTTTAACTTAAATTTGATCGACAGCAATGCTGGCTTCTTGGCATAAAAATGCACAAATTTTAGGTTAACTGTAATGAAAAGAGAAAAATAAATTAGATTTTCTTGCATGACTGTCTTTGAAATTCTAATCAAATGTTACGATTTTCAAAGTGTTTAGATTATTTGAATTGCTAGTCTACAGTTTAATCATTCGCACTTCAGAAAAGATTTCCTATTTCGTTCATTCTTAAAACGTTATGTTTCGTAAAAAAATATCATGGTTGATTTAATTTGCTTATTTTAAGCGTTTAACTAGAATTCAACAAAAACTATCATTTTGTCTTTTGAGACACCTTCTTGGCGAAGAAATTATATACATTATCTTAAATTCTTCAAAACTATGAATTAGAAATAAGTTGCTTTAAAAGTTATTGTATAAAATGCTTTAAATTTATTTTTAGTAATTAAAGCTACAATTACATTTTGATCGCTTAAAATATACTAGAAAATCCCCCCCCCCCCAAAAAAAAAGCAACCAGTGTGACAAGTTTCAACACTACTTATGATGACCAAACATGTCAAGAAATTATTTAATTTTTAATTTTCAAAGGTAACAAATAATAACCACGAATGGCTACATGTACAATGTATATGGCTATTATGATGTACGTATGATGACAATATCACAAAACGCAGAAAGCTTTTAACCATTTGATATCAGAGGAGTAGAGCTTGCAAGATGTCGATATATACCACAAGTAGCGAACAATGTTTATGTGAACTCACCCAAAAATTAACATGTGTAATGGAAGTATAGTTTGGTGTACCACTAATTGTAGAAAAGGTCATCTTGTGCAAATAAATGACACCGTTAAATGAAAATGCACATTTTTTATATATAAACTATGAAGTAAAACAAGCTTCGTTTTTTCATAATTTGTTCTTTGACACAGTTTTGGAGAAAGAAAATGAACATAAAAACGAAAAGTATATTAGTAGCACACCTATAAAACGGTATAAAATCACATTCATTTTCTACAGGAAGAAATAAAAAACAAAAACTGACTCTTTATTACATAATAAATTACTGATTGTTATAGTTCCAAAAATAATCATTAAAGAGCGGAAGAAAAGCATTTACATGATATGATCTGGAATGTATTGATTGTGGTGACATTTCACAAGGAAAGAAATAATATTTCTGCAAATGGATAACTTTGATAACTTAATTGAATGCATTAGAACTTAATATTTCTCATTAGAGTCGCTACCAAACAACACTTAGTTTTGAACTTTACGCCAATTTACCTAGACAAAAATATGAGGGTGTGGATAGGGGTTAAAAATAAAGAAAAGAGAATAATAAGGAGAAAAAAATATAAAGAATAGAGATATATGGCCTATAAATATGAAGCCCCCCTCTGGATCCTCTTATATACCCATACAAAATGAGTCAATGACGTGGTCTCAATATTTCATTTTATTTAAATTTCAATTGAACGACAAATGATATTTGAAAATAAACTCAGACAAATTCTATTTGTTTAGAGAGAAATTTGTTAAAGTGAAAATTCATTTGTTTTCTTATCATAATAAAATGCTATATTGTAATGTTCATGCTATTATTCTCGCAATTTAATATTATTTACACTAATTTAAATTTAATATAAACTCGGACTTAAAAAACACATTAGAAAAAACATTAGAACCTTTGTCACGCCATACACGTGTTTTGTCTACACAAGACTCATCAGTTGTTCTCGGTACAAATCAGTTATATATTTAAAACAAGGCTTGATAGCAAACAATAACATATGGTGATGTCATATACGCGACATGAAGACGAGAAAAGGCTACAATAAATTTAAAATATTCGTGGTAATCTCCATAACTGTCACTTAAATTATGATGGGAATATTAAATGATCTCAACTGTCTGTTTTGTGACAAAATTTAGTTTACTTTCAATTACTTAAAAAAAAATAAAAATTTGTAGAAAACATAACTGTTTCTGTTTCATTCCGATTTTGTTATAAACGGTAATGATATCGGAATTTGTTACATTTCCGGCAACCACAGTGCCATTACATGTTTGCCTTATACTAATTTAGATATAACATGATTTTTGTTTTTTGTGATTTGTTGATATTGATAAATACTAGTTCAGTGTTACTATATATATAAATAAAAGTTATTGTGCATGTGTATCTACAATCTATCTCAACGACACCCAGTACATGATTGGTTCACATAATTGTGGCAGATGTGATGGGACACACCAAAGATACATAAAATATTTTATTTTAAGATAAGCGACAAAACTATGAAAATAAAACAGAGCAACACGAACCCATTAAATAATCGAGGCGATCTCGTGTACTCAGAAAGAAATCTGACTCCAAATGCGATACTCGTCGATTTGCACATAGTGAGTACAAGGTCGGTTATAAGTTTATTTAGATGAAGTTAGAGTCGATGAAAGGAGAAAGGGAACTTGTGACTACGACAGTAGCAACATATTCGTGTGAATCAGTGACACAGATATTCTACAACGGTCTATAAAATTATGATGATGTCCGTAAACATAGGAAGGGATAACATAACAGTTATGAACCTTTGGTTTTATAACTCTCATGGAACAATTTGTTACTATAAATCGGTGAAAAATTGTCCAATTTACAATAACAGTATTCGTATAGCATTTTAAGTAAAGCAATCAAATCATATGGTGTACAATTTGGATGTTTTTAATGTACGCGTACACGATGTTTTTGATTAGGAAGTTTCATCCTTTAATATGATGATAATAGATACTTGAAATTTGACAACAACAGCTTCAACCCGTCTAATATCAAAGTAATAGTTATAAAGAAAAGTCATAATTCATCTCGTACAAACCAAGAGACATAGATAAAATATAATACAAACTATTTTTGTTAAAACAAGGCAATAACATATCAAACTTTTGATGTAAAACTCTAAAAAAAAAACTCAATAAAAAACGAATGAAATTACAATATAAACAGACAACACCTTCTTCCACTAATTTTATTTTTTTCATTCTGAAGTCATCTTGTTCTTGTTGTGAGATAATAAGTTCAGCCTCTTATTTGTTTGAAGTATTGCTTTACAACAGATTTATAAAGTATAAATCTTAAAACAATACACCTCAAGAAATTTTATTACATGGGATGGAATTTGTAATCTACATTGTCTTAAAAATAAAATTCACCGTGACACAGGTATTCCATAACGGCCAATAAAATAATGATGAACATTCGAAGGGACAACTTCAACATAACCATTAGGAATCTATAACTTCCATGGAACATTTAGTTTATTCTGAAATCGATGAAAATGTGTCTGATTCGATTAACTGTATTAGTAATGCATTTTAAGTAACGCAATCAAATCATGAGGAGAACATTTTTTTTAATGTATGCTTACACGATGTTTTTTTATTATGAAGTTTGATTCTTGAATATGATAATATTAGATACTTGAATTTTGACAATAGCAACTTAAACCCGTATAATATCAAACTCTATGTTATAAAGTAAAGTCATAACTTATTAACTACAAACAAATAGAAATAGATAAAAATCTGAAACACAATATTTAAAAAAAAATAAGCCAATAAAACATCATAAACTTTTGATGTAAAACTCTTAAAAACTAAATAAAAAACTAATGAAATGACAATAGAAACAGACAAAATCTTCTTTCACTGGTTATTTTTTCATTTTGAAGTCATCTTGATCTTCCCTGTGAGATAATAAGTTCAGTCTGGTATTTGTTTGAAGTATTATTTTACGACCGATTTATACATTCAAATTCTAAAAACAATATACCTCAAGAAACGTTATTACAAGGGATGAATTTTCTAATGTTTTTGTACTTTGATTTGTAAAGAAAAGTTCTATCAAACTTGTCAAGAGTTTACTTTCTCACAACCTATTGTATAAAATAGAATGACCAGACTGAAAGCAAATTCTGAATCTGAAATAGACATGCACCGAAATAACTGCATCGACAAAGCCCAACTTTTTTGTTATGTTTCTAGAACAAATAAAAAAATCCAGAAGGCACGCCATGAGTCATAGACAATATAAGATAGAAAATCAAAATGAAAAGGTTTGATATAACTGTTTTGAGAACAAAGTGATTTGTTTTAAAACTATTATGGTCTGATGTCGTAATATAAAGTACATATTGTAGTTTTTAAAAAGAAATGATACTGCTGAAAGCAAGTTATCAAATGGTGACCGACTTAAATGCTATTTACGACTTGAGATCTTGAGGATTGAGGATTTCATTTAGATTTTGCTCGTCATTCAATAGTATATATGTAACAAACCATTGCATAGTCATATGATTTGTTTTACATGAAAACGCAAGCCTGCATGGTAATCCTATCAAACGGGTTGATGTTCTGTTTTGGTTCCTACATTTATGCAATAATTAGGTTTTGGCGTTCTGTCCTACCCGGAATAGATCATAAGAACCAAGTTTATTTGAAAATAGGTAAACAAGAATTCTCGAAAAGGTTATTGCTGATGACACACTGTACCATAGAGGTCTCCTTGACAACTTGTATGATGTGATATCTTCTGCTCATCGATGCAAACCTTCTACTTTGTTTTGGTTTTAAGTTCGTTTTACTCTTTTTGAGTATTATATGTAGTGTGCAAAAGAGATGCGAAATAACTTTCAAAGTCATAAGTCGAAAATAAACAATAATGCCATTGCAAAAAAAAACCACAACAATATAGAAAAAACATAGAAAACTAAAGACTGTGCAACACAAAAACCAGCAAAAAAGGAGATAATCACAGGTGCTCCGTAAGGGCAATTAGATACTTGTCAACATATGGCTCCCTTAATCTATGATTTATTAAGTTCATGCAACTTTTGAGTTTTTAATATATACATAATATGGCATAATTGTTCCAAGTCACGAGTTAATGTTTAACTTGTGATTAAAAATTATTATATACAAAACTTTGGCAAATCCCTAAAGAGAGATTTCGAAAGTTGTACAAAATTGTTACATTGTACTTACTTAATATAAGATTTCATACAACAACAACAACTTCGTAACCAGTAAAGGAACACATGATATAATGCAATACCAAACACTGTTTATACAAAGCAAACAATTTAATACATTCGTTTTTTTTCTCTGTATGAAGTAAGTCGGTTATATAATGTCTTAGACATCTCCACATTATTAAATTCTCGAAATCGTGGTTTTGCTGAAGTATTTTTCTTTGGTTCAATAGAAAACAAATCTCTTTTGTAATTTTCAAAATATTTGTTTCTTTTTGTTGAGACAATAGTACTGTGTTAATTTCTTGATATAATTTCTTTACAATTACGATTTATCTAGATTAAATGAATGCTTAATAAAGTGTTAAAAAGTTATGTTTCGTTATCTGTGTTGACGTCATTGATTTTTTTTCAAAGTCATTCTTTTTCATCAACAAATCGAAAATTCGATTATATTCTTCAGAGATCACCTCAAGATCAACTTTTATTTTATAAAGATAAAGGTGATATTTTATTCGTTTTTTTAATACCGTAAAACAAAATTGATTTAGAAAGGTGAATGGTTTCTTAAATTTGAAACTTATGATTTAATGTTTTTCCATAGTTTTGACGTTTTCGTGGAAAAGTCTTTTGATAATTAATTTATCTAACGTTTTCCTAATTCTATCAAATGGTTGCACGTTTGTCAATACAATGGACTTTTATGCGACTGTCATACAAGTTAGAAGGATAGCTAGCTAGCTATAAAACCATATTCTACATAAGAAAATGCATGTACCAAGTCAGAAATGTGACAGTTCCTATCCATTCGTTTGATGTGTTTGAGTTTTTTATTTTGCCATTTGCCTAGCCTAAGGGACTTCTCGTTTAGAATTTTCCTCGTCGGAGTTCGGTATTTTTGTTATTTTACTATGCGTTCAAAAATGATAAGAACTTGTTTTTATAAACAGTGCCCTGTTTTCCTTTGTTAGACTTAATTTTGTATGATAGACGCGCGTTCAACATTATGTCTACAAAATACTCACCAGTGACGCTCTATAAACCCATCCGAACTTTAGTGCGACAAAAAGTATCGGAATAAAAACAACACATCATTGATCAGATAGTACTTTTCAATCTCTAAAATGAGTAATCGAGACAGCATTACCAATGTTCGTCAAATTAATGTTGCAATTAGGTTATTATAAGGAAATCTTATATAAAAAATATCGAACATCACGACACCAAATTGGTTTAATACCTATAGCAGACATGACAAACATATCACTCTATATCACGAACGAAGCTTAATTCTTGCATTATTCTGGTATTATTTTGTAGGTTAGCAAAAGTTCACATAACTAAATAAGTATTAATACCTATTTTAAAAAAAGCAACTTGTTAAAAGAGGGAGCTGATTCCCGAGGGTATATTTCCATTAGTCTTTCTTTAGTATTTTGATGTTAATTGAGAAACCTAACGATATAGCATTTCAGTTTTGATATCGTAATATTGAAAACGAGGAAGACAAATTGTAGACATTTCTTTTCAGTTTTTTTTAAATTTCATATATTTTTTTGAAAGCTATTTACCGTTGTGCTGTTTTGTTGTACCCTTCATTCTGAATTTTTACAAATAACATTAATGTGTCTATTACCTTTGTGACACAACTTGTCAAAGGGTGAATTTAAAAATGCTTTCAAACTATGTTCTTAAAGAACTTTAGGAGAATCTGATATAGATTGTATTATATCATTGAGAGTGCAACCATATATTAATATGTATAGGTGATATATATCATGTTCAACCATGCGGGCTTTTGACAAGATGGTAAAATGTTTGATGCACAATTGGTTTGAGAAATAATTATTACCATAAACCATGATGTAATGGTTTGATATCGGAATATGGAGGGGGATATTATTGTCTTTTGCTTCGTCATGGCAATTATTGAAGCAGACACTGTTAACTTTACCCCTCCAGAGAACCTTAATTTATTTTAGTTCGTGAGCTCAATGGTAATTTATTTCAAGATTTTTTTATACTGCTGTCTTTCTTCTTTGTTTTACTTTGGTAATGGCGTGTTTTTGTTTATTGTTTTCGATTCAAAATTTTGATCACTCTCTTCGCTTTTTGAAGTCAATGTTCATGTTAAATTTTACAAGGCATAGCTGTTGTTTAGAATATGTTTTTACGGTGAAACTTTCGCAAATTAACTGTTACATATCCCACGAATACTAACGATTGTCTTTGTTATGACGTGAGATTATAAGGAGTGGGTAATTAATGCATAATTAACATGTAGGATCCTTCATCAGCTGTTTGCGCAATTATTAATATATCTCGCGTATTTCCTATAAAGGTGTCAGATATGTTTAAGTTCAATGCCCCCCATATCCGTTTTTCTAATCACAATGTACTTCAGAGCTGTTATACAAATCACCTTGTTAGTTGAAATTGTTATGGAAATACTCCGAACCCTCATTAAAACAAATATGTTAACGCTTTGCATTTAGGAAGGAATCGTTTATGTTTTCAGGATTTGTTTTAAAGACTAAAACAAAAAACAAAAAACAAGCATTAAACTGACACGACTGTTGTAATGTAGAAGAAACCCATTCATCATGTGTTAATGACACTGATAACATCAATAATGGTAATGGACCGTTATGAACTGTGTCAAAGTCAACAATTATGCACGTTCTTCAAGACAATTTCATTTCTCGTCCATATATTGACTGCATTCAAATACATTGGTCTATTATTAAATTATAATAGTCTAAATGCTTTTTTTACCCAAACTGTAAAAAGAAGATATATTGCTATAATTATTATCAATTAATACCACAACTTCGTCTACCTAGACACAGTCAAATCAATAGTAATCTTTAAATTTAATGAAATAAAAACAAATTTAACGAAAACATCATTATTAAAAGTTGACCATCCACTATTGTATTTACTGTCTATCATTGGTATGTGTTCTGTTCTTTGGTCGGGTTGTTGTCTGTTTGACATAGTCTTCATTTCCTTTCTTACATTTTTTTTTGTCTTAAAGCCTTTTTGTAAATTATGTCGCTGGATCACTATAGCATGAGCATATATTGTACATTGCAATGAAAATATCATTGTTATTGATGTGGACGACATCTCCCTTTGGTATGTGTTCATAATGACACGTCGATTTTAATCTCAAGCATTGGTGCTATGATAGTAACAGAATTTCAAAAAACGGTTTACACCTGGCCTACAAAATAGGAAAAATTATAAACTACATATGGTAAAGAGGTTGTTTAAAAGTAAACAATCATTTATCACATGATTTCTTTTTATATAATAGTTGGAGAAACTGAATGAAATACACAAAAAATATCAAAATCGTAATAAAATGTAATAATTATTTTCGTATGATCATGATGATTGTGTTACAAAATTCGACATGCAACTAATATATATATAACTAATAACAGTTTACGGGAAAGTTAGCCCGAAAGCACTGCAGTCAAATGAATTACTCTCATAGACGCCAGTACAAATCTACTGTATTAAACAAGCTTAACTAAGTTTTCTTTCCATCTAATATAAACAAATTAAGTGACTATAGCTATATGTTTGGTAATACTAGATAATAATAACATTCGTGCTTCTTCGATTGCTGTCAAAACAGATTAGAACGTTTTTACTGGTAAAGAGCATAGACAGATGTAACAACAAACATTTGTTTACCGTAAAATAAAAGTATAAATATCTTCAAAAGATAGTTAGTTCTCTTTCCTTGGATGAAATTGAAATAGACTTTGATAATAACTTTGATAATCTTCAAAGTTGTATTGTTGGTTATGATATACATTAATAGTAAAGCCCTGTCATTATATTGAACTTTTTTTTCAAACTTTCATTTTTTAAGTCATACCTAATAAAACATTATTATGCATACTGTTATTGGGATATGAAAGTTCTTGCAAATTGCTTTACGTCAAAATTGAATAAATGTTACAAATGGTTAAAAAAATAAATGCATTCTAGAGACATATCACAAATGTTTTGAAAGAACAATGCACTTTTCGGCTTTCCACAGATACAGCATCTCAATGAATGTTTCTTGCATAGAATAAGTATCAGTATTTTGAAGGTACATAATACACAGGACTTGATTTTGTACTTCGCGGATCCAAAGCCTAGTGACCAACTTTACAGGCTGTGTTTACTTTATTTGTACTAAAATAAAAGTACAGCAATCAATCTTAAGGTGTTGATTTATCATTTTTTAGAAGACATGACAAAATAAATGTAAAAATATGAAAAACTAAACATTGTAAACGAGCAAGTGATGGACCGTTGAAAGTGATGAGAGGAAACGTCGACCAATTTTCTCCGACTATAATTATTTGGTAGGCCATTGAAGATAGTTATATGTCCATTGGCAGTTGAGTTACGAATATAAATATGAGTATAAATCATTTCATTACTTTCTTGTAAAGATTATTGATAGCTATTACCACATGAAATTGGGAAATATGGCGGGAAACGATATTATTATAAGGAAAGAAATTTTAACAAACATGCATTTACCCAACAGAAATGTTTTAGTTTTTCATAAATAGCTAGCGCGAAAGTCAATGTCAAATTAAGAAGACATGGTACATAAATTGCGATATGTTTTACATCAACTGAGGTATTTTTCCATCAAAGAAATGGGGTCACTGACAGATTCTTTTATTTCTAGTTTAATCTCACAGGTTTCTTGTTAAGAGTGATTTATAGGACTTTGGTTTCCGAACTAAATGAGCTCTTGAATTGATAAATATTCATATATGATAGACATAAGAAGATGTGGTATGAGCGCCAATTAGACAACTCTTCATCCAAGACATAATTTGTAAAAAGTAAACCATTATAGGTCATAGTGAGACCTTCAACACGGAACCTTGGCTCACAACGAACAGCAAGCTATAAAGGGCCCCGTGATTTTATATTTAATATCCAACTGTTCTTTTCACATCGCAATGTATTGTTTTGTTTGGTCGCTTTTCCTCTGTAATTGTTCTTCAACAGATTGTATTATTTATAAGATAATACGCAACTATCATAATGCTGTAGCACTTTTATGACCTAAAGCGAGGTTCACGTGCATTAAATTTACCAAACTATTGTTCACAATAATAATCATGAATTATGTTGGTTTCCATATATTTAAAACCTTTGTGTTCATATAATATCATGTGTTATAGACTTACTTATTGAACTACAATGTTAGTATCACCATACCAATACTATATTACTATATGTGTGCGGTGTGTTCTTTTAAAAAACTTCATGTTGTCTTCTCTAAAAGTTGTGTCTGCTGCGGCGACATGCTAAGCGTATTTACGTAAATACTGACTTTTGTCACTTGAAAAAATACGATGGATGTGCATGGGCCTGGGTTTATTGAACCTATAAAGCAACATTTTAAAACTGTTTTATTTATTTATAAAAAATACAATGAAAACATCCTGTTTAATGTATAAATAGGATACAGTATATTGTGCATTGTATTTTGACTTACAACTAGAAATTTACAATGCAGATCTGTTGAGATCCAAACTTTACGAATTCAAAGGATTTCAGCTTCCCAATTGTAAACTTTCTATTTCTAAGTAGCAAACATTCCAACAGCGCCTGCATATCAAGTTGATAGCTTCCAGTTGGTACGATATTCTAAAGTTTTCATTGTCTATCATGATTTCTTTGATATATGGTTTCTATCTAAAACCAATTAGCGAAGTTGGAGTCGTACCTCCGTAAATATATTAAAGACGACACCCAGAACTTTATTGAACGGTATGGAATATCTGTTAAAAAATGACGATCAATATAGATATGTACCAGTTGTAGTAACCAAAATTTCACCTTCTCTTTTTAGAAATGCGACATTACCGAATAAGACTAATCACTGAGTTTGTACTTGTACAAGCAACACGGGTGTTTGGGTTATAGCCTTTATCATGTGCTGGAAAAACAATTTTGTGCGCACGGGTAAAAAAATATAAAACGTAGACATATTTTTCTAGTGCTTTGCGTAGTTAGAATTTTTATCAAATTTGACTCATTATCTGCAATTACCATCTGACAGTTCGACAGCAGCTATCTGTTTATAATCTTCCGAAGCATTTGTATAACTCCAAATCACGGTAACGTTTGTATTGGTCACAGCAGAAGTTTTATGAGTATGTTTGGTTATTTAGGTGTATTGGTTTTTTTGTTGTACTGTTTTGCTCCCAATTTTTGTTAAAGTTTGTACAATTATTTAATTTCTAGTCCATTTTTTAAAAATTTAAATCTGAGGAATTACTTTGTTGTTTTTTTAAATTATTAAATCTAAACCACAACATTTTAAATGATCACCAGCTCATGTTAAAGAACTCAATGATCTTAAAAACAATACCTCAACTTTAATTTGGAAATCAATCAGTCAAATGAAAGATTACATAACTTGTTTCGATTGAAAATAAATTACTGGACTTTTTCGTCGTTAATCAAGAGATGAAAGTATCCCACAAGGCCAGAGAACAGTTATTTCGTCGGACATTTCCTTAGACAATAAATTCAAATTAAATCAATCGCACCTGATCTATATATACAAGATTTTACATTGCAGTGTACTACTTTTGGAACAAACTATTAATAAATATAAGGAAACGATTCCAGCTCTAACTTAAAATATGGATAATTCTACAGAAAGGTTTTTGTTATTTAATTTCAAAGCTGATTATACTTTTTTTTACCTTTTGTTTATTAGACCAAATCACTACTTTAACTTAAAATTCATCACCCAAATTATTTCATACCCTTACTTGATGTTTCATGCAAAAATATGAAAAATGTGGGAAGTGTCTAGAAAAAAAATGCACACTAAGGACTATATTTGTCCATTATACAGTGAGCAGTTTTAAAGCATTTTGTAAAATTGGGAATATATTAGTAACATTGGGTCTTCAAAACATTTAAGCTTTAAAATTCAAACTTTTTAGAAGAAAAAAAAAACGAAACAAATGCCTGTGAAAAAATGACAGTCTAAAAAGTAGATGTGAAAAATTCTCAGTGCAATTGGAGGAACTGACAAATAAACCAATAATCCAAATCAAATAAATAACATATTTTAAAGTTGTCACTATTTCAAATTATTTTTCTGAATTGATCCTTATTAGGGACTAAATTAGCCCAGATTTAAAGGATAAACTCTGAAGGATAAATAATCCTTGGTTGTTGTTAATACCGTAATTCGATTTACAGAATTTTTTAAATATCTTAATGGTTATAACGATGTCATATGATTGCCAATGAGACAACTCTCAATCCATGTCATAATTAGTAAAAAGTAAACCGTTTTAGGTCAAAACAGCAAGTTATAAAGAACTATAAACATATACTTTTTAATTTTAAGTTATGCAAATCGGTAGTAAACATTACCATGAGTATTTGCTTATGTTCCGGACCATATGTGATTGAATATTCTGCAATACAAAATCCCGGACTCGTGTTAAAAGTGCAAATAAAACAGATAAAATTATAATAATGCGTAGCAACAGATAAAAATGAAAAGGCAATATGGAGGACAAAAATAATGGCTTCTTATCTTCGAACCCCCTTTTTTCCCCCGATTATCAAGTTGTCTTGAACCGATATCCAGGTGTTGAGTTTATTTTCCAAATATTGTAAATTGTGAGTGTTCGTTTGAATTAATTAAATAATGAATATCTATGGGCCTCAATCTTACTGCTAGAAACTCTTAGTCTCTAGAACTACGTATTCATCAGCAACGCTGCATGCAATAAAACATGGCAATAACATAATTTTGATTTTAATTTGTTATTGATACTGATGATGATACACTTTGTTGATAATGATGATCTATAGAAACTATAAGTTTAAAGATGTGTTGCAGGAATATTTTTTCAAAGAGATGAACATTTTCTTAATGTAAAATGGATACATTTTTTGTCGTTATATAAATTGAAAGCAACAGCCAATTCGATGTAATGATAGTGCTTAAAGCAGCCTATCATCTTATCTTTTAGATTAGTCTAGTACCTAGAAAGTTTTTAAATTGAATAAAGAATGAGAGAATTTGTCCTTATATTGTTAGGTCATTGAACTTAAACGTAATGGGGTTTCTTTTTGTTTTTGCCTTAAGGATGTAAGGTTGAAAATTGTTAAGTATTCGGACTCCTTGGTTTTTTCCTACGATACAGGGTTAAATATTTTACCCCATAACACCCATTTTTCTGCCAAGTCAACCTTTTCCCGCCATTAAAAGAAAATAAATATCTCGAAAAGGAGATATTTAACTTATTCTGTAGGTTAACTAAAGCTCTTCTGGCTTATACTATCAATTTTATATTCTAGATTTATATTTTTTTTACAAAGTAGTGCATCCATAAAAAAGTATTGTGAAAATGTCGAACAGGTACTTTCATGAATATATGAATACGTTGTTGAAGAAGAGAACAGAGAACGAACCAACATACACACATACAGACTAACAACTATTGAGCTTCGTTAATGTTTATAAGTTGATGGTGCTGAGTGGATGTTAAACATCCAGTTAAATACATAATGAGGACGACAATATGGTATGTATTACGAATATTAACCAAGAACAACACCTTGTGCCGGATTTATAACGTGCTAGTCCACGCAGTGACTAACCGAAGGGAGACATTTCACACACCCGAACACTTATATTCCGACTACGAGCAGACCACTCTTTGCTCATATACATAAATGCTACATGCAATGCTCTTAAACATGTCTGAGAATTGAACCGTGTATGTTTTGAACCCTCAACCTACCCCACTTGAGGCCTACAGTTGACAACAACATTGTTTTGCTACTTATTCAACGCTATCTTTTTTTTATCTTACTCTTTATAACAAGCTGTGTAAGTCGAGTTATTTTTTAAATCTTTCTTTAAATTGTGTTAAATTTATATGAAAATGTCAATGAACTTTGAGACAGACATTGATTCAATGTAGCTAAAATAACCAATACACAAGAATAAATTGTCTAACTTTTCCCATCATATTACACATTCGACAAAATTTGTAATCTTAATATAAATAAGTAAATGGCGTCAAACCTAACTTTATAATGAGTTTAAAGTACACAAAAAAGTCGGGATAGAAAAAACCTTAAAATTGTTGGTATTTAAGATTACTAAAAAAATAAAAAACAAACTTGGCGACCTCAGTTCTACAAAGCCCGAGGTTAAAGCAGGACAATATAAAACAAAATATTCAGAAATTATAAGGAATGAAAGTAAATTAAATGCAGAAAATCTTATTTGATTTGTACCATTAATAAAGAAACACGTTTTGTTTAATATGTAACAGCTTGATGCATTGCTATTAACCACAGAATCTAATTGTTCTCTGTCAGGATAAAAAAAAATTAGACGTAAATTCTCTCCATGCAATCTCCGTTTGCTTTAATAATAGTTTCGATAAATAGAGACTTTATTTTGGAACATAACATTGTATTAGAGAAGCTAAAAGGTTTTATGTCGATGTTACATTCACGATAGAAAGGTCATCTAGACATTGAAATTAAGAATTAAATTACTTATATTCCAACAATGTTATTAAGTGTAATTATTGTTTCTCCCAGAGTCATTGATCAGTTATGTCGGTGGAATGCATTATTTTGTATATATAATTGTGACACAACATTGAAATCGTGACCGACATTGTTCGTGGAAGGTTTTGAAATCTTTTTAAACTTCCACTTCAAATTAATGTTGGAATATATGGCATTCTTTTCCATTTCAAAATACAACCTTCTCCTAAACGGTAGGGGAATTGGTTCGTTTTGGAATAGTTGAATGTATAGATATACATAGCAACGTTCGGTTGGAACTTTCTGAATAAACACTTTTGATAAAACTGGATGTTTTTAAAATATGAAAGGGTTCTTTATACTTCAAATATGGTCAATTTCTTAACTTCAAGATTTAAGACAACCAGTGATTAATACATAAAACTAATTTCGAAATATTTTAGTATTAATTTGGAGAGCAATCATTCGATGAGTGTTTCTGCAATGTATAGTAGCAGTTGTTTAGTCGATATCGTTAGTGTCAGTTATATCATTCATTATGGAAAAACCATTGATACTTTTAAAACTTTTAAACTATTTCATAAACATTGATCTGGCATATATAACAACTAACATCTAGGTTAATTATTTAGTACTCTAGTGTTTCACTTATCGTATGTCCAATTTATTACACAAGCTGGTGATTCTGTGCGTTTTATCAGTCAATGTCCTCTGGAGGGTGCTTTGTCATTAAGTTTGTACTCCAGTTTTGCTTAATGTATGACCGAGGTATTAACCAAGCTGGTGTTTTACTTAAATGATTCGGTGCTTCCTATCAGCCATTGTCCTCTGGAGGGTGCTTTGGCATTCACTTTGTACTGTATTTTTACTTAATGTATGACCGAGGTATTAACCAAGCTGGTGTTTTATTCAAATGGTTCTGTGCTTTCTATCAGTCAATGTCCTCTCCAGGGTACTCAGTAATGAAGTGTGTACTGTAGTTTTGCTTATAGTATGTCCGAGGTATTACTCAAGCTGTTGTCTTACTCAAATGATTATATGCCTTTTATGAGTCAATGTACTATCGAGAGTACTTGGCTATGAAGTTTGTACTGTAGTTTCGCTTATCGTATGTCCGAGGTATTACTCAAGCTAGTGTCTGAATCAAAGTATTATGTGCCTTCTATGAGTCAATGTACTCTCGAGAGTACTTGGCTATGAAGTTTGTACTGTAGTTTCGCTTATCGTATGTCCGAGGTATTACCCAAGCTAGTGTCTGAATCAAAGTATTATGTGCCTTCTATGAGTCAATGTAATCTCGAGGATACTTGGTAAGGAAGTTTGTATTATAGTTTTACTTAATTTACGTCAGAGGTATTAAGAAAGCTGGTGGTAACTCAAAAGATTATGTGCCTTTTATCAGTCAATGTCCCCTCGAGGGTGGTTGGTCATGACGTTTATACTGTAGTTTTACTTAATGAATGTCCTTGTATTACTCAATCTGGTGTTTAACTCAAATGATTATGTTCCTCCTAACAGTCAATGTCCCTCGAGAGTACTTGTTAACGAAGTTTAATCTGGAGTTTTACTTAATGTATGTCTGAGGTATTACTCACACTAGTGTTTAACACAAATGATTATGTTCCTTCTATCAGTCAATACCCTGTCGAAGGTGCTAAATAACTAAGTTTGTACTGTAGTTTTGCTAATTGTATGTCAGAGGTATTACTCAATCTGGTGTTTAACTCAAATGTTTCTGCGCCCTCGATCTATCACTCAGTGTCCTCTCGAGGGTGTTCGGTCATTGAGTAGGAAAATATCATTCAAAAAATTGTAGTCCATTTTATCGACTCAATTAAAGGAGCACTAGCTGCCAAATTCATGTTCACCGACTCAAATTCTCATATTTTATTTATAACAATGTAAAACATTTTTCCACACTATCAAAAGTATAAAATAAACAATTTACAGGACATGGTATCAAAAAGATGTAGCTTCGTTTCGTGTGAATTTTTACCAAGACGCCATCTAATTAACTATCGAGTTGACCTACTATGACCATATAAGCGATGAAAACATAAACATATATATAAATAGATTAAGCAACACGTGCAATTTGATTTTTATAAGTCTGAATTATAGATTCAAAATTAATGTTTATCGTCGTTTCTATATTTATAGAATGACTTTTTGTGGATCGAATCAGTTAATCAAATTATTTACCTTAGTTTCACTTTTAATGTTGACATTCTTTTCCTTTAAATAACCGTACACGGACAATGCATGCGTTTTTCCATCTCTTTCTACGGGGTTAAAATGGAGTTCACATGAATACGGGTTTAATAAGGTCGAGCTTTTCACTTGCAAGTGAATGATTCATTTTCAATGTTTATAAGCTTAATTTGACAAAATTGAACCATTTTTGCTGATAAAAGCAAATTATTGTTTCACTTTTTCACTTTCATTAATGATTGAACAAAAAAAATCATACTTTTGATTTTTTATATATCTCGTAGCTAGTGCCCCTTTAAAAGGACGAAAGCGTAATATGGAAGTTAGAAATGTTGAATGAAATCAAGTAAGCTTTGTATGTTTACAATCAACCGCATTAGTTTTAATTTTCCGTTTGATTTTGTGAAGAAATAAGTTAATTATAAATCAACTGTAAAAGCTTTTTCAAATTAAAATTCAATGGGAAAGTTATAAAATAATCAAATAGACATAACGCAGGAAGTTATTAAAGAAATGTACTGCTGCATTCAAAGTTTAACGCGGTCATTTACTTTCAAAGAAATTATTCAGCTAAGATAAATGACTCGCAAAGGATATATTTCAAACACTAAAAAATGCCAATTTCCTGTCTAAGAATTTATTTTTACAATTTTACAATTTTAAAACAAACATCATAAATAGTCATTACTAAAAATTGGTCTATACGAATACACCTCATACCAAGCATAACTAACCTTCATTAAAATTCATGTCATTACGTTTCATATCAAACGTAATACGAATATCTTTTAATAATATTATCAAAATAGTTTACAAGAACTTTGAGCTTCTGGTGGGAAACTATTCTGATGACATTCCAAATATCTAAAATTAAATGCATGTTTTCTTCTCTTTACTCTTTTTAAATGGCTGATTGATATTAAGACAACAAAGGATTGAAATTGTTATACCTGAACTAAAAAAAAACTAGTTTAGAACCCAACACATTTTCAAGTCAGGAAGTTGTTGTGTTTTTCATTATTTGAAAAATAGAGTCTAACTGGCAGAGCTTTGATCATAAAACTTTCTGTAAGCATCACAACATTTATAGACTGGTTTCCTGTCGATATCAGTTTGACAACAGAGAAGTACTCTGATATCCGTATGTCTATTGTCTGTATATTGAATTTCCACACTCTACATATTTTTATATTTGGCATTAAAAGCTATATAAGACTGGACAGAATGCATCGAACATATGTTGTGCTATTCACAGAGGGTGTATGTAGAAAGGCAGAATATATGCTCTGTCGAATACCCACAATCCGAATTTCAGACCCGTTATCTCGTTTTTAAAACTTTACAGGTATTTATGCAATTTGACTTTCTACGATCTTCTGAATAATACTGAAGCATCTTGACATACGTTTATCATATCATTCGTACACAGTGCTTTAGAAAGGAAAAGTTAAATTTAATCCAGAAATGCTTGTCACGAATTATGACCAGTTATCATCTTCACATGAAGAAAAAAAAAGATTTAATTGGAAAAGGGGATATGCCTGAATATAAAGTGAATGGAAAAAAGCAGTCAATTTATTGCACTCTTCTAATTTTAAAATGACAAACGAGACAAACAATGCCTTTAAGTTGACTCAAATAGAAAACTACAGACAACAAAAGACGTCTGTATCAGAAACATTTATAATTCTGCATAGTATGTGCTGTTAAGCCTACGATCTGCTGAGTAATATTGAAAATGAAACATATTGACTTTGAATTTATCATTATCATTTTTTATAACAGTGCTTTAGAAAGAAAAAAATAACAAGTATGTGAATCAATGGGTCTATCTCATCGTATAAACATGTTTTTACTTCTTCTTTTTTTAAATTGTTATATTATTTTATTTGAATTTTACATTTGTTAGAGGAACATAAAGTGCCGGTACCTTATCCCGGCCTCGTTAACATGTTTTTACTTGTGACGAATAAACCTACCATTATAGGGTTGCAACACTTTTGACGATTGTGTAAATGACTCCTTTAACTGATGTTTTGACATCTATGATTCTATCTCAGAGGTAGACTTGTCTTCATAAAGATGAACCGGAAATGGTCAAACACCTTCTTCTAGTCGATACATCATCCTTGCAACAGTTCTTTATTGTTACATTTGCACAAATTAAAAACAATTTGATGTTCCATGCGTAAGCATAACGATTTACACATATCTTAATACGACTAGAATCATATTTACAAATCAAACATAAACAAATCAAGTTGTAATGTGAGCACATGATTATTACATCATAAAACAGATCTTTATCGAAAATGAATCTATATATCTGTCTTTGCTTCAAAATGTTATGTTCTCGAAAAAACAATTCTATGAAAAGATATTGTGAATATAATATTCAGATTTTTTGACAGTTTAGTATTCAATCCGCAAACAGCAGGAATTCTCAAATTTTGTTTGAAATCTTAGCTATCTTGTTGATTGAACACTGAATATAGTTAAACATAATTGATGTACAGACACAACTGAAATTTTTTAGTGTTTGCTCGATATCTATTTCTCTTGATAAGGTTGTTTGTTAATGTCTGTCTTCTTGTTGATTGGGTAATGATTTAGGACATACCGATTTGATTTCTAGATATTACCTGCTCCTGTTTTGGAAAAAATAGTAATGGTAATGTAATGTAATATATTATATAAAAACGATTTTTTTTGTAGTTGTTAAGTTCCTAGACTATAATATGGATTTCAAGGAAAAGAAATTCAAACAAAATCAGGTTTGAAGAAGAAGAAAAAGAGCAAACTTATTATTATAACCACAATGCACCATAATGAGACAAGTAGGCCAACGTTGAAGACCCATGGTTGGTGACTGTTTTTGCTCATTGGTCTGGTTTTCGTCGACACATTCCCAGTTTCCATTCTTTATTGTAATGACTCAGTACGCCTCAAAACAATCAAAATGTATTCACTATTGAAAAACAAAGTTGTTATACCAGCTACTATTTTATCGGAGTAAAACAAACTTTACAAGGAAAATGCATATAAAAGTATTTCACCCTCTTGCTTCTTATTTTTTTAAACAGATGTCCGAATGATAAGAAATAAATTAATATTGTCTCATAAACAGGAAACAACAAACGCTTTTCAATTGCCAAATATGGCATCTCTGACTTCCCCTTAAGTTAGTCCAACAATACTACACGTTTCCATAACTGTTAAGTAGACATGTCCATCCATTTATATTAATGAACAGTTTGTAATTTCCTGTCTGGTTTCCAGTATGAAATCTACGTTGAAAGGATGAATGAACTCGCAAATCAAGAAGTCTTACCAGGTATACATTTCACAAAGCAAAGAAAGAGTAAACAAAATATGTAAATATACATGGCATGTTATCCTAATTATATATTAATGGAAATAAGTAACCATATTTACACATATCCATATTTTTTCAGCTTGCAAATTAGTTACTTATTTTAATATTAATTTCGTTTATTGATTTATCACCATTAGTATAATTCATTATTGCTATTTTCTAAAATTTGTCTGTCAAATACCGTTTAAACAATTGATTGAAATGGAGAAAGGAAATGGGGAACGTGTCAAAGAGACAACAACCCGACCATAGAACATATTTGAATGATTGATTGATAAATATTTAACGCCACTCTCAGCACTGTTGGATATACGTGGCGGCCTTTTTATGTTGATGAAGGAAGCCAAAGAGAACGAGTGTACATCGGTAGGAAAACTGCCAATCCTAGTCAGTTAAGATTAGATTCGAGCACACACACGTGTCTCGAAATGACAACATACGTGTTGACAGGATAGTGATACAGAAGTTCACCACTTAGACCAGTCGGCTTCCAAAGGACCTCGGTTGCAACAAAGTTTGTTTTAACTGTTGCATATTGCTCCTTTGTGTTTTATAAATATACTTTTTTAAACACACAAGAAATAACATTCTGGGGTGGTGTTCTCGAAGCTATCTTAGGTCTAGGACGTGTCATAAGAGCAACTTATGACAATTCTTTGTCCTAAGTCGTGTTCTCGAAGCTCTCTTAACTTAGGATATATCGCATTTTTCGTCCTAACTTTAGGACATCTAATTATGTGTCCTAAGATAATCTTATCTTCATCATAACTTTGTGCATGCTTTTTTCTCATTATTTTACGTGAAGATGGACATGAAATGAAGCGCACCATCAAGTATTAACTAGTAAATAAAGAATTGCATGATTTTAAACTTTGAACTACGATGACACTACGATTTACAAATTCTCATTTCAAAACACATTGTACCCAGTTTAAATTACAATCCTTTTTGAATTTTGATATTATTTTATAATTACATTTGAAATCATTCAGTTAATAATACATGTTTTTATAAAAATTTCGTAATCAATCTAATTAATTGGTTTCGTCTTTTATATATGTTTTATCAAAACATTACTTTAACTATTTCAAATTTCGTACTTAGGATATGTTTAGGACGTCTTAACATAAGATGCGTCTGAGATAGCTTCGAGACACAACTTAAGAGTATCCTAAGACGATCCTAAGTCCATCCTAAAATTGGTCTTAGGTATGACTTAGGACAAATCTTATGATACTTTCGAGAACACTACCCCTGAAGTTTAAATATCTATGTATGGGTCTGGTTTTCGTGACCTATTTTTGAGTTAAAACCTAAAATTACAAGATATGTTCACTGTCGCTATTTAACATACATTCAAATAGCATAAAAGTACTGAACCGCTGTAACTATTTACAATTGCAGTAGTATAAAACTAAACTGAATGTCTAGACTTTACCAATTTTGTATGAAGAATTAAAATTTTATTTCGATAAATTTAATTAGATAGTGCATAATAACTTTCACACTCAAATTATCAATATCGGAATAAATACTGATAAAACATGCAAAATCAGCTAGGATAGCGCCGCGATCTGCTTGATCATAACGATAATCAAAACGCTATTAAAATTTAAAAATATATATCAAAATGATCATGAAAACCCACACGAAGGATTACAGAGGAATATTATTTTGATGTTTATTTCTGAAATGCAGGTCATAATTGAACAACTTCTCAAAATTTTGGATCAAAACAACATCACCCAATGCATTATTCTTTTTGTAATTTTTACTACTTAATGGTGTATTTTATGTAGATAATTCATGATTATAAGCGATTTAAGACATGTGATAGTATTTGATAACCATACTGTCCATAATACTTCTATTTCATATTCAAATTGCTTATTCAGATTCTATTAACAGGCAATTTTAGTCAAATGAATATTATCGCTTAACATTTATTTTAATACAGCGATCAGCGAGTTTTCAAAAGATTAAGACAAATATTTAGGGACGAACGATTTAACTAAGAAAGAACGGGATGGCAGTGTTTCTTTGAAAAGTAGTGGGAATGACAGCGTAAATCATATTTATTCGATCTACAAAGAAATTTACTTTTTCGTTCGTAATTTCAAAAGGTTAAACTTATTTATATAGAAGTCCCGTTATATTCTATTTATTGGTGGAACGTTTTCCATAATCATTCAAATCCAGAACAATTTCGTGAAGATGATCTTTGTCTACATACTCAAATAGAGCAGTTAAATATTTATATTCGTGACATCAATCGTATTTTACATGTACATTCCCCAAGTTTGTCGAATGATTTAGTGCAAACACGGAAACAAGGCTACAAATTGATTTGTAATTGAAATGAGTAGTCCATAAACTCATCATAGATACCAGGACTAAATTTTGTATATACGCCAGACGCGCGTTTCGTCTACAAAAGACTCATCAGTGATGCTCGAATCCAAAAACGTTAAAAAGGCCAAATAAAGTACGAAGTTGAAGAGCATTGAGAACCTAAATTCCTAAAAATTTTGCCAAATCCAGCTAAGGTAATCTATGCCTGATTATTGGCGTATACACAAAATTTAGTCCTGGTATCTATGATGAGTTTATTTAAAACATTTCACCTTAACATGACAATGACTATCAAATATCTATACAAACTGTTAGACTCAATTTTCACAATACCATTAAAGTGGAGTTAAAGTCTTCCAGGATTGTAAGTATGTTATATTTTATCACCTTGCACTTTCACAACTACACTAAAGCTGTTTGTTCAAATTTCTGACTAGTTGAACAGTTTGGTTTTATAAAACAGATTGCAATTTGTTCAGAATATTGAATAAGTTGCAACAGGTGGACGGCAACATTAACAGTCAAGTCACAATAATAGTCTTGACCTAGTGCAAATATATCCTTCAACATCTGTTTACTGAACAATGACAACTCTACAGTCTGTTACTGTACTCGTAAAAACAGATATCACACTTATTTAACCAGTACGAAAACTTGTAGAACATCATTCGACCCTTTACGGTTTGAAAAAATTTCTATAAGTATATTGTAAACATAAAACGACACTCAGTCACTTTTTTTCTTATCCTGAAAGGTAAAATAACAAAAATACCGGAGTCCAAGAACAATTTAGATCGGAGAGTCTCTTATCAAATGACAAAATTAAAAGCTAAAATACATCAAACGAATGGAACACAACTGACATATTACTTACTTGGTACAGGCCTTTACTTATGGAGAAAACTGTGGATTAGATAAGCTAGCTATAAAACCTCTCATTTGTATTACAGTTGCATACAATTCCATCATGCCAACACTGACATAATAGGTAAAAATGTCAAAAATAGGGATAGAGAACATTATGTTTAATCTTAACCACTATAAAAACCAACAAATACGGTAACAAAAAAGCAATGGCATATAGACAAAGCACATAAGCAAAAATGAAAAACAGAACACTATAACACATTAACACCTAATAAAGATGATTAGTATCGTCATTCTAAAAACGGATACTATTAATATCAGCTTAAATGATAGTTCTTATTTATAATTCTATTTACATTCTTGTATTCCTTTAAGACTATAAATAAAAAGAGCCGTAGATTTGTGTCTATAAGATAGAATATAATATGACAAGTTGTAGGGCACAAGATCTGTTAAAAGGGCAATAACTACTGGTAGTTTATTCAGAATAGTGTTACTATACATGATATCATTGTTAAGACATTATACATTTCTATTATTCAACACAAATATACACAATTTTTTTTTTTTTTTTTAGAAAATTCATCAAATCCGGTGAAACTATGTATTGATTTATAAAACAAGATTATTGCTTATGAGTAACAAATGTTTGTCAACATAGTTTAGAACAGAAAAATAGGTATCATTCTAAAGCTTAAACGTCTATTGTTGGTGTGTTCGTGAAGACTGCTTTTTTTGTCAAAATTGAAGATAATTATATTTTAGTTACCATACATTGACAATGACAATATGTGAGGCGAATATTCAAACAGTAGATATCATTGCATCGTTGTGACAGGGGAGAAAAGAATGTATGACTAGACTGTTGTTCTAGATTTTATCAGTGTATGAAGAACTGAAATTATATTTCGTTGAAAAAATATAAGTTAAAATTACATAATAGCTTTCCTACTCCAATTATCAAATTGAATATCATAATGAATACTGATAAAACATGCAAGATCAATTAATATTTTTCCACGATCTGCTTGTTCATACCGATGATCGAGATACAATTAAAATTGAAATATATATAGCAAGATGAAAACCTATACAAAGGATTACAGTGGGGAATTATGTTGATGTTTTATCTGAATTGCACCTTTCATTGATATTTATAAATGGTGTTGCTTAGGGTCAAAAGTGAACAAATTATCAAAATTGTGATTAAAACATCATCATTCCATTACATTCTTCTTTTTAGTCATTTTTACTACATAATGGTGCATTTTATGTAGATAATTCATTATTATCAGGCTCTTATATCTGATTCGAAACCATAATGCTCATAAAATTTCAATAATTTTCCATTTGATATTCAAATTGCCTTTTCAGATGTTTTTTTTACAGGAAAGTTGTGTCAAATAATATTTTTTCTAAATATTATTTGTGGCGAAATACCGATCCGCTAGTTCTATAAAGTATTTCTTTTGTTCGGTTCAGATAGATCATCTGTTACTGCATCGACCTCTGAAATCTGCCGGCAGTCATATATTTCAATTTTAACAAACATTTAGATGTAAATAGATAAGCAAACTCATGCAATTAGATTTTTTTAGGTCTGTTTGATTTTGTAATTTTCATCGTTTGTAACAGTATAAAAATGAGTCAATCAAATGGTTTATCCTTGTTTCACTTTCAATGTTGTTCGACTAATGCAAAGGTAACCCATCTCTAGCTAAGGGGTTCAATTGAAAATCACTTGCATACGTATTCAATGAGATCGAGTTTTTCACTTGCAAGTGACTATTTCACCAGTTGTGTTTTCTAGCTTATTTTGACAAAATTGAACCAAAAAGCCTGTTTAAAATTTATTATTTCATTATATACCATGTTGACTGTCAATAATAATTAAAATTCGTAGCCAATACCATTCAAGAGGCATACTTATTTTGCTTAATTTTCAACCAGGATTTATTAGTTGAAAGTTCTTATTCAAATTTCTACCCTAATTGCTTCTCATTACGGTTAGTTTCAGTCGACATACACGCCATCTTGAAACAATTCCTTATGTCATATAGATTCTGTTTGGTAGTTTTATGATGCAGCTGATATATAGCAACATCTATTTGCTTAAATGAGATAAATAATAACAGAACTTTCACGTCTCTGGATAAGACATCAAATGCCGGAAAATTAACTGTGTATTTCAGTTCCGATCAACTGACATTAGTTCATGTTCGTTTTATTCTGCATACATTGCACACTGAAATTCAATATTGAAATATCAGTTACCAATACGTAAAATTGAGAATGGAATGTTGATTTGCTTTTTTAATCTTCAAAATGCACGTTTTGTTTTTCTAAAAAAAAAAGCGTTATTATACAATGTTTACAAAAAAGCATTGACTGTTTTTTTTATAACTTCTGCCAATCTAGGCACGCCTCCAATGAGACACATATCCAGAGACGTGTGTATTGTTAAATGTTTTAATTTTCAACAAGAAGAGTGAACACAATTTTAAAAGCATGTGTGTATTATAACGCACACTCTTAACGTAAATCCTCATTTCCAATACTAAACAAACAACCACACATATTACCTCAGTTTAATTGGGATTGAGCGAAGTAGTCCATAGCTTTTTAGAAAGCTCAAACATGTAGTACAAATGTATTCCTTTCAGATAATAGAAAACAGTAGACGTGGATTTATTTCAACCAAAACCCGACAATATACAATACACAATATAGCTATAAGCCTTTAACACCCATGTAACTAAAGGACAAAAACTATATACTAGTCTTCTCAAAGATATGTCACTAAAATGACTGCCAAATGTTTATATCTGAGTTGTAAAAATGAATTCAAATGCCTTCAAAAACTTATTATAGTATACCACTTTGGTATAACAGATTTATCTTGTTTATGTATATTATTTATACTTTTGTTTACTAATCCTCACATTAAGGTAGTTCGGGGGTTTAAATTTTCGCGCCGTCTGCGCATAAAGTTGCGCATTGATATCGTAAGTGATGTACATTGTCGTAATTTTCCATAACAGTAAAATATGATCATTTTAATAATCTGTTTTATTCAAATGCATTGAGAAAGAGTCGAATAACTTTTAAATGCAATTTTAAAACTTAATAAAATCTATTCTTACAATTGTCATTGTTGAAATAGTACTTCCGTTCTAAAAATAAATATGCATGTTTTTGACGAAGGAGAAGAATGAAAAGAGAATAACTCACATTTATCGAACACGTGGACTGCTTTTCATGAATACTGTAATGCAGATCGAAATTATAGATAACGATCTTCATTTTGGTAGCTTATGAAGCAGTTTCACCCTTGTCTTACACTAGAAAAGGTCCGACAAACTGGCGAAAGATATTGTAAACAAATCATGAAAAGGGGGAAACTTAAACTGACAAGTAAGCACTAATGAATTGAATATACAAGTTCAAAGAGCGATTCACGACCACTGAAAAATAACCTTTAAGCGTAAATAAATTTCAAAACAATATCCGTGTCCAACAACAAAACAATGACACCCCCCCCCCCTTTTCAGGCTGAAAATTAATTATGAATGTAACTAAAGGCATAGCTCATGGTACTTTTATCATGTAATAGATTTGAAAATTTGTGGACCAGAGAAATATGTCATCTGCATAGGGTTCAGACCATTGAGGTTTCTGGGAGAAAAGGTCATGATAAAATTTCATGAAAGTAGGGGATTTATATAATTACATGTATATGCAAACAGAATTTTCTTGTGGTAAACCTGGAGTATTCGAATGTAAATGCAGTTTATTTTGCTAGGATTCCAGTTATAACTTTTTTGGTTAAGCATGCAGACGTAAAATTTAGACATGTAAGAATAGAACAAAACCCATCTATATAAAAAAGACAACTTCAATGTATCCAAAAGAGACCAAAATGGCACAGACATAAACAGCTATAGGTCACCGTATGTCCTTCAACAATGAGCAAAGCCCATACAGCATATATATAGTCAGCAATGAAAGGCCCAGATATGACAATGTACATGATGTACAACAATTCAAAGAAGAAAACAAACGGCCTTATTTGTTTAAAAAAAATGAATGAAAAACAAATATGTTACACATAAACAAATGACAACCACTGATTTACAGGCTCCTGACTTGGGACAGACACATACATAAATAATGTGGTGGGGTTAAACAAGTTAGCGGGATCTAGACTGTATAAATTATTTTTAAATATGAATCATTTCACAAAACTACCTTTCTTACCGATGGTCTGGATTGAGGGTCCTTCATTTCATTCCTATCTAATTCTTTATACCATTTATCTCTATTTATTTTTTTTCCATTTTTCTGTACTTCTTATAATTTAACAACCCGTTATTCTTCATTGTTACATGTATGTCTATTTTCTTTTATATTTACAAATGTATTGTGAACATTTCATGCATTATTCTCTATTCTTTAAATCGTTTCCTTACCCTCCTATAATATATTTGATCCTACAGAATCTTCATGAGAGAAAACAAAACTTTTACTACCTAAACAGGAAAAGCGGTCTTGTCATAAAATGATATTTTTCTAAATTTAAAAGCTTGTTAGGTCTCTACACAGTTATTTCGAAGTGCATTTCTTTAATATGTTAAAGACATTAAATGCAAACTTTTAAAAATTACACCTGCACTAAGTGGGTGTCATATTCTCTTGATGGCTTCAGACATTTTTTAACCTTTTTTAGCTGGTCCATTCATGACCAAAAGTTACAGTATAATTTCAACTCTTTAAATACTTCCTCTTTATTTAAAGGCATATTTTTTAAAGGTGTATGAAAAAAAATTCAAGGTATAAAATCAAATTTATAAAAATGATTATATAATTGATTTTCATATGGAACGCATTGTAATGTTCACACAAGATATAAAAAAGAAGATGTGGTATGATTGCCAATGAGACAACTATCCACAAAAGACCAAAATGACACAAACATTAACAACTATAGGTCACAGAACGGCCTTCACCAATGAGCAAAGCCCATACCGCATAGTCAGCTATTAAAGGCCCCGGTAAGACAATGTAAAACAATTCAAACGAGAAAACTAAAGTCTTTATTTTGTAAATAAAGATAAATCAAAGGATAATAAATAACTATATTCCTATCTAATAGGATAGTAGGAACTAACTGATCTTAACCAACTTTGTGTGACCAGAGCTTACTAAATTTAAAGCCTACGGACCAAGTTTCATGGCAATTAAAAGATATATGTTATAGACAAAATGTTTTTAAAGACTAATTTGATGTACATGTATCAGACATGTAGTATAATAATTATTCAAAAGTCAAAATTATAAAAATGTATGAGTTATATGTGCCTTTTAGCATGTTTAGTAGGTTTTTGAATGAAAATGGGGGAGGGCTTGTATAAAGAGGTGATATTTTCCTGCAATTTAAAACCTCGTGAATGTTTTTGTTGCATAAATAATCCCAGTGGCGGATCCAGAATTTTTCATAAGTGGGGGCTCACTGACTGCCTAAAAGGGGACCCGCTCAGGTCATGCTCCAGTGATTCCCTATATTATTAACCAAATTTTTCCCAGGGCTGCCTCTGAATCCTCCGATATGTTTAAAATGTACTTTAAATAGTAAGGAAATTACAAATGGCATAGTATATTACATGTAATAATTTAATAGTACGTTATGTATTAAAAAGTCTAAGGCCAAAAACACTTGAAATAATTCAGGGTCAATTTAGGCCCCTAACACATACATTGTATTTACATTTAAAAATGCATACTACAGCTGTATTTAAAATTTGCTTTTTTGGGGGCTGATTTTTATTGCATGTAATTTTAGTCTCAAGAGGCATACATGTACATTTGAACCACTTACTTTTCTTTTCTATCCTACAGAAGAAAAGAAAAATAACATGTTACATTTGTAAATACAGCAGTTACAAAAAATATTGTAAAATGCGAATATACTGAAATCTTTAATTTTATGACAGACTTTATGTACATACAAATCTCATCACATTTTTCTTGCTCCATAAAGTTTGCAAGACAAGGGTCCCGACTATGCATACAACTCATTCTGCAAATTTATCTGTGATAATCTACTTTTCGCTAGATTTAGAGTTCAAAAATGATTAATACAAATTGATAAAACCTCTATGTTGTACCAATTTACACCACTGTCCCAGGTTAAGGGGAAGGGTTGTCACCTTCAAACATTTACCCCACAACATTATGTATGTGCCTGTCCCAAGTCATGAACCTGTAATTCAGATAGTGGTTGTCTTTTGTTGTGTCACATATATTTTTTTTTGTTCATCATTTGTACATTAATATGCCTTCAGTTTTCTCATTTGAATTGTTTTTCTTTAGTAATTGAAGGGCCTTTTACAGCTCACTATGCAATAACCGCTTTTGATCTGTAGCTGTTTACTTCTGTGTCTTTTGGTCTATTGCGGAGAGTTGCCTCATTAACAATCAATTATCATACCACATCTTCCTTTTATATTGAAACACAAATATTGACACATAAAAACCTTTCAGATAGAAAGTCAGAATGAGACTTATGGATAAAAACTTAGCAGACTGTCAGCTCACACTTTTCATATGTTGTCACAAATATGGTGTATTAAACACAATAATATCCAGATGCTCCGCAGGACGCAGCTTTATACAACCGCAGAGGTAAACCCCTCGTTGCACAATGAACAACTTCTGTCATTTATTTTGCTAAAAAAATCTCTTGGATGGCGTATGACCCGCAAATTTTATTTCAAATTAATAAAATAGAGACATCAAGCTTTACAGTATGAAAAAAATGAGCAACTTCTGTCATTTATTTTGCTCTTAAAATTCAATCAAAGATATTTTATGCCTGTTTTCCCTATATTTAGCCTATTTGCACTCATTTTCAGAGGTCAAAAAATCTCTTGGATGGCCGGTGACCCCCAAATTTTATTTCAATTTTATAAAATAGAGACATCAAGCTTTACAGTATGAAAAAATAGGCAACTTCTGTCATTTATTTTGCTCTTAAAATTCAATCAAAGATATTTTATGCCTGTTTTCCCTATATTTAGCCTATTTGCACCCATTTTCATAGGTCAAAAAATCTCTTGGATGGCCGGTGACCCCCCAATTTTATTTCAATTTTATAAAATAGAGACATCAAGCTTTACTTTATGAAAAAATGAGCAACTTCTGTCATTTATTTTGCTTTGAAAATTCAATCAAATTGTTTTTTTGTCCATTTTCCCTATATTTCCATATAACCTATTTGCACTCATTTTCAGAGGTCAAAATATCTCTTAGATGGCCGGTGACCCCCAATTTTTTTTGCATTTTTTCATTTACAATACTTCAAAGTTAAATTTCACAAAGTATTAGAAAATTCTGTCATTTTTGTTCTATACCCCTGAACTACCTTAAGTCTAAAACGGGTATAAAGACTTACTTTGATTCTTTTGATTTTACTTTTGTTAAAGACTTTCAATTCCTGTTACGACCTTAAATAAAGGCTCATATTATCTTATACTTAGCATACTGATCAATAAATAATATTCATGAATCAAGCAACACTAAGATGGCTGCAAAGTAAAGATAGTAGTTTAATTTACTTAGGGTGCATCTCTTTCTAACACAAACGGTGCAAACGGCTTAGCGCGCACATGTTTTGATCATTTGTTTCTAACATACGTTTGCAAAGTATGCACTCGCTAGAAATGCGTTTACAGTGTGTCGTTCATCGTTTGTTAGTATACAAAGGCTACACTTGTTTCTAACTTCAACCTTATTAAACGATTTATTTGTTTCTACGATTGTAAAAAAGTCTGTTTACCAACAACATGAGTATGCATTTTTGAAAATTCAAACAGGGTCAGTAAACACGGATTAAACGATGTATTTATTTCTAATTTTGTACAGTTTGGAAAACAACAACACACGCCACACAAAGTTTACAAAATTTTTGTTTGAAAGAAATGCACTCTAAAACAATCCGGAAATGAACGATAAATAAAATTGAGAATGGAAATGGGGAATGTGTCAAAGAGACAACAACCCGACCAAATAAAAAACAACAGCAGAGGGTCACCAACAGGTCTTCAATGTAGCGAGAAATTCCCGCACCCGGAGGCGTCCTTCAGCTGGCCCCTAAACAAATATATACTAGTCCAGTGATAATGAACGCCATATTAATTTCCAAATTGTACACAAGAAACTAAAATTAAAATAATACAAGACTAACAAAGGCCAGAGGCTCCTGACTTGGGACAGGCGCAAAAATGTGGCGGGGTTAAACATGTTTGTGAGATCTCAACCCTCCCCCTATACCTCTAACCAATGTAGAAAAGTAAACGCATAACAATACGCACATTAAAATTCAGTTCAAGAGAAGTCCGAGTCTGATGTCAGAAGATGTAACCAAAGAAAATAAACAAAATGACAATAATACATAAATAACAACAGACTACTAGCAGTAAACTGACATGCCAGCTCCAGACTTCAATTAAACTGACTGAAAGATTATGATTTCATCATATGAACATCAGGCACAATTCTTCCCGTTAGGGGTTTAGTATCATACCATCATAACATATATGAAAAGAACATAACCCGTGTCATGCCAACAACTGTTTTTAGAATAAATGTGTTTAGTTCCGATGCAAAGACCTTATCAGTGACTCAATATTAACGCCAAAATATGCAATCTTTAATGACTTGACAACAGTATCGTAATTATATCCCTTCTTAATAAGTCTATTCAAAGGTTTTGTAAGTTTCTGAGGTGAATACTGACACCTTTGTGCTTTATAAAGAATATTTCCATAAAAAATGGATGTGAAATACCTGAACGTATTAGAAGTCTGCATGTTGAGCTATATTTACGAATGATGTCTTTATACCGATGATAAAATTTAGTAAATGTTTTGACTAGTTTGTGATATCGAAAACCCTGGTGTAATAATTTTTCAGTAATACATAAATTTCTCTCGTTAACATCTAAAACATTGTTACATACACGAGCGAAAAGTTGTTAAGCTAAAAAAAAACCAACAAGACAAAACACGCTGCTAGAAGTTTTTTTTACAACTTTTTCGCAAAAGGTCAAGCTGACTTTATTATAAATAAATTTGCAGCCATGTAAATAAATATAATTATATCGTATAACTATATGCATCTATTTTTCAGAAATGAAGAGTTCTTTGAAAGCATGATTATCAAAGGTTTTCAATAATATTCTTGGAATTATAACAGATATGAGAAATACTGTTTTATGTCCAGTGTGTAAAGTTTTAACTCTGGACATTACCAACAAATCTTCAGAGTTCAAAAATATGCTATTGATATGAATATACTCTCTCAATATGTGCTTGACTTCTGTAAAAAAATATATGACGTATAGTCTGTGAAAAGAGCAATAACTACTGCTCTTATTTACAACATTTATTGGGTGTTCATTCGATCATTTAGATAAAATAAAAATTATATTTATACATATACATATGAGCAAACTTTATTCTGCTCATATGTATATGTATAAATATAATTTTCATTTTATCTAAACTGATGATACGTCTTACTCAGAGGTATAAACTGAAAAAGAGTCATCCTGGTTATTATGATGAATTTATATTCAAAAGTTTCAGTAGCTGTTATTTAGCTGTTCAAATAAACATTATGCTGAACAGTCTGAAAAGCTTCTGAACACTGTGTTTATCACAGTGTATGAGTCTGAAAAGCTACAATATATTATTGTTGTTGCTCATATTTAAAATGCCGAAGTTCGATGTGTCATAAAGCATTCAGGTTCAGATTATTCATGTATACTAATTCTAAATTCTGATATCTTAAGTATAACTGTTTTTAGCTGATTCAAATTTTTCAGAGCGCATAATGGAAATTTCGAAATGATTAATTGTCTATCAGTATATAATTATGCCATTTCCTAAATGGTTGAAGATTTAACATTTACAGATTTTTAAAACAACTCTATGTCAATATTTTAAAGTACTTGCCTAGTAAACAATCCAGATGGTTATGTTTGTAATGAATGTTCATTGTTGAATGCTATAACACACATCGACCTTAGTCAAAACAAGATATTAAGTAATTTCAGCATTTCTAATACGAGCAACAACAATGAAATATAAATATTATATGATTATTATAAAATTACATATTATTTAAGTCATCAATTAAAACTCGTAATACAGAAACACGTCCAGGTTAAGTTGTGCACAGTTTCTCCATAGCGATCGAAAATGTTATCTACATGTAGCAAACATTTAAGTGCACTTATCTTACCAAAGCATGCCAATTTTTTTTATTTGTTACTTCTAAATATTATAACACCTAAAAGAGTTTGAACAGATATATTCGGTTAAGATAAACAATTCTTTTTAATCAATCAATTTTACAAAGTTATAGTATTTACATTTAATAATTCAGAATAGTATGTTTAAATCGGTATTCAAATAACTGGAAAGAATCTGCAGACTATACATTTGCTAAAATGAGAAAATTCCTCCTTCCTGACGAATACCCGAAGTTTGAATGCATGTATCAGTCTAAATACTGTCTTCTGGGTATTTGTCTTTCCGTCATTTTAACAATTGAATTAATTGATTCAAAATTGTATCTCTATTTAATTGAGCATGAAGTACCATACCTGTTATATATAGTCTATATCACGTGAATCTTCCCCATCCCCCCAAAAAACAGTTATTGAATTTTTTTTCAGTTTGTAAAACAAATGGCATAACGTGACGTTTTCTGATGTCACTTCAGTGTTATACAAGGAAGCCGTTGGTAATAAGTCAAAAGTTTAAATATGTTATTTAAGTATGTAATGTAGAAAACAAAATTCAGAGGTCAACATATGGTCTCAAGCAATTGCAAACCATTTATAAACAAAATGTCAGGCTCTAGACAGACACTTGTTGAAAAAAAACTTTTAGCTATCTTCCTTAAAGGTTAAATGCATTAAATGATTATCTGGTTATCACAAATCTAACTGTTATGTGCTTATAAATCGCAATAGGCAAGAAGAATTCAAATGGTTTCGAATACCGCGAGCGTCTTCAACAAAAAGAAAAGGTTAAGATGCGGTTATATGTTTTAATTTGGTGTGTGTTCTCTTTCTCATTTAAATATATTCTTGCATTATTTAGTAAAAGTTGACACCCTATGTTAAGTTATTTGTTGATAAGAAATTTAATCTGGTACTGCAGAATTCAATTATGAGGCGTTTTATATGAATATAACTGTTAAGTCTTTTTTACGACAAAGTTTGAAGGTACCGATAGTTCTTAAATTCTTAACTTTAAAGTTCATGACCCAAATTTTTTTAATGTGTTATTTTACTTGCGTTTTGATTTAAGAAATATGAAGACATGAATTTGGAAAGGGTATTTAAAAAATCGCAAATAACGCACTGTTCACGTGTAATTACGAGTATTGTAAATATATTAACGTATACTTGAACCAGGTTCAACCTACCATTTTTTCTTAAAATGGCCATTTTTTTATAATAGTTCGTTTCTGTTGTGTCGGAGTTCTCTTATGTTTGATTTGTTTCCCTCAGTTTTAGTTTGTAATCTGAAATGTTTTTTTCTCAATCGATTTCTGAATTTCGAACAGTGGTATACTACTGCTGTCTTTATTTATATATTCATACGGATTGTTTGCGATTAGGTTAAAGGAACAAAAGCTGAAACATCGACCACATCATTTCATGTTGTTAATAAAAGTCATCTTGTTAGTCTTGTATGATTTTTAATTTTAGTTCATTTATATATTTCAGAGTTTAGTATGACATCCATTATTACTGAACTAGTACACATTTTTGTTTATGGCCGGTAAGCTGAAGCATGCCTCCGCGTGCGGGATTGTGTTGCTGTGTTGAAGATCCATTAATGGTTGCCCTCATCTGTTTTCTGCTCTTTGGTCGGATTGTTGTTAGTTGACACATTCCTCATTTCAATTATCAATTTTGATTTTTTATGTACCATTTGTATGTATTGTAAGAGTTAAAGTTTTGAAATGTCGACATTGAGAAGGAAAACTTTTGTTCTGATATGATGACTTCCTTATGGGTAAATTTACTTAGAATATAAAGAAGGAGATGTAGTATCTTGTCATTAACATGAATATCCATTCCAAGACCAAAGAACACAGATGTGAATGATGATCGTATCACCTTCGATGATGAATTTATTCATACATTACTAATACGGATTCTAGTTGGATTGATATCAACATATTATAAGCTGTTTTGTTTCTTTTTTCTACTTATACATAAGCACTTAATAATCATCTGAAATAAAATCCGTTCACGTTGCCATCAGATTGAAAAAAACATGGTGCTACGTTTTAATGTGGACGTACACTTGTCACAAAATGTATATGTGTTTTTAGGACAACATTTCTATTTGACACGGGCGCCTCGATTGTCAAGTGGTTTTAGTAGTTCTACTACTGTAATCACAAACTAGTCAACACTGAGGTTGTGAGTTCGAACCCCGCCCGTGCGGGTGCACTCGACTCCAATCTTAATTGGATAGGATTGTCAGTTTTAATATCGAAGGTCGGTGGTCTTCTCCGGGCACTCCACCAACCTCCACCAATAAAAACTGGCCGCCACTAAATAGCCGAAATGTGGTGCTTAAAAGTGGCGTTTAAACATCAACAATCAATCAATTTTTTTTTGTCACCTATCGACTACTCGAATGTTTGTTTATTTGTTGTTTTTTAAACATTAAAAAAGAGGTCTATATAATTACGTTACTAGTATAATGTGGTATCCTTTCGTCAGATTCCGACAGTCTTTTATTTCTCCTTTAGTGTATATGACAATGGGGGTATCTGAGAATTGGATGTCGGTGCAATTATCTTTTTCATTCACATTCTTGTTTTGTTGGTGTTTTTCATATGATATTAGCCCTTTGAAGCTTATACGCCAGTAGTCTCTAGATAGCTATTTTGGTTAATTTCTTTTCTAATTTCCTTTATGGTGTGCTTTTGTATTATCAAGCTCCTATCTGCTATAATATATATTTTACCTTTTTAGCTTTGTAAGGCACATTTTTTATCCATGTAAAAAAATTTCGGTTCGTTTACCGATATAACCGGATAAACTAAAAAAAAAATATTTTAGAATTAAAATATTGTTAATAATCACATGAAATTTTGATTTGCATATCTTCAGTTATGAAGGAAATGTCTAATTCACGCTTCAGTAGAATTCTTTCAATTCAAAAAAACATTTTAAAAGGCTATCTTTGTAATCAGAACATACAGTATTGAATGCATGTTTATTTTTGTAACCCGGAAGACTGCACTTTTTAAAAGAAACAAAAATGGCCTTCTTCATTGCACAAATACTATGTGTTCTCTTCTTTTATGGATTGGTTAATGTAACAATTGGAAACGAAATTCCGATTCGATGCTCTGGAAGTACCAATATGTATTGTTATCCTGTTATACCATCATTTGTTCAGATGTATGGATGGAATCTGCCAAATGTTGAGCGATTAAGTTTTAGGAACGGTAATGGCTTACAATGGTCATTAAAAACCATACCAGTTGGATTATTCAATTGGGCAAGTGGTATAAAATATCTTTCCATGTATAATATAGGTTTAGAAGATTTGAAGTGCGATATTTTCCAGCCGCTGAAGAGTTCGCTCAACACTTTAGATATGCAAGGAAACTTATTTCGAGAGTTTCCATCATGTGCTCTGAAAAATATGAACCGACTTGAAACTATATACTTCTCTTATCAGAACATAGAATCTGTAAACATAATTGATCTGGAATTGAATTCTTTAAAGTATATCACACTAAGACGAAATAAGATAAGTAACTTTAGTATTTCTAATATCAACAACTACAATGATATACAAATTCTTCTTGATTACAACAAGATTTCCTATCTTAATATATCTGGTGTTAACCGTATTTCGTATCTTCATGGGAAGGAAAACCAAATTTCAGAAATAAATCATGGCATTTTTCATAGTTCACACTCAAACCTGGTGTATTTAGATCTTTCCTATAATGCTCTTAATGACGATGTCTGGAATGTTTTAGAAGGTGTAGCATCGCTGAAAACATTAAAACTTAAGCAAAATAAGCTTCACACAGTAAGGCCATCTGTGCTAAATAGATTGTCCGCTTTATATGAACTAGATTTATCTAATAATTACATAACATCATTTGCAGATGTTTTACTGCGGTCAGGAACAATGCGCAACGTTTTGCTGAATTCAAACACATTGCTCAATTTTCCCTCAAACGTAATTGATGATACAAAGACTTTTGGGAGTAATTATGACTGTACAATTGACATCTCAAATAACAGGATGGATAATATCAAGCTTGATATTCCAACAACTTGTACAAGATTTACACTGAATCTAGGTCAGAATGAATTAACAGCCATTCATTTTAAAACGAACGACAAAGAAATTGAGAGTTTAAATATTTCTAGTAACCGCCTTGTTACTTTACCTACAACTTTACCGAAAGCGAAACGTTACATCATTTCAAATAATCCTTTAATGACAACGAATGTGTTAAAACATTTGACGACTACGATGAAAGATGCAACACAAATAGATATGGATAATATAAATTTTTTGTGCAATAGATCAGAACATTACGACTTTACAAATTTACAGCTTACAACAGTGAGTACATTCAGTCTGAGAGGGAACTGTATTCCACTAGCCTTTGTCTGTTACATTAGAAAGAGTAGTAACATTGTTTTATACTTGGATAACAACAAGAACTATAATGCAACCGAAGATATGCCTTGCGAACTACACACAAAAGACTTAAACATTGTTTCATTTTCAGGTAGTATAATGAATGAAACAAATGTTGACTTGTTTATGTCGAAGTATACTAAGACAATATCACACGTTACATCGCTTTACTTGAAAAACTCGCAGATAAGAGAACTTTCATTCATAAGATATGCGACTTTATCCAGATATAGTGCTCATGTTTTTGATTTCTCAGAAAATTTTCTAGAAGTGTTTAATGGGTTAGAAATTATAACAAATCCCTATCATTTTACGCTCAATATAGAACATAATCAAATAATCAAAATTGGAAAGATAACTATCAAAAGGACTGACCCCACATATCATTATCAATACATTTATCTTAAATATATGAATAATTCTATAGATAGAGTCAATGACAGTCTTACTTTGATTGATGTTGTTGGAGGATCAAGAGGAAGTTCAATTTACGTATCGGTAGATTTAAGTTTAAATAGAATACATATACTCGATCTGGCGAAAATTGTAATATTTAACAATGATAATTCATATTTACAAGTACAAAACCTGAATGTATCAAACAATGATCTGGAAGAGTACTGTAATTGTCTACAAAATGAAGGTCAGTTACAAATATTAGATCTTACGTACAACCAATTAAGAGACATACCTGATAATTCCTGTCGTTACGGATATCACACATACCTTGGTCATAACATCATTACGACGATATCCAAGACATTGCCGACAGTAAGTATAAGCAAACTAGACTTAGAATGGAACTTGATACAATATATAAGTGAAAAAGCATTCACAAATATGTCATCGTTAAGGACTTTAAATCTTAGAGGAAATAGGCTTAAAAACTTTCCTAAAGCCGTGCAAAAGTTACATTACTTAACAACACTTGATATAAGCTACAATGAAATAATAAATATAAAGCAATCAGACATTGATGGAATGATAAATTCTTTAAATTCACTAATATTAACTGGTAATGACCTCGCCTCTAATCCATCAACATCGATCGGCTTGCTGGGACCTGTTCCAAGCCTAGAATTGAAAGATAATCTAATATATTGTGACTGTAGCGTACAATTTTTACGAAATAGTACTTTAAAAACACAAGGGAGATGTTCATTTCCACCTGAATTTGAAGGACATTTAGTATCCTGCTTTCCTGCAGATAACTGCGTTGGAAATGTTCCTATTTATATCTACAAAGAAACCAAACTTAGATGTTTAAATGATGACTATTTCGATGTCAAAATATCTGTGTCAGAAGATGACGAAAATCGTTTGGTTAGTTGGAAACGTATTGGGCCGAAAAATCAAAAGAGTCTAAGACTGATGGCCTATCGTGAACAGATAGTGGTAAAAGAGATTTTGATCAATGGAACCGGTCAGACTTATTGTTTCGTCTTACCATCCAGTTTAAATGTTGATCGTTTATGTGTATATGCATTTCTCGAAGAAAGAACATTCAAACGTTGTCTAGATGTAATTTCTACTTATATTAAATCGAGATCTGTGTCGGAAACAGATTCAAATAACGGAGCTGTTTACGGAACCAGTACCGCTCTTGTCCTTAGTGTTTTAGTGAATATATTTGGAAGCATTTTTATATTTGTGTTTATTAAACGCACAAGAACTAAGTCGGTAAATGAAGCAAACTCAAATCGATTTGATAATAACGCATATGTGCCAAATGAATATGAAATGTCATCTTATAGACGTGGTACATGCGATCAGCAAGCAGAAGTCTATGACGAACTTTCAGAAAATTGCTACAACACTGGCAAAGAAACTTACGAAAACTTGAACATTGGTAATGTAAGAACTTAAGCAATTCAAACAATAGATCATACATTATAATGATATGGAATAGACGATTAACGGTAAAATTATTGTATGATAATGTTAAAAGCCTATATGAAATCATTTCAAATGCACAGGATTATTAATAGATCTCTCTATTGTAAAGGGACATTAGCTACCAAGAAGTCAAAATATGAAAGTTTTTTTCGTGTCTTTATCATTGACCAAAACGCCAAAAGAAACAATTAACAACGCACACTATTAAGATACAATGCAGCTATAAAAAGACACAAATTATAGCATGATTTTCCAGCAGAAATCATTTTCAAAATGTTTCTAAAATGAACAAAATCAACCTACTGTTAAATTACAAGCCAGTAGGTGTTTCTGTATTTTAGTCCATAGGCCTTCCTTGATTTTTTTGATTTTTTTTTTGTTTTCTGATGTTTGTCGTTGATATAAATTCATATTTTAACTTTTGGGTTTAAATCACATCTAAATTTAAACTTGAAATAACTATATGTGAAATGCTCAAGGCCTTATCATTATTTTTCATTTATGCAGTTGTAATTTCAATATATAAAACATTCGGTACAGGACTGCGCTCATGTACCCTACATATCTTTTGAAAAAAATATAACGGAGAAATCAGTCAACATTGTGCAGTTTTTGAATTTTTCCAAAAATGTAAAAAAAAACATGGGCAAGAAAAATCTTTTGTCATGCACAGCAAATTGATTTGGGATCTGTTATTTGTTATAATATCACCAAATTCATGTGAATAGTGTCGACTGGAAATCTTGACGAAATATTGTCCGGTAGCCATTTTTATTTGCCAAAAAAAATACAATGGGTTATTTTATTTCTTTTAAAGTTGAACAATTATCATCTCGTTGCATATTTGTATGCAGCTACTTTAAGGGTCCTACTTTTATCTTATTTGCAGATTAGGGCTTTTAATAATTTGGAGGTATTGGATATCCAATATTTGCCGATATGATTGAAATACAGGTATTGTTCATCTTATTAAGATTAGTATCCTATAATTTCTTTAAGATGTTTAGTTTTGATACAAAGTCATCCCTTTCTAAATACATATTCATATAATTGACTAAAACATATATTTGTTCATTCAATAATCTCTTCAATTCAAAATTTACTGTCAAACGATGTTATTAATCTAAGGTAGGAATGAGGGCACTTGAGTAAATACACCAGGATAGTTTCTTGGACTTGACCGACTCGCAAACCAGGCTGTTCCAGCTTGTATCAAGTCAGCAGCAGAGTTTTTGCAAGTCAAAGGGCACCCACTGTCACCCTGTTTTATACAAAATAATATATCATATAATAAGCAAAATAAATATTAACTTTCATATAAAACTATTTATTGTGGAAATGCCTACTCCTTTTTGATATTCTGTTTGCAAACTAAATGTGTTTTTACCAAATTTTACCTTAACTCCTTTATATATCCTGCTTGTTTATTAAATCTTGTTCACTTAAAGTGTTTTTGACGTTGACATTTTTTTTTTTTTAAACGTTTATTTTCTGTAAACTAATTGTACAATTTCATGTAAATCAGTCTTATTGTTGAAATAATATTTCCACGACTTGTGACAAATATATTTTTCACAGATCAATACGTCAAAGCTCTAAGATTTTGCTGCCAAAATTAAAGCAGCTATTCATAATAATGAAAAACTTCTTGGAAAACAAAAACCAGCATTGTTCTTTCATTTAATCATAATTATTTTACAATGTCTATTATTGTAAACTACATTACGAATATATTGCATAGATTCCATTTCCAGTGTTAGCTAACATCTAAATTATTAGTTTTGTTTATATTCGTTTAATGTTTTATTTCATATTTTGTATTGTTCTAATAATAAATGTATGTTTTATTTTGATATTGTATGTTCACTTTATTGGTATAATAAGGAACCTTCTAGCATAAATACTTCATGATTGTAGATATTTGACTAATATCACCGATGTTGAAATCGATTAAACGTACATATACGCGATCTGCTAGTCTATAAATTTAAAGCCGTGGCTCCTATCTTTAAAATAATGACAGCTCTCAACATAAGATTATTTTTTGCATATTTGTTTAGTTATGCATTAAATGCAATTCGTTGCAAGCTCTTAACCATATTAATAGAACACATAAAGTGTGTATACAGATTGTTGACAGATTTATTGTTTGTTAACGTTTGAAGAATGTTATTTGTAAGAATACTCTTTTCTCAAGATGGTTCCAAGGGCTGAAATATTGCCTCACTATACCTCCTCCATTACAAAACATGATTGCGTTATAATCATATTTCTTATCAGTTGAACATTGGTGACTATCATGCTTGAGAAGAGTTATATATAAATCAAATAATTCATAGTTAGTGTAGAGAAATTTTACAGTTAGAAAATGAAATTCATAAAATTTCGATATGAATGCTATTGAAACTACATTTTTCGCTCCATTTCATTCAATTTGTCAACAAGAAATAATGTTGCACCTACGCCTTTCACAATTTTGAAATCTTTCCAATAAGGAAGACTTATTTTAGTTCTAAGGGATATATCAGCTATGACATACTGCATTGTATAAGTTTCAATTGATGTTTACAACGATGAAAAGTTTTTAAACGGTAATTTATACTTTTGTTCGCAAGTCCATTATTTATTCAAATATGATATTGCATATTATAAACATTATTAATCCAAACAGGAAGTTTTATTGGTAAACTTTAAGTTCAATTAATCACAGTTAAACATTAAGATGGAATTCATCATGCAATATGACGTTTACCGTTTTCATTCAGACTAGCAATGTGCACCGAAGTGCTAGTCAGAATATCATTTTCCGCAAAAACAAGAATCGGGATTCCAATATTATATATTGCCTGATTTTTATTCCGAGTGCGAGCACATTGAATTTTGTCTTTTCAATTTTGATATTCTGCTATCCCTATGATATAAATGTAATACAAAATGGCAATTCCAATGACGGGACAAAATCAACACTATTGTAAGAGTGTTGAGATATCAAAGTTGCGACAAAGTAAACATTTGCAAAGAATTGAAAATAATGGAGACATTGTAAGGATCAACGAAATTTAAAATGAGTCTTTTTAAAACGATCTTACCACTGGCGATGCATCCCCATCCATGTTTTGCGCATTGTACCTGTAGAGAATGAGGTACTACTGATTGGAAGTTTGATGTTACCTACGTATCAGCCTACAGGTACTGAATGTTCTAACTGGGCTAATGCTATATCATTTTCCGAATCATCTGAAAATTAAAAATCTTATTTAAAGCATTCCTTTGCATAGTAAATACAGTGACAACCAATATCTCTTTAAGTTTTCAGAAAAAAAAGTATTTTCAATCTCATGAAATGTCCGGGATGCATTATGATCCTATCTGAGTCGATGATCAACTGTTTCCAATCCGATCTGCCAAACAATCTACCAAACAAGTGTTTCACACCATCAACAAAATTTATTTTTGTCATGAAAGAAAATCAGTGTATTGATTAAGAAATTGTTAAGAAACTAAGGTTCCAACTTCTTCATGCAAGGCCGACCCGACATCATATAGCTTATATCGTTTTCATATATGTATGCATCCGTGATTTTCAAATATTAAGGTTCGGGAAGTCCTTGTATAAGGAAATCCAGAATATCCGCTTCGGACACACAAATACTTCGAAGGTTTTAGTTCCATTGCAAAACTAAACAATCAATAGCAATTAAAGGTAAAGGAAAATAAAAATATGACAAATTTAAAGAATTATATATATTATATATGTATATTATTGTTATCGTTCATTTTTTGTTACATAAATCAGGCCGTTACTTTTCTTGTTTGAATTGTTTTACAATTTTCATTTCAATAGCATTATAGAAGACTATATATAGCATATTAATCTATTGCAATAAAAAATCCTAATATCTAATAAAATTTGTAGATTTAGCTAACAAAGTCCTTATATTTGTATAAAGTAACATTCGTTTATAGTGGAAAATTGTTTTAACGTTGAATAAGCTACTATTAAAAATTGCTTGCTGGTCCCTCTCTGTGATTACCATTATATTACGCTGGGTCATTTCCTAATCAATCTGTCACCAAGGGAAGATAAATAAATCGATTTTCGTTCGTAGTCTTTTCAAAAATGATGAACGGTTCTTTATATTGGTAAGTTATCATTTTAAACGTTTCAAATTTATGAATTTTTATTCGTACATCAATGTTTTTGATACACCAATAACAAAAACTGAAATATATTGAATTGATACATTTTGTAATTATTCAAAATTATATCAGAAACCTAAACTTAATTATAAAATAATCAACCTGTTAAGGGGAGAGAATACTCGCATAACTTTTTCGAATTGGCACATAATACAACGAAATGTCACTCTTGCATACAAATGGCACATCAATATAATTAATTATCTGCGAAATCGTCCCCCACCTTCAATGATGATTCTAAATTATAAATATAACCAAAAGTTGTTAATCTATAGATAGTTAAGACTAATGAAAGCTAACCCAATGTTAAAAATATTTCTTTGCAATTTTTTAAAACTTCCTCAGAAAAATACTCGAGCCACTTGACTTTCATAGCTCAAAATTAACGTTTTTACACAATATTTGAATAAAGTAGTTGAAGATTATTCGCTTCACAAAGTGTAAGACGCAATAAAAATCGTATGCTTGCACCATCCTACCGAAATACGGATTTAATTAAGTCCTGAACATTTCGACATTTCTTCGTATATTTTGAACAAAACCGGGTTTAACCAAATCACAAGTACTTGGTAAGATCCGACTAAAAACTTTTTTTCCTATATGGTCCTATATACAGTATACGTTTTAATCATTGTTTAATGCCGTACAGGGACGGAGCTATAGTTGTTACCTTCTATATAATTTAGTTTCTAGTGAAGTATAGTCTCATTCGCAAGCATAAAGTGAAATCACAAAAAAACTGATCTCCGAGGAAAATTCAAAAAGGAAAGTCTATAATCAAGTGGCAAAATCAAAATCCAAAACACTTCAAACGCATGGAAAAGAACTGTAATATTCTGACTAGGTATAGACATTTTCCTATGTAAAAAATTGTGGATTAAACCGGGTTTAATAGCTTAACCTTTGGCACAACTTTTAGGACTTTTTGATCCTCAATGCTCTTCAACTTTGTATTTGTTTGGCTTTTTAACTATTTTGATCTGAGCGTCACTGATGAGTCTTATGTAGACGAAACGCGCGTCTGGCGTATAAAATTATAATCCTGGTACTTTTGATAACTATTAACCTCTCACCACTTCTCTTAAATTTTAAAGAGAATGTTTTTATGAGATTCAAGATGGATTAGAATTGGTTTTTAGATTAAATTATTTTAAGCAGGCCAAACCAGTCGAACTCGATTGTGTCGAAAACTCGGATTAGTTGAAGTAATCTCTAGGTCCCGGTTAGATTCACGTTTGATCAATGCATAATTACCTCTGATGAGTCGAACTCGGCTAATTCGAACTCGGCTGATTCGAATGTTCAAATAAGTCGAGTAATTTTGTAGTCCTGTCGATATAAAATGTGAATTCACCGCGATGTCTCGAAGTTCGAAAGTTCGAATTGTCAAAAAATGCATACCATAGGTTAGAAATTAAAGTCGGATGTATTTCAAAAGTAACTTATCATTTTTCAAAAGAGATGGAAGCTGAGTACGCATACTAAGTCTTGTTTGTATAATAGTTAAAATGACATTTAACATTGTAACACAAAGGAAGCATCAAGAATAAAAGTGGTATATATAAACGATGAAAGTTTGTATTACCGAAAATGTAATAAGGATTATGTCCTCTCTTAGATTGTGCTGTAGAGAAATTTTCTATCTTTTGTCTTACACAATCCATTTACAAAGGTAACTTTAAAGGAAGAAAAATCCCCAGTCTATTGAGAATTGTTTGAAAGTGTTTTTTATTACAGGTTTAACTTAGAATTGAAATCATTTTCGTTTACTTTTTTATTTCTGTCATGATTCAGGTGCAGGTTCAGTAGTATCAAATTATCAATATCAAAACGATTCGGACAACAGCAACCTAGCTGGGTACGCTTTTAAGATCGGGTATCTTTGATATATTTCATTTCAACATGGGTACGCGTTTTCTTATACGAAACATACTCAGGGCATTGTATGTCCTCATAGTACACAGGATGACAGTGACCTGTTCAGCTTCACTAAAAGAGCGGTAAATGATACCAGAAGGACAGTCAAACTCATAGATCGAAAATAAACTGACAACGCCATGGCTAACAATAAAATAAACAAACAGACAAATGATAGTACAAAAGACACAACATAGAAAACCTAAGACTAAGCAACACGGACCCCACCAAACACTGGGGGTGATCTCAGGTGCGCCGGAAGGGAAGGCAGATCCTGCTCCACATGAATAGTCTAATGTTAACAACCAATTGTGCAATAAACAGAATAATTATAAAAAAAAAAGAATAGTCTACTACTGTATGTCACATTAGTTCGGTCAAAATGGATCTGAAAATACATTTGACAGATGTTTCAATGGCACACACTATATATATTTGCGTGTAAATTGTGTTATATTACCGAATTAGTGTTCTATACTTACGGATAATATTTTAAAGGGTACTGCGTTACAGTTTATCGGATAACATAATACTGCTTGCTTGCAACGGAAGTAATATTTGTTACACTCTATAGATTTATAACTGTGATGTCAACTCGATTGTTAACCAACATTCAATCAACATTGTTGTCCTTATATAGATATAATCTTGTAACTCACTTCATAATTTCATGAAAAATGTTCTCACTAATACGTTAGTTTACAAGTTGGTAAGGTTTCCTGGTTATTCCGAAGATCATTCAATTGCAATCATCTCCCAATTTTTTTAATTTCAAAAGATGAGGATCCGGATTTCAACCTTTTAAACGGAAATAATGCAAAAATATGATTCTTTCAGAGAGGAAAAATAATATTAAATGTTACATTCAAGCAAATGATTGGATCGGGGTTCTGTGTATTTACATTATTTGTATAAATATGCGAAAACATCAGGGTATTTTTCTGCTCATTTCGCTCACGGCAAACATTATATTTATATACAGTATATAGTACATAGAAACAAATTATCATGATGAAACATTGTTATCAATTTTTTATATCAATCGTTTTATTCAGTAAAGTACAAAAAGAAGAGGGGCGAAACATACCAGAGGGACAGTCAAACTCATAAATCAAAAATAAACTGACAACGTCATGGCTAGAAATGAAAAAGACAAACAGACAAATAATAGTACACAAGAAACAACATAGAAAATTAAAGATTCCGAACCCCACCAAAAACTGGGGGTGATCTAAAGTGATCCGGAAGGGTAAGCAGATCCTCTTCCACATGTGGCACCCGCCATGTTCGCATGTTATTACAAATCCGGTAAATAGTCTAACTCGGTAGGTCACATTCATGAAAAGGGAAGAAGGCTGTAGTTACGACGTAAGAAACATATTCGATATCATCTGTGAAGTGGTTACCATAACGGTCAACCAACTCGTGTGGCGTCCGTAAAATTAACGAAGGGATGATTTCAACTTCACCATTTGGAACTCTTGGTTTAATGGCTTCCTTGTGAGCAGCAACAATAGTGTAAATGATTAATTGAATATTATTTGCTGTCAAGTGCCATATGTCTCATGCAAATTCGAAATAAGAGATATCAGTGAGTCAAATAGGTTATGATTCGATTCTGCCCAATTAGTCGAGTTGTTAAGAAGAGAGGAGGAGAATGATTCAGACACAAGTTATATTGGTCATATGTCATATTTTGACTATTACTCTTTAAAAAAAATGATTGATATAAATATAGTAACTACATTATGTATAACACCAGTCTATTATTAAACATGTTAACACTGAAAACGCAGTTCATTTCACAACTTACTTATCATAAAAGGTTAAATTATAGTGATTTAAATGCAATGCTTAAAAAAATGAATCTTTGAAAACAAGTCTTCTTTATATGTGTAACGAAACAGAATACGTTTAAAAATACGGTTCATGATTATTATATATATCTTTATAGCACACACCTAAAGTAGGGCAAAAATCCTTCATCTAAGCAATGGACTGCAGTTAGTATCCATCTTTCATTAATCAGAAAACCTCCACAATACAAACGCCTGTGCTTATATTCTTTCCGTTACATTGAATTAAATATTCTTTCCGTTACATTCATTAAATATTTTATGACTGGCTAATTTCAGGAAAGGTATCAAAATTCTTAGCCGGCGGGTGCCGTCTTGACAGGACGATTTTGTTTTAGCCCTTCTTTTTTCAAAAGTCAGTTTGTTTTCTGTTTTTCTGTATGCTATGAACAAACATATACTAAAAATAAAGTGTATTGGCTATTTACTATATATTCCTAGTCTACTATCCACGGCAGTCACTGATGTTGTATATATAGAGACTCTTTATATAATATATCAGCGACCACGCCAGCGACCGCCGTGGATAGTAAACTTGGAACTGATGGTAAATAGCAAATACATTTAAATTAATAGTATATGTTTGATCGTAGTATACAGAAAACCGTGAAAATAATTGTCATGCCCCAAGTACTTTTGGAAATTATGTGCAATTTTAAAATATTTCTAAACGGAAGTCTTGTTTATGACTACAAAGTCCGTCCGGTGACGGAAACAATATCCGGACGCCGTTTTCCGTTTTTCTCCCAATATAATCCAACTGAATAATCATAAGAATGGACGACAAATGCGACTACGCGTGGTACCTATATCACACAGATGCATGATGATTAATTTATTGTGGAAGGAAGAGAACCGACACACAAATGAGGTCTTCTCGTTTAATAGTATATATGAATAAAATTCACATATGAGACCCAACAAAATGTTTTATGGTTTTTATCTATATAAATCAACTGCAGATACTCAGACGATTTATTTTCTATAAACAAATACTGCACAGCTCTATCCACTTAAACTCACTCTTATTAAACCCAACGTAAAGAACGACCGATGTGTTTTATTCAAACTCAGATGTTGAAATGTAATATGGTAGTTTTCTTACAGACTGTACGATAGAAAGAACGATTAAGTTTGTGATTCTATTTTTGTTTGTGCGTGTTCAATCATATTATTTTTGTCATTGTTTGAAATGTTGAAGATGTTGATGATAGATATTCTTATGTTTTACAATTCTGTGAGTCATACACATACAAACTGTATCAATGCCTCTGAATAGCACGACTGTCAATGCGCTGAAATTTGAGTAATTTCTCTCAGTACGAACTGTTTATATCAGAATAAAAACACGACTACCGGAAGATTCCGACCTAAATTACAGTTAATGGCCAAAGTCAGTAAAAACCCGTCTCAATTGTATTTGAATAATAAACTAATTTACTGTTTTTTTTATGACATCTTTCGTTAATTATTCAAGATTGTTTTAAAAACACTGTTGAAATCTACCAGAAGGAAATTACTTAAATAAATCAAATAAAATAGGCAATAATTGTCTTTCCTGGATTTAGATATTTCAGTTTTACAAGGGAAACTCTCCAATAAATTTACGAAAACAGGGACAATTTTTCGTTCAATACTGTTAATTTCCCTTTTTTTGGACGGTAATGTTCCGTGGCACCATCTTACAGTGTTTATATATTATAACTCGTTTGCTTTGTCCGTACGTGTCTGTTGTGGTGTTTTTGATTTTAATGAACGTAATCCATATATTACTATTGAATTATAAAGTAAGCGGTTTCGTTGCTACAAGATACTAAAAACCTTTACTAAATTCTTCCATAATAGAGATTTCAGTTTTGAAGATTGGTTTTACGGAAATGTGTTTTTCTGAGGCTGGATATTTTAAAACGATTCGGGTAAACTCGTCGATCCTTTCAATAAACTAATTCTGTAAGTGTAAATTCAACACTGTAATTAGATCTTTGAATATTGTTTTTATTGGTTTTAGTAGATTTTGATATCCAACAATTAAATCAAACTAAAAGTATCATTTTTGCTGTGTAACATATTTATATTTTGTTCATTATTTTGCTCATAAATTAGGCTGTTTTTTTTTCGTTTGGATTGATTTACTTTTGTTTTACACTATGCTACGGTGACCTATAATTTTTTCTATAATTAAGGTGTCCTTTTGTATCTTGTGGTGAGTTGTCGCTTTATAATCATATCACATCATGAGAGGGAATCTATACTATTAAAATGGAAGACCTCATCTTGTGTGTCGCTTCTCTTAAAATTAATCATCATGCTTCTGTGTCCTAGAGGTACCATGCATAGTCGCATTTGTCTTCCATTCTTATGATTATTCAGCTTGAGTTATTTTGGAAGAAAAACGAAAAAAGGCTTTCGGGTATTGTTTCAGTCATCAGACCGACTTTTTTAAGTCATAGACAAGACTTCCAGTTGTAAACTTTTAAACATCATTTTCATAATTACTCGGGGACACTTATTTCGCGTTATTGTGCATGAATACTATAATTATACACTTACAACAGATTTATGATTACTCGGGGTCGCTCAGGACACTTATTTTTGCGTTTTTATGCACGTATACTATAATTATGCACCCGTAATTATATAATTACTCGGGGTCGCTCAGGACACTTATTGTTGTGTTATTTTGCATGTATACTCCTATTATATATAGAGATACATAAATATTTTTACAAAAAATCATATAACAACAGTTTACGTACTTTCAACCAGGCTCTAAATTTCGCGGGTGTGTTCTAGTTCCATTTATGTTTTGAAGAATACCATTATAATTAGGGACACAATAATCAGTTTAATCTAATATGCACTTTCGGTCATTTCCTTACCGTCAATTTAACAAATAGACTAATAGATGTAGGTGGTAAATATTTATTTAATGGGTGGAAATATTATCTCTATTTGATTGTACATTTACCAATTTAAGAAAAAAATACAGAGAACTAGACTTAGTTATTGGACAGCATATCTTTTAAAATATTTATTACGTATTTGTTCACTTACTAGAGTAAGATATATCCGTTTGAAATTGATATATATATATTTTTCATTTTGAAGATAAAATGAACGATTTAAATTTACCTTAGCACATTCTTATGTCACTTTAGTTTTCAACAAGGAAGTCGTGGGTGATAAGTCGAAAAAAAATTTCATTCCATCAACACTTCCTGTATTCCATTAGAATACAGATGAAATAAGATGCAGGGTATAATCCAAGTAGTTATGAAAAATAATAAATCTAGAGTTCAAGTTTGCAGTCTTGTAATTGACTGCTCCATGGGCTTACATGCAAAACAGCTGATCTTGGAAATACGAAAAAAAAATGAAACTGCTATTTAGAATTTTTTTAATGTTCATATCATGTATGTACTAATGTGAAATTATGATTAAATCGAGAAAAAAAGTGGGTCATGCCACGAAGAATAAAAAGTAACGTAACCCTGAAGTCAAAACATTTTTTTACTAGACCGCACCACTTCCAGTGAAAATGGTAACCTTCCGTTTTCCTGGATTGATAGCCCCAAAAAGATGCAAGATTGATTTTAAATCTATATTTAATTTCAATTCAGCATAACCCTATATAATCAAACAGAAAAAAATTGGGTCCAGAAAAAAAATGGAAATCATGGACTATTTTGTTTCCCTCCATGTTTTGACATGCACCAGAAACTAGAGTTGTAATAATAGACTGTAACCTCAGCATATTATCTGAAACAATGACAATAATGCATAATTTAAATATCAGGTTCTAGATGGAATCATGTTTAAAAAAATCATAATAGATAAAACAGATATTATCAACAATCTATCATAAACGTTAAATGTTTTAATAATTACCAGGAATCTATTTTGTTTAAGATATTCACAGAACGGTGCTTATAAAACACAGTCGAAAAACATGCTTTCGAAAACTTTCAAAAATTACACAGTGTCATGAACAAAAACAGATTGGGTGGACTTTCTTTGTTTTACTTTGGTGTTTGTTCTGATGAGCACGCTTCCTTATCGAGCGTTAGAGAATTCTAAACGTGACGTATGTTAGTGGCGTCATACAGTGAAAAGACAAAGACACGTATAATGTTAGGAATACAAAAAGAGAGGGGCTCAAGAACAAATACGGAATTAAAACTTTTATCAAACTTGTAGTATCAGTAAACTAATCAACATTATTAATTAAATTTTTGAATGATTCTTGAAATACTGTGTGGAATAAAATCGGCTGCATGTGGTATGGGTTTCGCTCATTATTGAAGGTTGTACGGTCATCTGTGGTTTTCTATACCCACGTTGTTTAAACATTTGAGTTGTCTCATAGACAATCAATCCACAACTCCTATATTCTGACTCAAGAACTAAATAATTCAAGAAATACTATTTGGACTAATATCAGCAGGAAAAAAACATTAAACGATGTCTGGCAAGACGATTCAAACCCTCGGCATTTGTAATATTGGCAAGTAGGTTGCTCTACTGGTAACAGAAGTAACAAAAGTTCCTTTGAATATTAAGAGTGATCGAGGAGCACGACCCTACACTGACGATCGGCCTCAATCTAAATAACGCTTCCCTGGTACTCGTGGGATAAAATAATTCAAAACTGGTAGCAGTTACCAACCGACCGCTGTGGTAAAAGGGAAAACCATTTATAAAAAACACAACTTCGCTGTGGTATCGCAGGAAATATGTTGGCATATGGTCTAACGTATAATTATAGGGTAATGACAACCCCCCCCCCCCCGTCATCATGCCAGATTCTGTCAAAATGAGTAGGTCTATCCACACTCATCCATCAACAAAACGAGTTTACTACATGGTTGTTTGTATTGACTTACCATAATGCTGATCTAATACAAAATACGCGACGAACAAACTCAGACTCAAGCTCCTTGTACATTGTTCAAGAAAGAATGATTACCTTTATTTTAGTTGTCATTTCTGTTATTTTTCAAGAGAAAACATGTGAAATTACATTCTACAGTATTAGACACAAATTATAAAAAAAACTATTGTAAGATCGAGCAATTCATAATGGTATAATAATATATAAATATTACAGTTGATTCTGTTTATTAAAAGCTGCTTCTAACAATTGCCACTTCTGATCCATTTTTTATTTTTTGTGCAGGAGTTGAGAAACATACCGAGTATATTTTTTTTATATCAATCCAATATTTTAAATATTCATTCTCACCATATGTTGTTGGCAATATGCTCTTATATCTACATTTGTAAATATAGTATTTAAACAATCCTCAGACTCACCTAAAATGACATCTTATGCACCGTAAGGCAAGAAGATGTCATAATTTCTAATCCAATCTATAATGGATAGCCAGAATTTTTACCATTACCTTTGACTGACAAGCGCACTCCATATTTCCTGAGCCGTAAAAAACACATCTATTTCTTGAGCTGTTATATTAGAACGGCAAATAACAAGGACATGATTTAATTCGTCTTTAATGATAACACGATCAACTATATTATTAACTCTTTGGAGTTGCATCGATAGCCACCTGATTATCTGCCAAGTACCAATAGTTACGAGGCAATGTCACTCCAACCCTAGGAGGAATTTGGCATTGACAAAAGTAAACGAATAATATCTCACCTTTTTGAACCAATGAACCGTCAAAATGAGGTCAAGTCAAAATCAAACATGCCAGACTGACATGTATATCGAAAAATAATCTCATACACTTAATATAGTTGATCTATTGCATACAGTATAACAGACAAAGTGGTATTTAATTTGAAAAAGACACGTAACATGCTCATAGGAAAAAGATCAGCCTCCCCTTGAGAAATAATAAAGTCGTACGAACTTTAATGAAGTCGTCGACCTCTGTCACTGAGTCCAGAAAACTGACATACAACTACCCAGGAATGAATAAAAAAAAACACATGTGTCACTATTAGACCTTGAAAGAACCAAAACTATGGCAAACTTTGTATAACAAAAACATGCTTAAAAAACTTGCCTTATTGTTTTTACTGCTTTTGAGACATCTCAAATCAATATGATGAACCTAAATGTAAAACTTGTGTCTCATCCATTTGTAATTTTGAACAATAAAATATGTCTAGTTCAAAATAACATATTTTTTCATGAGCGAAAACCAACATGTACACTAAATCTTTGCTACATTTAAGTACATATGTCCTGATTCGCGTAGACATTATGTGTACTTGTCGTAAGTTGAGACGTAAACTTAAGTTTTAATAGAGGTTTCTCAACATCTTATGAACGGACGAAACTCTACGAACGTATCGTTATGGAGCAGTAATTTTGTTATAATAAAATCCATAATAAATGTCTTCCGATACTGTAGTGTGTTTAAAAGACAACAGTAAACAACTCAATATCCTTTTTTGCAACCTTGCATTTTATTGTTATCATCAAACATCCGTGTTCTAATTTATTTTCTGTTGTTGACTGATTCGTTTTCATACGTCGAGTTCCGTTTGTTGACATGTCGTATATATGCGTTCGATTTATCTCCCTTATTTATTCAAAAAGAACATTTTTTTATAATGTCCTTGATTAAAAAATTCAAAACATCTAGTTTGCAATTGGTTGATTGATTGTTTTGTGTTTAACGTTCATTGGCAAATATTCCATTCACTTTATTGCGAATTTAGCGTTTGGTAAAGGATTGATAAGTGATTGAGTAACACAACTTTAATATATTTCATATATCCACACGTCCCTGCTATGGGTCCAATTGGTTTGAGTTACTATGAGTTTCATTTTTTCGTGTCGGAGAGAATCTTGGATAGATACGTCGTAACATAGCTTTTTTATTTCTGATATTTATTGGGAATCAGTTTAAGAAATTTAAAGGTTGCACTTTGTAAATACAGCTGTTTCTCAAAACACGCCTCTTTTGGGGAGTAATTGAATATTCATAGAAAATTAATTTTGTTTACATACTGGTTCCCAGTTATGCTCTCTGTGTTCCATGTCGCAGAGACAGAACTTGGGAATGTTACCAGTAAATAAACACGTGCATATTGTTTACATTGAAATCTGTGGTAACCTTTCATTCGAGGTAGGGGTAGTTAAGAAAATTAGTGTAAGTTTAAACTCAGAGAAGTTCAGGGCGTATAAATGTTGAAAATATGCCGCACAGCCCTATATTTTGACCGTTGAAAAAAATTGTGGTGCATATGAACTTTTAATTCTAGGATAAGATTTTTTTCAAAACTTCATAGTAAAAGTGGTACAGTTTTAGCCGTAAAAGGAGTTCCTATGGGAAATTGCATTGTCAATATTTACAAAAATGCAACCTATAGGTGCACTCTATCTATCGTTAGAAATAGAGTTTTGTGTGTTTTTGTTGAAATTATGAGTGCTACAGACCTAACAAAACTGGTAGCCGCATAAATATCAAAATATATATATTTATATATTACACCCCTAACTAAAAAGAAAAATGAGAAATATGAAAAAACAGAGGAAATATGCACAGTATGCCATAGAAGCTTAACGGAAACAAGAAAAAAAATATGTATATACTTATAATTATACTATAAAGGAAACTTACACACATATAATAAGAAAGGCCATGATAACAAAAAAAAAGACACAATATATAAGTTTAAATATGTATTTCAATATTTTCCTTTATTTTTCTTGTTAAGTCTACCAATTTATAACAATATATCAATAAGAAGAGATCATTTGGATTTTAGTGGTTGGGCAAAGAAGTTATTCCGGAACTTATTGGGATGTTTTCTTTTCAAATTTAAATCGAAAGGCGTTCACTTCTAGATTTATTTTACCTCATGTCCACGAAAGAAATTTTACCGTTAATCAACTTCTATCTAAGATTCAAAAAGATTCTTATCCCTTTCCATCCATAGATCTATATTTACCTTTTTCACATATACTAAATAGTGATGTTGTCATCATGTTTATTAAAAGTTCTTGTACGATTACTGTCCTTTGATTAAATATTATATATTCTTCGTTTAAATTTATAGATCAGTAAGACTGTCAACTGTGTTGATTGAACAGTAACTTGTATATTATATATAATATCAAATAAATATAATATGTATTTGATTCAAAATGTTTTTAAAAAATCAAGCATGCATATTTTACATATAAAAGACATTTCAAAGGGAAGAAGAGCACAGCCGATAATCCAATATTTTAAGATAAATTACTGCTCCCTCTTTTCTCGTTACGGCAAGTTACGTCAAGTTAGGGCGATTTTCGTTTGTTCGTAAGATGTTGAGAAACCTCTAATGGGGGATTGAAGATTGTTCAAAATAGACAAACTTCAATCTTGTTTTAATGTTTTTCAACTGTTTTGGTTTTGATTCAAACACACTGATTTGGTCCTTTGAACTTTAATGCTGACAAAACGATTGTATGAAAGAACATTTATGACGCAAACGTATACAGCAAATTGTCAAAAGATCTTTTCGAGTTAGTTGTGCTTATAATTTCTTCTTTCGTCTTCGTACTCAAAGATTACAATTTAAGAATTCATCGTTATCGAAAGCTGCTTGCCTATAAGTTACAGTGTGTAGCTGTTTAAGATGATAATCAAACAAGAAGAATAATAACTAAGTGTTTTTACTTCGTTATAGAATGTTAAACTTAGTTTTATACCTTTTAATATCCTTTGAACTTGCAGATTCCATAATAAGATACATATATCGTATTAACACGAATGAGTAAAACCTTAGATGTTTAAATTAATTGAACCCGTAGCATGCTTAATTCGAATGCGAAAGCTGAATAGGATTTGAGTAGGTCATATCAAATACTTCAAAATTAGAAACATGTCTGATTCTCCGGTAAGCAATAGACATAAAGACATAATAAAAATGAAACTTTGTATTAGAATCAGAAAAAACGTTTTCGTCTTCTTATTGTTTCTGTTAGACAAATTGAAATTAGAAGTAATTAATGAATATCTTGTTCACAAAATCACGTAAACACGATTGCTAGATAATTGAGATGTTAGTGTTACGTCATATGCTTTCGTCAGATCTCTTAATCTTTTCATTCCTTTTTTGTGTGTATTTGGTGGGGGTTGTCCTGAGAAATTATTTTTAGTTCAATAATATATTCTGTTATGATCTCTTGGTGTTTATCAAATTATGTGGGCACTGTACTATAGGATATGAATCGTCATTGATCTGGAAGTCTACCGTAGCTAGCAACAAAAAAAGAGTGCATTTTCTTCTATTTGGTGTAACATATATCAAATTAAGACAATTCCTGTCATTTCACAACACAAGTATTCCTGGGTCATAGCAAAATTACAGAGATATCAAGGACTTTATTATAAAGACTGCATGGTTATCTCTAGATATCTCTTTCGGTTTAAATTCCCTTTTCTTTATGGTTTGTTTTCGCATTGGAATGCACCTATATTTTGTTTTATAGTATGTACTATTCATGTTATTTTTGTTTTAAGATTTGTAATACACATTTTGACATCCATGTGAATAAAGGTGCGATACTTTGATACACTTTTCAATAAAAGAAAATTTAAAATGTGCATGTCTTCTTCAAAGTTTACACTTCAGTAAAATTTTGCATGACAAACATATTTCATTTCAAACAACTCGTGAAAGGTTATCTTTTAATCAGATGATATAATATTGTATCAATGTTTGTTTTTCTCACCCGGAAGACTTCACTTTTAATAAATAACTAACATGGCTTTCTTGATTGCAAGTTTAATATGTGTTCTCCTCTTTCATGGATTGGCACAGGAAACGAATGGAAGTGAATTGCCGACGCAATGTACTGGAAGAACAAGTATGTTTTGTTATCCTGTTATACCATCATTTATTCAGATATATGGATGGAATCTGTCAAATGTAGAGCGATTATATTTGTATGATGTATATGGCTTAAAATGGTCATTGCAAACACTACCCTCCGGACTATTTAATTGGGCAACTAATGTTCAATATCTATATATGAGTGATGTTGGATTAGAAAATTTGAATTGCGATATTTTCCAACCTTTGCGGAATTCGCTCAACACAATAGAAATGCAAAGAAACTTATTTCGAGAATTTCCATCCTGTGCTCTGAAAAATATGAATCATCTTAAAAGTATAGACTTTTCATACCAAATCATAGAATCGGTAATTATTAATGATATAGAATTGGATTCTTTATCAAAAATAGAAATGAGACAAAATAAGATAATTAGCTTTAGTATTTCTAATATCAACAACAAAAATGATATAACAATTGTTCTTGATAACAATAAGATTTCCTATCTGAATATATCTGGTGTTAACTGTATTAAGCATCTTCAGGTGATTGAAAACGAACTCGCAGAAATAAATCATGACATTTTTCATAACTCACGCTCAAATCTGGTGTATTTAGAGCTTTCGTATAATGCTCTTGATGACGATATCTGGAATGTTTTAAAAGGTGTAACATCATTGGAAACATTAAAACTTAAGAAAAATATGCTCCAAACAGTGAGTCCATCCGTGATAACTCGCTTGTCTAAATTAATCCATCTTGATTTATCTCGTAATTACATAAAATTGTTAACAGATGTTTTACTTCGGTCAGGAAAAATGGCCACTGTTTTGTTCAATTCAAACAAATTGGTAAATTTTCCACCAAATCTAATCCATGATAAAATTACCTTCAGAGATAGTTACCACTGTACACTTGATATTTCAAATAACATGATAGATAATATCGAGCTGAACATGCCATCAACGAGCACAAGATTGTCACTGAACTTGGGCCAGAATGAATTAACTACCATTCAATTTAACACCAACGACAGAGAAATTGTGAGTTTAAATATTTCCAGTAATCGCCTGGTTACTTTACCGGAAACCTTACCGAAAGCAAACCGTTACATCATTTCTAATAACCCTTTGATTACCACGAATGTTTTAAAACATTTGAAGACTACGATGAAAAATGCAACACAAATAGAGATGGATGAAATAGATTTTTTGTGCAATAAATCTGAACAGTATGATTTTACAAACTTACAATTTACGAAAATGAGTACACTCAGTTTAAGACGGAACTGTATTCCACTTACGTTTCTATGTCACATTGGAAAAAGTAAAGTCGATCTACACGTTGATAACAACAAAAACCAATACAATTCCACAGATGATATGCCTTGCAAAACGAACACAAACGAGTTTGGCGTTGTTTCATTTTCAGGTACTAGAATGACCGAAATTGGTGTAGCTTTGTTTATGTCCAAATATACGAATACAATATCACACGTTACCTCTATATATCTAAACAAATCGCATCTAAGAGAACTTCCTTTCATAAGGTATGCCAGTTTGAACAATTATGGTGATAAAGTGTTTGATTTCTCAGACAACTTTCTTAAAGAGTTTAATGGATTGGAATCCATCACTGATGCAAATAGGTTTACATTAAACCTTGAGAACAATTTAATAACTAAATTTCAAAAAGTTACATTGAAAACTTATGTAGTCGGATTCGTTCATGAAATCAATTTAAAGTATATGAATAATTCTGTAGTTAAAGTTAAAGACAGTCTCACCTTGATTGAACTCGTTGGTAGATTCAGGCTTACTTACATATCGATTAATCTGAGTTTCAACAGATTAAACTCATTCGACTTAGCGTCAGTCATATTTTCTCACAATAATGATTCACATATTACTGTAAAGAACCTAAATGTGTCTCATAATGATTTGGAAGTCTATCGTAACTGTCTTCAAAAAAGTTTACAGTTTCGTATATTTGATTTAACATACAACAAATTAAAAAAAATACCTGATAATTCCTGTCATTATGCAACAGAAACGTACCTGGGTCATAACAAGATTACAGAAATATCAAGGACATTACCTACATCAAGTATAAGAAAACTGGATTTAGAATGGAACTTAATACACTATATTTATGACTATGCATTTGCAAATATGTCATCCATAGTGATTTTAAATTTTAGAGGAAATAAACTTAGATCCTTTCCTAATGCCGTGCATAAATTACGTTACTTAACAACACTTGATATAAGCTACAATGATATAATAAATATAAAGCAATCAGACATAGTTGGAAGGTTGGATCTTTTAACTTCACTTATCGTAACAGGTAATGGTCTTGCTCCTCACCCATCAATACCGATTAGCTTGTCGAGACCTGTTCCAAGCCAGGGATTGAAAGATAATCTGATATATTGTGACTGTGACGTCCAATTTTTAAGAAATAGTTCTTTAAATACACATGGGAGATGTTCATTTCCACCTGAATTTGAAGGATATTTAGTATCCTGCTTTCCTGCAGATAACTGCGTTGGTAATGTCCCCATTTACGTTTACAAGGCAACCAAGTCTAGATGTTTGAAAGACGACTATTTTGATATTAGAATAACTATGTTTGAGGTTGACGGAATTCTTTCTGTGCGATGGAAACGTCTTGGGCCTTTAAAACAAACAGGGATAAAGATGAAACTCTATCGAAAACAGATAATCGTGAAAGAGATAGTGGTGAATGATACTGGACAGACTAATTCTATGTTCTTACCACACAGTTTAGATGCGGATCATTTATGCATAAATGCATTTTTTAACGACAGAACATTCGAACGTTGTGTTGATATAAACCATGCTGAAATAACGGGTAAATCAACATCCGGCTCAGGGACAAATTCAAATAACGGAGCCGTTTATGGAACGAGTGCTGCTCTTGTTCTAAGTGTTTTACTGAACATTTTTGGATGCATTTTTATATTTGTGTTTATAAGGAAAAAATGGCCGACAAATGACGCCAACTCAAATCAATTTGCTAATAACTCATATGTGCCAAATGAATATGAAATGTCATCTGCCAGCCATGGTGGAAACCATCAGCAAATAGATATTTATGACCAACTTTCAGAAATTAGTAACAACAACACTGGCGGAGGAGCTTACGAAAATTTAAATATTTGAAATGTCAGATCTTATTGAAACCAAACAATAAATAATGATTTGGTACAATGATATGAAATAGACAATAAAGGAAAACATATTGTATTTAAATATTAAACGTGTATATGAAACCGGGCTGAAGTACGTTCACTATTCACTTTTCACTTTTCACTATTCAAAATTAATGAATAGTGAACTGTGTTTTTTTACACTATTCACTATTCAAGTTTATTCAAATTGAATAACTGAAATATCTGCTTGTATATATAAAAAATAAAAAGTGGTCTAATTCACAATGACACAACTCTTCACAAGAGACCACAATGACACAGAAATTAACAGCTACAGGTAACCGTACGGCCTCCCAACAATTAACCAGCAAAGCTCATACCGCATATAAAGTCACTAAATACTAACGACCTAATTAATGTACACAGAAAATGAACAAAAACAAATATATGTAACACAGCGAAAAAAATACCAACTTCTGAATTACAGGCTCCTGACGTAGGTCAGGCACATGTATACATAATGTGGCAGTGTTAAACATGTTAGCGGGATCCCAACCCTCTCCTAACCTCGGACAGTGGTAAAACAGTACAACATAAGAACCAACGACAAAAATCAGTTGTAAAAGTCTGCAACTCATAGGATGGATAAACATGGAAATATATATACAACAAAACCATAGAGTGAACGTGGCCAGATACTTGTACATCCTAACTACAAAAAGCCACTTAGTACAAACTGAGAGTACTCGCATTTACTGTCAGCTAGTTCAAAGCCAATAACAACTATTAAAACAAATCATACATCTACGACTTCACTGATTACAATCCGTACACAGTCATTCAACATTGATTTAGAGTAAAGACGGCATAAACTGTCTGAGAAAAACATAACCTGTGCAATTCCAAGATATAGGAATTGACTGATTGATTAGATCCATGAAATATATAAAAAAAAAAAAGAAGATGTGGAATAATTGTCAATGAGACAACCGTCCACAAGAGACCAAAATGACACAAAAATGAACAACTATAGGTCATGTATACGATAATACTATATAGTTTAATTTATGGATAACAAAATCAATATCAATACCAATAAAAACAATATTTAAAGATCTAATTAAAATTTTGAATCGTTAACGTTTTAGAATAAGTTTATTCAAAAGTTGGTCTGTTTTGTGAAATAATTTTTAAGTGAGCATTTTTTTGCCAACATTATTTTATCGGGATGTCCACATCAAATTAAATCCACCGGCTGAACAGTACACCTTGTGTCAGGGAAGGGCAAAATAATTATTACTAGTACCGTATGTCTTAATGTTCCAATAATTCTTTTCTTAGTTTCATTTTCCAATTTAATATACTCGCATTTTTACACATTATATATGCATAAAAAAAATTGAAAAATATGAAAAAGCTATAAAAAGTATTATAAATAAATATCAAAAGTTTCGTATAATATACAAGGGGTGTTATCCTGAAGAAAAATCTAAAAATAGCCCCCCAAAAATAGGAGATCTGTATTATGGAGCACCCGATATCCTATATATCCTACGAAAGGTAATAGAAGTAGAACAAAACCTATATAGTGAATATAGTGCACAGATCCGATTTAAGGGGTATTGGAGCGCAGAATACCAAAAAGGGCCGAACCTAATAAAAAATACGTCAACAAGCATGTTACAATCGAGTGTTGAACCCTTGAATCCCCTAATTACAGGTATATTCTATATATCCTAAGAAAGGTAATAGAAGGTGGAACAAACCCTTTATAGTGAATATAGTGCACAGATCCGATTTAAGGGGTATTGGAGCGGCCGAATTACAAAAAACGGCTAAACCTAATAAAAAATACGTCAACAAGCATGTTACGATCGAGTGTTGAACCCTTGAATCCACTAATTACAGATATATCCTATATATCTTAAGAAAGGTAATAGAAGGTGGAACAAAACCTATATAGTGAATATAGTGCACAGTTCCGATTTAAGGGGTATTGGAGCGGCCGAATACCAAAAAGGGCCGAACCTAATAAAAAAAGATGTCAACAAGCATGTTACGATCGATTTTTGAACCCTTGAATCCCCTAATTACAGGTATATTCTATATATCCTAAGAAAGGTAATAGAACGTGAAACAAACCCTATATAGTGAATATGGTGCACAGATCCGATTTAAGGGGTACTGGAGCGGCCGAATACCAAAAACGGCCGAACCTAATAAAAAATACGTCAACAAGCATGTTACGATCGATTTTTGAACCCTTGAATCCCCTCATTACAGATATATCCTATATATCCTAAGAAAGGTAATAGAAGGTGGAACAAAACCTATATAGTAAATATAGTGCACAGATCCGATTAAAGGAATATTGGAGCGGCAGAATACCAAAAACGGCCGAACCTAATAAAAAATACGTCAACAAGCATGTTACGATCGATTTTTGAACCCTTGAATCCCCTAATTACAGGTATATTCTATATATCTTAAGAAAGGTAATAGAAGGTGGAACAAACCCTTTATAGTGAATATAGTGCACAGATCCGATTTAAGGAGTATTGGAGCGGCAGAATTACAAAAAACGGCCGAACCTAATAAAAAAATACGTCAACAAGCATGTTACGATCGAGTGTTGAACCCTTGAATCTACTAATTACAGATATATCCTATAAATCCTAAGAAAGGTAATAGAAGGTGGAACAAAACCTTTATAGTGAATATAGTTCACAGATCCGATTTAAGGGGTACTGGAGTGGCAGAATACCAAAAAAGGCCGAACCTAATAAAAAATATGTCAACAAGCATGTTACGATCGATTTTTGAACCCTTGAATCCCTTAATTACAGGTATATCCTATATATCCTAAGAAAGGTAATAGACGGTGGAACAAAACCTATATAGTGAATATAGTGCAATGATCCGATTCAAGGGGTATTGGAGCGGCCGAATACCAAAAACGGCCAAACCTAATAAAAATACGTCAACAAGCATGTTACGATCGAGTGTTGAACCCTTGAATCCCATAATTACAGGTATATCCTATATATCCTAAGAAAGGTAGTAGAAGGTGGAACAAAACCTATATTGTGAATATAGTGCACAGATCCGATTTAAGGGGTATTGGAGCGACCGAATTACAAAAAACGGCCGAACCTAATAAAAAAATACATCAACAAGCATGTTACGATCGAGCTTTTAACCCTTGAATTCTCTAATTACAGGTATATCCTATATATCATAAGAAAGATAATAGAAGGTGGAACAAAACCTATATTGTGAAAACAGTGCACAGATCCGATTTAAGGGGTATTGGAGCGGCAGAATACCAAAAACGGCCGAACCTAATAAAAAATACGTCAACAAGCATGTTACGATCGATTTTTGAACCCTTGAATCCCCTAATTACAGGTATATTCTATATATCCTAAGAAAGGTAATAGAACGTGAAACAAACCCTATATAGTGAATATGGTGCACAGATCCGATTTAAGGGGTACTGGAACGGCTGAATACCAAAAACGGCCGAACCTAATAAAAAATACGTCAACAAGCATGTTACGATCGATTTTTGAACCCTTGAATCCCCTCATTACAGATATATCCTATATATCCTAAGAAAGGTAATAGAAGGTGGAACAAAACCTATATAGTGAATATAGTGCACAGATCCGATTTAAGGGGTATTGGAGCGGCAGAATACCAAAAACGGCCGAACCTAATAAAAAATACGTCAACAAGCATGTTACGATCGATTTTTGAACCCTTGAATCCCCTAATTACAGGTATATTCTATATATCTTAAGAAAGGTAATAGAAGGTGGAACAAACCCTTTATAGTGAATATAGTGCACAGATCCGATTTAAGGAGTATTGGAGCGGCAGAATTACAAAAAACGGCCGAACCTAATAAAAAAATACGTCAACAAGCATGTTACGATCGAGTGTTGAACCCTTGAATCCACTAATTACAGATATATCCTATAAATCCTAAGTAAGGTAATAGAAGGTGGAACAAAACCTTTATAGTGAATATAGTTCACAGATCCGATTTAAGGGGTACTGGAGTGGCCGAATACCAAAAAAGGCCGAACCTAATAAAAAATATGTCAACAAGCATGTTACGATCGATTTTTGAACCCTTGAATCCCTTAATTACAGGTATATCCTATATATCCTAAGAAAGGTAATAGACGGTGGAACAAAACCTATATAGTGAATATAGTGCAATGATCCGATTCAAGGGGTATTGGAGCGGCCGAATACCAAAAACGGCCAAACCTAATAAAAATACGTCAACAAGCATGTTACGATCGAGTGTTGAACCCTTGAATCCCATAATTACAGGTATATCCTATATATCTTAAGAAAGGTAGTAGAAGGTGGAACAAAACCTATATTGTGAATATAGTGCACAGATCCGATTTAAGGGGTATTGGAGCGACCGAATTACAAAAAACGGCCGAACCTAATAAAAAAATACATCAACAAGCATGTTACGATCGAGCTTTTAACCCTTGAATTCTCTAATTACAGGTACATGTATATCCTATATATCATAAGAAAGATAATAGAAGGTGGAACAAAACCTATATTGTGAAAACAGTGCACAGATCCGATTTAAGGGGTATTGGAGCGGCAGAATACCAAAAACGGCCGAACCTAATAAAAAATACGTCAACAAGCATGTTACGATCGATTTTTGAACCCTTGAATCCCCTAATTACAGGTATAATCTATATATCTTAAGAAAGGTAATAGAAGGTGGAAAAAACCCTTTATAGTGAATATAGTGCACAGATCCGATTTAAGGGGTATTGGAGCGGCCGAATTACAAAAAACGGCCGAACCTAATAAAAAATACGTCAACAAGCATGTTACGATCGAGTGTTGAACCCTTGAATCCACTAATTACAGATATATCCTATATATCCTAAGAAAGGTAATAGAAGGTGGAACAAAACCTATATAGTGAATATAGTTCACAGATCCGATTTAAGGGGTATTGGAGCGGCAGAATACCAAAAAAGGCCGAACCTAATAAAAAATATGTCAACAAGCATGTTACGATCGATTTTTGAACCCTTGAATCCACTAATTACAGATATATCAAGGGTTCAAACTTCGATCATAACATCCTGGGGGAAGCATTTTTTTCTTCAAATCAACCGTTTTTGACATTCGGGCGCTCCTTACTCCCTTAAACCGCATCTGTGCACTATATTCACTATATAGGTTTTGTTCCCCCTTCTATTACCTTTCTTAGGATATATAGGATATACCTGTAATGAGGGGATTTAAGGGTTCAAAATTCGATCATAACATCCTGGGGGAAGCATTTTTTCTTCAAATCAGCCGTTTTTGACATTCGGGCGCTCCTTATTCCCTTAAACCGTATCTGTGCACTATATTCACTATAAAGGTTTTGTTCCCCCTTCTATTACCTTTCGTAGGATATATAGGATATACCTGTAATTAGGGGATTCAAGGGTTCAAAATTCTATCATAACGTCCTGGTCGTTTTCGGTATTCGAGCGCTCCAAAATACAGATATCCTATTAGTTAGTGCTATTATTAGATTTTATCGAGGAAACACCCCTAGTTTTTTATACGAAACTTTCAGTCCTTGGGTATATTACCTCCTATAGTCCTAATCGACTTTTCATATTTTACTTAAAGTCTTCATATATAAATGTATAAGTATGTGAGAAATTTTAATATTGGAAAATGAGATTTTGAAATTTAAAATTGGCACTTTGAGACATGATTACTCTTTTGCCCTCCCCTGACACATCGAGTACCGTTTAAACGGTTGATTTCATTTTATGTGGACATCCCAAGCCGGAAACGAATGCGTATTTTAATGCTTGATTAATAAAAGTGGACCCCACACACCCATTGAAATATATGTAATAATTGTGACAATATGTGCGACAATTGTACCATAAGCTCCTAGATATGCATAAGTGGATTTGAGATGCATGATCAAGTTCAATTTTACGTAAAAAAATAAATAATTCTAGATAAAATGGATAAGCATAACAAATATCCTATCTGTTTATACCCTTACGTTAATACTATATATTACACAGAATTCGTATTCTAATCGAATTCCTATAGCAAATCATTACAGACATTACACTTAACAAATCAACTTAACGATCTTTTAAATAAACTTATTCTAAAAGGTTATGAATTCAACCCTGATAAAATAATAATGCCGTTAGTTTTCTCGTTTGAATTGTTTTACATTGTCATTTCGGGGCCTTCAAGGCTGACTGTGCGGTAGGGACTTTGTGCATTGTTGAAAGCCGTACGGTGAGTAGCTGTTTTAAATGTCTGTGCCGGTCATTTGGTCTCTTGTAGAGAGTTGTCTCATTGGCAAGCATAGCATATCTGGGTTTTTTTTCTCTCACATTTTTAAAATATACAAGTTCATACTAAATTTATTCAATTTCATAAACTTGAATAGTGAATAGTGCAAAAAAACACAGTTCACTATTCATGAATTTTGAATAGTGAAAAGTGAATAGTGAATAGTGAAAAGTGAATAGTGAATAGTGAACGTACTTCAGCCCGGTGTATATGAAACAACTTTAAATGCACAAAATAATTGTCTCTGTACTTAAAACACTATTTAAAACTTTTTAAAATATAATGACAATTCAATGGTAACAAAATACTCTTTAGGTGTTTAACAACAACCAAGTGTCAATACAAAAGCTTTCTATGCAATTTTGGCATTTAGAAGTTAAAGTTTTCATTTGAATGTCAAAACCTTGTTTCATAAACTGGGCTATGGAAAATTATTTTGAAAACTTTTAAAACACCTGTTTGTAAGCAGAAATCTATCGATCAATCAATCGATATGACTTGTCCTGGTTTCGTGTCGTTGACTACCGATATAATTACGTAATTCAAAAGCCTATCATCATTCCCCCTTTTTTCTATACATATAAGGGGGTATATTTCTTACAAAATGTTTTGTTTTTCAAAGATATGTCATCCAAAAAATAACACAAGTACTTGTTTTCAGTGATAGCTATGATGTCATGTCATTTTCCCAGTTATTTTTGATAATTTAAGTGTATCATTGCTCTATATCTATTACTGTTATTAATGACTATTTTCTTTCAATTAAACAAAAGTATGCATCAACGCGTGTCTGCCGTATATATAAAATTTAGTCCTAGTATCTATGATGAGTTTATTTACAACCACTGGGTCGATGCCACTGCTGGTGGAGATTTATTTCACCGAGGGTATCACAAGCCCAGTAGTTAGCACTTTTTGTGCCGACATGAATTGTCATTGATATTGTTATATTTATAAATTATCTGTTTACAAAATTTTTTGAAATACTAAGACTTTTCTACCTCAGGCATAGATAACATTAGCTGTATTTGGCAACACTTTAAGGAATTTTGGATCACAATGCTCTTCAACTTCGTACTTTATTTGGCTTTTTTTAAAACTTTTTTGGATTCGAGAGTCACTGATGAGTCTTTTGTAGACGAAACGCGCGTCTGCCGTATATATAAAATTTAGTCCTGGTATCTATGATGAGTTTATCATTAAAATTGATTATTTCCTTCAGTTATACATTTCTTTAAGACTTTTCAAGTGAAATCTCATTAAAACAGGTTCAATGTATAAGCAAAAGCATCAAAGTGATGGGTTCAGTTTATCAAATTAATATTTATAGAATTGGCATTGCATTATGAACGTTTATTTGTTTCGCTATAAATTTTTATTATTATTTATTAATTCATTGATAGTTTATACACTTTATTAGATAAAAGAAGATGTGGGATATGTGTGTCAGTGAGACAATCCTCCATCAAAGTCACAATTTGTAAAAGGTATATTCGTTTTTATTGCAATGTTTTGAATGTGGGCAATGTGTATCTATATTGTGTTTTGTACTTTATATAGTGCTTTGGTCACTTGTTTACCAATAACTGGTATGGGTTAAAGAGGGAACTCGACACATCTTTATTTACTGTTTGAAATAACTACATGTATAAATCAAAGACCTTATTGCTATTTTTCATATGACAGTTGACGTTTTACACATTCAATGATTGACATTCAGAACAGGACTGTCCTCACGTCCGCGACACATTCATTTGACAAAATATAACTGAGAAATAAGTCAGCATTGTAGAATTTGCCTTTTGTTCCCAAAATATGCAAATAATTACTGAAAATACCTGCATTTTCAATATTTAGTTGCAAACATGTACGAAATGCACATATGACTCAACACTTTAAGATCAAAATCCTATCATTTTTTTACTATATTTATTCTTAATACAAAGGCATCCTTTTTTTAAATAAATTTATATAACTGACAAAAACATTTAAAATTGTATCCATTTAACTCGCAAGTTTAATTGTTCACTGTCCAACGATGCTATTAATCCAAGGAATGAATGAGGATACTTGAGTGAATACACCAGGATAATTTCCAGGACTTGATCGACTTGCAAACGAGGCTATTCCAGCTTGTATCCAGTCACCAGCAGAATTTTTGCAAGTCAATGGGCCACCACTGTCACCCTGTAATAGACAAAATAATACATTTAGCGAACAAAATGAGAGTTTCAACAGTCATCTGCTTTAAACGTTTTTATGTTCTATTGGTAGTGTTCTAAGTGTAGTTTATTTACTGAGACCTTTACTTTTTTTATAGGAGAAATTTATCATTCATAGGCTTATTTACCTGACCAAGCATCTGATTCATTATTATTTACATCTTTTCAATCTGTTCAATATAAACACAGAATTAATTATAAACAAAAAAGTAGTATTGTTCCAATCAATTTGCATGGTTTTTTTTTATGTTAAGTATTAGAATACATTTATGAAGGCCTTAGTTTAAGATCTATTAACACAGAAAAAGAGAAAAAATGTATGTAAAATATGTAAAATTTGTTATTGATGATGATTAAATACAACATCACATGCAGTTGTTTTAGTATTGGTATATATTCATCATTGAAAGTTAAATTTTTTGTTCAGAGAAATTAATCAGTGAGTGATAGATTTCTCTTGGAAGAAGTTAAATGGTCCCATTGAATAAACAATACATAGAACAATAGCTATAATTGTATTTATTTTATTGAACAAAACAATTGCAGAAGTTTGAATCGACAAGTATCTGTCGATCTGTATAAAGGTATAATTTCTTTCGCAATAATATAAAAGGCTAAATAGATATTAACTTATTCATCAAAGTACTATTTATTGTGGAAATGCATACATCTTTATGATCTTATGTTTGCAAAATTGAAAGATATTATATATATAAAAGCAGTTTTGACCACAACTCCTTTATATATCTTGCTTGTTGCTAAAATACGATTTGCTGAAAGTGTTTCAGACGCTTTTTATAACAATGACAAACTCCTTGCAGAACAAAACTAGTTTTGTTCTCTCATTTCTTCGTAATTATTGTACACTGCATTATGAATATATTGCAGAGATTTCATTTCCAATGTTAGCTACCATCTAAATTACCAAAGTTTTGTCAGTATTTTGTATATTGTTTATATTTCATATTTCGTATTTGGAGATTATATATTTTTTTTAATGTAAAATAGTATGTTCAATGCATTGGCATAAAATCATTGGAACCAACTAAAAAATCTACTTCATTACTTGAGATTGTGCCTTTTATATTTCACTTTTTCGAATTTCTGCTTTTATCTTGCAAATGTATATGTTTAAAGATCATTGATACAGAGTTTAAAAAAACAGCACGATTTGGTTCTTACTTTACATATTCCTTTCCCTTGGTATATATAACCAGCACACATTCTACTATCCATACTTTGCATGCCAAATAACCTTCCGCAATACTCAGCACTGAATATTGGAAGATTAACACTCATAGCAGTATTTGATAACCATTGTCCTGTCAAAAAAGAGAAGTTGATCATGTACTAAAATACCTAGAAAAAATATGTGTTTAAGTAAAATGAAAATTAATAAAAAAAAAAAATAGATTTATTAATGAAAGTGAAACAAGAGGATGTAATGGGTACTAATAATGAACAATATTTAAAAAAGGAGCGAAAGATACAAGAGGGACATCTTAATTCATTTGACGGAAGAAAAAAAACAGACAACGCCAGGGCTTAAAAAATAAAAAGACCAAAAGACAAAACACAACAAAGAAAACTAAAGACTGAGCAACACATACTATATGGGTGCTTACAAGTAGAAAATATGCGTCAGTGATAAAAATAATCACCAAAAAATATTTTATACCAACTCAAACCACCTCTCGAATTACCGATGCTTACCGTCTACTCATTCCATGGTTCAATTGATGAATTCGTAATTGTAGTTGTTATTACAATGTCTTGGACATACTTGGTTGTTATGGTTCTTTCGAGAGTATCTCTATTTTAGAATTAGCTTAAGAATGAAGCAAGATTACCAAGGACTACCACAACACAAAAGTCAACGTTTGATTCATGGAAAGAGAAAACAATGAGGATTCGGTGAATCGTGTGAACTTTAATTTTCTTGTAATTCGAATTTATTATGTTAATACACATTTCTCGTTTTCCAAAAGAAAGTGTGCTTTTGAAATACTTTCATTTTATTACAAAACATCCTTTAAATTGTATGTAAAAAATTGTAACTTTTTATTCCTGTGATTTAATTAATAACAAATTGACTCTAATTTGTATACTTTTGGGCCATATAAAATTGTTGTACATGTTATGGTATAAAGGTTTGTGATTAAATTAGGATTTTGTTTTAAATATTTTTCACACATGTATATGTTACAGTTTTCATTGCAATAATACTAGCTTCTTTTTCCTAGTAAAATGACATCGGAATTGTCATCAATTACAAAATGGTTTAAATGAACAGTCAATGTTTTTCTTTCTGAGCTTAGCTAGGGATTTGGGGGGATTTGTATAATTTTATAAAAAGTCAATACATTTATGTTCGATAATGCTGTTTGTGATGTGTTTTTTGTTTTCGTGGGTTTTTTTTTTTTTTTTTTTTCTTTTTCTTCTTGTCAATCTGTTGCCTACTCTTCTAAGACATTTTCCCCCTCGTACACGCAATTGTTATCACGCAAATGCACTTTTCCGTCTTGTCTGTGCTTCTATATTGTTTACGTTATATTGTACGTAAAACATTGCCCACCTAACGTAGACGCATCGTCCATGGTTAAAATGGCATGTACTATAGAAATTGGTTTCAACGCAAAATCCAGAATTTAGTGGTTTTGTTTTACCCTGAATCAATCACGTGGGAAAACAGTGCAAATGAATAAGAAAGAACTTTCAAATTAAAATCATTTACATTTTTTTACAACCAATAACAGACAGTGCTTATTATTCTTTAGCTCAGAGTTTTAATTCCAAAAGAATCATGTAAAATTAGTTTTACCGATTATCAAATAGAATGGTGTCTTGTTTCTTCCAAAGAAATGTCAGTATTGCTTTCAATATGACGACATAAACATTGTGAAATATAATATGCAATGCTTTAATATGCAAGGTTTCTAGTACAATCAAATAGGGCAAATACCATACCCAAGATGTTATAACCAAATTAATATTTTTATAAAAGAAGGACGAAAGATACCAGAGGGACAGTCAAACTCGTAAATCGAAAATAAACTGACAACGCCATGGCTAAAAAATAAAAGGACAAACAGACAAACAATAGCACACATGACACAACATAGAAAACTAAAGAATAAACCACACGAACCCCACCAAAAACTAGGGGTGATCTCAGGTGCTCCGGAAGGGTGCATGTAGCACCCCTCGAGTTGCTTATGAGGTAACAAATCCGATAAATAGTCTAATTCGGTAGGTCACATTTATGAAAGGGAAGGGGATTTCAGTTACGATGCAAGGAACATATCCGATATCATTTGTAAAACGGTTATTCCATAACGGTCAACCAACTCGTGATGGCGTCCGTTAAATTTACGAAGAGATGATTTCAACTTCACCATTTGGAACTCTTGATTTCATAGCTTCCTTGTGAGCAACAACCCACTATCAAGAAAATCATGATAGGAAATACATGCACGTGAATATCGTATCAATTGGGAGATATATACACCGTATGCAGGTGCTGCTGGAATGTTGCTACCTAGAAATGGAAAGTTCACAATTGGAAAGCTGATCTTTTAGAAAAAATAATTTTGGATAAGGCCTTTGCTCATTTCTTTATAATAGTTAAAGCTCTCAGCATCAAATTATTTTGGCAATTTTTGCTGTAATGCTTTAAAAGCAATAAGACAGAAAGCCCCTATCCATATTTATAAGACAGCACCAATATGTAAATACCGATTTTTCACTGATTTAATTCTTGTGAACATTACATATGAAGAATTTCATTTGTAAGATAAACCGTACTTATTTACTCTAAAATCCATGGAGCGGAAAATAGTGGCCTTATTATACCTCATTCATTACATAACATGATTGCATTATGACAATATTTATTGTCAGTGTAAGAGTGGCGACTACTGACCTTGTGAGAAGTAAGAAATATGTCAAATATTTAAAAAGTGAATTGGTTGAGAGATATAAATAGAAAAATAAATGCATTTTCAATTGGTATTGAAACAGCAATTGATGGCTTCATTCATGTTTTTAAGAAACTAGGTTGCACTAATGCTATCTCAAATTTTAAATCTTTCTTACCAGGAAGACTGTATAGATCATTAGATTTCTAAAGGATATATCAACTTTGACATCATGCATTGTATTTGTTTCTATTGATGATCCAAACCATGAAAATATGGTTAACGGTAATTTATTCTTTTGTTCGACGTTTCTTTATATATTTTTTTAAATACTACTAGTATTATAAACATTCTAACACGAAACAGGAAGATTCATCAGCTATCTTTAAAGTCATATGAAACCTCAAATTAAAATAAAATGATGCAAATGGTTTTTTTTAACAAAATGGATAGTTATCATTATTAAACTTATGTAAATATACTTTTTTCGGCAGAAAATTCTTTTAATTTGTCCACATCTAAAAGAAGTTTACTTTTTTTATTGCTTGCTTCCAGGAAGCAATTCGCCAACATTTTTACGTATTCAAAGTGACCTTAGCGTAACCCTCCTCGTAAAAATCCGGTGATAGCAATACGTATGGATCTGTCACTGAAATAACCTAGTATTTGATTGTACATGTTATACACGTGCTCAATATCCATGCTTCTTTGTTGATTGTTTACTATTAGGTGACAATCGATAATCTACGGATTCAAAACACGACAATAAATGAGTTGCCATATTTTCACTTCATAACAGACAGAGAGAAAGAAAATGACGATAATACGATATGTTTGCGTAAAAAATAATCAAATCATGCAAAGAAAACTACTAAGTTTATGACATATGCATGCATTGTTTCAAGAATTGGATAAATATTATTTTTCATCAGTCACTCGTTTCATATGACCTTAAGTAAATCAAACATAGTTTGTTAATCAATTATATTTCATTTTATGTGTAATTAAAAAGAAAATTAATAAGAAGCAATAGTTTAACGTCGTGCATGACATTGTATCAACTTTACATGAAAACAAATAACGGAAATACGAATATTATGAATCACATGAATTTGAATCAGAGTAAGAGCAAATTTGTCGATGCGATTTTGGTCTTTTGCGTCGAATGTCGTCCTTTCTATGATTGCAAAGTCATTTCAAATAGCAAGTGTTAAAGTATATAGCAAGACCAAACCAAACCTAATGTAAGAGGATGGAGATATTAAAAGTTGCGACTAAATAAACATGTTTCAAAGAATCCATAGACCAGGGAGGGCACGATTACTGACAAATGTAATCGATTAATAATCGATTACATGAAGGATTTTTGTGCAATCGATTAATAATCGATTACACAAATTTTAGTATGTAATCGATTACAATCGATTACTTTATCAAAAGTAATTACATTACTTTTCGATTACTGTCAATTACATACTTCAACATTTCAACAAAAATAACAGGAGTTAAACACAATTATATTGCTCAACATTTGTATAGTGGAAATTAAGATCTTTACCAAATGCATCATTCAAAGCATTGTTTCTAAATTATAAGTTAATAGCTGTTGTTTTTTTAGATCAAATCTCTTAATGAAGATTAGAAATATTTAAAAAAATCTTGAAATTTTGATTTTCAACATAAATGAAAGATGCATTGCAATACTCACTTATTCATAACTAATTATTTTTCAAAATTTTAGCTTTCTTACTGACTTAGGTTAGCTTTTTTGTTTTTACCCTTTAAAATAAAATATTTTAGCATAGTTAATAATAATGTTTAAGGAAATATATAAAAAAAGTAGAATAATCAATTAGTTCAGCTAATTTTTAAGATCAAAATTTAGTTTTATAATGACATGCATGATTTAAACCTTTTGTTTGGATAACCACCCTAATTAGATTATTTAACGGCCACTGGAGTACAATTTATAACCTGGGGCTAAATATTGTAAATTTCCTTCTTAATTAGACATACTAAGATAATTGAAATAAAAACAAAGTATGATTGTTATTGACTAGAAGACTTTGATCATCTCATTAGTAAAGGCAAGAATGTTGTTAAGATTTGTTAACTTCTTCAATCAAATTATATACAAAATATATTTATAGTGTCAAAGGGATACATCTATTTCTAAAAGGAATTGATATGCATTGCCATTGGTTCATTGTTAAAAGGATTTTGTGCTTTTTTTTAATTTAATTTATATACATATATATCATAACATTTAAGAAATCAACTGTTTATCTATTCTAAGCTTTAATTTCAACTCTGATTAAAAATGATGTTTTCAGGAAATTTAATACAAATATAAGCTTACTACTTTTAAAAAATGTAGTACAGAACTTAACGAAAGCCAGACACATTTCTTATTTAAGATCTATTTTATTATTTCAAATCTATTTTCTTGTTTTAATATTAAAGTTCTTGAATTATTGACAAGCACATACATCCATTTGTTTCAAAAGCTAGATATAAAGTAAATTTAGGTAGGGATCTGGTTGCTCATAATGCAGCTTCAGACAATAGATAGAAATAAGGCAGTTGCTTAACTCTCAAGTATTGTTGATGCATAATATTTTATCTGTACTACAAAGTGATAACATACATATTTTCCTCTGAAATAGGTCATTTTTCATCAAACTATTTTACTAAAGTAATCGAAATGTAATCGAAAAGTAATCGATGATTACATCCAAATATTTACTGTAATCGATTAAATTACGATTACATGTAATCGAAAATGTCTTCGATTACAAATTACTGTCGATTACTTGAAAAATTGTAATCAATTACAATCGATTACGATTACAGATTACGATTACCCCATCCCTGCCATAGACATGGAGACATCGAAACAACAAAGAAAACTTAGAAAAAATCTGAAAACGATTAATAAGATCTTACCACTTGCGGTGCATCCCCATCCATGTATTGCGCAGATTGTACCTGTTGGGAATGCTGTACTACTGCTTGGAAGTTTGATGTTACCTACGTATCTGCCTACAGGTATTGACTGTTCTAACCGGATTAATGCTATATCATTTTCCCAATCATCTGAAAATTGCAAAATTTCCTTTGCATAGTAAATACAGTAAAAACCAGTTAACTCTTTCAGTTTTTAGAAAGAAAGGATGTTCAATCTCATGAACTGTAGAGCTGGTGAAATCATTAACATGTTACTTAATAATTACAAATATAATCAGAAAACACATAGGTTACTTCAACATTGATCAAAACAAAACAAAAGACAGACTGATATCTTGCAACACAAAATAAAATGTTTTCTTTTTTAAGTTTAAAAGGGTAAAAGATTCAACATATTTGCCTTTTACAATTCTCCTTTAGAAATGGTATTATGAAAATAGTGAGAAAATCATGTCAGTTTAGCAAGAAAACAATACCAATGAATCGTATGCAAAACCGGTTTTGAAATACAAACTTAGCCTAATAAAACATCCTTACTATTTTTATTGTATTCGGGATGCATAACAATCCTATCTGCGTCGATGATCAACTGTTTCCAATCCGATCTGCCAAACAGTTTACCAAACACGTGTTTCACACCATCAACAAAATTTATCTTGATCATGAAAGTAAAGCAATATATTGTTTAAAAAATTGTTAAGAAACTTAGGATCCAACTCCTTCAAGCAAGGTCGACCTTAGATCATACATCGGTCGCTATTATCGGTTATACATATTCATACACTACAGGAAAGTGATTCGAACGTAAGATATTTCCATAGTGTTATTTTCATTGCAAAGTACTTAAGTCAAGGTGAAGGAAATAAAAGATATGGGAGGTTGGAGAACAAAGGAATGCTTATTATTAGGTTCCAGATGTATTTTTGGCGCAAATTGTTTTAATTGTTTTCAATCAGGTCAAAATACTACAAATGCCACATATAGGTATTTGTGATATAACTATTTATACTTAACAACTAAGTTTGACAAAATTATATGAATATGAATATTATCTATACATACCCCTAAATCTACTGTTGACAAACGTACTTTCCAATTTGATGGGTTTCTTCCTTGGTATCTGCAACAAGTTAAGTCTTAATCTTAACATTCATATAATAGAAAAATTATGTTCGCTAGATACTAATCTGATTATGAACACTCAAAGAATTCGTAAGGATATAAGCATATAATAAACGAAGGCAGATTTTATAACCGAAAATGTAAATCAGCCAAAGCCCTTTATTTGTTTGTGTTTTATACTGTCTAATACAACTATATTTTAAAACAAAATAATGATGTTTAACTTTCATATAAATGGTATTATTCAAATGAGTACAAAAGTGTTAGTGAACTATTGGATGTTGTTGCTATTCAGTGGTACATATTTCATGCGTATTCGTTATAAAAACAATAAATCTAATGGGTTACGATTCTACTAGGTTGGTGAAAATTAATATATATTTTTAAGAGTTGGGCGAACAGACCCAGGGCGAACATGTTATTAGGGCAAACGGACCCAGGGCGAACATGTTATTAGGGCGAACGTACCCGATACCGTGTGGATGGAACTTTGACTGCTAACAGAAACATTATGTGCTTATTTGGGGCATACAATTAGTCTTATCCTGATATTCAAAGATATTATCACATAAGTACGTGCAGATAGCAAATCTGTCGTTACAACATAAGTTTGAATATTGATATAATGCAGACATTTCAGACAGGTTGTTAAGATTTGTTAGTGTTGTGCTCTACTTTCATGGATATATCAATGATCAGTAGTACAATCAAACGCTTTCAATGATGAATTGTCAGTTTGCGATAAAACCCCTTGAATTGCTACCGCAAAATGTAAACATACAATATCAACAAAAAATGCATCGTATATGTATGTAATAACTGTATTCACTATCAAGTTTTTTGCATATGGCTATTTCAAAAATATACTGGTAATGTGAAGGTCAGAACATAATATTTATGGCAAATGAGTGCAATTCGTGAGTTTTTAAAAACTTCACACTTTGCAAAACTATCAGGTTTTAATCGTGCAGTATTATTGATCAGAAGTTGTTCCATGTTATAAAAGTAACAAAGAAGAAGATATGATAACTTATCAAATTTCGGTTAAAATTATAATCTCCAGGTCGAACAGTATGCAGTCGATGATACGTCTGGTACGAAAAATGTTTACCCATATCAAATACTTTTAATGTCACAAAATTGTATTTTGGTTTTTACCAAGTGCTGAGGGGAATGATTCAGATACAGAGGAGAACTCTTGCATAAAGTATGATTATATAAATATAATAATTACATAATTTTTATCTCATTTTGATATCAAACATTTGAACTCAGAAATATTATTCTGGCTGATTGCATAACTAACAAATTACAAAAGGTAAAAATACTAGTATAAAGATTTAAATGTGTTTTTAAAACTCAAATCTTTAAAAAGAAATATGATAGTCTATATTACATGTGTGACGAAACAAAATACGCTTTAAAATACGTTTCATGATCAGTTTATATTACTTGTAGCACACACCTATCATTGCTATCAATGATTCAAGTTAGACGAAAGTAACACATACCCTTCATCGAAACAGTGGGCTGCAGTTAGTATCCATCTTTCATTAATCAGAGAACCTCCACAATACAAACGCCTGTGCTTTATTGGAAATATTCCGAATAATCTTTCCGTTACAATTTTACCACGTAAGCTGACTAAAAATGGCCATTCACCTCGGGTAATTGTTTTGCCTCCTATAATCCGCTTTTGACGGGAAAGAAGTTCTGAAATAAGAGAAAAAAGACGTATTTAAATTTTGATTACTGTCTTGATTACTAGAAACCAAGTATGTCAAGTCTTATGATCCAATTGCCCTCGATCAATAATAATAAGTCTATTTTTTGAACTTGTTAAACTAAATTTGATTCTTCCGCACTGAAGTCTACAAATAAGTCTCGTGTGTCACTTTTAGTAGAGTGCCAATGTAGAGCAAGATCACACACGGTTTTAGTGGGATTCGTGTTGTTCAGTGTTCAGTTGTAGGTATGAACTGCTGTTGTTTGTCTTTTGCAGTGTTTCGTTTTTGGCCATGGCGTTGTCAATTTGTGTTCTTCTTATGAGTTCGAATGTCACTTTGGTATATTTTGCTACTCTTATAGAGATATGAACGGTCAAATGCTTATCTGACACAGTAACATTGGTTACATTACTGATGTCACAATCAATTGCAGTTAATTGTCCAAAACTTTATAAAAAATAAAAAAATAAATCTTTGCATGAGGGATTTGAAACCTAAGTTTCTTAATAATTTCAAAATTTATAAACGGACAATTTTAGTAAAGTAAGTAAACTATCTTTTCCAATATTTACATATGAATGTCACAATATAGAATCTAAGGACACATAAACGTAAAATTATTCGTGTCCTTATCTTGACTTAAGGGTGTTAGATGAACATTTGTTTAAAAGTTAAAAAGAAAAGTGTCGTTTCCTTTATATATAGTTCATTATTTTTATGTTACGTTTACTCTATCGTATAGGTCCACATTTATAAACTGGTTGGTTTTAGACATTTCTAATCTAATGTTAATATATTTATATAGGTATATCAAAGGTACCAAGGTATAATTTAGTACCCCAGACGCGCGTTTCGTCTACATATGATTCATCAATGACGCTCATATCAAAAAAGTTATAAAGGCAAACAAGTACAAAGTTGAAGAGCATGGATAATCCAAAATTCCAAAAGTTGTGCCAAATACGGCTAAGGTAATCTTTGCCTGGGATAAGAAAATCCTTAGTTTTTCGAAAAATTAAATGGTTTTGAAAACAGGAAAGTTTATTAAAATGACCACATGACTGATATTCACGTCAAACACCGAACACCGAAGTGTTGACTACTGGGATATTGATACCCTCGGGGACGAAACGGACACCAGCAGTGACATCGACCCAGTGGTGTAAATAGTTATCAAAGGTACCATGATTATAATTTCGTACGCCAGACGCGTCACTAATGAGTCTACATAAGACTCATCAGTGACGCTCATATCAAAATATTTATAAAGCCAAAAAAGAACAAAGTTGAAGAGCATTGAGAATCCAAAATTATCGAAATCGCTGTTAAATGGGGGAATTACTACAGCTAATGTTGCATTCACTCAGTACTATGAGCATTAACGTATTTATACTTTTGGTATTCAGCTGAATTTTATCCCCAAAAGAAATTAGATCTACTCCATATAACCTTCTGACGTCAAGAAACAATCACTTTTTAAGTGTGACGACAAATGTTTTGGGATGTCAAAGTTTCAGGAATCTGTGCGAGTTTACGTAATGTCGGACAAATTTGCATACAAGTGTAAATGGGTCTATTGCATCAATCTGTTACATGACGATAGTTCTGCTAGGGGTATACCGACGGCATTTCACTACAAAGTTTGGAAAGGTGTATTGAAATCTTTGCATCCTGATATTTATTGTCAGGTGACAGTAGTTGTTTCATTTTTATCAAGTAAATCTCAACAACGTCGTGGTACAGTTAAAAATAGAAATATGACTCCTTTGAAATAAAAACGTTGTCGTGAACACCGTTATTTATAAGCTTCAGGTAGACAGGCAATAGAAAATGAGAATTAGATATAGCTATTTTGAATTCATCAATAAATACACTTTAAGATACAACCTTGAAAAAACGTTGTCAAACTACTTACCATCTCCATGAGCAACACTTGCCAGTAATAAAAGAAGGTATGTAATACAGATCATTTTTTTCTGGAATGAAAAACAATATTGATTATTAATATTGTTCAACGCATTATTCTATGTCCTACGATACAGATATTCTAAAACCGGTTAACTGTGCCCTCTAGATTTCAAAATTCAAAATTATTTCAAATATTATAATTTTTTTTTCTTTCTTTAGAAATAAATAAAATATGTTCTGTAATTTTTTTCAACTGAAATGGGAGTAGACTTTAAATTGAATGGAATCATGTTAAATAGAGCTGTTAAAAACTGTGTTTGAAAATGAAATCAGCATTGCTAGGATTCTACGGCTTGCTTCGGGTGAGTTCGTTTTTTTTTTGTTTTTTTTTACCTCAATCTAAAATAAGGAAAGTGATAGTATAGCCAATGAGACAATGGTCCATTTAAATTACGTGGGTTCAAGCAACTAATACTTTTTGTTAGAATAAATGTTCGTAGAAATTAATGTATAGCTGGCAAGATATCAGTCTCGTATGAGCTTAGACATAATGTTATAATAATATTACTATCATCAGAATTTTTTAAATTATTGTCATCTTTAAAGAAAAATACGCTATTGGTATAGGGGTTGCAATAGAAACGAATACAACTGAATTAGCTATTTAAGTATTTAATTTAATCGTATGCATGGAAAAGTGTATTGCCCTAAAACAGACAACCCCACATGATTGTGAATACAATAAACCCATAAAAATAAAAGTCTGTGAATATGTTTCTCATTTGCTATAGTTTCTTGAATTTTGTTTTAAACTAATACGAGTTTCTTGATTTCAAAGTTACCCACACCACGATACATATTGATATACTACGAGCTCAGATTTATTTCTGGTATCCAAAAATAAATTGAAAGAATATAATGAATTTTTAATATTTCAAAACTTGAAGACAAAATACTGTGAACTGACCTGAATTGCTGGTGATCTATATTATTAATCCGACAATCATGGAGAGGAAAGGACTGTCAATTTGAAGATAATGTATGAAGTGGGTATCTCCTTACCTAAATCTTATTTTATGTTTAACACTATAACTATCAAAGGAAAGCAGTAAACTAGAAGAGATATAAACTTTTGAAATATTCAAATGCTTTTCATGATAAACTAGAAATATCTTTTCCCGGTAGTTTGGATATATAATTTTTTATCAACATTGTACAAGGAAAAGAACAGCAAAAAAGAAAAATGATCAAAATTTTTAATAATAAAGACGTTCTGCTAAACTTTTTTCACTTCGCGACCTTTAATGTATATTTTCATCACACATGTATATATGTAAAGGATGCAATGCGTTAAGTTGATCTGCATCAAAAATGATATGATTATACATGAAATTATGATTGCAAAGAAAAAAGAATTCTTTACATTAATTATTTTGTTTTGTTAATCTTATTGATAGAATAAACTGGATTATATAATTTTGTCACGTTGACTTCAAAAACGCGTCAATACTAATCTTTCGTTTTGAATTTCTTTCTGCACATATTTTGGTTAGCCGGTCAATTTCGATTAGTGAAAATATACTGTTAATAGTTAAATATTTTTCGAACCTCAACCTCTTCGTATAAGGCATTTGTATAATGGGCTAAATATTGGTTGGAGTTAAACCTTTCTCGTATCTTTAAAGTAATGACTAGATCTCAAAATCTTGACATCTTTGCCTATTCCCCAAAACATCCTCTTCAATGCAAGAAGTTTAAAGACCAAAAAATAAATTGTGAACGACGCCATTCCTAAATATAAATACTGATGTCTGAAAGAGTACCGTTTTTAACATTTGAAGGGTGTTATGTGTTAGGTTTATATACTTTTTTCTGAAATCGAACCGACAGAAAAGTGTCTTTGTGATATATTATGTCTTGTATTTTTCTTCTGAAATGACGATAATGTTAAACATATAGTTCTATAACGAAGGCCTAATAAATACGAAGTGACGCTTAAGACTATTCATAATGGATACTTGAAATGTCACAGTACATATGTAAATCTCTTAACCCTTCCTGTTGTAGCCTCTATACATAAAAACTAAATCCGACTTTAACATGGGTTATTAACCTATATTCTGTGATCGTCTGTACTAATAAAATTGCTACATTTGATATTAATGCCGGAATGATGGCCTGGGTTATATGTGTGGGTGCTCCTTGCGCAGAAACTGTTCCATGACAATTATGAGGAGGAAAGATTTATGCTGAGTTCACACGTAATTCGAATTCGATTCGCATTAACTAATTCGAATAAGTTTAACTCGCATTCGAAACATTTTACGTCCTAACCTCAATTCTAATTCGAATTACAATGCGCGTCAAATATGCTTTACTGTCCGAATGACGTTAACTTTTAATTCGTATTCACAAAAGTGTATTTCTAATGCGAATTGGATAATTTGAATTAGCCTATTCGAATCAAATCGAGTTAAAAAAAAAAAAAGAAAAAAGAAGAGAGTGTGAACGCTATTAGCGAATTCGATTCGCATTCGATTCGAATTCAATTAGAATTAAATGTCCGTGTGAACAAGGCATAAAAATGACACTCCGTACATTTTATGGACACCATCATAAATTGGTTGATCTATACGATACATACTTTTTTTTATCATATCAAATGTTGTTTTTTTTAATTCTTTTTCGTACCTTAATTGAAAAAAATGTTTATATATTTTGTCCAACTCATCTTTCCTCTGCAATGTGGTAAATTTAGATTTACTTAATTGCAATTTTTTTTGTAGGTTTCAGGTTTTTCAACTAGTCTACCGTCTTTTGGTTTTCACAACTTAATTTTCTTTTGTTATTACCTGTAATATACAGTTGAATGATTACATAATGATATTCGTCATATTATACACTCTTTTATGTAAAGGAAGTCCCCCGAATTCAGACTGATAATAGCTAATAATGTTATAGCTTATGTCATAACACAGTAATGCGACTTTTGCAATTTTTTAATATCTTGGAGACTGGCCTGCATATATCCCAAATACTGTTTGTTAGGAACCTATCATTCTATCAAAATTAAATCATATTTCATTACCTTTGAAGTTATACGGGAAATACCTACTTTTGGGCACTCAAAAGGTATCCTGTCACATGTACCTGTAATTATTGATGGTTCAGTCAATCAATTGTAGATAAAGAAATTATCCTTAACAGCTGTTTAAGCTCAGCCCAAGCTGGGAACAGTATATCTAACAATATATATGTTCCTGGTCCAAGTTTTTTTAATTTCTACAAGTTATTAAATTTTAGCTGAGGATTTTAGAAAAGATGCTAAAAAATATTTGAAGTCATAAAATGGAAATGACTAAGTGTACATGTGTAGATTATTAATAAAAACAAATTATGGTTTTTACTTTTTCTATGTTTATTGTGCGCTTTTATTGTCATATCTTTAAGGCACTGGCTACGGTTACATGGAAATGTAACAATAACAAAAATATTATTGTTACATTGGAGACTAATTGCCGGAATGTAGGTTAATGAACCCGATTATGATTGTAACAGTAATATTTGTGACTATGGTTACATTGCGTTATTGTTAAACTGCACTGCAATGTACAATGGGACTATAGTAATATGTATTAAAACAAAAGTTGAAAAACTTTTACGTGATATTTAAATATTGCATACAATTTTTTTAAATTTTTTTTATTTACAATGACATTTTCAACAAATCCAGTTTGTTGCTTTAAGAGCATGTTTTAGTCCGACGAATTTTTGTGAAACCACTCCAAGCACCCATCACACCAGTAAATACATAAAAGTGGACACTTTTCTCAGCACAAGTTCTTAACAGCAAACCATTGAACTATATGTTTCCAGCCTTTACCACTACTCTATTGCTCTTTGGCCAGGTGGTTATCCCTTTGACACACTCCCCATTTCCATTCTCAATTTAAGTATCTTTAAGAACATCAAAACAATTAATGCTTTAAACTATTTAAACATTATTTGTTGGATAATATTAACATTACTATCATTATTACTAATATTATCTTGTACATATCGAAATAGTTAAACAATAAAACTATAGAAGGTTGAAGTTTAATATATTTAACGTACATTGCGGTCTTTAATGTAACAATTACGTAATGTAACAGGACACAAATATTATTGTTACATTCTTAATTAACCGGTTCCTTACCCAACCATGTATTCAGGCAATTAGTCTCCAATGTAACAATAATTTAATTTTCATTGTTACATTTCCATGAAACCATGACTTATCATGTTTGTAAATTTTGCCCTCTATTACCATGCAATATAATAGTGCATTATATATTTTTATCTTACTGTGCTTGTTTGTATTGTTATGCCTTGTGATAAACGATTTACATAGTGGAGCTGATATTATGCATCTTTGTTTTGTAAACCATGTCGACTCTAAATATAACTTGTGTATTATTATTTGTTTACCTATATATATAATTGTAAAGTTATAGTCTTTGCCAAAGAAGTGTAAACCGGTCTAAAGCAGAACGAAATTCACCCTATTGGTAATTTCTAATGATAGGACTGTCCCAATCTGCTACGAAGAATAGATGTCTTTTCTTCAAGATACATTGTGACCTTGAAAGGAGAAAGGGGATGGTGGTGGTCACATGTAGAACCCTGTCATTCCAAATGTGCCGTCCAAATCAGGAGCCTGTTCAGTGGTTGTCCTTGTTTCATCTCTGTTATAGTTGTTTTGTTATAAATTAAGCAATAAATTTTCTCAATTGATTTGTTTTCTATTTTCCATGTCAGGACCATGTATAGCCGACTGAATGGTTTTTCTCATTTTTGAAGGCCTAACTGTTGCCTGTATTTGCCTACTTCTAATTCATTTGAAATTTAGTTGTTTGTTGTCTTATTGGCAATCATGCCACATCTCCATTTTTTATATAAACCTCACAACACTTTGTTCCAGTTCGAATAAAGGCTATTGGGATGACTGCTGTATGTTGTTGTTTTGTTAAAATTCATGGATTTTTTTTCATGGAAGAGCAAGTTTTTGGTGTGTTCTATGAAGTTGTTATATACTTTTAAAGTAATTCCAATTATTATTTTTATGTAATATTGAATAATTTGTTCCATCTACAGGACTTGAAATTAAAAAAACAAGAGTGCACATGCTGAAATGTCTCAACTTCTTTACAATATAGTTGACCTGTTGCTTATAGTTTAAGAAAAACAGACAAAAACACAAAAAACTTACAATGAGCAATGAACCGTGAAAACAAAGTCAAGGTCAAATAAAAACTGTGCGACTGACGTATAGGTCATAAAATATTTTCATACACCAAATATAGTTGACCTATTGCATATAGTATTAGAAAAAAAGACTAAAAACTTTACTTTGACCACTGAACCATGAAAATGAGGTTAAGGTCAGATGACACTAGACAGCCAGCTAGACATGTACAACTTACAATCATTCCATACACCAAATATAGTAAACCTATTGCATAAAGAATAAGAAAAAGAGACCAAAACACAAAAACTTAACCTTGTTCACTGATCCATGAAATGAGGTCGAGGTCAAGTGAAAACTGTCTGACGGGCATGATGACCTTGCAAGGTACACACATACCAAATATAGTTATCCTATTACTTATAATAAGAGAGAATTTAACATTACAAAAAATCTTACTTTTTTTTTCAACTAGTCACTGAACTATGAAAATGAGGTCAAGGACATTGGACATGTGACTGACAGAAACTTCGTAAAATGAGGCATCTATATACAAAGTATGAAGCATCCAGGTCTTCCACCTTCTAAAATATAAAGCTTTTAAGAAGTTAGCTGGATCACTATCCCTATGTCAAGTTTCTGTGACTTTGTCGCAGGCTTGACAAAAATCAATCAACACTTTCCTGAATTTAAATTAAAAGAAAAAAGAAAAAGAGTATTTTAAATTTATTTAACAACATAACACATAATCAAAATATATATCCTGTTAACGTGCAAGACAGGACATCACAAATGCCTAAAATAAATTATTGTCTTTCTTCATCAATTTATACACATACAGGTACATCTTGCAGCCACACATAGCATTCACAAATAATATTTCATACTGTAACGACCTAATATGGGTCAAATAAATCAACAGAAAATTTATTTACATGAATTTTTATCAACATAAGGATAAACCTTCATACCATTGTACATTGCTGATTTAGGCTCAAATGATATTTAACCGTTAAACTAGGTTTTTAACCAGTTATGCTACTTTAAATCTCCAATCTATGTATAATTCATTATGAATAATTATTTCATAAAATAAACTCTTTTTCTATAAAGCAAAACCTTTGTAGCTTTTAAATTAATACTGCTTTTTAAAGTTCTTCTTTTCATAACATTTATGTCCAGTAAAAATATATTACAGTGCTGTCAGATAATGGTAACAGTCTACTTTACATATTTGTACTTGATATCTGCTTTAATACTGCCACCTTTTACCTCCTTTGTAGCAATTGTGTTATGTTTGATGTCAAACACTATGATTTTCATATCTTATACAATATTATGAACCTATTCCAATCAAAAAAACCACTAGTAACATACTTCTTCAATTTTTCAATTATTTCTTATTCAGTGCTCATTATTTCCAAATTATTAAACAGTAATTAACAATCTGCTAAAGGTGTCATACCACCAATTACTCCCTCAAATTTAGAACGTATGTGAAAGTAGGCCTACTCGGACAAAAAATAGTGCATTTGATGTCATTGTTTACTTAAACTAACCAACAAATTGGCAGAAATGAAACTTTTGGTGAAAGAGAAATATATTGAGACCATTTTGAGCTAAAATTTACTTGTTTATGAGTTTGCATTCAAAATTGAGGATTAATGCACTCCATAGTATACTAATTTAAGATTTCCAGAAAACCAGGGGTTATTTTTAGTGGTACCTCTATTCGGAAGACCTTTTCTTTTTTATATGATTTTAAACACCTGTTGAAAATTGGCATGTAGAAAGCTGATACATGTACGATTCAGGATATACCTGGATTCTATGAAGTTAAAGGTGAAGTATTTAGAAAGCTGTGAAAATTGTAAAATGTGGTTGAACAGATAGGGACTTTTAATTGGTGGTATGGCACCTAAAGGATAAAAAGTAAGACATTTTCCAAGAAAATTCTATTTTTTTATTTTTTTTCCTGAACATGCAGCACTTTGCCATTCACAATCAGATTTTAGCATGTTGCCCTGACATAATATAAATTAATAGCCATTTTACCATAATGCTGTCAAACTGGTCTACAGAGACCACACCCACCACAACCAGATACAGTGGACAATTTCAAAATAAGTCACCAACAAATTCTTCATTGGGCAGTCTGTTCTATAGGTTCATGTCACTTTTTCATGTTTTAAGCTTGAAATACTATTTACCTAATAACTTGATAGCATTGCTTTGTTTAAAAACACTGAAAATTAACCATTTGATAACAGTTGAAACTGACAGAACTCAAATCTAAGCCATAAAGCTTATATTCCATAACCAAAACCAATAATATATGTAGATAGTCTAATTAAATTCTTGAACATGAATGGTTTGTAATGGTATCTCTTGTGGAATCATTCGATGTTCTACCAGACCATTTCTCTGATGTCCATATTCAAATTTAATACGTAATTCACCAATTCTTGATTTTGGAAGTATATCGGGTATCCATTCAATAATAAAAGGTGTTGGTTCTTTTTGGTCTGGTGATTCAGCACCTAAAAAATATGTAGATCAACTGTTTTTCAACTGCACTTGTTATACATGTATATTTTTCGTAGTTAAAGGATATAACAGTTTGACATTATGAAAGTACTATCAGCAAAACTCTAACAATATTGCAACAATGTTGATTCACTGACAGATTTGTGTTATTATATAAATTTCCAGTCAATTCATGCAAATCACAAAAACTTCAGTAAAAAGCATTTCTTTCATGATTTTTTTTTCATAAATCTGGTTGTTAAATTTCTCTAGTGCAGTGGTCTCATTGGCAATTATACCACATCTTCTTATTTTTATATTCTATATGCAGTTATCATTAAATAAAACTGCTTTCCCTGAACAAAACGATTGTGTCTGTATCAGGTCAGAATACCTTGCCATAGGTTTCTTGTACTTATTATTCACCTTATTTTTCTGTCAGTTTGAGTGTTAGTATTTTGTGTGCTCGGTCTTGCTGTCATAATTTTTTTTATTCATGTTATCTTTTTATGTATTAACAAGCACTTCAAATTATACTCAAATATTTATTCATTGAATTGAAAATATTGACTGCTTTACTGCATATTTTAGAATTGACAGGTAAGGGAGATAACTTAAAATTGCATGCAGAAAAGCATGAACCTGTTTTTTTCCAAAACAGTTCATTTGAAAAATCATGACACAACTTTTATCCACCAAATATTGTTACTTTCAATATTTTTTTATAAATTTTATGTATCAGAAACAAACACAGGAACCTGCCTTAAGTTGTCAATTATTTTGAAATATCATACATCATCTGTCAAAAATCCATCATTTATGAAAAGGCTGTTATTTTAAATTCAACAACATCCATTATTGAATCCATATATACACAGAATACAATAGATTTATGTTTTATTTTAATAGGTGTTTAACTTTTTCAAAAGTTTCTTTGAGATATTGCTATGTCAACTTACCAACTTTGAGATAGGTTTTCAATTCAAATGGTCTGATAGGCATTTGTTTGTTAGCTTTGCCATCTTCTACATTCTCTACATCAACCTTTGGCACTTCATACAGGTCGTAAGTTCCATCTCGGTTTTCTACAAAGTTTCTTGTAATATCCAGAGACATCTACAATACATAAGAAATTAATTGTCTTAAGAGTCAAAGATAAATATTTTAAGGTTCAAATAGAGTTATAACAAGACATTCAGTTGTAGGTAGTGTTCATCCTTTATACCACAATTATATATATGAAGTACTTGCATAATATTTTATCTTTTATCATCCTACCATGAGTAATTCTTTAAAAACTTAATTCCAGCTACATTACCAGTTTTAAAGGAAATAAAAAATTAATGTGTTCTCTTCATTGTCTAGCTTTGTAAAATTAAAAGAGTCAATTAACTTATTCAAACCTATTGATGTTTTGTTTCTTTAAAATTTAATACTTTTACATTGTGTATAAATTTGATAGAATTTGATAGAGGCAAAGTTATCAAGTAAGAGAGCAGAAACAGCTAATTCACCAATTTTTCCATTAAAAGGGAAATAACTCAAATTTTTACTTGAACTGTATTTGAAGGAAATAGCTTTGTGTAGAAGTTTTATAAAACTTGGTCAAGGCAAACTAAGTAAGAGAATGGTAACCAACATGCTTTATGCACTGATGAACAATAGTAAATCTTTACCCCCCCCCCCCCCTCCCCCATCCCTGTTTACGGCAAGAGCATAAAAATGCATATTATCAGAAGATTTTAGTTTCTTTGTAGTCTCCATTAATACAAGTAGCCTTGGTGTTGTTTTTTTAACATTTAATATGAAGATTATTTGGTATATAACAATATTTGATTGAACAAAAGTTGAAGTAACACAAAAAATCAAAATATCTAAGAAATCACTACCATACATTTGAAAACGACATGAGAATTTGTGCAATATGGTGTGAATTTAGATTTGAATGTTGCTTTCACATTTAACAATAAGTGACTTCTTTCTTGTATCAACATTGTAATATGCATGAACACACAATATATCTGAAAACATTAGCATCCTTCAAAAGAATATCTTTTCACATTCCAGAATCTTTTTCTAGAACTTTTGTAATAAAAATAACTGTATTTACCTCTGGGGTATCAAATATCATTTTAACTTGAAACAGATTGGTGATATGCCATGTGTATTTTGTAAACATTCCCAACGGCAATGCATCTTTCCTAACAAAGCCTGTTGTAAAGTTTGGCAGTCTTTTCTTTTTACTCCCTGAAGATATGCGTTGCTGAAGACATTCAAAGAACACTTGTGGAGCATGGAAGACTAGAGGATCTGGATTGCCTAAAAAAGCAAATAAAACTATTATTATACTACATTATTTTCTTTTCTTTTTTGCACTCCTCTAGATTAACATTTCTCTAACTAAATAATGATGAAACAAACTGCAGGAGTACTGTAAAGTAATATGATTTAATAAAACATCTATAAAACAATTATCCACCAGACATCACGAGACCATTATGCAAACAAATAATGCTCAACAGATTTTAAAACTGTATTCTTTATTCTTGTTTTTTCTATATTAAAGCTTTTTTCCAAAGATTCTTTCATAAAGTTCTGACGAAGTTATTGAGCTCTTAGAAACATTTACCCAAAACTATAACTAAACATTAACTGCTAAGGTCTTTACACAACAGGTAGTTATTGTTTACACTTAGTTAATAAATGCAGGTGTTTCATGCAAAATAAGATAAAAGGCTATAGCATGTAAATTCTAAATGACAATTTTATACATATTTCCCCTAAATTTTCAAACAAGGGAGAGTACTCTTGTTTGATATATTATAAAGTGGATAGTATTACCAATGTATAAATTCAACAACTTAAGGATGTACTTAGGTGAGGTTTTGGAATGTGTGTGTCAAATGTTTTCGGACTCCTTGGTGTTTTTCCATACAATACAATGTAAAATATTTTGCCCCATAACACCCATTTATTTTTTCATATAAGACTTAATAGGTCATGAAAGGTCATTTACTAAAATTTTAGAAGATTCTTGATTTTCTTTCTTTTGTTTTGAGACCCAAATAATACCAATGCAAATATAAGGTTAAAGTCAGAGTCAGCCTTTTCCCGCCATATTTCAAATCTCAAATATCTCGAAAAGGAGGTCCATGATCTATCAATATTTTAAGCTTATCTTTATCCTTAATTGATGATCTACCAGCTTATAGTATCAATTTTAATTTCTTAATTTCTTAACTTTTACATAACCTCACCTAAGTACATCCTTAAATCATATTCATCGAAATTCCAATTGTATATATTGTAACATTCTTTGAGAAATTGTAACTTCTTCTTGCATGTTTCCTTATCAAAACTGGATTATTTTGAGTAACACAACTATTTCAATGTTATCCCTGTTTCAACATTTGATTTGATGATAATAACCATCTACTCAACCTTCTCAAGTGTTTTATTCTTTTTAATAGTACAAACCATCAAACTGATAATGCATTGTCTGATTGATTCTTTCTGTAACACTTGCCAACCACTGGTGAAATGATATAGTAATCTGACTTTCATCTATCTGTTGAACTGTAAAACATAATGAGAACATAGGTAAGAGCAGGATAACGGGATATTTGAATACTGAAAATTCTGAAATTATTGCAAGATTTTTGTTAATGTGAATAACGCAAAAGGATGAATTTTTCCCATAATTAAAAGTGGCATTCTGGTATTTGATATATATATATCTATATGCAGATTTTCCTGAAATCACAATAATTTAACTAATGTTTTGTCCATTCTTCAACAATTGTAATAATGAATGAATGCAATAATTCCTGAATTTACAGAATACATTCTTTTACACTATTCCAATATTTTTATCTTTATCTTTTTAATGTTAATTTGTCAACATAATTCAACAAAACAAAAAAAAATCCTCAAGTTACTTAGGGCTGTGGAAAAGTCATTACTTTGCAACTTAAATTTCCATAAAAAAATTGGTTCGAAATCATTTGTCATAGAGTTAATGCAAAATGCAGGAGAATTAGGGATATTATGTCTAACAACATTTTCACCTCTCTTTATTTAGCTATCATAAGCAACAATTTAATTGACTACAGTTTTGTATGACTTACAACTGTATTTAACAGTGTCACTAGTTTTTCTGTGTGGTATGGTCCTGCATTCCTATACTGATTTTATGCATCAGGTTTTTACTTTTTTTTAGTTGATAGATGCAAATAAAGGAGATGTGCTGTCATAATTGCCAATGAGACATCTTTCCACTAAAGTTCAAATTCACCAAAAAATCAGTGGTTTTATTAAATTTGCAGGAAATGGTATCAGAAATTAGATTAAAATCAATCAAGTTTCAATACCCTAATCACTTTAGTATAACCATTGGGCAGCCATTTATTTGTGCTCTACTTACCTGGGACTTTTTTATTATTTGGGGTGATAGATTTAGTCTGTGTTTTCTGTGGACTTATTTTACGAGGACTAGGTGGACTCTGTATTGCATTTCCTTCCTGTAGTGTTAAAAGAGCATTACTGGCCTGGACTGAAAATAAAAGATCAAGATTTTATATTTCAGGTTATCATGAATCAAATATAACAAAAAACTTTCATTCAAATTTGCCACAAATAAGTCTTTCCATGAAAGGAAAATCAAAATTGAGTTAACATTGTTTTACATGTAATTTGCACTTTTTTCCTTGTAACAATTGGCATGATTTTTCCTTAATCTTCTGTATACAGTGCTGAAGACATTTTTGTGAAGATAAACAAAATATATGTATCAAATTGTTTTTCCCCCAAATCAAAATAATATTGAGTCAAACCTTTTCACTCATGTTGCATGCTAATGTAATTTGTTTGTTACTAGTTTGTGAAGAAGAAGTACCCATACACATTTATGTCTGATACTGTAGCTTTGATTGCTAAATCATTCTTAATGTCTTTGGAATCATTTTAAATGTGTACGAGAAATTTCAATAATTGTATACAGAAGATGTTTTATTTATATAATATTAAATGGGCTCACAAGGAGCATAGTACAATATAAGACATTAATAAGACAATAAAAAAAAGAAATAACAATAGTCTTGTATACGTACAAATAAAAAGAAAAAGCAGTTTGAACATTATGAGCTAAACACATGTGTAAATAAACTACATGCATTATCATTCTTGAGTCTTAATATTTGATCTCAGAACACTATAATTGCTAAAAAAAATTATGTCCAGAATCTTTAAAATATTTTTTAGGAATGTTCACATCCAACAGGATTTAGCTTTTGTCTCTAATAGCAGATGTAATTTTGAGGTTCTTTTTGTTGTTTTTTTCTTTGTATTATCTTTTTTTTATTCTATGCAACTGTTATCATGGTTATTGTATGCATACTATCACAAAATCAAGTCTGAAATTAACTGTGTAATAAATTGCTTTTCCAATACAGAAATCATTTCTTTCTGGTTTAAAAAAATTCTATTACAGTATAATTTTAATGGGAGAGGCATCAGTACCTAACTGGTCATCCTTCCTCTGTTTTTTGCCAGGAGGTTCTAACAATTCATCCTCAGTGACCACAACCTCCAGTGTTGTAGGATCACCAGTGTCCAACCCTGTATCCTGTGCTTGGTATATGGTAACTATCTGTCTTTCAGGTGACTCCTGCTGGACTTCTTCTACATAAATAAATCAAGTACAACAGTAAGCTTTAGTTACAATTTTACTCACATTCACTGAATTTGCATGCTCTGCTATTACAATAAACTGATTATGAAATGATATTACTTAATTTAAAAGAAAATTTACAAATCTATGTAATCATGACCATCTTTTGACATTGATTTGTGTGTGTGGTTTTTATTTATCAATTTTAATAAATTAAAAATAATGATTAACAACAATTAATAGTAGACTTTGTTTTATGAAACACATCTGTATTATACACAATATCTTTAAAATAGTACAAGCAAACTTTTCCTTTCTTCCATTGTGGTGCTTTTTAAGAGAACTTCATTTTCAAATTTCTGTATTTTTACATGTTAATCATGTTAATGATATGATGTAATTTAAAAATACAAACCATGTTAATCATGTTAATGATATGATGTAATTTAAAAATACAAACCATGTTAATCATGTTAATGATATGATGTAATTTAAAAATACAAACCATGTTAATCATGTTAAAGATATGATGTAATTTAAAAATACAAACCATGTTAATCATGTTAATGATATGATGTAATTTAAAAATACAAACCATGACTGTCCAAGTTAATATAGTAAGAAAACTCCTCACTAAGCTTTTCGTCACTGGCAAATGCACATATACAGGCATAGAAGTGTACACATCTTTTCTGGGAGTCATTTACAGCACCAGGTTTAGAGTACTAAAAATATGTGTACATACATGTGTCATGCATACATTTGTATATATTATTCATACTCAAAAACAAAACAAAATTATAAAGGAAGAACAAGTTGTTATTTGCGAAACAAAAACTGAAGAATCTAGGAATTTAACATAAAATTGTAAACAAAAGACATGATAGACTACTGTAGTGTACATGTCTATTCGACGTAAATTTAGGCTTACTGCTGCAAGAAGAATTCTATTATACTCCTGTGTATGAATTAGATTCAGTTTTTATTTACAATGTAGAAAAGTGAATTACAATTACAAGGTAAGGTTAACATGAAACCTGGCATAAGGATATCATAATAAATAAATATTATAAGCTTAAATTATTCATATTTATAAAATTATTTCCTTGATTGACATTAGATATTTATTTTTGGGTTGGCATTAGCTTGCCAGTCCTAGCCATGTCAAAAATAATTTCAATAGAAAATTAAAAGATGAGGTATTAGTATTATTGCTCTCTCAAAATAAAAGGCACTATCAATTTGGTTGAAATGATAAAAAAGAGTAGGTTAATGATTACCTTAAAGGCCTTACAAGAACAATGAAACTTGTGTTCTGGTGAAGCCCTATTTCTTGTTGTTTCAAACAAGGAAAAGTGTAAAAATCCTAAAGGCTGTTTGGAATTAGGTTTACACTTGACAACCATTATGTTTTTAGTAACCCTTTGAACAAGGGGTCCAGTAGTCTCTGTAGCCAATAACCAGATTGCCTGTTTGATTTCATTTGGGACCTGCAGTGTGTTCAGAACAGAGTTTTTCAATGTCAGAGGTGTTGCCTCACTTGTACATTCAACAGCTGATTTGATGTGAGGACATGGTTGTTCCTGTATTCCTTGTTGAGAACTACGAGTACAGCTGTCAACAAAACACCTTGCAGCCTGGTACAGAATTGCTGGGTCAACAACTGGGGCTGGATTACCATCTAAATCCTGTACAAGTGGAAGCTGAACAAATCCTCGATAGTCTGGTCCACGGTCTCTTAAACGAACTGAAAAAACTTGCCCTGTTGACCCAGTTATGATTTTTACAGCATCTGCACTATGACCTCTCTTTTTTTCTTTTTCTTTAAAGACAACATTACATGCTTTATTTTTACAACTTATTCCCCTTGTTCCATTATATGTCCCACATTTAGGACATTTCCTGACACCACGTAATGTTGGTTTACCAAGATCTTCAAACAATGCCTTTATTTTCTCTGTTGAAGCACTAGCCATCCTGAAAAAAAAAAATTATCATACATGTAAGCATGATAAGAGGAAAAACTTCATTTGTAGAGGTCTCTTTATTATTTTTCGAACAACCAATTAATACTTAAATTATAGTTTTATTACATTGTACTTGTTAACTGCGCATGTGAATGCATGAGTCATATGGTCATGAGGAATTAGGACATGCATTTTCATGTTGTAGGTATTTTCATGTACTGTTAAACTTTTTACACCAATTTGCAACTGAACACATTTTTATGAAATCAGAAACTGATTTTAACTGTTGTTAGAGTTTCCAAACCTGATAAATGGTTTTTCCACACAGATTTACAAGCATTGCATTTAAAAACTACTTTCATTCATATGGAAGAATATATAAATTTGAAAAACAATTGGAAAAATGTAACTATGTAGCCCATCTTGATGGGTTTAGCTATAAAATAGTTACAGTAATTCCCATATTTTAGTTTAAAACATGTCAAAATGCCTAAATTGATTGGTCAGTCACTATGAAAACTTTCAAACATGACAAAGTAAAGGTTGGCAGGTTGATGAAACTTTCATAAATGAAGCAATAAATGAACAAATAGAGCCCACATTTTTATGGACCAAAGGTCGTCATAGGGCTCCAGAATCAACTTTAAGCATTATATCCATAATTTTTGGACGGGCAGATACATCCACTTTTTTATATGCGACTAGTTCCAATAATTATGACCTCTTGAAAAGCTATAATATTTTTCTTCTTAGACGCCTTACATAAATGTCAGAACGACGAACTCGAATTTAAAGTTGGATTTTGACATGTACGAGAGGTAATTAACTGCTTTATTAAATCATTTAGCAGATTTCTCCTTTAGATGCTTCACTTTAGTAGGAGTATGAAATATATTTTGTAGGATCTCCGTAAAATATGACAGACATGAATTTCCAGATACAGAGATTGGTGCAAAAATTTATTTTGTTCTCTCCTAAAAAAAAAAACAGCTAAACATTTCAAAAAAAGCAATGGTTAAATGTCTGCCACGGATGGAATTGTTACTTCTTTAATTATCATTTCTTTAGGGAATTACAGGGAAAATTTTGCACAAACAAACACATAAAAAGTAAGAATTTTTATCATTTTATATATGCAAAAGTTTTTAGCCTTCAATGAAAATTTTATGGCTAAATAAGGTCTAAAAGTTAGAAATTCCCTTTCAAAATCCAACCACAAAAGATGGCTTTAGTATTAAATTGTCCATGTAACAGTAAGGTGTACATGTCAAAGAAGAAAATACAAGATGTCATCATTATTTTTGCCTTCTGTTACTTTAAGGGTCCCAAGGGTTAGATTTTAGGGTAAGGGCTAGTGTTATGTTTAGGTATTAGTTAGTGTAAGGTTTAGGGTTAAAAAAAGTTTAGTATAGATCTTCATTCAATCATTGGTTGGGACCCCTAAAGTCAAAGAAGGCCATTATTTGGACCAAGTTCAAGGGCCGAGATCTCAACACAGGGGCTTGTTACAATTGCCGGGTTTACTATCCATACGAACCCCTAAAAAAACACAAGGGAGGAAGCTAATTTGCGACAATGCTTCAAATTATTGTTGTAAATTGTTTCTAAGACTTTCACTTACTTTGTGACCTGAATAAATATGTTCCCACTTGAATTATCTCTCCAATGACATACAGTACGCCCAAGGAGTTTGTAATCCCAAACTCCATACTCCGATATTTTTCCTGGTGTAACACCAGGAAACTCCGACATCCCTCCCAAAATTCTCGGAGAAATTTGGGAGTATCCCTCCGACTTCCGCGTAAATCCGCTACCTTTTGTTTATTGTATTAGCGACATCTCTCCCAGTCTGGTGTGACGCGGTGTGACACCAGGTAATTAATTGCCCTAATCCGTCTGATCTATGCCGGCACGCGACAGTCAAGGTATGAGAGATTTCTAATGTAATTAAACAATTGTATTTCCTGTCTATTGATTATCAGGTTATATCTGATTGCTTGAAACAAATGAAAGATTAAAATAAAAAGCAAAACGTTGTTAATTCTTTCAATTACTCTGTACATTTTAATCAAGCTTTTAAACAACTATATTTGATTTTGACTTCCGTTTTTTTATCAGTAAATAAATATTTAATTTACTAAAAGAGATATAATTGTGCAACAATAAACGGAGACTAACGCTGAATAAATGAGGGCAGTTTAAAGAAAAATTACACGTCTCAAAGTTTTTTATACTACAAGTAAAAAAGAAAATATTATTCCTTATCTGTTATGCTAATAATTCTACGCCATTTCCATTTTACGATTACAAAATAAAAGTTTTAAAATCCAAAACGTTGTTGTTAATGCTTTCAATTGCATTAAAGTTTTATAAAAAAAAAATATACTTGATTATGACCTCGTTTTTTATTTATCGGTAATTGATATAACTTACGAAAAGAGACATACTTGCGTGAAAATAAACGGAAACTAACGCTGAAGGTATAAAATGTGAGCAGTGAGTTTAAAGAAAATTACGTGTCTTAAAACTTGTATATGCAAGTAAAAAAGAAAATACTATTCACCATTCGTTATGCTTAATAAGTCTACGGCATTTTCTCTTCACGATTAGCATTACTTTAGGATATAATACATTTCGGCTACAACAGGAATACTTCTATAGCTGCATCAACTCGTCGTTGCATAATATTCATTTACGCACAATGAATGTAAACCTTTGTGTTGTATTTAGAACAGTTATCTTTAAATATTTTTAAAACAATTAATTGCCGTGGGAAGACGACACGCATCTCAGTGATCAACAGTGCGTGGTTGAACTTGAACTTGACTTCGCTCACAATATTGAATGCTAAAAATAGTGACATCAATTTTGTCCACGAGATTTTTATTTGGCGGGAAATAGTATCATGTAACAGTAAACTCAGGTGACCTTTCTGGATAACCGTGGGAAAATTCATGTAATGATTGACATTTGTATGCGTTAAGATTGAGGCTCTAGAAGGTCCTTTTACAACTGATTAACCGGATTCTAAATTTTATTCCTTTTCTGAATAAACGAACATCAGCCTTTTATTTATACGTTTCTCAGTCAACAGAGGACATAAACCTGGACATTATTTATACTTCCATAGTCAACACTATACATTAATGGTAAATGAAAACAGGATGCATGTCGTTCAGTTCCTGATGGGCGTTGGTAGAGATCCTCTGTGAAAATGTGTCGATCGTAAAAATCCGATCCACATTTTTTTTTACATATTTCTTTCTTGTACGATATAATTTCATTTTAATATTCTATAGTATAAATTGTTGAAATACTTCTTTTTATATTTCGCCGAGGACTTTTAACAGCAGTAAAATACGGATTGCGCCAATCCAATTTATATTTAAATAATAAAAGATCAATAACAGATCATAACAGATAAAAAACACATGATTTTATTTCTTCATATAATTAAATAAGGTTGTGATTATTGTGTTGTGTCTGGGCGGGGAATTATCTCAGTATTTATGAATATAGGGCTGCCACATTGCATACAAAACTATTTGCCACTTTACAGTTTCTTTTTTAAATTCAAATATTTCAAGTCGGTAATCTACCGAGGTAGTGAAACATAATATTTTACATTTCAAAATAAATTGAAAGTAACAGAGTTCACTTGTTGGTCCGATAAATTAACTCTAGGGTTTGATTTAGATTGGACAAATTACCGTAAAAACAACATTTTGTTTTAAGCCAGTTGATATTAATTATATAATATTGAACTATTAATGAACCGGATATTCACTGAGTAGGTCATAAAAGGTTCTAATTGTGGTAAAATCATCTTTGTTGAAACTTTGTTGAAAAAACAAAAATTATGACCTGATCGGACTACAATGAAAATACTAAATAAGTGTTTTATTCATATTTTTATACGTTTTTACGTTTTATTTAATATGACAATGACATGGGCATATACATACAAGAATAATTATCTTATTTTAAATAAAAATGTCACACTTTTATCTGACAATGAATGGACATTTAAATAACGTATTTTAAAGCACACAGGTGCAATCAAGATCGATTAAATGTACAAAGGTAATAAATCTGGCTAATCCGATTATGTTGTCACGCGTCATTAATTTTCAGTTCATCCGATGGGCAATAAACCAATTAACAGCCACGCGGTGTTGGGAGAGAATCTTTGGAGGAAATTGGGAGTAGAATCCGTGATTCGCGGTGTCACACCGCTACACTCGGAAATCGGTGATAAAAGTTCGCGATTACAAACTCTCTGGGCGTACTGTATATTTGTTACCTTAAATAACCTCTATAACTATTGTAATCCGTAAAATAAACTCAAGATTTTTGAAATAGAACGAATCGAGGCCCTACATTTGAAAATGAAAGTACTAAGGCCGAGAAAAAAAAAGATCGATGTTTCCGGTAACCCGACCGACCCTGTTTTTTAGCCCCGACCCTTACTTTTTTATTGGATCTTCAAAAAACAAAACAAAAATTGTATCAACCGACCCCGTTTTTGACACAGGATTCTGATAGATGACATAATACATAGATGCCAACCCCCTTTTGACACAATCAGTAACAATCTATCAAATTTTCAGTAATTTTGAAAACTTTTCAGTAATCATTCAAAAACATGCATTTACCAAATAAACACTGACGAATTGATGCAAAAAGATGTGCAAAAACATGTCTCTTCGCATATGTTATCTGTAGTATGTATTCCATTCGTAAGTTGTTCATAATTAGTCTTGTTTCTGATAGACATTTTGATTGACATTTTTGTACCATTGTTTTTGTTTATTGGAATTTGTTAATGTTTACTGGCATGTTCTTTTAATTTATATATTTTGTATGTCCCTTGATTTTAGTACATCTTATATCAATGACAATACTTCAACTTGGGTGTTGGAAGTAGTTTTATAATAAAGAATAGTAAAGTTAAATGTTTTAATGTGACAAGTACATTGTTCATAATCCTTTATGAGTTCACACTGTCAAACTTAAAACATATATAAAACAGTCAATTAAATTCTGGAACTGGACAGTCAATTCTGTAATGCCTGGTATGTTGCTGACTTAGCACTTTTCAATTGTTTTGGTGTGTAAGTGTGTTCATAACACTTCTTGTCTGTGGAGGTCATGTAAGTTTTCACAACCATCAAAGAAGACAGAGTTGACACTGATAAATTAGGCCGAGTTTCAGTTCTATTTTTTCTGACTTGGCTGAAAATTCTTTCACTGTCAGCATTGCTGTGTGGGATTACTAGTATGCCAAGCATTAGTTTAGACAGTTCTGAATACTTTGGTTTTCCATCAGTTCCCTTAATCTTAGCAATCATATTCCAAGTAGTGTCAATTCTCTCTGCTTCAGTGATGTCAGGCGAAAGATTCTCAATTTGATAATGGGCAAATTGGACTTCTAGTTGATCTTTCATGCTGTTTTTATCTGATGCAGTATCAGACACTAGTGCCATTGACAACTTATCAATAAAATATTCTACTGAGCAGAACTTTTGATTTAATCTTACTTTTACATCTACAACTTCTGCATGGTGTAAGAGAGGGTCATTTACAGGAAGTTTTTTTATTATATAGTCACAAGCAGCCATAAAAAACTCTCTGATGGATTGATAAAAAGTTGTTTCTTCTTCAGAAGTGAGTTTGACAAGTCTCAAGTGAATTCTGGTTTCTGCTCCAATGGTAAGGTCTTCCCTACTCTTTTGATTTTTCCTTTCAGTGTAATTAACTTTTAACAGATTACTAGTGGATGTGATAGATGAAGGCTTCACAAATCTGGTGTATAAGTCAGTTAGTAATGCAAGAATTTCTCTCCTTAATACATAGATTAAAGGTTTGTCACTCTGTAGAAATGTGTTAAATGAATCAAATAATGGAATTGTTTGTTTCAGAAAAAGACAGTACAACTTGGTCTTTGGACTACTTAATAATCTGTGTACTCTTTCTACCCTTGATGGCAATATGACTTCCTTTTGTTTAGGTTTACATGTTTTGTCATTTGAAGCTTGCCTTGCCATAAATGTTGATGGATTGCTTGGTTTAGAAACCGTAACTGTGTTAGTTTTTGATCCAGAAGGTCTTGATTCAGTTTTTGATTTGTCTTTTTTTTTATCAGTTTTTTGTTTTTCTTCATTTTTGTCAGTTTTTGCTTTGCCCTTACTTTTTTCAGATGTCACAGTTGAGGTAGCATTTTTCTTTTCCTTTTTTTCACTAGCTAATTTTTGTTTTTCCTTTTTTTTCTTTTCGATCTCATTTTCTTGTTCAAAAAACATTTTCAGTGCATCCCACTGCTCAAGAAGTCTTTCTAAACATTTGCCCAATGAAAGCCATCTTGTAGCAACATGTTTTAAGATTTTGTGGGTTTTTATTTCACACATCAGTTGACAGTTTTTTAATTCTAAATTACGCTTAGAACTTTTATCTAAATAATAGTAAATATCAACAAGCAAATCTTCAAATTTTATTGGTATTTTCTGAGCTGCTTTCTGTGCAGCGATATGTACAAGATGACAAGGACAACCACTTATATAGATATTTTCATTCTGATCGGCTACAAATTTAGCAACACCCTTGTGCTTTCCAGTCATCACTGACGCATTGTCACAACCAAATGAAACACAATTTCCCCATGGTATGTTGTATTTCACAAACTCCCGATTGAGCAAGTTGAAAATATTTTCCCCAGTACAACTTTCATTACAACTTGGCATTGATAACAAAGCAGTCATTATCTGATCAATTTCTTTATTATAATAACGAACTACTATGGGATATAGTTGTGTGTTGACATCATTACTGCCATCTGTAGCACATGCAAAAAAGGTTTTTTGAAGTGTTTCCACAATAGTTTCAATTTTGTCTCTTGAGAGATTGTCAATTATTGCAGACGTTTTGGTTCTTGCACAACCATACTTTTTAGCAATTTCAGTGTCAGGAAACATTTTCCTGAATAAAGGTCCTGCGTGATCACTGACGGTAATTGGGACGTTATGTTCTATAATAAAATTTGTAAATAACATTTCTGCATTTGTGACTTGGAGTTCCATTGGAGATACTCTCTTTTCAAAAAAAGATGAAAGCTTCGAGTTGTTATTTTGGAGATTTGCATTGCTCTCATGCTTTTTGGACTCGACATGCCTTTTACAGTCGTCCCGACCTCCGTGCAAAACACTTACATCTTGATTGCAGTATGTGCAAAACACGCAATTTTCCTTTGTTGACTTTATAAGGCATGGGTATTCGATTGAATATTCAGCCCTATATCGCTGACCCTTGGCTTTCTTTTTAATTTTGGGGGCAGACGGCCCAGACTCTGACATTTTTATTCTGCAAAGGAGAAGAACAGAAACGGGGAAAGCCACTAGAAATCATGGTTCAAATGCGTGTTTGACTCTTCGGAAGACAGTTAGTTACCTAACGATACTCGATAACTCCCGAGAAAACGGAACTGAAACTGGAGTTTTCTAAAAACCGGACCATGCCGGAAAGGCAATGTAAAAAATCCGCGTTTTTCAAAAATTGAACGGCGGCGACTAGGAATCCGTAAATATTGGACTATTGACCGTAATAGCGTAGTTTTGATGGCAAAATCGTAAAAACTACGGGAAAATCGTAATGGTTGGCATCTATGCATAATATTTTTTCTCTCTTGCTTCTACTTGCATAGAAAGCCAGTAAAACATTTTATTAATGTCAAAAGGTATTCCAAATAGGTTAAAATCCAAGAAATTTGCACAGCAGGTGCTTCAAAAACATTGCAAATGGCACACTTCCGGTTTTTGAAACTAATTACGGATCCGGACTTGGAAAAACCATGATAATTTTCCGGATTTCATTTACGATGTCAAAAAAAAAAAAGAAAAAAAAAAAAAAAATTCCGACCTACCGACCATATTTTTCAAAATGATGTTACCGGAAACACATATCTTTTTTTTTATGCCTAAAGCGACACCTATCGGAAAATATATTTTCCGCACTCTCGGGTGTTTACATAAATGTTATATGCTTTTCGGAAGTCTACGGTATTTTTTATTGCAATAATGTAAAAATTGGCGGGAATTATTAGGAACATACTGTCTTTCGTCCTCATATTTCGGTATACTCCTGAGAGAGCCGAAAATATATTTTCCGGTAGGTGTCGCTTTAGAACTTTCATTTTCAAATGTAGGGCCTCGATTCGTTCTATTTCAAAAATGTCGAGTTTGTTTTATGGATTACAATAGTTATAGAGGTTATTTAAGGTAACAAATATATGTCATTGGAGAGATAATTCAAGTGGGAACATATTTATTCAGGTCACAAAGTAAGTGAAAGTCTTAGAAAAAATTTACAACAATAATTTGAAGCATTGTCGCAAATTAGCTTCCTCCCTTGTGTTTTTTTAGGGGTTCGTATGGATAGTAAACCCGGCAATTGTAACAAGCCGCTGTGATCTCACGTTACACGGCATAACAACCGTTTGACGTCAGCGCAATCTTGGACTATAATTCAGTGGAAATGGGAAATGTGTGAGACAAATTCCCGATCAAATACCCTATCTAGGAGCACAAAACAGCCGAAGGCCAACAACGGGTTTACATATTTTCCAGGGACAGTGGGCGTTTAGCAGATACTAATTATAAATAAATGAACAATTCCACTGAAATAATGAATTCAAACGATCTCATACAATTGGGATTGATGCATGACACTGAAAATAGTGAGGAAACCCTTTATCTTACTTGTCAAACAGGGGAGATATTTATATTAGTAATTTTCCGCCATGATGTCTTCTCCCTCGAAAGATCGTCAAGACGACTGTTCTCATTGGTCAGAATTTAACACATGATCTTTGACCTTATTTGATTGGATAATCATTTTAGACTATAAAAAACGGTAATTTTGTCGTGACGGATACGTATGTTTTTTCGGATAAGTCATCAATAATTACCAACCTTTTCACCATGTTCACACATAAAAAAAAAGCAAAAACTAAATAACAGAAAACAATGAAGTTGTCAATTCAAATAGTTATCAAAAGTACCAGGATTATAATTTAGTACGCCAGACGCGCGTTTCGTCTACATAAGACTCATCAGTGACGCTCATATCAAAATAGTTATAAAGCCAAACAATACAAAGTTGAAGAGCATAGAGGATCCAAAATTCCAAAAAGTTGTGCCAAATACGGCTAAGGTAATCTATTCCTGGGACAATAAAATCCTTAGTTTTTCGAAAAATTCAAAGTTTTGTATCAGGAAATTTATAAAAATGATCACATTATCATGATTATTGATATTCATGTCAACACCGAAGTGCTGACTACTGGGCTGGTGATACCCTCGGGGACGAAACGTCCACCAGCAGTGGCATCGACCCAGTGGTGTAAATAGTTATCAAAAGTACCAGGATTATAATTTAGTACGCCAGACGCGCGTTTCGTTCAACAAAGATTTTGTCAAACGCATTTTTTTTTTAATTACACCTTATGTAAGAATCCGGGGTTTTGATTGGTTTATAGCCAGTGTATTTTTCACCAATTTGCTGTTATCAAATGAATATCGTTCATTTTTAACGCCGCCGGGGTATTTGCTAAAAGGATATGCCTTTTTTACCCTCTCTGCCGTGGTATTTGCCAAAAAATACTCTATCCGACTGGACGCTTGTAACGTCACGATCATCAATGCGTTTTAGTACATTAACATTCGGTGTAATTAAACAGATATATCATGTTATTGAGGGGTATTTGCGAAAAATACCAGTCTTGAGAATGAATTTCCCTCGCCTTACGGCTCGTGAAATTTAACATTCTCTCGACTGGTATTTTTCGCAAATACCCCTCCTTAACATGATATATCTGTTCAAAATTGCTTTAACATGTTTAACGGCAAATTTAAACATTTTTCATCGGTTTTGAGGATAGTAACCTGGGTTAATTAATACTATTTGATACACATTTGAAGTAACTTGTTCCATTTGCTTTAGAGAAAGTCAAAATAAACCAACACTTAATAGTTTAAGTAAAAAGAAGAACTTACTAAGGTAATCGACTGACAGTATTTCCGAACGCCTCACGACGGAAAACAATATATTATATATATATAGGACTCTAAAGTGCGATGGTACTCTAAAGTGCGATGTTCACGCTAAAGTGCGATGGTCTACGCTAAAGTATGATGGTGGCTCACGCTAAAGTGCGATGGTTGTTTGTTTGCTAAAGTACACTGGTATAGCACGCTAAAGTGCGATGAACCAAACGGATAAGATAATATAAAGCTAAAATGTTAAAGTACATGGCTGTTAAAAAAAATCTTTTTGCAAAAGCTAGTAAGCTTAGGTTTAAATATGTAATAGGCTTTATAATTTAACGGTAGTGATTTAAGTGCATGATAAATATACGCTTGAGAACATGTACCTTTATTTAACATACGTTTCTGTTCCATAAAATCCACAATATTTTAATGGGGACCGCAAAGTTCTTTATAAAACTTTAATTAACGTAAAAATTATTTAAATGTATCCGTTTTTCAATAAATGCAGGATACAGGATAAGTATACGTATACTATTTTGTGTCTACAAAATAAACTTCAGATACAAGTTCTCCTTCCAGCACCCGAAAATATATTCTAGCTTGTACATTTTTGATTTGTATAAACGACTGTTAACTTCATAATCCAACAACGTTTCTTCGCGGACCATCGCACTTTAGCGGCGTGTGTAAGCATCGCACTTTAGCGTATACCATCGCACGTTAGCGTGACCATCGTACTTTAGCGTCCCCATCGCACTTTAGAGTCCTACATATATACATACATATCGGGATTTGTACGAAAGTTGTTGAACTATCTTTGCATATATATAAGAGTGCATAATAATATGTGAAGAAAAATATGCATTTGCTCCAGATGACTTCAGAAGTAAACATTAGACAGAAAAGTAAAACCGAAAACAGAAGGTCACATTAAAACTTTCTGACTCAGACTCGAAGAGATAAACGGTTGCTTCCTTGCACCATATCTCGTTTATATATGTCATGTAAGAGCCAATATTTGGTATCGATTTCAGAGTTATTCATGTTTACAGGATTTGAAAAGCTGCAGTTTAAAGCATTTCATTACAGGTCACGGTTCATCATAACTTTGCATCAACTGTTGTCATCTTTTGCAAGCTGTTTAAGCAGGAAGAGCAGTTTGTTTTCTAACTTGATATGAGCAATAGCCAAAAATATATTTTTATAATTATAGATTATCGTTGATCATCTCAAAGAGATTGACTTTCTCGCATGAGCCGGTACAGCCAAACTAAGGAAACCAATCAAGTTGAGATGACCAATGATAATCTGTTGACCGCTATTTTACCTATGACCACGTTGTCACTTTCATGTCAATTTCATTGACGACGCCACGGGCCCCTTAGCTTCTAGCAATATTTTTTCATATCACTCGACTCCACTGAGAAAAGAAATTATCAGTCAGCAATATCAAAGGAAAATTTCGTAAAATAGCGATAATATATAAAAGCATCATAGTTTATAACTTCTGATAATCATCTGGTTTGAGTTGATGCTCCTATAAAACATTTTTTTTTTATAATGAAAGTTTAACTCTTCCCAGACTAAGTCAATTTATTTTTTTCCACGTGGTTTATTTTTATATCCCTTGCCAAGCGGAATTTGAGCGTGAATGTAGAGTTTCGTTATTTGTTAAGTTTTGGGTTCAGGTCTAGATCGAAACAAACAGCGAGTCAAAGAGGGGTGACATTTTATCAAGGCGCATATTTTGGATGGTGGAGAAAGTCCATGAAAATATGGGTTACCTCGACCTATATTTTAAGAAGATGGTCAAGTTTACTTTTTTAGATTCGAATGTACTACAGATCAAGATAAATGAAATCTCGAACCAATTTCAAGAGTTAAATGTAAATTAAATAAAAACTTATTATTTTAATTATTTTAAAAAGACAGGTTATTTTATTCTGTTAATCTCTTGTATTTAGCAAATTACACGGAATTAACTTTCACTCATTGAAATAATTGAAGTTATTGGAAGTAATCATAATGTTGGAAGATTTTGTTTGAGAATATTTATAGGGACTTTAAAACTAACACTCACAAATATTATGGTCAGAAATTATAAAAAAATATCTATGGAAAATAAATGAGAAAAAAAATAATAAAAACTTGTCGAAAACAAATGCAAAGATTTAAAAAGGTGGAGTTCTGTGTTACTCTAATAATTGATATGATCTTCCCCGCGATTGTTATGTGGGGTTGAAGGTTTTAGTGGTAAAGATTCATGTTTGTACAAACTGTCATACAAATTTTGCATATTAAGCATTTGAAGTTCCTTGTGGCAGAAATGTCACCCTGGGTAAGTGTGCCAGAATTGGATTAATTATGTTTTTATAACACATTATCTGTAACAAATTATTCAACCTATGCCAACATTTTTTCACACAATTTCATACCTAAAAATCATAATGTTGGCATAGGTTGAATGAACTATATACACAATTTAATAAATACTTAATTTCAATTGATTAAAATTAATGTTCACTTTTTATTCATCTAATTGTAATAACATTAATTTGTAAAAGTCAATAAAAGATTTGTTCGCCTAAAATTAACCCATACTGATTCAAATACATTTATAATACACCTCGTACTAGGCCGTACGGTCCGACTGCACGCGTATGGTCGGACCGTACGAGTATACGCGTACGATCCAAATACTTATATGGTCTGGAACATATACAAATTTAGATACTTTTTTCGGCAGCAGTCCTTTTGCGCCAATTGCTGTTTTTCAGGGGAATCATTTGCGCCAAATATTGTTATCCAAATGTATCAATTGCGCCAATATTCGCAACTGATTTGCGACAATTTACCTGTAAACATATCTTCCATCAATATTAGTGATTAATATATATGTATTCTTATTTGTGGCTTAAACAGTATCATATGTTCGGAGATATTTCACCATAAAGATAAGCATATGGAGAAAAATGACTTAAAATGCATTAGACAGTCAATGTAAAGAGAGAGATTAAAACTTAAATAATGACGACTTCAGTATGTATACTAAAGAAATTTATCCTGTAGAACTTACTTTAAATAAAGCTAATGATAACAATGACCACTGCCCTTTCCTCGATCTTGATATCTATATCATAAACGGGAAGCTTAATACAAAAATTTATGATAAAAGAGATGATTTTTCATTTCCTATTGTTAATTATCCATTTTTAGATGGTGACGTTCCCTTGTCACCATCTTATGGTGTTTATATATCTCAACTTGTACGATTCGCTCGTGTATGTAACAATGTATTAGATTTTAGCGAGAGAAATTTATGTATTACTGAAAAATTATTACACCAGGGTTTTCGATATCACAAACTGGTCAAAACATTTACTAAATTTTATCACCGGTATAAGGAAATAATTCGTAAATATAACTCAACATGCAGACATCTTATACGTTCAGGTATTTCACATCCAAAATTTTATGGAAATATTCTTTATAAAGCACAAAAATGTCAGTATTCTCCTCAGAAACTAACAAAACCTTTAAATAGACTTATTAAAAGGGGATATAGTTACGATACTGTTGTCAGGTCATTAAAGATTGCATATTTTGGCTTTAACATTGATTCACTGATAGGGTCTTTGCATCGGAACTAAACACATTTATTTCTAAAAAAACAGTTGTTGGCATGACACGGGTTATGTTCTTCTCATATATGTTATGATAGTATGATACTAAACCCCTAACGGGAGGGATTGTACCTGATATTCATATGATGAAGACATAATCTTTCAATCAGTTTAATTGAGGTCTGGAGCTGGCATGTCAGTTAACTGCTAGTAGTCTGTTGTTATTTATGTATTATTGTCATTTTATTTATTTTCTTTTGTTACATCTTTTGACATCAGACTCGGACTTCTCTTGAACTGAATTTTAATGTGCGTATTGTTATTGTTTTACTTTTCTACATTGGCTAGAGGTATAGGGGGAGGGTTGAGATCTCATAAACATGTTTAACCCCGCCGCAATTTTGCGCCTGTCCCAAGTCAGGAGCCTCTGGCCTTTGTTAGTCTTGTATGATTTTAAATTTTAGTTTCTTGTGTATAATTCGGAGTTTAGTATGACGTCCATTATCACTGTACTATTATGCATATTTTAGGGGCCAGCTGAAGGACACCTACGGGTGCGGGAATTCTCGCTACATTGAAGACCCATTGGTTGCCTTCGGCTGTTGTTTGCTCTATGGTCGGGTGGTTGTCGCTTTGACATATTCACCATTTCCTTTCTCAATTTTATTATTGCTTTGCTCAATAATTAATAAAGATATGCCAATAGAGAAGAAAATAGAAGCTGTTGCTGATTATGTTTTAACCACATTTGTTGATGACACAGTGCTTTGTTCCAACCATGCGTATGGGCTTTATTATTATTAGGAATTATTATAAACTGTTTTATGCATTTCAACCTTCAATGATTTTCTTTTTGGACAATGAAGTGAAGTTACAACCTACTTCATTCATTAAATTGGAAAGTACCCCTGCAGCAGCAGTAATAATAAGATATGTTTCAGTAAACTGCCGGTTCCAAGTCCGAATAAAGGGGTAGGGAAGTAATTTTTCTTCTAATTGGCGCAATCGTATGTTTTATTTTTGGCGCAAATGAGACCATGTAATTTAAAAAAAAGTTGTGGCGCAAAAGGACGCATTTTTGGCGCAAACGGATCTCTCCCGATATCGGGCCCCTTTTTTAATTGTTAAAAATCTTCTCATACATAAACTATATCTCTCAGGAACCTTTGACTATATATTACATTTTTTTTTGCAAGTAGTGGAATAATTCCTATTCAAGAATTTTTTGAATGATAGTACATAAATCCCCTAAAGAGTTTTTGTAGATGTGACCTTAGACATAAGAGTCCATGTCCGTTCACATAATGTGTATTGACTTACATATTTACCCTTAAGAATAATATGGTCAAATTTGTCAGTTCCGACCGATCACATCTAAACGACCATCAAACGACCGGCTGTTAAGATACTGTAAGTAATTCTGATTTGAATTTGATTTTATTACAACAGTAGAGTAAAAAAAAATTTAGACGCATCTGATGGGTTTTTCATTTAACAATTAGTTGATTGAAGATGTTAAGGAAAACCAGACTCTAAACAATCACAATATACGCAAATCCACCTGTTTGATTAAAAATATGAATAATGTATATCAACGCTTAAATTAAGATAACAAAATACATTCTTATTTTTCAAATTCCACGTAGGAAAAAGAAAAAAAAAGAAGTTTGGGAAATCAGTCAATTGATTGAAAGGTAGTTAATATTTCATAAAATTACTTCGATCCTAAATAACATATATACATGCATGTACCTGACGTACTGTATGCTTTACGGATTTAGGAGGAATGGGTTTTAAAAAAACCCGCACATGTTTATGGTAAGAACAATTGATCACACCTAAACCATCTAAAACGCTGAAAAGGCAAATCATGATAAACGCCTCACACCTGAAGTTTATGAAGTGTTGCTTTCAACTTTTTACTGATGATCATAGGGACAGTCATTGGGATGAGGACAGTCATTGGGATGAGGACATTCATTGGGATGAGGTGGAACGATCTTCGCATTTTTAATCAGTGAGGAGATAGAATAAAAAAAAAAAGACTTTCCTTCGACATTTGTTAAAAAAAAAAAGACTTGAAAAAATAATACGTTATATGCATTTCACTTTTATTCACCTTCATCAGGAACGGTCAAAGCCGATATTTGAAAGCCAATGATGTGTAAGAACCAAACCAGTTGAAGAGCATTATGAAAAGCAAAACGAAAATGCATTGATTGTGTAGGTAAACGGAATTGGTTAGCTTGCTTGCTAGCTGAACCGTGAAGTCATTATAAGGTAAACTATCCTCCTTTAATGGTGTACTAGCCCGACAGATAACGAATCTATTTGTCTGTAGGACTAGACTCATCCGAAAATAGGTTAATCTAACAAGCAAGCTAACCAAAGTTTTTACCTTTACCTACACACTCAATGCGTTTTACTGTAATTCTTCATCAATTTTTGATAACACAATATTGCTGCTAGTGCATGTATATGTTGTGAACTCTATTTTATATTGAATAACATAGGACATGTTTTGAGATAAAAGAAAGATGTATAAAAATTCCCTTCGTCGTATGATCGTTTTGTATAAATTCTGTCGCTATATCGCGGCGAGGGCTATTTAAAATATGACAATGAGACGTTTTTCTTTTTAAATCAGACACAAAGTCTTTCAAATTAAAACAAAAACTTATATTAACGATGTTACCAATGGGTCTTCAATGCAGCGAGAAACTCCCGCAATGACTTGCCCTTAAACACATGTATACTAGTTCAGTAATAATGGACGTCATACTAATCTCCGAAGACTGTACCAGGAGAATACTAACACTATATTATCGTTTATGTGAACAAGACATACATTTACCTACTTATGGTATGGACCCAGACATTCTCATGAACAGAGTTATTTCAAACATTTGATTTGTAAAAATTCCGTTGTTTGCAGTCTTGCAAAAGGAAAATCCAAAGACCAATCTAATTAAAATTAAATCTCTCACTCGCTCATTTTTTAATGCTTTTGAGTGAGTGAGAGATATAATTTTAATAAGATTGATCCAAAGACCATTTTACAATGTACAAACATGAAGGTTACCAACACCTAACACGTGAGCGAGATGGGACATTTATAACACGTTTACTCATGGAATAATACTGATGAATGTATATGTTTCCCGAGGGATAAACACTTATCATGGATCGATAAATTCTAAATTTGTCAACCGAAGTACATCGAAATAACTGTTATAACCAAATATTTATGTCAATCATTTGAAGGCAACTACCTTATTGAAGATGCATCGTAGAATCAGAAGTTATAAAAATGCAATACAAGTTTCTGAATCAAGCGGAATATCCTTATACAAAAGTAATACGACCGTTAGTTCAGTGCACATTATTATGCTTATTCTTTAGTTTTCTATGTTGTGTCATGTGTACTATTGTTTGTCTGTTTGTCTGTTTGTCTTTTCCATTTTTAGCCATGGCGTTGTCAGTTTATTTTCGATTTATGAGTTTGACTGTCACTCTGGTATCTTTCGTCCCTCTTTTATCGCACATATAACAACTAGTTTTATTTATCTTTTTATAATTCCAGAATGTCAGTCTGGTTTTAGAAATGAGGATTTTAGCAATACTACTGATATGTGTATTTGTGAGACCGGGTGAACAACGACTGAAGACTTATTGTTTCGATTATCCAATACTTCCATATTATACAGACGCTTACTTACCTATTAATGAGTGCTATTTTCTGCGGAAGGGTCCACAATACGGTACTAGTATTATAACTCATTATGAATATTGGTAATTTACCGTCTATTTTTTTTTTATAGACCATTGCATATACTAGCGTTGTCTTAGCCTTATTTGGCACATTTTGGGGATTTTTTTTAATGATCTTCAACTTTGTATTTCATTTGGCCTAACTGGTTTTTTTTTTCGAATGACACTGTTATTAAAAAAATTGACAACACGTTTAATAATTTCAATGCGTCCGAATCGCTTTTCTGGATTAACCTTCATCAGGAACGCTCATCAGAAACGCTCAAAGCCAAATATTTGAAATCCGAGGATGTATAAGTACCGAAACCGTTGAAGAGCTATATGACAAAAATACCTAAAATTGATAGCCATATTCATCTTAAGTCAACTTTGCCTGAGGGGGTTGAAACCTTAGTTTCTTATAAGTGTTATAACGACGACAATCGCCTCTGGTGTACAACATTACGAACCTAACTCTTTAGTGGTTTTGACAAGGAACACGTTAATACCCTTTTATATATTTTACAATATAAACGGAATACATTAAAGGAACCACTGGCGGAGAAGGAGCACATTACCTCAGTTAGTGAACACGTACGTGTTGCCCAAATTTTATTTGATATACATAGCTGTGTTGTATTTAGTGGGCCATTACTTTGCCTTTAGCAATAGCGTTCTCTTTTCTCTCTCTCTTCTATCCTTGCAATTGATTAGAAACTAAAATGAACTATTTAGCATTCAAACGATGCGTTTGGATATACGAATCTTCTGTTAAGACCTGTGTTGATCGAAACCTGTAACTGTTATCAACATTAAACAATCGCAATTTTCGCAAAATAAAAAAAAATATTTGAACAACATAATTAATTACAGATTACTGAACGAGTACACATTTTTGTTTAGGGCCCAGCTGAAGCCCGCCTCCGGGTACGGGATTTTTTCGCTGTGTTAAAGACCCAGGACAGTGACTGTTTTCTGTTCATTGGACATTTCCAATTTCCATTCTCAATTTTATATACCTTTTACCGACGTGTATATGTTATGGGATTTTCTTATTGCTGAAGGCCGTACATTTGTTTATAACTGCTAATTTAAGCCCCAGTCCCTCTAGACCACGATCGCACCACGCTCACCACGATAACGATCTGAAATAAATAAAAATCGTGGTGAGGTCGCGGTATGAGCGGCATGAAAATGTAAATTTTCGTTGCTTTCACGATGCTAAATACGTCCTCATTACGCTTCTACAACGATCCGCTACGATTATGCCACATTCTCACAGCGCTTATTCTGCGACCTCACTACGCTTATCAAGATCTGTCCACGCTCAACACGTTCTCACTACGACCGTACCACGAGTAATCCGATTGCAACACGATCTTACCACGCTTCTTCTGCGATTATAGCACGTTCTTACCACGATTATACCGCGATCTATTCTACGCTCTCAGCAATAACGTCAACATCGTGTTCCATATGAATACAGTTCCATTTCTTATTTTCTGATTAATACGTTTTCTCGAAAACAATAGTAATGCCACGAAAAATCTACTAGAACACGTGGGCGTTGTGTAGAGGCAGAAGGAGCTCTGATAGTAACGAATCTTGATCAAGTAGTTATGTCGGACCGACCAATTCGACGTAAATTAAAACCTATTGCTGGTCTATAAAGCTGAATTGACGATATTTTAGTGAACGATAGCAGAGATGACAGAGATATGTCAATAGATATAGGAAGATGTGGTATGAGTGCCAATGAAACAACTCTCCATCGCCAAGTAACTATTTTTAAAAGTAAACCATTATAGGCCAAGGAACGGCCTTCAACACGGAGCCTTGGCTCGCACCGAACAGCCAGCTATAAAGGGTCTCCAAAATTACTAGTGTTAAACCATACAAACGGGAAAATCAACGGTTTAATCTATATGAAAACGAGAAGCATGGTTGAGCCGTAAGACAAATTAAATGAACAAGAAGTCCCAATTACATACAGACAAACAAAACCTTGAGATATTTAATATATTTAATGTGAAAATTACAATGAGAATGATGATCGTAGTATGAGCGTATTCAGGTCGTAAGAAGAGCATGATGAGGACGGCAAGGTCGTGCTAGAATCGTACTATGGTCGTGAATAGCGTAGTATAGTCGTAGTGGAAGCGTAGTTTGGTCGCAGTGAGAACGTGATGGTCGTAGTGAGGTTGTAATAACGTCGCAATGAGATCGTAGCGCAGTTTCTCCAAATAGAATCACGCTTTCGCAACGCTCTCGCTACGATGGTACAGCGACCTTTGCGATCTTACTACGATCTTAGTGCGCTCTCACTACGCTTCTACTACGATCTGATTTCGCCACGACCGCACCACGATGGTTTTGAACATGTTCAAAGTTAGCCACGCTCATCACGACCTCACTACGACCGTGATACGACCTTACTGCGATCTACACGATCGTACTACGATCATCAAAATTTGCATTTTTTTTCACAGATCGTAGTGCGATCGTGGCCTAGTGGGACTGGGGGTTTACATCCACTTAATCATAACATACTAATTTTGCGAAATTTCAAATTTTTAAAACAAAAGACGAAACCTAACTGAATATAGCTGCCCTTCATTTTTTGTTGTGACGACAGAAAATTAGATATTCATAAACGGATCGATGCTAAATAACGATATGCACCGTATCAATATCAAACCTAATATAAAGGCATACAGCTGTGCTAATCCCTTTGAATATTTCTATTCACTATATGAGTAGTATACATACCTGCAGTACAGACATTTCTACGTATTGTTATATAGATCTAAGGTTTCCTTTTATTCACACTTTCGATTCATATACATTTCGTTTGAATTGGAATTTCACGAACAGCTTTTGTTTTATGATCGAAAAGTTACAAACAACGTATACATAAAAAGTTAAAAACTATATCCATATCTGCGTCTAATTCAAGAACCACGAAGAAATAACAGTATACATGGATCTTGACAGAAGTTTGAAAAAAATATACGATTGATAACTGTATATAAACAAATACTAGATAAATAAATTTAACACTCTGACTCTTACATACAATTACAAAACAAAACTACGATTTTGGGCAGTAAATAACAGTGCTAAAATTTAATCTTATTTTGACTTCAAATTACATCTAGTCAAAAGCTAACTCGGATGCCAAATAGAATGAAATTCAAAACAGTGTGGCTGTGGCCATTGATTGACACATTAAATTCATCCATTGACTTCACTGGGGTAAAGCTGATGACCGTAACTGCATTCACGGTCATCCCAAGATGTCGGATGAAAAATTAGGTCAGTTTCTGTATTGTCTGTTAAAGTGTTTCTATATCATTTTCTTTACAAATCATACATTGAAACGATGTAAATTTATAAAAGAATCACTCGAAAATCACTAATTACTTCCGAGAAATGTGCATGAAACGGGAAATTCGATTTGAAAAAATCGTTAAGATGACCGTAAATCATAATCAAAATATTTTCAAGATGACCGTAACATAAAACAAGGATGACCGTGATTGGTAAAAAGATGACCGTAACTTGTAAAGGATGACCGTAATTTGTAAAGACTGACTGTAATTTATATAGGACGACCGTAACTTTTATAGGATGACCATCAATTCTAAGAAATATCCGTATTGTATTCAAAGCTTTTTTGTTGAGTTTGTCGATCTCAATAGGGGCTCGGTTAGCGGATATAAATATGTTTCATAAATTTCTTTTTTTTAAACTATAATATAATTGGCCATATTTAGGATTTATAACAATGATAGTAAATTGCATATTTCTCGTAAACAATGAAATATTTATTGATATCGACGTTCAAATTTTAACACAAATTTACAGCGATACGACGAAAATTTGAAGAAACATGAATGTGTCCCTAGTACACGGATGCCTCATCTACACTATCATTTTCTATGTTTAGTGGACTATGAAAATGGGATAAAACTGTAATTTGGCATTAGAATTAAAAAGATCATTCCATAGGGAAAATGTGTACTAAGTTTCAATTTTATTTAACTTGAAGCTGGATAAACGGACAAACAAACAGACGAACGGACGAACGTACGCACAGACCAGAAAAACATAATGCCAATAAATGGAGCATTAATAATACATACGAATATTTGGTAATCGAGCCCATGTGTATGGGTCCAGAGGAAGCAGATTAAAATCTCAATTTGTCTTGATATATGCAGGCGGAAACACTTTTGTAATAGAACAAAAGAATCGAAGCTCTGTGTTTATCGAGAAAGCGATAAAAGTTAACTGTAATGTTTGATATAGTAACAAAATTTTAAAAAGTTAATAGAAACAAATAAAACGACAATTTTCTTATTTTAAAAACACCATTTGCATAAGTTTTCAATGTATCTATTACATAGTAATGCAAAACAATAAGATATCAAGTCGACGACATGGTTCTTATCGGGGTCTTTTATAGCTGACTATACGGTATGGGCGTTGCTCATTGTTGAAGGCCTTACGGTTACCTATAGTTGTTAATGTTTGTATCATTTTGGTCTTTTCTGGATAGCTGTCTCATTGGCAATAATACCACATCTTCTTTTTTATATATATTATCTATAAGTTGGATGTAGAAAATGCATAACCTCCGATTTTTTTTATCACGGACGGAGAACATATCAATCTTTCAGTTCAGAAATTTTCGTGTCTGCCCTTCCATTATGTGAATCAAGAAAAAATTCCCCAAAACAGGTAACGATTGTATCGAAAAGAAAACAATCGAGTGCACCTTTTTATGTTAGGGCATGTTTGGGGTGTATATTTTGTCTTTAAAACGTACAAAGCAAGAGTATTTTATATAGCATCTCGCTTCAGATTCTATCATTATTATATATCAAAGCAACAGGTTGACTTTATAACGTAAAAAAATGACAGTACGAAAAGATGAAATATATGGGTCAATTGAGATACCTATCTAATGAATCACAAAAACAGAGTAGGTGTGTTCGAATAGCTACTTTTTTTCTAAAAGTACTTGACGACAGTCTTTTAATTTGGATGATGAAAATGTGTGTGTGATAACTATGGTTATAATCTTCAACCACTGAAAATGTTTAGTCTGCCCTTCCACGAAATATTTAATTAGAATTTTTTTAAATGCTTAAGAATTTTCAAAAATTCCATCTGACATCCAAACAGACAATATTTTTAAGTTGAATCAATGCAGACAAGATCATTAACTAATGCTCATTAGCTAGTAGATACATTTGTATTTTAAAATATAACTGACATATAACGATCGATCGTAATGGTGCTATGTGGATAAATTTATCAGTTTTCAAGAGCAAAATTGGCAGAGCGTCATCCCTACAATGGCTTCCATTTCTACGACTGTGAGCATGAACTGGCGTAATGGGGAGATAATTTTGAAGAAGTAGAATCCTGACTGTATGAATTACATTTCTGTATATATACAAATTGACAACGTTCCGCCTTGTGATACGCTTTTCGTACAATACTATTTTAAGGATCTACTTTGCTGGAGCTCACCTTCACTAGTTTATTCGAATGATATTTTCAAAATATTTCTGTTATTTTATTTGCACGACAAAATGAAAGACGATATAATATCAATGGGTGTACATGCAATTTTTTGGCATTTTTAAAAATGTGTATTTATTATATGTCATTAAAATGAATCCCAGAAACCAAAAAAAAAATCTTTTGTCGAGCAGTTGAAGGCTGTGCACCGCATGTCTTTTGGCAAATTCATTTTAAAAATTGAACCCTCTACTGTAAAAAAGATACATATGGTAATCTTTGCATTTGAAGCACGTCTTATTTTCTTCTACCTATAGGATAAAACTTTGATATTAATATGTATATACCAACACGATTAATCATTTGATACAAAAAGATAGTTATATAAATACGGATATTTCTTAGAATTGAGGGTCATCCTTTAAAAGTTACGGTCATCATTTACAAATTACGGTCATCTTAAAAGCAGTTACGGTCAGCCTTGTTATGAATCGCTGATTCTGTTACGGTCATCTCGATTGTGATTTACGGTCATCTTGGCGATTTTTTCAAATCGAATTTCCCGTTTCATGCACATTTCTCAGAAGTAATTAGTGATTTCCGAGTGATTCTTTTATAAATTTACATCGTTTCAATGTATGATTTGTAAAGAAAATGATATAGAAACACTTTAACAGACAATACAGAAACTGACCTAATTTTTCATCCGACATCTTGGGATGACCGTGAATGCAGTTACGGTCATCAGCTTTACCCCAGTGGACTTGACCAATTTACGTGAACGTTTGTCTGTAACGACCACTGTTCACGACGTACCTACGATAGACATTTAAACTGTGGGGTCACCAAAGGTTTCTTAACGCCTTTAATTATAAAATAATTCGAAAAATTAATCAGGAATAACCTTTATGTTTTGATTTATTTTATATAATTGATATAAATCAAAACATCGTGTTATTTCTGATTAATTTTTTCGAATTACTTTATTAAGGTGTTGAGAACCTTTGGTGACCCCATAGTTTAAGTGTCTTTAAATAGTACACAGTGAGCAATGGTCGTTACAGACAAACGTTCACGTAAATTGTCCCAGTCAATGGATGAATTTGATGTATCAATCAATGGCCACAGCCACACTGTTTTGAATTTCATTCTAAAGTGATGAAAAGCTTTCAAGGAAAGCATGTATGATAATACAGTCGTAAGAACTTAGTTGTTGTTTGGTGTATTGATTTATTCTGACTATTATTTTTATTTGTTTGTTTGTTTCAGAACTCTTCTTCATGCTTCTCCTGTTGTTACCGGGAAGTGGCGACATGGTCGACACTGTTATTCCACCAGTCCCAACACCGACGAAATAAGCAAAGAATTGGATGCACAGACTCGGAGACAATCTTTGTCAGATTGATGTTTAATTTTGAAATGCAACATTTGGTTAAACTTTACTTTATGACTATTTTGCTTTGAAATGTTAACTAACTTGATGCTAGTCGAGTATACACACTTATCCCCTTGTTATTTCATAAGATTTAAGGGAATTAAACTAGGGCTAAAATACAGCTATGACGTAAACTGTTAAACCAAGTGCTGCATATTTCTCAACTCATATTTCTGGTATAAAGAGTTATTTGTATATTGTTTATATTGTTTTATCCTGACGTTTTTCCTTTATGATATTTCCCTCTTAAAAATTGTAAGCCGAACAAAAAAGTTTGAAATTACAAAATAGAGCATTAACACTTTTAAAACGAAAACACACAAAAAACACGGCAAAACAACAACAACATAAAAACAAACAACAGTCTAGAGAATTAGTATCACGACCCAACCGACTAATTCCATGTGATCAGGAAAGGATAAGGAGATCCTTTAAAGTTTTGGCACCGTTGCGTTGCTGATGGTACTACACATTCTATGGTTATTAATTCTCATTGAGGAAACGAGGACTTGATGGTGGCTACGACCATTAAAAAACGTACAGCAAAAAAAAAAAAAAAATATTAGAAAAAGAAAGATTAATATGTAAATGTTGCACCAATATCTTTAATACTTTTTGTATTACTTGCTAGTTTCTACAACTGACAACGATTTTCTTTTACAAAAAAATTGGATAAAAAATCATCTATACCATTTTACTTTCCTAATCACAAAACAATACAACAAAATACACATCCGATTAGGGACCAATATAAAAATTGAGAAATTTCAAAACACGGAGACGCTTGTAAAATCGGAGTTTTCATCAGCCCAGTAGTCGGCACTTCTATGTTGACATGAATTATCATATATGCCACTGTCGTTATTATGAATTAACTGATAACAAAACGGACATTTTCGAAATACTAAGGATTTTCTAACCCATGATTAGCTTACCTAAGCTGTATTTTGGAAAAAAAAAAATTCCGTCCATCTTCACATCAGTTCTCAACTTTTAACATTCTAGATGTCTTTTGTTTTTTTAGTCGCTTGTTATTATATAGAGAATAATACATGGCAAAATCCGTATCATATGTCGTATCATCCCGAGACATCAATATCAGCCCAAGGGCCTTTAGGCCCGAGGGATGATATTGGTCGAGGGTGATATGGCATGTGATACGGATTTTGCCATGTATTATACACTTTATCATATATTTCAACAGAAGAGTATTATATTATATGAACTGTTTTCTGATCCATAGCACTAGGTTACCTTCAGTTCTACTTTTGTCTTGTTTCAAAGGCCTTAAAAGAACTGCTCAATTACTTATCCGAAGCACCTGGGTTACCTTACAATTTGCGTGCTGTTGTTTTAAAAATATTTTGTTTATTATTGTATTAATTTGTGTGTTTTGTATTTTTCATAGTTGCATTTAGTGTGCCAAAAAATATGAAAACTTGACGTTCGTGACGTCACATATAATATGAAAACTCGACGTTCGTGACGTCACATACCAAACAATGACGTCATTCAAAAAATTTACCTATTTTGATGAAAATTTTTCTTAAGCAAAAACAAAACCAAAACTGACTTTTATTATGTAAAAAAAAAAAAAAAAAAAAAAAGTAGGGGTGTGATAAAGGGTAGGGGTGTGATAAAGGGTATGCGATAAAGGGTAGGGGTGTGATAAAGGGTATGCGATAAAGGGTGCGCATCAAAGTTGCGCGATATGGATTAAACAGCAGGCTATTTATCACATATGCAAAACTACTGTATTTATTACTAAACATATGATAAATAGACAATAACTGTTTAGTGTCTTTAAATATCAGCTGTATTTGTACGAGGCTAGGAAACAAGGTGTATGCGAGCTTTTAGCGAGCTATTACACCTGTTTCGAGCCGAGTACAAATACAGCTGATATTTAAAGACACTATAAACAGTTATTGTCTTTATCCTGCAATTAATTCTGTATATTATTTGTGTTTTGAAAGACACAAAAACACATATTTTGCATTTATTTTCGATTTGAAATCCCTTGAGGCCCGTGTAGTAATACGATATGTAGTAATCACACATTCAGCAGAAGACGGGTTCGCAAAAAAAAAGAATCTCGAATGGTCAACAATAATACATCGCTCAAGGTGAATAATTATTTATTTTAACATAACAACTAATTTCAACAGTAAAAACAAATAACAAAACATTGTTCAATTTGAGACAGGAGTGTACGAGTTGTCCTACGCTTCAAACTCGACATTCACTAAAAATGCATGCTGAAATTGACATGGTTGTTTTTGTTACACAATCATACACATTCAAGTTTTGAAATCGGTAGTTGTCATCGTAGAAAACTCAAAAGACTGCTGTTCATGTGTGTATGTTATCAGAAAATTGGTGTGATTCTTATTGATCTAATTTTAAAAGAAATGTTTGAAAACAAACAGAACGTATAAAAGTAATCGTTAATTCGCAATTGATACGTCATTGGAATGCGACTCCAATACACATTCTGAGGTCACGTAGGTTCATACAATACTCAGTCCGGCAGTGGGCGGAGCTTTAAAGCGATATCTGTATAGTATACAGATACAGCATAGCGATATCTGTAGGGCTGTATCTGTATAGTAGGACACCCAATTGCAGGATAAATCAATTTATCCTGCAATTGGGTGTTCTACTATACAGATACAGCCCTACAGATATCGCTATGCTGTATCTGTATACTATACAGATATCGCTTAAAAGCTCCGCCCACTGCCGGACTGAGTATTGTTTGAACCTGTGTGACCTCAGAATGTGTATTCCAGTTGCATTCCAATGACGATGACAATTGTCGATTTCAAAACTTGAATGTGTATGATTGTGTTACAAAATCAACCATGTCAATTTCAGCATGCATGTTTAGTGAATGTCAAGTCTGAAGCGTAGGACAACTCGTACACTTCTGTTTCAAATTGGACAATGTTTTGTTATTTGTTTTTACTGTTGAAATTAGTTGTTATGTTAAAATAGATAATTATTCACCTTGAGCGATGTATTATTGTTGACCATTCGAGATTCTTTTTTGCGAACCCGTCTTCAGCGTAATGTGTGATATTGATATCACTACGCGGGCCTCAAGGGATTACAAATCGAAAATAAATGCTAAATATGTTAGTTTTTGTGTCTTTAAAAACACAAACAATATACAGAATTAATTGCAGGATAAAGACAATAACTGTTTAGTGTCTTTAAATATCAGCTGTATTTGTACTCGGCTCGAAACAGATGTAGTAGCTCGCTAAAAGCTCGCATACACCTTGTTTCCTAGCCTCGTACAAATACAGCTGATATTTAAAGACACTAAACAGTTATTGTCTATGTATTACGTAACATTTTTCATTCATGTTGCTCTACTTTTCAATACCAAACTACTTGTATGTCATTCGATATACACGCCTTTTTGAAATTACACTTAAAATAACTTGTCGGATCGGTTCTCATATGTTGTGATTTTAATTCGATTGGCTAGAATTGAAGTATAGGTTTCAAGACCCAAATCAACAAATATTGCTTCATGTTGAGATAGATTAAACTTGTAACTTCCTACAACTGTATTTTTGAAACTTGCATGCACAGTAAATTGTAAACTTTTGTCGTAAATCAACACGCATATTTGTTAATGTAAATACATGGGAGTTTAAAACGGAAAAAAAGACCAGGAGAAACAAAATGACACTTCGACGCACACAGTACTTATAATAGTGTGGTCTGATCGAACACTTGCACAACATTGGAACAAATTGTCTAAAAGACTTAGATGCAAAAGACAACTACCAATGAACATGCTTTCCGTGTTTCTAAGTATAATGTTGTGCCATAGCATAAACCAGAAATATATGTAAACAGATTTTAGCCAGGTTTTTGATGTGCGTTTGATGGGTAGCTTAACAAAGGTGTGTTGGTTCGTACTGAACACGGGTTTGTTTAAACTCACCACATATTGTGTTTGTACCAAGTCGGGGCTTTTTGACTCTGTTTTTGTAAGTCTCTGATGATTGGGGGTTGGAGTTGTCTACTGTATTGTCGTATTTGTTGGTTGTGATTGTTAATCTTTTCAATGTATAACAAATCTGACAACATTTTTCACACTCAGATTTATTTGAAACAGACAATATGAAAATTATCAACGCCAGGTTAACTATTTATGAAATGTTGTACAAGAATGCACCGCCGTTGAAACATGCCACTAGTAAATTGTTTTGGTTTGGATCAAAATGAACACTGTAGGGACAAACTATTCCATCCTTTTCTTCCAGAATTTTTCGCGCGTGTTTACCGTCCGATGTAATTAAAACAACAGAATTATTTCCATTTGAAATAACATACACGTTTTCGTATTTGTCAACGGTAATGCCAAGAGGTACGTTGACCATAGATTGGTCAAGGTATTGCCATTCTTTGTCTCCATTCATTCTGTAACAAGTAACTGTATTGTTGGCATGGTGTGTCACAAATATTTTGTCTGAAGTCGTTGTAACGTAAGTCTGGCAATTTATTGGTACTTCTGGAATTAAGACAGACACCTCATTGTCACGCAAATCTACTGTCTTCAATTCATTTGAACGAGCACCACACATCAATGTATTCCCTCTGTGTGTTATCCCACCACAAAAGTCACCGCTCATACATGTTTTGATAGTTCCTGTATTTATATCAATAACATGAATATCATTCTGTAACCATGTAGTCACCGCAACCGTGTTATCGTCCAGAGACGTAACATCATACAGATTAACAGACGGAAGTGAAATTTCACGTCTTAAATTTCCCATACTATTCATTATCAACAGGCGGTTTCCCTCAGAATAATCCGCGAAAACCATATCGCCATTCTGACAAAAGGTGTTTCCTGTGATACCTGATTTACAAGGAACTTTGAATTGTCTGATCTTAGTCACCTGAATGTCTCCAATAGATTTATTGGCCATACTTGTAAGTAACAGAATCTGTGCCTGTTTATCTTTTTCTGTTGTAAGTACTGCAGAAGAGGCGCTAACATGTGTTGAAATCGACCCAAACGACTTTATTGCTGGAATGTGCATGATATTGTCACTGATGCTGCATTTCAAGTTCAAACATTTCAAACTATTGCTGTCAATCAGAATGGATTGTAGGTACTTTTCCTCCAACATAGCACGTTCTTCTAACTTTTTACTCGCTAGAAATGTTTGAAGGTCAGTTGCATGGTTTTTCATGGCAACTATATTGTTTTGAAGATCCCGAACAGTTGTTATTTTGTCTGCAAGTTGATTCAGTAGGGTCTCAATCTGTGTTTCTATTTTTCGCTCCTCGGAGAGCAGGTCGCGTATAATCTGTTGTTCAAGCTCGTCTAGATGGGTGTTTATTTTATCTCTTACTTGTTTGATTTCGGCATGGAATCCCTGTCGTTGTTCCTTAATCTTTGCAAGATTTCCCTTTCGATCAATAATGATAGTATTGATATTTGTTGCTAAGTCTTTATAGGTTTTTTCAAGATTATCAATCAGCACTGAGGTTTTCGATGATTTAACGATTTCATCAAGATCTAACAAACTTACACATTTTCGATGTTCTGTAGAAATGCAGGTTGGACAGCATAATTTTTCATGGTGTGGACAGTAGTTTTGAAATTTTTTCTCATGATCTTGACAATGGTGTCCAATTGATAAAATGTCGTGTGGTAATTTTTTGTAGTCTTCTGTAGGAATAACTCCATGTTTTCGTGTACCTTTCGATATACTATGGTGCTTTTCACAATCATAACACAGACCTTCATCACATTCAGGACACCAATGATCTGCACATTTGGTAATATGTTGGGCATCACAGATACCACATAAAATGTTTGTTGATGAAGCCATCTGAAATGAAATAAAAAATTGATGATTTCCCTGTATGTATTTCATACGTTCATTTATCGAAATTGTTACCTGAATAAATCATTATTCAGTAAAATGGCACTGTATAGAAAAAACTTGCTGAAGGGATATACAAATTCGTATATGAATTAATGCATGGGGCGCTAACTTTTACGACTTACAATCAGGTAAATTCATACAATTAGTGCAAACAAATCATATAAGAAACCAGGCTTATAATTTTGTAATACAGACAAGCGTTTTGTCAACTAAAGACTCATAAGGGACGCTCGAATAAAATATATAAAAGGCCAATAAAAGCACTAAGTTCAAGAACATTGAGGGTAACACTAACAAATTCAGAAAGATTTTCCCAAATGCAGCGAATGTAATCTATTCCTAGAGTAGGAAGTCCTTATAATTAGTATTTCGAACACTTTATAGTTTTGTAAACAATCCATTATAAATATGATAATATCAATGAAAATTTATGTCAACACAAAACTGATGACTACCGAGGTAGTCATATCATCGGGGAGGAAAGATTCATCTATCTACTGACAAAATATCAAGACAAAACGTATATGTGTTGTTTTTTTTTGTCTTAGAACTTACTTTGAACATCATAATAAGATCCAAAGTCATGTTACTTAAAGCCTATAATAAGGTAATATTAGTTAAATAAAAGTAACAATGTTTAATGTTTCATTATGATGATAGATGATTCTAACTGTAAGGCCATTGACAACGTCTTTACAACACCAATTTGTGTATGACGTTATAGGATTGAAATAACCGAGTGTATTACACATGTGAAATTATCGGTTTTTATTTCAGTTGAAAACCATAGTAATTCATTGCGACTATTGTAATAATGCAGAATAGTGACGTACTTAGAATGTCAAAATAACAGATATGTTAAATACATCAATACTGTACAATAATCTGTTTACTTTTAAGGACGAAAATATGTTGATTGCAACTTAAAATTCAAGGAGTTCTCATAATATTCCCATTTTAACTTCTATTTGAATAATGATTAGTTTTCTGACAGTTCATTAACAGTTGTCTCGATTCCCCTTAAATACTAATTTTTTATTATCTTGTCCAAAAACTCAGTCAATGACTAGGAAGAATATTTTCTTTTTATATTATTATTATGGCAAAATAATCAAACGATCTTACCTGTATCAAAGTTAGGACCTTGACATCTGTTTGCAATGCGTTTGATGTGTTAATTTGAGATTTTGATTACGCCATTTGAAAAGGGTCTTTTCATTTTGTACTTTCCTTGTTTTCGGTGTATTAGTTGTTTTACTGTTAGAGTGTAATCAACGACACGATAGCAGGGAGGACGAATCTCCGTCAAAATAGATAAACAGTTTCATTGAACATGTTGAATGACTGAAATTAGGTAATTCACGAATGGATATGTCGACAAAAAGCTTAACAGTTGTTATGTTTCTGTTAACCAGACTTGAAAATACAATGTTCTTTTCTAATTATACTAAATAGATTTATGACAGTTTTACCGTCCATACAAATGAGGAATTTATAAAGATTTCATTCGTTCTTCTTACAAAATTGATGTTAAATAATCGAGGCACTACGGTCATTACAGAACAAAACATTGTGAATGCAACACCAAACTCAAGTAGGTTTCATAAACATTCCGATTTTAACTTTCTGTTTGAAAAATGGTTTGATGACAACTCATCAACAGTTGTCTCGCTTCCACTTGAATTCTAACTATTAATTATTTTGACCAATATTTGATAGATTCAGTAAAATAAGTAGGAAGAATCTTGTCTTTTTACTATAATTAGAGCAAAATACAACACAATATTACCTGTATAATGTGTTCTTCTCTCTGTAGTAAAGTTCACCTGCTTAAGCTAAATATAGAATGATATATCACAGTCCAACTCTAAGTATGGAAGGTTATTACAGACATAATAAATTTAGTTATCAGACTCTGATTTTATTTATTGATGTGAAATGTTTTCGTTCAACTCACATCTTGCTGTTGATATGTTGCCTTCTTTATTTATTACACACTTCATTTATTTCCGGAGCACATAATCAAGTGCATTTTCATTTCATAAGTTGGATTATCAATGCTAAATCACTAGTTTATTGTGAAGTATTGTACACATTCAGAATGTTCAGGTTTATGTCTTTTTTCCCTTTTTTGTCATGATAATGCACGCTTTTTTTTCGACTTACAATTTTCATTGCCTCTTTGGTATCTTATTCCTTGCTTTTTTATGCAGATACAATTGTACTGTATATGATATATCATCAGGGGGATAGTACTATATTTTTCAAGTATTAACCCAGGCCTATAATTATGGATAGGGATTAATACAAGTGCAGTTTATCGCTGCCTTTATCGTGCGAAATTAATAAACTTCTATTTAAACAAGTCAAAGGTGGTATAAGTAAGACATTGGTGGAATAAGCAATTTCTGGTTCGATACCGTTTTAAAACCAAAAAAAAACAACAACACACTATTACGCAAGTCAATCTATCACCATGGGGACCTCGTATTTGATACGTTGTTTTTTTTAAGCAACAACGAAAAGACTTAACCAATAACAACTAATAACAAACTTTGTATCTATCTAATGAGTTAAGCCAACCCAGGGTTAAAGGAATGGAGGTTCTTACCATATGTCGCCATGCAAATGCATTGATAGTAAAAAGAAAGTGGGTTTCAACCCCGAACCCCCTAAATCCACCACTACTACTGTCCCGGATACGGGCAGGGTTGGTGCTTTCAAACGAGTTTCCCCGCCTGTTCCAAGTCGGGATCCTGTAATTCAGTGGATTATCGTTTTTTTGCGTTATAACATATTTGATTTCGTTCATTGTTTTGCACATTAAATGAGCCTTAAGCCTTCTCGTTTGTATTGTTATACATCTGTCATTTCTTAGCCTTTTGTATCTGACTATTCGATATGGGCTTGGCTCTTGACGACCATACAAGAACCTCGTCGTCGTTCAAAACCTCCCACACTGTCAGTTTTGCTCATTGTTCAAGGCCTTACGGTGATCTAAAGTTGTTAAATATTCTGTCATTTTTCTTGTTGAGAGTTGTTTCATGAGCAAAAAGAGGGACGAAAGATACCAGAGGGAGAGTCAAACTCATAGATAAAAAATAAACTGACAACGCCATGGCTGAAATTAAAAGACAAACAGACAAATAACAGTAAAGAACACACAACATAGAAAACTAAAGACTAAGCAACACGAACCCCACCAAAAACTGGGGGTGATCTCAGGTGCCCCGGAAGGGTAAGCAGATCCTGCTTCACATGTGGCACCCGTCGTGTATACCCATTCTTTTTATTTGATTTCAATAGGATGTTTTTCTTACTATTCTTATTTATCCATTCATTTGGTTTTTACAAGTGATTCCAAATACTTCCCTATCACCATGGCAAAAATGAACATAACATTGAATGCCATTGCATAAGGTTTTAGCTGCATATATACTAGTCAACAAAAGAAACGATACACGACTTTTTTTCAAATGAAAGATGAGGTTTTCTGTTTATAGGACCAAAATTGAAGGTAGTAATATGTAATGACCATTGACATATAAATCCGTTTAAAAAAATAAATATTTGCTTTCATGTCGTCATTTGGCGACATTTTTTGTTGACAAAATTTTAAAAACAGAAGTTTCAACTAATAATGTCAACCTATGAGTTAAAGATAAAGACAATGTTTGCCATCAATTCTTTTTTAAAAATCGTAGTTTCTTTTTTTATTTGTAAAGCAAAGTTCGGCCCCAAAAGAAATCGTTAAAAAGTAAACATTATCAATTGATTTATCATTGATAGTATGTTTAAAGTGAAATTAAAAAAAACCGTTAACGATCTTAAAACTAATCCGTAAGGTTCCAAATTAACAGTGTGTTGTTTTCCTGTATAAAACATTGATTTGAGACGAAAACATTTGTTTTCTTATATTATTTTTTTTTTTGAGATTTCAAAAAAACACTTTTTATACCAAAAATTAAAAAAAAAACAATATTTCAACCCAATAGTTACAATATGAACTTGATTAGCATATTGAATACTTTAAAACAAATTTGAAAATTCATTTGGTAATTAGGACATTGGTGTGTGTCGATTTTGTGTCGAACTTTCCGCAAAAATAATTTGCACCCTATGATTGTTTACACGGAATTTAGTTACTTTTCGACAGGGTTTGATTTCATTATAATATGCACATACATTGCAAATGAAAGCTTTTTAAAATAGTTTATCTCATTTTGTTTTAGTTTTAATACTTTTTAATAAATTGTATTCTAAAGTCGTGTATTGTTTCTTTTTTTGACTAGTGTACAAGGAAAGTGATGTAACGAAAGTGTAATTGCCCATAAATTAGCATTTTCGAAAACAAGGAAGTAAATGTTCAATCAAGAAAAGAAAAAAGGTTTCAAGTTCTGAAATAAACCCGAAATTGACAAACATTGTAAATGCTTAAATAGGTTGGTCTGAGTGTTGTTTGATATCAAATGACTTCCCTGAAAAAACTTTAAAAACAATTGTAACATAAATCAAAACATGTCAATATTTTTTACAACCAAATGTAACACTGCGAATTGTTTAATCTATCCTCTAATAGTTGATTGGTTTTCCTGTCCACTTTTTTAATTTGTAACCCGGATTTATATTCTTTCTATTTATGACTTTTGAACGATGGTTTGCTACTGTTGCCTTTATCAATCTAGTATCACACGCATTATTCATAACAGCATATCTTTCAAACATTTTACCAATTTCATTTTCATCTTATTTATCACTATTTTACTTGTCGCGTTTGGGCTTTTTATTGACAGATATTGTCTTTCACTGCTGTCATTATCTAACTGAAACTGTATTTTGTCATTAGTATGGTATAGACAAAAACCACTCTAATTTTTGGAGGTTTCACTGCTTGCATGTTTGAGCCAGTGGTAGTTAAAATGTGCTTTGTTATTAAATACAATATCAGTATTTAGTTCAAATATATAATCTTAAATTCTATCTTATTCATTCTTATGTGACGTCATTTTTCATTTTTTGATGCTCTGTTTTACTAATTCAAATGACGTCATTTTTTCGTCATTTTTCAGTTTCAAATAGGACGTCACTTGGCGTAGAGGTTTAAACGTATTCGGATGTGTCTACTTTTGTGTTTCAAATGTCTGGTTATGTAAATGTATTTCACCTACGGGTGCGGGAATTCTCGCTACATTGAAGACCCATTGGTTGCCTTCGGCTGTTGTTTGCTCTATGGTCGGGTGGTTGTCGCTTTGACATATTCACCATTTCCTTTCTCAATTTTATTCAGTTGTTTCCTGTAATTAGTTAATACTTCAGCTTTATCATGTACATCTTTTGAATATTCATTTTATTAAATTTACTGTTTGCAAAAGTATAAATTACTCTAAATTATAGGGATTTTCTGGTAACTTAACAGAAAACCCTTGCCGTTTTTGGCAGAACCTTTTTGATCTTTTGGTCCTCGATGCTGTTCAACTTTGTACTCGTTTCGGCTTTCAAACTTTTGTATCTGTGCGTCACACATAGGTCTTGTGTGGACAAAATACACTTCTGGCGTATTAAAATTTTGAACTTGTTGCCTTTTGTTGGCTGTTGTTCGTGTGATTCTTTGTCAATTGTGTTCTCCAATTTATTTATATTGTAGTCCTGTGTTGTCATTTTGATGTTGTATTTCACATGGCCATAAAAGTGCGAGGTTTGGCATGCCACAAAACCAGGTTCAACCCACCATTTTTTCCTTTAAAAATGCCCTGTACCAAGTCAGGAATATGGTCATTGTTATATTATAGTTCGTTTCTGTGTGTATTACATTATAACGTTGTGTCGTTTGTTTTCTCTTATTTTTGAGTGTAAATTCACATTGCGATAAGACGTGTCACGGTACTTGTCTATCCCAAATTCATGTATTTGGTTTTGATGTTATATATATATGTTATATTTGTTATTCTCGTGGGATTTTGTCTATGTGTGTTACATTTTAGTGTTATGTCGTTGTTCTCCTCTTATATTTAATGCGTTTCCCTCGGTTTTAGTTTGTTATCCCGATTTTGTTTTTTGTCCATGGATTTATGAGTTTTGAACAGCGGTATACTACTGTTGCCTTTATTCATGGGTATATTCAGTGATCACTTACATTTAGTCTATCCAAGTGAACTTGAAATTAAAGATACTACCGACACATATAAATCTACTTCATATTTAGATCTTTTTCTCGAAATGACTACTGATGGTAGGTTAAATACCAAAATTCATGACAAACGCGAGGATTTTAATTTTCCGATAGTCATCTTTCCATTTCTGTGGAGCAACATCCCAGCGGTACCAGCATATGGAATATATGTGTCTCCATTGATTGGTTACTCTAGAGCTAGCTCTTAGTACGTTGATTTTGTTGAACGAGGAATACTGCTTTCTCAAAAGTTGATAAGACAGGGCTATGAATTAATCAAATTAAGGTCATCACTCAAGAAATTTTACGGTCGCCATCATGAGCTGATTGGTCATAATGACAAAAGTGTGTCAGAAATCATATTTGATATCAGTCATAATAACCTTCCATCATTACCGGACTGAACAAAGAAATAACACGACAGGTGCCGTATACGGTGCAGGAAATGCTTACCCTTCCGGAACACATGATTTCACTCCCGGTCTTTAGTGGAGTTCGTTTTGTTTCTTATTTATTATTCATAACTGTTGATGTAAATGTTTTTTGGTTTTACGAGTCTTTGTTTACTCCTTGGTTTTGATTGTTAATGACTTTTGTATGCTTAAACTTATGTCTTTTTTATACATAAGTTTGTTGTATCTGACAGAGCATTGTGTTTTTAAAATTAAATATCTTTTCATTGATACACAACTGCCTAATCGCTACGATTTATTTACTTGTTGGCGTTTAAGAGCTTGAGATATTGTAAAGACATTTGACTATGGTTTAAAACCGTGTTTTGAGCCCTGCTAATAAATGTTCTACATCAATAGTTTATACATTTTAATCGCTAGACGTACTGGATACAAATACATTGAATTCTAATACTCCCGTACATTGTCCTTATCCTTCAAATATACTACTTATAAAGAATTAGAAAACATCGACTTGTAGCTATTTTGGGAACTATCCCCTTGTCATATTGTCCTTCAACTTTCTGATTGTTTAGGTGAAGGATTGTTTCTTACAGAAACCCAAATGTCAATCAAGTAATATCATGTATTTTCATCTGATTTTAAGCATACTTCCTCAATAATAAAAACAAACTGACATTTGAAGAAGTGATGTAACATGTGTAACTTTTTGTCTGCTTTTAGTATCTACTTATAGTCTGCGAATTGCACACAAGTAGGTCCTGTCCACACAATATTTCTACGCGATTAAATCTTTATCGAGAATAAAATATCGATATACATTGAGACAGGAACCTAACAATTTTGAAATTCAAATCTGATCTAAAGAGCAATATATAGTCCCCAGCAATACACTTTTAGTGCTCTGGCAGAACTTACATTTACTGGACAAATGATGTTTAAAGTCGGTAAAAGTTATAATGAAAAGGCATTAAAAAAATGCAAGCAGTGATAGGGTTAAGAACATCTTGCGACATTTTACTCGAAAAAAAAGAATACATTCCAGACGCTAACATTATTTTTACTTAACGCAATGTCTAATAAAAAAAAGTTAAGTTACAATTCAGATGATCATATGTATTTCCATTCCATTGTCAATACAATAAATGTCATTTAGATAACGACGTACCAAATTACTTTGAAAACTTGCCATTTAAAACAGAAATTGAATCAATTGTGTGTACTATTTCTGAAAGCATTGTTATTTTTGTGTAAGCTACTTTCTTCCTTTTTATACTTTTTTGTATCAGTGTTCACCAAGTTAACTAGTTACATCAAGTTTGAACGTGTTTATTTCCAACTGTGAAAGTACTTTTATTATTGGGGAACTAATTTTCGTGGTTTTTGTGGATGGCTTTATGCTAGAATTTAAAGTCATATGAAACAGAAAATAAAAAAAAAATAGGCATATGTTTTTTATAACTAAATGGATAGTATTCATTATAAAACTTATGAATATATAATTTTTTAAAGAAAATTCTATAACTTTTCATATTTAGAAGAAGTTTACTTTTTTTAATTGCTTGCTTCCTGAAAGCAATTAGCCGAAATATTCCAGTATGGAAATGACCTAAGAGCGACTCTTCTCGTAGAATTCCGGTGATCGCAATACGCATGGATCTGTCATTGAAATAAACTATTATCTGGTTGTACATGTTATACACGTTCTCAATATCCATGCTTCGTTGTTGATTGTTTACTATAAGGTGACAACCGGTAAACTACGGCTCCAAAACACGGCAATTAATTAGCCTCTATATTGGTTAAATCATAACAGACAGAGACAAAACAATTGTCGATTGTACGATATATTTGCGAAAGAAATGATAAAATCGTGCATAGAAGACTAAGTTTATGATATATACATGTACTGGTTTAAGAATTGGATAACAATTATTTTCACCAGTCACTCGTTTCATATGACTTATGTGTCCAACTAAATCACACAACAGTGGTCAAAATCAAGACATTGAAAGAAGCCCATGTAGGTTTGATTACTGATATGATCAAGAGAATATATTAAATATCGACAAATCTGAGAAAACTATAATAGTAGTCACAGGGCAAATACACTATGAACTACAACTGCAGGCAGGATAATACCCATTTAATCTTTGAAAACCTAAACGGTACAACTTTTGATCTTTAAATTCTCTTAAAAGATATTTTTGATCGATGAAAGTCAGATTTCCTGTATAGATTTGCTATGCAAAAGTGAACATTTTATATCCTCATAGATCTCGTACGTATGGGAAATATCAATTTCATGCTAAGCTTGCTTTTGAATTATTTAACAATTCAAGATACGTTTATAACATTTGTTTATGATACTGTTTTCTTTAGGCGACATGTTTATGACCTAATTAATTTGTTGATCACTCTATCTCGGGTTAGTTAATGTGATCACTCTATATCGGGCTAGTTATTGTGATCACTCTATCTCGGATTAGTTATTGTGATCACTCTATCTCGGGTTAGTTATTGTGATACCCTATCTCGGGCTAGTTATTGTAATCACTCTATCTCGGGTTAGTTATCGTGATGACTCTATCTCGGTTTAGTTATTGTGATCACTCTATCTCGGGTTAGTTATTGTGATCACTCTATCTCGGATTAGTTGTTGTGATCACTCTATCTCGGATTAGTCACTGTTATCATTTTTTCTCGGATTAGATATTATGATCACTCTATCTCGGGTTAGTTGTTGTGATCACTCTATCTCGGGTTAGTTATTGTGATCACTCTATCTCGGATTAGTTATTGAGATCACTCTATCTCTGGTTAGTTATTGTGATCATTCTATCTCGGATTAGTAATTGTGATCACTCTATCTCGGATTAATTAGTGTGATCACTACGATTTACACGGGCCAATGTTACGTTGCAATTTCCTTCAATCCTGACACCTTCGTTTTCAATGGATTCAATTTTTCATTTTTTTTTTGAAAATTAAAATCCACAAATTCAAAAACCCACGAACATGTAATGTTGCTCAAACCACGACAATTGATACCCACGAATTATAGTTTTTGCACAGTATAAACAAATATTGGAGCAATAATAAAGAAAATGGCTTTTAAGATTGACAAAATATTTTAGATATAACTTTGATTACTCGGGAGCTTGTTGTCTATGAAATGTAATGGCGTCTGACAGAATTCAACAAATTAAAGTTCAATGTTTTATCAAAAAGGGTGACGTATCAAAACCCGTGGAAGATTACCGGTATGAAAACATTCACACTTAATAACAAATTAATCAACTATGGGAATTTTTCTGAACAAAAACAGAAGTATATGCGCCAAATTTGTAACCCGTATCTGTCCAATATACCTTTTTTTTATATAGCATGCAACATTAACGAAAAAAGTCGACTTTACAAAGGGAAATCAAAACTTTAGTTTCTTATGAAGGTTAACGTATTTAGTTCACATGAATAACACATTTAAAGTAATAATCTTTTTTGAAAAACCATTTTGTATAAGGAGTTTGGCACAAATTATCAGAGATTTCCCTAAAAAGATAAGACTATCTAAATAATTAAGAAATGACCATTATAATAATATGTCATCTAGTTGAAGGGTTACAGGTCAAATTTAACTGTGAGCAGACAAATCCTGTATATTTCGTATTTAACAATCTACACACATTCGTACCGCATCTATTTGAACTATGGTTTAATTTATAAAATACGATGCTATGTTGTTAGGTTTGTAGACAGGGGAATAACTGCCTATTTGAAGTAAAAAGTTCCCGCTTACGAAAGTAGAGGGATTTGGTTTTTCGGCCTGTATTACAGTTAGTAGATCTCTTGTATTAGGTTTAAACTATGTTAATCTTTTAGTTTTGGGTATTTTCAGAGAAAATTGTGGTCACACCAATTTTAATCTTAAACGTGGAGGTTCGTTGGAAGTTATTAACTATATGAAGTACAACACAAAACCCTGAAGAAGATTTGGAGATTATTTCGGTTAAGTGGCATGGAATTGAATACTAAGCGCAAACTATCAGGTTCAAACGCCATTTTAATAGAACCTTAAATAGTATAATTATAAATTATACCATCATTCATATAAATTCAACATATCTATAAAATATGTATTATTATGATTGGGCTTTACTCATTACATATACCTTATAAAAGGTTAAATATAATTGCGTATTCAAATCTAGCGACGTTAAAAAAAAAATACATGTAAATAAAAAAGACATTGTAACTTATGAGATATATTATAACAATGTGTTTCCTTCAATCGAAATCAAGTAAAAAACATATATTATAGAATACAAATATGCTTGGAAATTCATAGTGTTGCTACAATATAAAACTACCACTACCACTAAACAATCCAGTAGCATCCGATTTTTGTTATACTTGGGAACAGTATTCAACCAAGACTAATGCAAGGTATTCGCTAAACCTCTATTGCGTTTTGTGTTTTACCTTATCTAACCGGAAAACTTAATGATTTCGCACTTTCACATATCAATGTTAGCTGAACAAACAGACGGAACCCATGCCAGAGAATTTAGCATCCCGAAGCATAAAAGAATTGGAATATAACAATAATTTTTCCAGCAATTGTTTTCGCAAATTATGAGCAATAAATTAGAGTATAATGTTGTGCTTTGATATATGGATCAAATACAAAAATATTTTTTATCTCACTACAGATATCCCTACCTGGTAGAACAAAAGGTGTCGGCATTGACGAAATTAAGCATCTAATCATAAGAAATGTTGTACAAGAAAGCATCGCCGTTGTGACAAGTTACCAGTAAATTATTTTGATTTTGATCAAAATTAACACTATAAGGACCATCATTCTTCAGAATTGTTCTTGCTTTTTTACCGTCTGATGTTATTAAAACAACAGAATCATTCCCGTAACAAGCTACATACACGTTTTTGTATTTATCAACGGTAACACCTAGAGGTATTTCAACTATCGATTGATCTGTGTATTGCCAAACTCTTTCACCATTCATTTTGCAACATGTAACTGTATTGTTAGAAGAGTTGGTTACAAATATATTGTCTGAGGACGTTGCAAGATAAGGCTCGGAGTCAATTGCAATGTCTGAAACCAATGAAGATATACTATTGTTTCGCAGATCTATTGCTTTTACTTCGTTTGACTGAGCCCCACATAATAATGTATTCTGTATGCGTGTTAGATCACCACAAAAATCACCTCTTATATGTGCTGTGATGGTCCCTGAATCTATATCAACAACATGGATATCTTCATTTGTCCATGAAGAAACGGCAACCGATCTATCGTCCAGGGACGTAACACCATAGGGTTGAATAGGTGATATTGATATTTCACGTCTGAAATTACCCATATTATCCATTATTAACAGTCGTTGACCGTCACCATAATCCACAAAAATGATATCCCCGTTTGGACAAAGGGTGTTTCCTGTGATACCGGATTTTGATGGAACTTTGAATTGTCTGATCTTAGTTACCTGAATGTCTTCAATAGATCTATAAGCCATACTTGTATGTAACATAATCTGTGCCTGTTTGTCTATTTCTGTTATCAGTACAGCAGAAGTGTTGCTAATGTCTGTTACGATCGACCCGAACGACTTTATGTCTAAAATTTGCATTATACTGTCACTGATGCTGCAATTTAAGTTCAAACAGTTTAAACTATCGCCTTTCACAATACACTGTAGGTACATTTTCTCCGACATAGCACATTCTTCTAACTTTTTACTCGCTAGAAATGTTTGAAGGTCCGATGCGTGTTTTTTTATAGAAACTATATTGTTGTGAAGATCCTGAACTGTTTTTATTTTCTCTGAAAGCTGATTCAATAGGGTCTCAATTTTTATAGTGATTTTCTGCTCCTCGGAAAGCAATTCGCCTGTAATCTGTTGTTCAAGCTCGTCCAGATTAGTGTTTATTTTATCTCTTATTTGTTTGATTTTGTTTTGGAATTCCAGACGTTGTTCCTTGATTTTTTTTAGATTTTTTTTCCGATCTGTAATGATTTTACTGATGTTAGTTGCTGTTTCATTTAAGGATTTTTCAAGGTTGTCGATCAACACTGAAGTTTTCGAAGTTTTAACGATTTCTTTAAGATCTAACAAACCTAAACATTTTTGATGTTCAGTGGAAATGCAGCTTGAACAGCATAACTTCTCATGGTGTGGACAATAATTTTGAAATTTGTTCTCATGTTCCTGACAATAATGTTCTATCAATAAAATGTCTGGTGGTAATTTGTTGTAGTTTTCTATGGTAATTATTTCATGTTTTCGTGTGGCTTTTGACACGCTATGGTGCTTTTCACAATCACAACAGAGACCTTCATCACATTCAGGGCACCAATGATCTGCACATTTAGTTATATGTTGGGCTTCACATATCCCACATAAATCATTTTTTGATGAAGCCATCTGTAATGAAATAAGAAAAAGGGTCTCTTGTTTGTATGTCTTTTTTCCTGTTCGTATAATGTTCATTATTATAATAAAGTTGACAAGCTATTAGCATTCATTGATTAGATCCCTATATAGCTATTTAGGTAATTAAAAATTGATAAACATATACTTTGTCTTATAAGTTTATTAACCGGCTATAACATTATCAACTGTCTATTAACTATAATTTTCTTTTCCATCTATAAAGCATATTACATGTCTGACAATAATGATAAGGTCATTGTTATCTGGTCATAACTAACATAAATAAAATCAGAAGCAAAAACAAACACAAATAAAAACAACAAAAAACCCCAAGAGAATAATACTTAAAACATGGGAATATTTCGAATTTCTTTAAAGTTAAATTAACTTTTTATGATGTTATAAACGATATGTTAGACGGGAGTACTACTTTCTGCCAGTATAGATAAACAGTATCAACTCACTTAAATAAAATAAATGGTGGTGGCTATGTTGTCGCTTTTTTGTAGGCTGTGATTAAGATATCTTAAATCAAGCCGGCAAAATAGCCAATTTCTACAGAAATTGATATTTTACCGGCAACAGCAATATAGTGAATTTGTAGCATGTGCTGGAAAAATGAGAATATGTTATTTTACTGGCATGAGTTAAGCGAAGGGAACTAAGTTATAAACTATTTTGTTTACACATATGCATTTCAAATAACTGACTATTATTTCAAAAGCATGTTTAATTTAATGATTGATGAAGCTATGTGTTTGACTTTGTTATATTGGACAATATTTTATCAAATTTATGATGCAATGTGATTTTTAACTTATTTTTTATAACACGCTGTTAAACAATCTGATATTTTATTCTGATACATACAGTCGTCCGCCATAAGTATTCGTAAAAACAAAATGGCCGCCAGTCAATGTAAATCTGCACCTGAAAAAACTTGGAACTATTTAACAAGTAACAAAATAAAAAAATCCTACCTCAATACTTTGTTATGTTTCCTTTGTTCCTCATTATTCGTAAAATCCTCCTTGGAATGCTGTTATACAACGACTTCAGGTAAGTAACAGTTAATTTGTCCCATATGTCACGAATTTCACGTTCCAGGTCTTTGGTATTATTTATGTTCTGAGTTCGTTTTTGCAGTTCCCTTTTTAATACCCACCAACAATTCTCTATAATATTGAGGTCGGGACTCTGAGCTGGCCAGTTCATGCTTTTTAGACCCGTTTCCCTACGAAAATCTTGAACAGATCGGGCTCGATGGACGGGGGCATTATCATCTTGAAAAACGTAGTTATCATCTGGAAAATGACGAACAACCACTGGCCACAAGTTATTGTCAATAATTTCAATGTATTTTAAGGCATTTATGTTACCTTCAACAACAGTAATAGTTCCGACACCATGGTAAGTGATGCATCCCCAGATCATTAAACTATACTTACGCTGAGATGGAGGGCAAATACAATCTGTCAGCCACTCTTCTCCGACCTTTCTCCAGACACTGACACGAGAATCCTGCCCAATGATTACCTTGCACTCATCACTGAAGATTACTTTACTCCAGTGTGCATTAACAGATTTATGTAAATTCCCCCTGCAATATGCCACTCGTTTCTTTTTGTTGACCTCACGGATACGAATTTTTTTCTTTACTGACCGCTTGTGAAACCCATCAGAATGTAATTTACGTTCAACAGTTCGTTTAGAGAAAGGTCGATCAATGCTCTCATTAAAAATATTAGTAATTTCAGATAAAGATTTACGGCGATGTTTTTTTACACAACGGGAAGGTTTTTTCATGTCCCGGTCATGAAAGGATTTTGGTCTGCCTGTTCTCCGAATGTTTTCTATATCACCCCGGTGCTCATAACTCTTCAAAAAACTGTAAACAGTACTCTGTTTAACGCCTGTCAATTTGACGATTTCACTTTTTCTGTAACCTGCATCATTTAATGCAGCGAGACGACTTTTCTGATCAGATGTCAGTTCTTTTCCCTTGCGACCCATTTTGTTTACATTAGATACAACGTAAGTGCAGACGCCTCTGACGTCATTACGCACGTGTCACATGACAACCACATGTTTTTCCACATGATCATTTATATATAGATTCATTGCCATCCCGATTGTGACATGGAGACGACGGTCAAATCTTGTTTACCCTTCCGTGACGTGACCGCCATTGTTGTTTTACGAATACTTATGGCGGAGTACTGTACATGCACATAGCATTTGACTGTCACTGGCTGATTTTAGAAATAATTTCAACTACATGTTTAGATATGATTTCATTGCAACAAATCGATGCTTGTTTTTTTCTTGTTATAAATTCTCAATAGTTATTTATACATTGACTGATAAATGTTTTTAACGATTACATGTGTCTCAAATATTGTTAGCTGTTTTCTTATTGAAATACTGGTATATCAGTAATTATTTGATTCATTTATGTTGACAGTGTTGACACATTTTCATAGTACTTTATAAAAGTAAATATAAAATTTCACTCTTTACCAAGGAGCTGCAAAATAACAAAATCACTATATTGCTGGTGCCGGTAAAATAGGAATTTCTATAGAAAAAGGTTATTTTGCAGGCTTGAATAAGGAAATTTCAATCAGAGCCCGCAAAATAGTCACTGCCTATTTAAATCAGGAATAGATATGTCAGCAAAAGCATTACCGATTTTATGTTTGAATTATTCCTGTTAACCCGATTTAAGTTAAAATGTTCTTTTTCTATTCCTTAAAAATATTTCAGTTATACCCATCCATACAAACGACGACTTTATAAAGATTTCTATATTTATGAGTATTTCTTTTTTATAAAATTGATGATAAATATTTAAGGACCAACGGGCATTACAGGACAAACACATTGTTAATGTAACTTAAAACTCAAATATTTTTCATGCATTTTCCGATTTTAACTTTCTGTTTGAAAAAAAAAAAAATATTTTCTGACAGCTCATCAACAGTTGTCTCGCTTCACCTTGAATACTAACTAATAATTGTCTTGTCTAATATTCATTTAATTCATTAAAATTACTAGAAAGAATATTTTTCTTTTCATTATATTAGAGCAAATATCATACGATATTACCTGTTTAATATGTTATTCTCTCTGTAGTAAAGTTCACATGGTAAAGTTAATGTGTATGTCAACAACAAAATAGAAACGATCAAAGTCCAACTATAAAAAGGTATGAAAGGTTATTACAGACATGATAAATTTAGTTATGCGTATTCCAATTCAGTTCGCTGTTTTTATTTATTGCTGTGAAATTCTTTCTTTCAACTCACAGCTTGCTTTTGTTGTGCAACACTATATACAAACAAACTTTATGTTTCACATAATTAATTGTACTTACGCTTCATAAGTTGGATTGTTGTTGCTTAATCACCAGTTTGAAGTATTATGTATAAATGGTATACAGTTTCTTGACTTACCATTTTCATCGTCTCTTTGGAATCTTATTTCTCGCCTTTTTTCTGCAAGTGAACTGTATATGATATATCATCAGGTGGATAGTACTAGTTAGATAATCAAAAGAGCAGTTGATCGCTGCATTTATCGTGCAAAATTATTAAAGTTCGATTTAAACATGTCAAAGGTGGTATAAATAGTTATCAAAGTAAGGAATTGGTGGTGTTACATCCCGGCTCTATTGTTATTCTTTATAGTTTTTTTTCTGAAACAAGTGTAAATTAAATAGATTTATTATTACGAATAACAATTGATTTTGGCCACAGGGTTGGACGAGCGGGGTTTCTGGAAACCCCTGCTTCTAAATCCTGAAAACACAGTCCATTTTAATTCATAACAAGAGAAATTGATTATATTTCAAATAGCATGAGCATAAAAAAATCACTAATAGTGTTACAAGATAAAAAAAAAACGTTTTAGGAAATACCAAAAGCGGTATCTTTTTTTTTAAAGGAACAAATTCTAACAATTCTCCTTTGTTTGAAGATCAAATTTTAGATCCCAGTCATAACTATGTCTCTATTCTAAAGCATTAATTTAAAAAAAAGTGGGAGGTTCTAACTCCCGGACCCCAACCCCACTCCCTCGGGTTGCAAGCAAAAAATATGTTCCTTATTATTCAAACTGGTTTTTTTTGTATGTTGCGCGTGTCAGGTCGTCGGTTTCTATTCTAGACACACCTTTCCCTCATGATGTCTGTATATATATGAATGTTTGTTTATTTTTTAAGAAAAGAGAGTGGCTTTTTTGTTAAGAAAACCGAAACAAATGTAAAATACATTTTAATATGATTACCTGAATTAAACAAGCACAAGTACAGTGGATTATATTATAGAATTTATCTTAAGTCTTTTCTACCAAATCCAACGCTTGTCTCAAAGTATATGTCGTATATATGTCTTATACCCGACCATATTGACAACTGCATGCAAAGAGAATGATGTATTTTGTTTCGTAATAAGAATGCACGAAATAGTCAACCTTGACCTGCTGATTCATATTAGCAAATGGATTTAACGGGATTTTGCTATACAACAACTTTGAAATTTGTAAAAACTACTCACTTGACAGAGTTTGAACAAAAATAGACAAAGTTAGGTTACTAGTTGGGTTACTGATTGGGGTTTCATGAATAAAAATATAAATCATGTTTTAATATTCTCAATAGAAATGCTATCCGTTCTTTTTCATTTTATAATCATTGTTTACAAAAATAGGGTTTAGCTTAGGGTGTAAGTTAGTAATACTATGTTGATACCATTGTAATGTTTTTGTTATTTAATTGTTCTCTATTGTATCTACATTTTGTCATAGATCAAATTTATTCGTTCAGTGTTTGTTCACTTGTGTTTATTTGTAATTTGATTGAGTTAAGTTTTAAAAAGAAGATGTGGTATGATTGCCAAGGAGACAACTATCCACACGAGACCAAAATGACGCAGACATTAACAACTATAGGTCACCGTACGGCCTTCAACAATGAGCAAAGCCCATACCGCATAGTCAGCTAAAAAAGGCCCCGATAAGACAATGTAAAACAATTCAAGCGAGAAAATTAACGGCCTTATTTGTATAAAAAAAAATGAACGAAAAACAAATATGTAACACATAAACAAGCGACAACCACTGAATTACAGGCTCCTGACTTGGGACAGGCACATACATAAATAATGTGGCGGGGTTAAACATGTTAGCGGGATCCCAACCCTCCCCTAACCTGGGACAGTGGTATAACAGTACAACATAAGAACGAACTATAAAAATCAGTTAAAAAAGGCTTAACTCATCAGATGGACAAACATACAGGTGAATTCACTTGTATGTTTGTCCATCTCAATCGATATTTTACGATGTGTCTTTATATGGTGTGATGTTACACTTTTTATTTGGGTAAGGGTTACGGTTGATATAAGTGTTTCCTCGTTTCTAGTTTATTTTATATAGATAAGACCATTGGTTTTCCCGTTTACATTGTTTTACACTATTCATTGTTGGTGCCCTTTATAGCTTAGTGTTCTATGAGAACAAATGATCTTTGTTAAAAGGGCACTAGCTACGAGATTTATAAAAAAAAAAAAAATGTATTATTGTTTTTGCTCAATCATTAATGAAATGCAAAAAAAAAAAAACAATAGTTCGTTTTAAGCAGTCAGTATGGCTAATTTTTTTCAAAAATAATCTAAAAAACATTAATTATGAATTATTCCCTTGCAAGTGAATAATTCGACCTCCTTAAATCCGTATTCATTTGAACTTCAATTAACCCATAACCTTGAGATGGATAACACGTGAATTGTATGTGTAAAGTTATTTAAAGGAAAAAATGCCAACTTTGAAAGTGAAACAAAGGTAAATTATTTGATTGGCTGATTCGATCCACAACAAATCATTCTTATACAGGTAAAAATGATGATAAACATTTATTTTTCATCTATAATATGATATTAAATAGACCTAGAAAAATCCAACAGCACGGGTTTGCTTAATCTATTTATATCTATATTTATGTTTACATCGCTTATATGGTCATCGGATGACTTTAGAGGTCAACTCGATAGTTAATTAGATGGCATCTAGACTAAAATACACCCGAAGCGAAGCTACGTATTTTCATGCTCGTGTCCTGTTAATTGCTTATTTTAGACGTTTAATAGTTTTGATACATGTTTTACATTGTTATAAATCAAATATGAAAATTTGATTAAAATAGGTGAACATGAACTTGACAGCTAGTGTCCCTTTACAGACCATACTTTGACATATAATGATTTTTCTTTTACAAATTTTGACTCGGATGGAGAGTTGTCTTATTGGCACTCTTACTACATTTTCTGATATCTAGAAATTGACAAACATTGTTAATGCTGTTAGATGTCATACAGTTTTTTGTATTTATGTCATTTTTTTGTAAACTGACTATTTCAGCTATGTTGATATACTTTCTTTCTGATTCATTATATAGAGTATTTTCACCCTGTGAGTGACAGATTCAAATGAAAATAGTCATATCTGTTTTTGACTTTGCATGATTAACAAACCAATGTTGACCAACTTTATTCAAGTTGAAATCTATTCACAAAAGCTTATTTCTTTGATATACTCAAACTTAATCTGATTCTATTAATAGTTTTCGATATTCACTACATATACATTTTTCTGGAAATGTAACACACTATCCTGTATTTTCAAATGACCGCAACTAGATGTCAACTGGTATAATTATGTTCCTAATTTTGAATATCAAAAGAATCTATGTTTTTAATAAATACCATTCTTGTACCGTACATTCGTCGTAAATACAATCACTCCCTTTCATAATGTGACCTCCCGAATTAGACTATTTACCGGATTAGTTATAACATGAAAACCACGACGGGTGCCACACGTGGAGCAGGATCTGATTACCCTTCCGAAGCACCTGAGATCACCCCCATTTTTAAGTGGGGTTTGTGTAGCTTATTCTTCAGTTTTCTATGTTGTGTCAAGTGTACTATTGTTTGTCTGTTTGTCTTTTTCATTTTAGCCATGGCGTTGTCAGTTTATTTTCGATTTTTGATTTTGACTGTCCCTCTTGTAAATTTCGGCCCTCTTTCATAAATCTTCTTTTCTTTTTTTTAGAGCAGTACGATAATATACAACAAATGATCTCTTTATTGATAATCTTTTTATTCATAATCAATTATAATGAACGATTGTTGGAATTGATGATCATTATTGTTGATTATCACTTTTTATGGTGTTTTTGCAATAAAATATTTATTCGCAGCATGTGTAACTTATTTGTTTATATTATATTCATCTGTACGTATAGTCTACAAATTGTGTACATGTAAATGCTGTCCACATACTATATATAGGCGAAGAAATTTCCTTTTCAAGAAAGCATGAATAAAGTAAGTTTGTTGACCATTGAGACAGAAACACATCTAAAGGACAATATATAGTCCTTAACAAAAGACATGTGTCTTAGTAATGTGCCTAACGTCTAATTGTCTCCATTCTATAATAATGGAGTATAACTTGAACTTATTATCTAAGTTGCTGTCCCTGCAAATATAAATTCTCCGAGACAAATGACATAAAACAACTATAAACGAACTTTCGACGACCACTGGTTAATAAAGGTACTATGTTTGTTGACTATTGGCATAATTCCTTATCCCCCCGTACATATTAATATATGTAGCTGCATGGACACCCCGTCGAAGAGTTGACTCATTGGCGATCTTACCACATCATCCTTTTTTATATGTATATACCATAAACAAAATCCGTACGAAGATGATCTTGATACTATTTATCTTAAATATTTGAAACAGAATGATAAAGTATTAATATCATAAATATCATAAATAACTGTTTTGACTAGGTTTTATTTGGAATACGTGGTTTAATTAGAAAAAAAATAGTATTGTCGCCTATAGAAGAAAAAAGCAATCGTTTTTCCGACTATGGTTATAATTATTTTCTCCCCGACAGGTTATATTAAGACCCCTTGTTAAGACATTCGGGTACTCTATCAAGTAAGAACATCTAATCGAAGTAAAATCACACTTCAAATTAATGCAACTTTGGAACTGTTTTCATATGATTTTGTCGTGTATAGCAAACATAAAGCAGATCAACCCTAAGAGATTCCGGGGTCAGCTGAATGTAATTGATGTGTAGCTTTCTATTCAGCGACGTCATAAAATATGATTATGATATGTCCATATTAGGTCGCTAGAGAATGCAATGCAAAAGAACAAAGGAAAAGAAAACAAACATTTAGTATTTTTTCAAACTATAAATAACGAATTGGTGTCAATCTCCCAAATATTGAGTACGCAATAATTGAACAAACGCATTAGGATAAATGAGAATCACATTTATTAACACATATATTGTCTATTTAACAAAACATAAATATTTTTATAAAACGTTTAATGAATATCTGAGTGACATTTATGCATAGTTAAATGTTTGGCCTCCCTATTGAGATATTATTTGTGCATGCAATGACTATATTTCATTATTGTATAATCCTTTTTTTTTTATTATTTCATTGTCATAAATATAATGATTGTAGTCATGGTATGAAATTTCTATCCCTCAGGGTCCATGATAATTTGGTGAATGACATTTCATATTGATAACCCTTTATTTGCTAATTTTGTTAGGATGGAGGTGTGGTGTTGCAAAAAAAAGATCTACAAAATGAACACAAAAAGGAAAAACGAAAGATGTCACTTGATGGTAAGAATTCATTTTTCTCTCTCAAAGAAATGCATTGGCACGAACTGATATGTCACTTATCTTGTGTAAAGAGATGGTGTTGAGATTGTTAAAACGTCTTTTGTTGATATGGCTATCCAACGGTAGAAGAAGAAAGGTAGGAATCCGGCCAGTCAGTGACTTTCATTAGTCACATAATGTGACTCAAATTTAAAAAAAAGTTGGCGATCATTGAATACCCTTAGATGTCTTATGATTGTATAATTGAAGGGTGTTATGAATACTTGAAAGTTTACCCGCATCTCCATTTATTCATAGTTTCATACGATTATGACTTAAACCAACAGAGTTTTGGATAAAAAAAACAAGATTCATTAGTGAAGATATTGATAAAGCTTAAAAAAAAAAGTCTACTGAGGTATTCAGGATGAGTTGCAGAAATAAAATGGGTACCGACGATTAGAGCTAAGTTAATATTTATGATTTGCACACGAATTCTTCAAAAGCAATTTTTCGGACATAAAAGAAAAATACATTCAATCGTAGTATATGGTTAGGATTGTAAGAAAGTAACATTATATTAATCTTATGGCAGTTTATGTAGTGATTAGGATACAAGTATGAAATGTTGTGTGCAGAATTACAAAGTACATGTCATGTCAAAGTTAAAATAACAAGCATTTCATAAAGTCAGAAAAAGAGGTGTAAACGTATATCATATTTGTAAGAGTTCTGAATAACATAAACAGTACTGATTTTTCTGCACCAGATGTGCATTTTCACAAACAAATGTATCGTCCATGGTGCTCGTATACGTAGCCGAAATATTTGAAAATCCCAAGCTTATTAAAAGGATGAATAGCTAAAAAAGCAAAATATAGTCATATCCCCTTTTCATCTTTACATCTTTAATCAACTAATGTAAACTAGTATAAAAATAAAATTTAATCTAATTCACAAAGAGATCAGTATTTGTCTAAATTAAACTTTGCCTAAATTAAAACTAATGAGTTTTATTCTATTTATATGGTTTTTTAAATATTAACTCTATTCCAATTGTTGAATTTCCTTAAAGAAACTCAATTATTACTAAATACAATAATCGTATTAAATATGCATCTTTTCTTACTTTGAGAAGTAACATATACAGCACATGAATTTTATATAAATAACCTGTTTGTGCATATATCAAATTAATTCTAAGGAACAATTGTTAAATCCGGCTAAAGTCCTAATTGGAAATGACAATGCTTTCTCTCTGATAAATTTTATTCTTTTTCAATATAATATTCATCCGCTACTTTAGTAACTTTCGTCTTCCTATAGTATATGCCTTTGTACTATAGTCTGTAACTTTTGCAATGAATGTTAGAAATGTCCCCGTGATACTAAAATCTAAGGAATATAACATAAAACAATCATTAACGAACTTGTGACTTGAGACAACCACAAATACATGATTTACATTTGTGTGACAAATTTAAATGAATAGATTTAGCAATATAAGAAAGTACTAAAATTGTCAAAAACATAACCAATTTTGTGGGGACTGAAAATACAATACTTAAGAGATTTTTTGACATATTATAACATAATATAGGAATTGAAGCGTTTATTCATGCTAGACAACATCTTTAAAAAGAGATATTAATTGAGATTATGCTCACTGTTCCAGAGCAACGCGAATAAGAGATTTAACCAGGATACTATTATATAGGATTGGTCATAAAATCTACCGGAACTAAAATGTTAACTTGTATTTCATACAAATTTAGTAACAGACTGTAAATGTCTGTAAATTATGTCAGCGTTAATTTCATGAAGTATTTTTGTTAAAAATTCCCAGAAAATAAATTGATATATATCTGAAATAATATATAAGTTGATAAACTAATGAAAAAAATATTATTGTTGTTTTAAAGTCAATGACTCATAGAGATATTTTTTTTACGTGTGACTTTAAAGTCGGTGAACGTTCATATAATATGAAATGACATAATAAACACTAGCAGGTTTTTTTTTATTAAGAACCTATTGCGTTAATTTACTCGATGGAATAAAATCAAACATTCTAGCCGCAAACATAGTTTTAGTTTAATGCAATTTTTAATAGAAATGTTAAATTCAGATGTTTTGTTTTATTCCCGTTTCATTGTAAATAAATAAATGCCATTTTTTTTATCGACGTACCAGATTACTTTGAACATTTTCCATTTGGAACTAAGATTGAATAAATGACTTGTACTATATCTGAAAGCATTTTTATGTTTCTATAAGCGCATTTGTTCGTTTTTTCATTTTTTCAAATGTTTTGTCAGTGCTCAATAAGTTAACTTCAACACTTATTACACCGATTTTTCAACATGTTTTTTTTTTCTCCGTATTATACTGTTTCAATGTTTGAAAGATGACTTATCAACAGCCCAGTAGTCATAACTTTTTCATTGATAAAGTCATAATTTTATATTAACTGTTTACAAAATATAGACACTTTCAAAAACTAAGGCTTTTCTATCTCAAGAATAGATTACCTTAACTGTATTTGGCCAAACTATTAGGAATGTTTGGTTCTCAATGCTCTTCAATTTCGTACTTACATGGCCTTTTAAACTTTTTTTTTTTATTCGAGCGTCACTAATGAGTCTTTTGTAAACGAAAAGCGCGTCTGTTTCAAATACAAAATTGCAATCCTTGTGTCTATGATGAGTTTATTTTCAAAATTTATAAACTTTTTGAGATATAACTTCAATAATTTACTCACTTTCCTGAGGAAGCGCTTTGTACCAAATAATGTAATGAAAACTGGTCAGTGCAAATTTCTCTGTAATACATATTATTTATTCAAACTTTCATCATATAGATAGATCTTTGTCGAGTAGCTGCGTTTTTATGACCTCTTCTGAAGCTGGATGATAAAAAAGCTGTCCACATTGCTTCTGAAAAATATTGACGAAGTGGAATGCAGTTAAATCCTTTTTTCCGAGTATAAGTGTGAAAAATAGTTGTTTATTTACTACGTGGATTACAGATAGTGTTAATTGATTCTAAATTAAAATATTTTGAATTCAATGTAGATAAAACTGAAACTAAAGAGTTATATTTTTCTTACTTATAGAATTTGACAGGATACGTGATATTTCCCCTGGTCTCTGTTTGAGATTGGGTTGCTCAGTCATTAGTTTTTATGTTGTGTTTTGAATACTGTTGTGTGTGGTTTTTCTGGCATTGCATTCTCAAATAGTTTTTTGATTTATGGGTTTAAGTATCTTTTGTATTTTTGGCACCGAATTAGGTTGGCGAGCGTGAAACGTTAATCTTCTAAGACTATGTATATATTTGATTGATTGATTAATTAATTGTTGATATTTTATGCTGTATGCTATGATTTGGTCAGTTTTTTGTGGGTGGAGTAAGCTAGAGAACCTTATAAACACTTAAAGAACCACCGACAACATCAATGTCGACAGGTTAGTGATGACAGAAAATATGTGGCTAGCTTTAATGAACCTATTATATATAAACCTTTACATTTCTCAATAAAAAAAGGAAGATGTTTTTATACATTTTGTGTATTCTTTTCAAAATGTACAATAAAAACATAGTAGTATTGAAATATAAGAAAAAAATCGTACAGAACCATTGCAAAAAAGAGGCAAAAAATAGCAAAGGGATATTAAAACTCATAAATAGAAAATAAACTGACAACGGTATAGCTTAAAGACAAACAGACAAATAATAGTACAGAGGACACAACATAGAAAACTAAAGACTAAGCAACACGAACACCACCATAAACTGGAGGTGATCTCAGGTGCTCCGCAAGGGTTAGCAGATCCTGCTCCACATGCGATACCCGTCATGCTGCTTTAGTTATTACAAATCCGGTAAATAATCTAATTCGGTAGGTCACATTCGTGAAAAAGGAAGGGTATTGTAGTTACGACACAAGAAACATATCCGATAGCATCTGTGAACTGGTATTCTAGAACGGTCAACCAACTCGTGATGGCGTCCGTATAAGTTACGAAGGGATGATTTCAACTTCACCATTTGGAACTCTTGATTTAATAGCTTCCTTGTGAGCAGCAATCCTCTATCAAAATATGTGGCTAGTTTTGGTGAACATATCATATAAAAGGATCGTACAATATAGAGCCAAAGAATAGCTAAGGGATATTCAAACTCATAAATAGAAAGTAAACTGATTACACAATGGCTAAAATAAAGAAGAAGACAAACAGACAAAAACGCATACAAAATACAACATAGACTCCGCAACACAAACTCAGCTATAACACCGGGGGGATCTCAGGTGCTCCTGAAGGGAATGTAGATTCTGCTCCACATATTGCACCCGGCGTGTAATTTATATCAGTACAAAACGTTTAACCAGTAATAAGTATAAATCGGTAGGTCATATTCGGGGAAATGGAGACGGGATTGTAGTTAAGACATTTTGAACATATCTGGTATCATCTGTGAATCATCCGCTATCATCTGTGAATCGGATAATCCTCACACTTGTTCAATAAACGTCGAACAAGAAATAGTGTCTTTTGTATTCACTTATATTATCAAAATCGGAAGTTGCTTAAAACCTACTAGTGTTAGAAGAGTTTAGAATATTCTCATACACATTATCACCCTTATCTAATCGAATATTTTTTTTATCAGTATTGCATATTGCTGTTGACGACAGTGGTATGCATCGTTCTTTAGAAATTTAACTAGACCTAGAAGGTCAATACGTTTATATATTATTTATCCTCTGAGATGCCAATTCAAAAACGGTGATGACATCAAGGACATAATTTCCTAACTGCTATTTACATTTAAGGCCGTTTTATTATTCTCAACGGACACATATAATGCATTTACTAGTTTATAAGCTTTCAGATCTAGAACCAAAGACAATTGAGTTAAAAGCCAAAGTCAAATAGGATAATTGACACCAATTTATTACTCAGAGAGGAGAAAATGAAGTAACACCGGCTCTCGTCGAAGTAAATTTGATTTTTGAGAGCTCATCAATCACACGATCGACATTTTTATTTCATTTAGCACTTGTGGATCTGATATGTTGTAGAATGCAATTCTATTATATTTATAACAAGATAATCCCATTAAGTAGCTATCAATATAAACAATAGGTATTTAAAGAAAGAGATCTGGCATGGATGTTTTTCTAATGATAAAATAAAGCAATATTCTAAATTACAAACAATTGTATTTATCATACATGATCATAGAGATAAACAAAAATGATTGCTTGTTTTGTTTGATAGTGAATACCGGAAAGGAAGTACATATCAAAGCTATCAAGTATACAGCACGATATTTAAGCAGTGTACATGTTTTTCTATGATCGGATACTTTCTTATATTATCCATGTATGTTTGATGTATCGTAATTATATACATGACATTTATAATGTAAACCTAATACAAAAAGGAGGATGAAAATATAAAAGGTCAATCGTAAACCATTAGTCGAAAAAAAAAACGCAGACCACAACAAAATACAAAAAGTAAGTACATATCTCATTCCACAGAAAGCTATATTATGACTTATTTAAACATGGCAAACAAAAGGGTGTGTTAAAAAGGTGCTCCAGAAAAAGAGAAATAATTTTCAGTTCCACTAATGGCATGGCGTCTGTTGTATTGATCAGGAGAACAAGGGCGGAGTCCGATAACATTTTGAAGGAATGACTACAAGGGTATTTATTTATCTGTACCAAAAAAGGTGTCAGTCACATTGTATCACCTATTCCAAGCTTATATTCATATTTTCTGAAATCCATTATTTTGAATCTAAAAATAATATAAGTATATATTGACATTTTACAAGTTAAAATCGTGTGAATTTTAAGAACCAGATTAGTTCCAACATATACAATTATATGTTTAGAAGTTTAGCCAGCTGCATCAAGTCCCCCTCTGGGTGCAAGTTTTTCTCTACAATTATATGTTTAGAAGTTTAGCCAGCTGAAGTCCGCCTCTGGATGCAAAATTTTCTCGCTGTGTTGAAGACCCATTGTTGGCTTTCGGCTGTCGTTAACTCTTTAGTCGGATTGTTGCTTGACACATGCCCCATCTCCGTTCTCTATTTAATCTTATTTTACAGAACAATGCCGTCGGTAAGTATCATTTAATTTAATCGTTTAAGCAACTGGTATTTTTTCCAGTTAAGTCATCCTATATTAAAGTTGTATATTTTCTTATAACTGGATGACATGATAGGGGTTTAACTATAAATGATGTTTGCTGAATTAGGTTTTCTTTCATAGAAATCAAACCTGTCCGTTAATCATGTTACTTGACGTATTTGCTTTAAGAATTAATGCAATTCTCAAATTTCTAACATGTTTAGAGATAAGCTTAATATGTTGTTACTTTCGAATCATTCCCTTTTCACAAATAATTTATATTGCAGATTGCGGTTAAAAAAAATGGTGGATAAGACATACCAGATAAAACAGAAAAGGCAAAAACAGAAAGATTAAAATCGCAACGAATAACATTAAAAACTTAAGCAAGAGCAGCATGCTACGAGTCGTGTTCAGTGTAAATGAGAATATGTATTACGGCATATGTGTATAATGATCATTGGCAATCATACCACATCTTTTTTCTTATAGTATTGATATTTCAACAGTCAACACATATTGAAACCTAAACGAAGTACTAACAAAAATACTTTGTTTTGTTTTAAATAAAAATGTGTTTATTTCAGATGCAAAGATCCGATGAGTGAATCGATATTACATGTTATATATGCCATCTTTAATGACCTGACTATTATTGAATGTCTCTTTTTTAAAGGTTTGGTTAGCTTTTGTATTTACCTACAAGCAAAGGATTGCAGGTTTCTTGTATATAAAAATAAAACAATCTCCCTGTCTATTTTATTTTCCTTTTACATGTTTATGTCTATCTATCAGCTTTAAATCCTTTTAAGTGCAAATCTGTCAACATCGCTTGATATCTTTTAATGAACGTTCACAGTGTTTCTAAACTATACGAAGATGAACATAAATAGACCGATATCAGGATTGACAAGTTTGAAAAACGTTAATATAGTCTTAACTAAGTTTACTGTCTCTACGATGGTTTGATGGATTAATGATGACATTTAATTTCGTCCATGTTTATGCTGACATTTTAAACTTGATGTCGCTAACATGTTTGTATCATTGTAGAGTAGCATAACACTATATCAAATATGTTCTGCGGATGTAGGAATTCTTTAGATTGCTCCCTATGTATCTTTTTTTGCACAATACGTTGAAATAAAAGGTCAAAATCTAGCTTTTAAACCTCTAGAATAAGAAAACAATTAAAGATTAAGTAATTGTACCTAGGCTTTTATTACAGTTTTCTATTTGTTGATATGATGAAATTTCCATCCTAACATGAAGGTGTATTTCGTTAAGAAAGATAAAACTTATATAATTTTCACAATAGATAAAGCACGTATTACAAATCAATCAACTGTCCCGAAAAAAAACTAAATACATTGACCATAAGGTGTTTCTTAAATTCTGTAACCGAAAAACAGATAGCACTAGTTTTATGGTCTTTACCATGTTTACCTCTCTTTCATTTGTTGGTTCATCCAATTGTATATCGATATATTGAACACAAATGCACAATCCGACAATAATTATTAGCTCATTTACCATGTTTGTTTTGAGATACACTCAGATGGTATAAATTTGTTTTTCAAGGTCACAGTTCGACAATTTATATTAAGGCAAGTCATTTTTTTAAAAGTGCATTCTTAGAACAAACAAAAAATATTCTGACCGACATGTTCGACAAAATTTCCTTTCACGCTAATTGCATCTGTTGTCTAGGCAAATATGAATACATATTTCAAAAGAATTTCTGACTAGGCTTATACACATCCGTTTTCTAAGCAATCAAAACAGTTTTTCCAGTTATTTTTCTACGTTCACTTACATTTTCTTTAAACTTAATGTGATAAATTATTGTTTGCAATCTGAATCAGAACTTGAATATACACATGTCGTTCTATTATCTACAAAAAAGAACGTGAACCAAGAATGTTAATTGAATACGATTCAATTACTTATAAAGAAAAAGAAGCCCCAAAAAAGTAAAAGCTGTTTTTCTCCATTTTTTATAAGAACTCATTATCAGTACCCCTTTTGTATGCATGCGAACAACCTTTCTTAGACAATTAGTTTACTCCATAAATGAGGCTGTGTTGTACTTGCTTGGAAAACTTTCACATTAAATTTTTTTTTCAAACACGTTAATATTACATGATTCAATTGTAATGACAAATTGTTTGTCCTCAAAAATGCTTTATTGAATTATTTATCATTAAAGGTTAAACATTTTAAAAATGATATGTCAACATTGAAATGACACATTCAATAAATTTATCGTGTTAGATTTATTTGTCAAATTGCGGAATGCTCTAATAAAACATAAAAGAAATCTTCAGAAGTCTAAGTGCATTGTGGTACTTCAAAATATTAAAAAAGACTAAATCATATTCAGTAAAAGTAATAACTATCACAGATATCTTTAAAAAAGTATACTCTAATAAGTTTAGCATCATTCATTATGCTGCATGGTTATTGGTTTAACAGTTCTCTTAGGTTATCACATAGTTTAACTGATTTTGCCTTCAATAAATACCATTATGAGAAGAAACTCACCCAGTTGTAATAAAAAAAACTAATAACAAACTGTTTATAGATTATAATATCGACAATTCCTCCTACTGTTACTATATTACGTATCATTCATATATCATTTTAATGAAGATACTTCCTCAACCATCAATGAACGTAATAAAGTACCGACAGTTTATCAGAACTATTTATTATACACCATCAACCATTTTAACGGACAACAATCCCTTTCTGTCAAAAGTGTTATAGAGCAATATGTCATGGTAAACCAGTTCGATCTTGATTCTGTCTGTCAAATTGAAAGTGAAATGTATCACTGCTTTCTGAATGGCATTTAATGTTGGCGTCTCATCAATGAAATATTTATGCAATTGATTGAATTGTATTTGTTTGTTGACATTTAATAAATGACAGATTATCATTTAAACAGTCATATATATATATATATATATATATCTGGTAACAAGGAAGTCTTTTTCAATAACCTGCTATAATCAAAAGATTAGTACATTGATAATGCAAGATATGTTAAAAAACGTTTCAAGTCCACTCCTATCCATTTGTTTTAAGGTGGTTTCATCAGACTGAGCAATGGTTTGGTATACTGATATTCACATTTGTCACGCGAAATACTCTGAAAGAAACGAAGCCTGCACTTATAAGCTATGATGCATCAGTAGTTGAATGAACGTATGTACTACTTATAGCATAAGGAGAAAAATGTATAACACATTCTGAATATGAATATTCAACAATTATACTGTAAAAACAAGATAATTGATATAAATGCATGTACTTGAAAATGTTTAAGCCTTATTATTGGTCCTTGATTTCATATCTTAAGCTTCTACTGAAATATATCATCAATTAGATCTAAGGAGTAGTATTTAATTGTTGGGGAAATGCATCTCACTTGGGCTATCCGGAGCCATTGTTTGAAACTCATCTCCATCACGCAAAAAAAAAGTAATCACATCCTAAGTAGCTTTTTAAAAGAGTAAATAAAATTGAGAATGGGGATGGGGAATGTGTCAAAGAGACAACAACCCGACCAAATAAAAAACAACAGCAGAGGGTCACCAACAGGTCTTCAATGTAGCGAGAAATTCCCCCACCCGGAGGTGTCCTTCAGCTGGCCCCTAAACAAATATATACTAGTCCAGTGATAATGAACGCCATACTAATTTCCAAATTGTACACAAGAAACTAAAATTAAAATAATACAAGACTAACAAAGGCCAGAGGCTCCTGACTTGGGACAGGCGCAAAAATGCGGCGGGGTTAAACATGTTTGTGAGATCTCAACCCTCCCCCTATACCTCTAACCAATGTAGAAAAGCAAACGCATAACAATACGCACATTAAAATTCAGTTCAAGAGAAGTCCGAGTCTGATGTCAGAAGATGTAACCAAAGAAAATAAACAAAATGACAATAATACATAAATAACAACAGACTACTAGCAGTTAACTGACATGCCAGCTCCAGACTTTAATTAAACTGACTGAAAGATCATGATTTCATCATATGAACATCAGGCACAATCCTTCCCGTTAGGGGTTTAGTATCATACCATCATAACATATATGAGAAGAACATAACCCGTGTCATGCCAACAACTGTTTTTAGAATAAATGTGTTTAGTTCCGATGCAAAGACCTTACCAGTGACTCAATATTAACGCCAACATATGCAATCTTTAATGACTTGACAACAGTATCGTAATTATATCCCTTCTTAATAAGTCTATTCAAAGGTTTTGTAAGTTTCTGAGGTGAATACTGACACCTTTGTGCTTTATAAAGAATATTACCATAAAAAATTGGATGTGAAATACCTGAACGTATTAGAAGTCTGCATGTTGAGCTATATTTACGAATGATGTCTTTATACCGATGATAAAATTTAGTAAATGTTTTGACTAGTTTGTGATATCGAAAACCCTGGTGTAATAATTTTTCAGTAATACATAAATTTCTCTCATTAAAATCTAAAACATTGTTACATACACGAGCGAATCGTACAAGTTGAGATATATAAACACCGTAAGATGGTGACAAGGGAACGTCACCATCTAAAAACGGATAATTAACGATAGGAAATGAAAAATCATCCCTTTTATCATAAATTTTAGTATTCAGCTTTCCATTAGTGATATAGATATCAAGATCGAGAAAAGGGCTGTGGTCATTGTTAGTATTAGCTTTATTTAAAGTAAGTTCAACAGGATAAATTTCATTAATATACATACTGAAGTCGTCATTATTGAGAGCCAAAATATAATCCAAATATCTAAAAGTATTATTAAATTTGTTTATCAGATGTTGTTTCGATGGGTCTATGCTTATTTTTGTCATAAATTGTAACTCATAACAATACAAAAACAGGTCCGCAATAAGTGGTGCACAGTTAGTCCCCATTGGAATTCCGATAATCTGACGATATACGGAATCCCCAAAGCGAACAAAAATGTTATCTAGTAAAAATTCAAGGGGATATATAGTATCAAAGCATGTCCAATTAACATAGTTTTTTTGTTTATTGCTACTAAAAAATGACCTAAAAGAGTTTGAACATATATATTCACATTCTGATTTTTTGAATGCCCATTTAATTAGGTGTGTGAGTTTTTTCTTAATGAGAATGTGAGGCAATGTGGTAGACAGGGTAGAAAAATCAAAACTTTGAACAGATTCAAAATCACCAATATAAGCATGCAATTTATCAAGTACTTCCAACGAGTTCTTGACCAACATGACAATTTAAACAAGTATATTTAAGTGCATTTCACCAGTCAATGCCTCTTCATTAAATCAACGGACTTAATTTCATGCAACAAAACAAAATATACATCTGTTTTGTCTACGTCGAACTATCTGAGTTATATCCTGTTATATTGCTAATTCATTATCGATATAATTTGTCTAGGCTTTTTAAAAAGGTAATCAATAGATAAAGTCACACCAACTCCTCATTTGAATGAAAAAATCTTTAAAAAAGGCATGACTGAATCACATTTTGCTTATTTCATAAAACGATCTTGTCCGATCATTTCCACTTAGTTGCGTACCAGAGAACGTAATATTAATTTCTACCTTAGTTTCAATCTGTTGAATGATCCAATCAACTAATTCCATTTACATAATGAAAATACTGTACTTTTAAAAAAAACAGGAGAAAAAGAACAGAACACTGTTAAATATGACGGGTGCTACATACGGAGCCGGAAACAGCCATGGTACATCCCTGGATTTAAGGATGGGATCGTGTGGCTCAGTGTTTATTTTTCTATGTTGTGTTTTGCGTACTGCTGAATGTGGTATTTAGTTTGACTGTCCCTCTGGTATCTTTCGTCCCTCTCTTAGTTTTTCGGGGTTTGTTTTGCAGTGCATTGCTAGTTTGTTTTTGACTTATGAGTTTGAAATCCCATTTGATGTCTTTCTCATCACTTTTTGTTTCTTATATTAAAAAACCAAAAACTTATATTTTTTTATTCGGTCCATTACCAAAAATAGTGTTTGCCTCAAAAACCCATCAACCGAATAGCCATTGATATTAATGTAACAGCTAAGTAGTCTATTTTCAATCGTACAAGTTAAAATACTTCCAATTTAGTCAGTTATGCTATCTTTTTCAGCTAAATTGTATGGCCATTAAATAGTCCTAAAATTCTCCCATTAGGGAATATATTTGAATATTTATTGACGCTAAAACGTATCAAGTTATTTTATGTTTAATAGACATTTTCAAGCTTGTGCCTAACCATTAATTACAGATATAAACCTATTTACGAACAAGAAGTAATCGATCTCCCTAACGACGAAAGAGTTTATTACCTAAAGGATTGTATACGAAACAGCCATGCTGAGCTTCTGATACCGACTTCTAAAATGACAATGTACAAAGAGTAAAGATATATAAAAAAATTACTGCACCAGATACACATTTGACAACATTTAATTATTAACCAAAAAGAACAAAATTCAAGATATATATATTACCAGCATACGGACTCTACTAAACTTTTCCTTCTATATATATATAATAAACATCCGCGAGTATGGATATCTTTGATACATCAGCCGTTGGTAAATACCCAGTCCCGAGAAAACTATATATGTCAAGGAACCTGTGTGTTGGCATTGCCATAAATAAAAAGAAACCTTTTGTCTGTTAAATTTCAGTAAATAAATCAATGTAATTGTGCTAAAACTGATGTTACAAATTATCCTGTCAAAGTTTTACAACTTTGTTAATGGTACTTTTTGTTTTACTCATTTTGTTAACCATAGCTGATCTATTATAGCTGTTTTTATCGTTGTTGTTTGATATATTTGAATATAGTTGTCGCATTTGCAATCATAACATACTTTGCTAGTGAACGCTTTGTTTCCGAGAGTATCACCAGTATGAAAATACGGGTATTTTCTTTTAAGCATTTTGCTATTATAAAATTTGGAAACTATTTTGAATTAAATATATATTTCCCTTATCCAAATATCTGATTCCTTGGCCTGTTTTGATTTTTTTTTTTTTTTTTGATTATGATGAACATTTTTGTCAAATTGTGGTGCATTAAAATTTATCACGTTAATGTAATAACTATTTAGACAATGTTAGATGTATAGACAAAATGTTGCTTTATATTTATGACAATGCCAAAACACTGGTTCCTTGACATATAAAGTACCATCGAGACTGGGTATTTAACCAGATATATATAAATATATAAAAACATCCTTCAGGGTCAAAAGTACAGAACAAAAGAACTGGAATAAACTAAATATTTTTATCATTCCAGTGTTTTAAATGTGTAGTGTTGGGATGGGAGGTATTGATATAAGAAGTAATAAATTGGTAAAAAGCAAAATCATTTAGCAAAAATACCGAACTCAAAGGAAAATTCAAAACAGAATTGCCTTATCAAATGAAAAGTCATAATTATTGAAACCGGGATTGAACTCACTGGAAGGTCTGAAGTTTTGAAATTCATTAAGTTTTTCATTCGTAATGAAAAGAAACTATATGGTATACTCGTCTATGAAATAGTTATGAAACAACAAAGTTAACCAATGAAAACACATAAAAGGCAATGACACTGTTGCTATTCGACCTTAAAACTTTTGACCTCTGTTTGTCCATAATCTCGAATCTGACGTTGATTGTTTCAAACAGCATGAATATCCTAAACAGAACAGTCGGAAAAAGTAAGAGGTCAATTGTGCCTTAGTTTTGCATATATATTCTCGTAGATATGTTAATTGATTAGCACTGGACAAATAATTTGACCAAACACATTCTTCTTAATCATTGTATGATTACTATATTCTATGTAAAATGCAAATCTGACACGGCCAATAAAAACATTTGCGCTTGTTTTATTTTAATTTATTCTGTCAGAACTAAATAACCCTAACAGTGTTTTGAGAGATTTGATATTTACCGTAGATATTAACATGAAATTGGTTAACGATATCATTCTGTCTCGTCCAATAACGATTCCGCCAGGTTCACCTTCATTCTGATGCCATATTCAATAGACAGTTAATAAGTATTGAACTGTCCTTAACAATGTAACCTGTAGCGATAATACTCTTTGCTAACAAGGGATATTGATATTTGCATTGAGAAAAGAAAACAAGTTACTAAATAGAGCTCTTGCATGTGATTGTTCAAGGCTATTGAGTGCCACATGTATAATTATATCTACATTAAACAGATGACCATTCAAATAAAAAAACAAGAACCAGCTCTAACTGGTTCTGGCAATTAGTAATTTGCAAGGATATACTAGTAATTAACTGTTTAATATATACCACGTCTAACAATTAGCCAAACAATGCCAGATCACGCAAAGTTTGTTCATCTATTTTTCTGAAATGGCTGTCAGATTCAGAAATGTATAGATTGACTATTCTTTTTCAGACATTAAAATATGAAATTGCTTAGAAAAATTGGAAAAAAAAATAATTACAAAATGCCAGGAAGCATTCTATAGCACGAAATGTACAAGTTAAAACTGAACCACTGAAAGTATTAAACAACAAAGCAGTATATCATTAGTAATTCCTGCAGTTATATAAACTAGTCTAAATTGATAGAATAAATATTTTTGAATTGTTTAAAATTCTAAGCTCGAAATAGCTCGACAGTTATCATTTTTGTAGATCATATAATGTTTTGAAGGCATGATCTGTTACACATCTGTCCCATTGTTTTGCGAACACTTTGTTTGTAGTTAAATCTGGTCTGAGCACTACAAACACATTTGGTGAAATCCGGACCATTACATTATATAGTTAATTCAATATTTTTTCTGATAAAACATTCAAATTTGCAAAGAAATATTTTTTTTCAAACAGTACACACATGACTATCTGCTTTGTCATGCTTTCCCAAAAGATTTAAAGTACTACATTTGTAGTAACATAATCATGATAAGCGTGACTAACACTTTTGGAATATTATAGCAATAAATGTGCTGAAGCATATGAATTGTGATGCACTCATTGCAAGAGACGCTTATCTGGTCTCGCTTCTTCTGAAGTTCATTCGATTCCCTCCTTTTTTGTTTTTTACCTTTATTTATATCTACTTGTTTGAACCACGAGATTAAACATTATTCAGTAAACTACTTTCGCCTTCATTCATCAGATCATAAAGATTCAATAATTAGCTTGTGGCAATGAAGAATAATATACGCATATCATTGTACTTCAACCAAACACGGCAATATATGATAAAAAGTAAAATGACAAAAATACCTCACGTCAAGGATAGTTCTAAACGGAAAGTCGTTCATCTGATGGCAAAACAAAAAATCCAAACACATAAAACGAATGACAAACTACTGACTTGGTACAGCCATTGCCTTCTATAGAACATAGTAAATGAATCCTTGTGTTATAGCTAGCTAAACCTCTCTCTTCAATGACAGTAGTATATAAAATCATAATATTGACAACAATGTGTGAGTAAACCAAACAAATATAACATATAGGTAAGAATGTAAAAATTTGGGGTATAACAGTCAACATTGTGTTATAATCTACATTACTTTCTAAATAATCATCTATACCAACAAACAAAGACAAAAGGGCATATACAGTGTATAGACAAAGCACATAAGTAAATATACTTTTACGGGAAATCACTTTGGCTGTGTGTTATATATTTCGCATTCTTTCTGAATTTGGAAATCAAATATGATGCCTAATATGACATCCATCTTTTTTCATTGCATCATACAACACACGTCGGTGATGAATCATTATCAAAAACAATATTCTTGTTCTAACGAAGATCAATTTGTCTTTTTGTCTTCATGTCAGGAATATCATAAAATGACGATCTGAAATGATAAATATTCAACTTGGCTACACGGAAGAAAAACAAACATTATAGACAAACTTTCCCAGCTTTGCATTTTGCTTCAACTTTGTACTCTGTTTGGACTTTTAACCAATTTTTGTTTCGAGCGTCACTGATGAGTCATTTTTAGACAAAAGGCGCGTCTGGCGTAAATATAAAATTTTGATCCTGGTATCTATGATGAGTTTATTTGCAACCACCGGGTCGATGCCACTGCTGGTGAAGATTTATTTCCCCGAGGGTATCACCATCCCAGTAGTCTGCACTTCTGTGTTGACTTAAGTTATCATTGATATGTTCATAATTATAAATTAACTGTTAACAACACTTTGGGTTTTTTTTTAAATAAGGCTACCTCAGGAACAGATTACCTTAGCTGTATTTGGCAAAACTTTTAGGAAGTTTTGGTCCTCAATGATCTACAACTTTGTACTCTATTTGGCCTTTTAAATTGCTTTTGATTCGAGCGTCACTGGTGAGTCTTTTTTAAACGAAACGCGCGTCTGGCGTAAATATAAAATGTTGATCCTGGTATCTATTTTGAGTTTATTTGTAACCACTGGGTCGATGCCACTACTGGTGGAGATTTATTTCCCCGAGGGTATCACAATCTGCACATCTGTGTTGACTTGAGTTATCATTGATATGTTCATAATTATAAATTAACTGTTAACAAAACCTTAATTTTTTTGAAAAACTAAGGCTTTTCTGAACAGATTACCTTAGCGGTATTTGGCAAAACTTGTAGTTATTTTTTTCCCTCAATGCTATTCAACTTTGTGCTCTATTTGGCCTTTAAACATTGTTTGATTCGAGAGTCACTGATGAGTCTTTTTTAGACGAAACGCGCGTCTGGCGAAAATATAAAATTTTGATCCTGGTATCTATGGTGAGTTTATTTGAAAAATCAACTTAATTAACCCAATAGTTATTTTCTTTCCAAGATAATTTTTTGGATATATGTATCTCTATTATATTTTTTTTCAACAAATTACCTGAAACTCATTTGGTTCTTTATTTTAAATGTTATTTTCAAAATTTCAGTCATTTTACATTATGACTTGAATGTTATGTCATATCATATATAACTATGTATAATGCATGTCAAAGTTAGGCATTTTATAAACAAATTGTTTGAACATGCAGTCACTTTAGAAAATGCATTTTGTTTTAGAAAATGGACTACTTTTATGCAGATAACCTTTGTCAATACAATGTTATTCAACAGCTACATAAAATAAATAGCACAGATATGAATAAAAAGAAAGCATAGTTTGTAAACCATTTATCAATACCCCCTCATAAGGTTTTTATATATATATATTTATGTCATGGTGTTTGGGTTGGATGAACATACATGTATGAGGTTTTAGTCTTTCTTTTGTTCTTTCTATTCCGCTTTACATGTGAACAGATGAAAAATTAATCCATTATATATATATTCTGTTGGATATATCTACGGAGCTACTCATGTTGAGATATTCAAGAATTTCTTACATGAATATTAAAAAGATTGGAAAGGGAAATATTCCATCTTTGTTTCTCGTTGAGAATCTCGTGTTACATGGATAATAACTTCCTACACTTTAGCATATTTCAAAGGAAATATCCTGGAACTAAGTAATGATCAATCATATTGAGCGATAATCAAATGTGCATTTGTTCCTTTGAATCATAAGTCTATATACTATTTCATAAGGAATACTGAAAGCAAAATAAAACAAACGAAAGCAAAAGTTGATTAAATACATTCCTTCAAAGTTAAGCTCAAAAGAAAAGAACAATACATGATAAATGGTGATATTATCAATTTCTCTGATTTCTTTTTCATTTACATGTATGTGGTCTAAAGATGTAGAAATCCAGTTTGCATGGAATATTTTTTAGCGTCTCAATAAAATTACGATTGATCAACAATTTGATGTATAACAGTCACATGAAAACAAATTCATTCTTTTTTTTATATAACTTTGCAATGTAATACATAAATAACGTCAATGAATTCATTAGAATCTGAAGTATATAATGCATAAAATATATGTTCTATTTTTCATTCACCTTTAATTTTTGGGATTATCATTAAATTAGACAGCCGTCTGATTAATAATCATCCTACATCTCCTTACTTTTAAATTACTTCGTAACTAAAATGTACTCTAACAACATGGTATATATCCTATCTTTTTGTATATGACGGCAAATAGCGGTATGGTCCCATTTGAATAAAATCAGGATGAGGAATGAACAATCATATCGTACAAAAACTAAACAATCCTATATTTTCATATACCTATGTCTGTTTGTTTTGTTCACGCATCGTTGTCAATATAATGGAATTTGATGCGACTGTCATACAAGTGAGAGATTTAGCTAGCTATAAATCCAGGTTCAATCCACCATTTTTTACATAAGCAAATGCCTGTACCAAGTCAGGAATATGACATGTGTTATCCATTCGTTTGATGTGTTTCAGCTCTTGATTTTGCTTTCGGTTAGGGACTTTCTGTCTTGAATTTTCCTCGGAGTTCAGTATTTTTGTGATTTTAATCTTTTTGCAAGAATTAAACCATATTAGATTAGTTTCTGTATGATGAATTAACACAATAAACCCTTATAGAACATAATTTTAGACCTAGACGTGCAGAAGATGATTCGTGTTTTGTGAAACGGATGTTTGTTCTTCACCTTTGATGAAAATTTCAAAGGAATCCTTTGTGTTCTTACAGCCCTCGGATGGTTTAAAATTCCCAAAAAAAACGTGTATGGTGTTATGGTGTATGGTGCTATGGTGCAATGGTGTAAGGTGTATGGTGCTATGGTGTATGGTGTAAAGGGAATGGTGTAATGGTGTGATTGTGTAACGTGCGATTGGGAATGGTGTGAATGATGGTGTAAGACATTTTATTGGTTGAAAACGAAGTTATTTTTTAATTCATTTTTTCGAATTGTAAACATAAACAATAATAATATTCTTATTATTTGAAATTTAATTGCATTGTGGGGAATTTCGGAACATGTAGATAAAATGGGGAATGGTGTATGGTGTAATGTGTAAGGTGTATGGGGCAAAGGTGTAACGTGTATGGTGTAATGATACAAGGTGTATGGTGTAATGGTGTATGGTGTAATGGTGTATGGTGTAATGGTGTATGGTGTAATGGTGTATGGTGTAATGGTGTATGGTGTTAGTGGGAAGTTTACACCATCCAAGGACTGTAATATCTCTTTTGTAAATGTGATGGTATATGTTGAGAGTTCCAATTTAATCGCTTATACCTTATTTATTTAGCAAACCGTTGATGCAATATGATTTAATGACAAACACGATGTTGTGAAGGATTTTTTCTGCGAGGATAATAATCTTTTTGTTGTTGGCGGTATGACAGGTGTTCAGAAAGATTTCGGTCTTTGAAACTAGATATAGCATGAGTGGTTATAAACATGTTTACAATTATAATATGTATCAACGGCGACCGCACGGCCTTGAACCAAACTGAATCCATCATTTTTTTATGAATAATATATAAGTTATGATAGCAATGTCTGGATTTATGATCATTGTGTTAAGACCATTTAATTGTAATATTTCTCAGACACATGACTTCGGTAATAATTTAATAACCAGTAATAAAGTAACCAGTCGGATTAAAAATGAAAAGGGAACAAGCGGTAGTGCAATTTGTCGTCAACATCACAAGTTCATCGTTCAGATTTAAGTCGAAATAGGCGTTATGCAGGTATGAGAGACTATTGATAATTATTAAAGGACTAGAGTATTTTAGATTGAAATGATTGTTGATGAAGTATATTGACTTATTAAATGGCATCAAGGACAATGGAAAGATTTTGAAAGAATCGTTTATCCGTTACAACAACCATTATATATTGAGTAACACAGCTTTTGAAGGGGATTTGAGAGTAATGCACAATACAGTAAAAATGTGCTACCTCCTTTGTTTTCACTTTTTAAGAATATAGTTCTAAAATAATGAAATTAGTTTCTTGAAATTGCAGGAAATACATGGCATACTTTTGATAATTGAAAAACAAATAATATCAGAAAATGTAGCTTGTCACATAAACTGTTTACAAAGTCTCCACACATTATCTTTTGATTTACAGTGAGTTGACTGTTAGTGTTGCTCTCCACCAATTGCAACTCATTCAAAATTTTGACCAAATTGCAATTTGTTTTATTAAACCAAATTGTTCAACTGGTAAGAAAATTGAACAAATTGTTCAGTCAAAATGTGAAAGTGCAAGGTGATAAAATAAAACATACTTACAATCCTATAAGACTTTAACTCCACTTTAATGATGATGTGACAAAAAATAGTTTTTCAGTTTGTATAGTTATATTATATTCATTTCCATGCTGAAGGGGAACTGTTTATTTTGAATTGCTATTAAATTGTCCAAACTAAGCTTTCGTACAGTTTTTCTTTCTAAAAGTATTCTATATTTATAAGAATCAGATATCATTTTAATTAAAACATCATATATTCAGTAAAATATGTGTGAAATAACAATATGCTATTGATAAATTTTCAGGGTAGATAACCTAAAACATTATTCTTTTGAATAAAGACTTTTTGAAAGAAAAGTTATTATCTCCCCCATGGAAACTTCCTACAAACATATATTGCAAGTTTACACATATTTTACTGAATATGAAATGTTTTAATTCACATAATGTCTGATTCTTATAAATATAGAATACTTTTTTGAATTGCTATTAAATTGTCCAAACTAAGCTTTCATATAGTTTTTCTTTCTAATAAAAGTATTCTATCTATAATACTAAAATTACGAGGTCCAATTTGTCAGCCGTCATCACGTAAAAACGACGAATAAAAAATTCAACTTTATATATAACTAATATAGTACAAAAGTGTAGATTAAAAATTACACCACTCCAGGCCCTTTTGTTTTCCACGTAATTAATATTGCCAATAATGAAGAAGTTCCGGGTCGAGTCCGATACCGATACCAATAGTATATTCACCTGTTTCCGATTACCTTATCTGTACGTTCCGCATCTGACAGGCGCACCACCAAACGGTGTATTCAGGATTAATATGTTATATTGTATTACACGGGTCATAATCACATGGTTGACACTACTTAATTGTCAAATTGTTACCTATTGTAGTATTCTAATCAGTTACACTTTCTAAGATAACAATACGAATACTAAAAATCTGGACTAAAATAAGGCGTATAGGTACAGTTTTCAATTTGTTAGCGGGCATGACTTAAAACATCGAATCAAAGAATTCAACTTTATTTATGACTAATATAGGACAATGCTGTTGACGGGTGTGTTCTAGTATTTATAAGAATCAGACATTATGTGAATTAAAACATTTCATATATAATTGCAATATATGTTTGTAGGAAGTTTCCATGGGGGAGATAATAACTTTTCTTTCAAAAAGTCTTTATTCAAAAGAATAATATTTTAGGTTATCTCCCCTGAAAATTTATCAATAGCATATTGTTATTTCACACATATTTTACTGAATATATGATGTTTTATTTAAAATGATATCTGATTCTTATAAATATAGAATACTTTTAGAAAGAAAAACTATATGAAAGCTTAGTTTGGACAATTTAATAGCAATTCAAAATAAACAGTTCCCCTTCAGCATGGAAATGAATATAATATACCTATACAAACTGATAAACTAATTTTGTCACAACATCATTAAAGTGGAGTTAAAGTCTTATAGGATTGTAAGTATGTTTTATTTTATCACCTTGCACTTTCATGACTTGGGTGTGGTTTTCTACAGCAGTTGGTTCATATTTCTGACCAGTTGAACAATTTGATTTTAAAAAACAAATTGCAATTGGGTCAAAATTTGGAATGAGATGCAATTGGTGGAGAGCAACACTTACAGTCAACTCACTGTAAAAAAAAAAAGATTGTAAGCTTATGAGCAATTATGCAATTTTTATATACTGATATCAGAGACTTATAAAACCAGTAACTTGACGTCATGTAATTCTTCTTTTTGGCGTAAAAAGGGTAGGAATTTATCTAAACAAAATCAAATACTGAACTCTTAAGTAAATTCAAATAGAGCGAAGCCCATAAAAACTTATAAAATCAATTTATAGCTAGTCAAACCTCCCACTTGTATGACTATTATTTTTTCCTATAAGATTTCCACCATAAAATTAACATAAGTATAATTGACGCTTTGTTTTGTGAACGTATTGTATCTGTTTGATGTATTGCATGCCAACATACATCTTGTTAGGACGAATTTCAATTTTAATCAATTCATTCCAGTTGTGTAATTCCAGGAATCTCTTCCGTCTGCAGTTTAATTTTATCAAATAAATGAAAGTGCCAATCCATCACTAGACCATTTCATAGTGGGTGTATAAATTATGGGTAAAACTCCTATATGTGTTATGTAGAATTTATTTCTAAATGAAGGATGACACTGAGTGAAATTCGAATACTGTTAATGTCTATCAGTATAATTTGATCTCAAGAAAATTTGAAATATTCCATTTTGAATTAATTTTGACATACAATATGTATAAAAATCATACTAACAGAGGGGTGCTGTTTTTTTTAAATTTCCATGCCATCATTTAATTATCTTTCTCTTTATCAACTGCTCAGTTTAATGAAAACAATTTTTGATCTTGTATTCTGTAACATGAGTTAGTGTGATTAAGCGAACATAAAAACAGTACGAGTGATTAGATACCAATATTGAATAAATGATGAAACGTCGCATACTTCGATCTTACAACGTGTTATATATTTGATTTTAATATCATTCCTACTAATGCAAAAAGTTTAAGTTGATTGTATCTGACCAGGGCCTAAAACCCATTATTAGCATTTGAACGCAATCAAACTGTATTTGAATACTAACCTGTTTACACATAGGAATTGTGATAAATTTGTGTAACTTTACTTTCGCTGCTACACAATTATTCGGAATGACAGTCGGAATGGTGGTCCTCAATAAACAGTTCCAATTTGTCTGGATACTGCATCATTTTCTACCTCATACTTTTTGTTTTATTTTAATCGAGATATCTATGATGAGTATATTCATAACAACTGGCTAGATGCCTCTGCTGTAGGGTTCACAATTCCAGTTTTCAAAACCCGTCTGTCTTAACATGGAATATCATTGATATGATCATAATCGTAACTGTTAACACAACTTCGGATTTTTTCCCTAGAAATAGATTACCTCATCTTGTAAAATCATTCAGGTCCTCGAAGCTCGTCAATTTTGTACATGATTATCCTTTTTTTTATAAGAACGCCAAGGATAAGTTTTATGCAGACGAAATGCGCGTACTTTAATCCAGGTATCTATGAAGAGTTTATTCAGTTGGTGATATATTTTGATAAAATAGTTTTACCATACGTTTGATGTAACTGACTAGATGAAATTCATCAAAGTTTTAAAAGCAGTCTGTCGTTTGGTTATATTTGGTAAAACGTTTAAACACAAACTTCAATGGACAATACCGATTTATGTTTGGTTAATGGGAGAAAGATGGCAACAACTTGTGAGCTTCCAGTAATGGGGAAGACACATGCATATTATGAACAATGAGCCTTCTTTGTTTTAGCTCTAATCCATTCCACTGTACATCTCGATTAGTGTACTAACCAAATGTACATTGGGGAACGTATATTGTGAAAATAATTGTATGAAATTCAAGATTACTTATTCGATACCTAAGTGCGTCACTGTTTGTGATGTCCTGTACTGTTTGTCGTTGATGGAAAATGTTTGTTGTTGTGCTGCAGATTGCATGTTGTGTCGACTATCATATTATTTGTTTGTGTTTTCTCTGTGGTGAGTGTTCTTGTGTGTGTTTGTGTTATTTGTTATTAGTTCTGGCACGTATAGTGATATTTTTGTAACATTTTCATATCAGCTCGAGGTTTAGCTAGCCATAACACTAGGCTAAACCGACCATTGGGTTTCTTAAAATGTCTTATACCAAATCTGCAATATTGCAGTTGTGATCAAATAGTTCGTTTCAATGTTATAAATGTTTGCATTGAATTTTGTTGCAGTTCATTGTTCTTGTTGCTTCTTTGTTTTCCTCTAATAGTTAATGTATATTCCTTGGTTTCAGTTTGTTACCCAGATTTGGTTTATCTCAATCGATTTATGAATTTTGAACACCGGTGTACTACTGTTGCTTTCATTCGGTCTGTTAAAACGATCACTTGACTTCGGTGATACAGACAAGAAACAACTGTTACACATCCATACTACAACTTTAATTCATAATCTCAAAGAATATGAGAAGCAGGATCAAAGAGATTGACCTTATATTTCTGGTATGTCTTTTTACAGGTTTATGCAAAGTATCATGACGGTTGATCTTCCGGGTATTGTTCATATAGCAATGACACGAAAGTTCCCCTGAGGACACAATATAATATATATGTTCAAGATAATTTTTACCGAATGCTTTTTAATTTATATAAAGAGAAATAAGAGAGGTGTATTGTTTAAGCTATCATTATCGAGCTGTTATAAATCTCTTAAAATTATATATAAAACCTCACCAAAAATAACAGCATTATAATTTAGAAAGTCAGATTTTGGTTTACCTAAAACTCACTAGCTTCTCATAAAAACCAAGTTTGAAAACTAAATCTATGACGAATTTGAAGAACATACAAAATCCTTAATTCAAAATAAAAATGTACCAAATCTGTATACGACCCTCTATAGCTTCTTGGACATTGATATTTTTCAAAGACATACATAATAGATAAACTTAAATCTTATTGACAGAAAATTAACATATGAATGATATATCATACCAAAACAAAATGGTTGATCACTGAGCTCAGGATATCCTCGGGGGTAACAAGTTGTTATTTCAGCTTTTCCACGTGTCAATTTCCCATTTTGTCAGTTGCAACATAATACACTCAAAACTAAATCTTAATTGCATACAAAATCATACTCCGACTTAACTATCAAGAATAATGTATCTATTTGGTCTCTTGTAAACAGCAACCCTACTAATGATTGTTTTCAGGAAACCTAAGCTTAGGAAAATGATCAAGTTGGAGTGTCCTTTTGTATTCCATCACATTTGGTTTTGTGTTTATTATGTTGCATCAGAGAAATGCTATCGTACAGTCTATCATATGAATCAAATGAGGTATAAGACATGTGCTTCCCTATCCCGTGCATTTTTAATTAAGGCTGAGGGGATATGCTATCAATTGCATAAACATTTTTGTATTATTATGTTCGTGTTGTTGTTATGTGCATTATTCTTGCAAGCAGATTCAATATGTTAAACTTAATATATGTATGATCTGGTTTGATTCATTCGTTGTTGATGAAATAACAGGAAATCTTTTTGAATTATTGGAACCAGTAAATACGTTCTTGTAAGTGTTTGATCTAAGCACGTTCTGATTCTGCAACGAATAGAGCAACGCACCACGGTTTATATGTTTATTTTTTTTTTTGGAAAATTTTTAGTTTTGTTCGAGATGTTGATATGTTTTCATTTTCATTAGTAAGCAGTCACCTGGAAATGCAAAATTATTGTTTTATTTCCGGCATCATACATTAATATCCCTCACGTATGAATCCATATGTTAAACTTTTATCAGATAAGTTCATATACGCTACCAGATGTAGATGTATTTTCATCATTTTTAGGTCGCGTTTGTTTAGTTACTTATTGATTCTTTGTATCATTTATCATTTTTATCAATGACTTTCCTAGCTTTTTGTTTTGTTAAATTTATATCTCAATTAATCGTCTTTATGAATGAAAGGAGACAAGTTGAACACAGATAACCAAATGTCATCTAGCGGGCAACTTACAGTCTTCATCAATAGAAAACCATTAAGATGTGGTATGTCATATATGAGCTATTGTGTTATATTGATGGACCATTCTGTAGAAATCGAACTGCTGTGTGTATATTGAAGTTGTAATACTTTTGTTTGTTAATTTCAAATATCTTTAAAAGAGAAAATAGAAGGAACGTATTCTCCGCAAAACCCTTCATAATACTTTTCTAAAGATTTAAATGGAACAAAATGTTCTAAATTGAATTAATCGATTTGATATTTCTTTCATTATTCTCACTAAATGCTTTATATAGAACTTATAAGTAACACTAAGCAGGATTGGAATGGAAATAGGGACTTGCTAATGGAAACATCATCTTATCTTTTTACTTGAATAAACTGTCGAATATAGAATCGTTATGATTTAAGGGATTAAAACATGAATGAAATTTTTTATATCATTGTAAAACAACCAAGAGTTACTTTTTACACATTTTATTTGAACAAATTATATCATACTTTTGATGATTTTCTGTCTGTTCCGACTGTTGTAAATCTTGTCGATTGTTCAAGGCCATAATTCTTCTGGAATATCATAATCTCGATCCCACGTCTAATGGCTGTGTTAAACCAACCATAAACTAAAGGGTTTATACACACTGAGAGCATTGCAAATGCATGCGTTATTGTATGTAATAATAGGAAATCAACTCCTTCAAAAATCTTATAATTTACATCTGCCAGTAGGTTTATAATAGCCCATGGCAACCACGTGACAACAAATGACAAAGAGGCTGCAGTTAAAAGAATAACGTTTTTTCTATGACGCATCACACTTCTTGGTTGTTTTCGTTGACTGTTACTAAAACAAGCCGGTTGCAGTCTTAGTCTCAAACACATAAATTTACAAATAAGAATATGAAGACCTCCAACAACTATTAATGGCAAACCAAATTGTATTATTAATATCAAAACAGCATAAAACTGTCTAAATGATTGTGACCTCCAATTCTCCATACAAAAATGTAAATGAATTTGATGATCTGGAATGACTTCTACTGTTTCCACGCCATGAGAAATGAACATTGGCAGAGCTAAGGCAAAGGATATCATCCACAGTGTAGGAAAAGCATATATCAAGTTAGATTTTTTGGACGACCTACTTGTGCACTGGACGATGGCATAATATCTGTCAATTGCAATTCCTAAAACTGTAAACGTTGATACGAATACATACACAGCCTGAAGTGTTGGAACAAGTTTACACATAATGTCTCCCAGAGGCCAGTTTTTCGTTAAAAGTCTAACTGCTGTAAATGGAATACTAAAAACACATGTAAAGATATCGGAAATGGCTAAATTCAAAATGAACAAATTCTGTCGTGACTTGACGTGTTTCCGTATGATCACGCAACACATTAATACATTTCCGATAAATCCAACGACCACTAATAGACTGAATATCATAATAAATATCCCTTGTGTTGTGTCTTCAAACCAGGATTCTGACTGGAGATCTGCTGTTACTTGCAGGTACTGTTCCAGTGAAAAGTTTATGGTGTTAAAAAATTGAACGTCAGACAAATTCATGGCTGCTGAGTAGTTAATCGCCTGAAAAGAGAAGAATGTATACAAATTATTATTTAATATTATGTGTAATGATGTCAATATCATTTGTAAAAACAACACAGAAAGCATACAAAGCGTTAAGTTCACCAACTTTGCATTGTAATCTTTTGTAGAACCTTAGACATTGGAGTGTCAGAGGAATTATTACTGAAAGTTTAAATTAACACTTGCAGTATATCGGTATATTTTACCTTCAATTTATTTATGTCTGTCGAGGTTCATGATTAATTTTTTACACCAACAATGCATAGGGAACATACTATACACATTTGTTATGGGTTTGGCCCATTATTGATGGCCGTATGATGATATGTATTTGCTTACATCTACTATATTTTTGGTCTCTAGTAGACAGTTGTCTCAAAAGAAACCATACCATATACCTTAGGTTTATATACTAGTTGGTTCAAAAAGACTGTAGATCAAATGGAAAAAAAAACAATTCATAATACGGCTTGTGTCGATACATCTTCAAACCAATTGTCAATTATATAGGACACACTTTCTATTATGCCAAATGAATGAATTATATTCTAATTATCTCCAGGTTTGCACTAATATGAGCAACACGACGGGCGACAAATGTGGATCCGGATCTGCTTACCTTCGCGAATCACCTGATATCACCCACCCCTTCCCAGTCTTGGTAGGTTACGTGTTGTTCAGTCTTTAGTTTTCTTCAGTTGTATTTTTGTGTATTTTTGTGTACTGTTGTTTGTCTTTCCCCTTTTTTAGCAATGGCAATTGTAGTTTATTTTTCGACTTTGAGTTTGAATGTTCTTTTGGTATCTTCTCATATATAGATGAGTATTCAATTTTATGTTTGCTGTTAAAATTTGGTCAAATTAAAAAGAAAGTTGAATATCACACAAACTGAACTGTAATTCATGGATTGGTGATTTGTTTTCCAGACAGTAGCAATTTCCAATTTTCAAGAAGGATCTCCGTTCAACTCTTAAGTCATTAACATGTTGCTATGCTCATTTTGATTAATGGTGTGAGAACGTGATCGTGTTTTCGTAATTTCCTATAATTTAATAGCATTTAATGAACTTCTCTCGAAGAACATAATTTACAATAGCGCAAAGCTAATCTAATGAAAAACCATACATAACCTTTCCCCCTTGATATTTAAAAATACATTAACGAAAACTTTGAAAGAAAGTTTAATGATGATCTGCAAATAATTACATAAAAAAATTGGAGCCTAGATCTCATTTTCTTGAAAAGTTTTAAATGAAAATCACTCAGGATGAGACACCTACGTTCCGGGCGGAGTTTCGTAAACACAAAAAATGGAGACCGACAATACCGCATTCATGTCATCTTTTTGGCTATAATATAATGTTTTTGGTATTACATTTAAATGAACAATTAATGCACAACAGAACTAGAGGTGTGACGAACCATGTGATGATGTAATAAAAAATATATGAACTCGTAATTCTTATATACATACGTGGGAAGTAAAGTTAACTAGAATCCTAAGCTTGAAATTGACTATCGCAATTGCTTTGAAGTAAAATCTGAAAATTTTGTATTCCTTAAACAGTTAAAAAATATTGAATAAAGAAAGCAAGGTTATCACTTTTATTGTTATAGCGTATTATATTAGGTTTATAAAGTGTTGTTTTCGTGTTATTATTGTACAAATTGCTTTAATAAAACAATGATATTGACACTTTTTATTATTTCAGACAAAAATAACGCGAAAGAATTCAAATCTGTAATTCCATATTATAGAATTACGTCAGTGTATTAGACTCTTCAAATACGGCAAGTCATCATGAACAAGAATCTGAGAATGGTCTGTCTCCATCAAAGTCACCCGACTATCCAATCTTGCAGGGTTAAGCGAAATCTTTGTTTGCCATTGCTTCCGTTAGTAAATAAGTATGTTATGTTGAATGCAACAATACTATGCCCATGATTTAGAAAAATACAGAAACCCGAATATCAAAAAGAATATATTTTCTCACAGCCTACTTTCTCTAGATTAATCTAATGAAAGTTTGACAAAGTTTTAAGATTTAAAATCTTTCACAACAAACCTTCATTTTGGCAGCAAAATATATATATATGAATTACACTAAGTCCATTTATGGGAGGTGAGATCCATATATAACGATAAAGAATATGACGAATTGGTTGTGTCAAAAATCATTTTAGCCGCATACTAATTCGAGCTTGTGACGACGCCGACGAAATGTATGATCGCTATGTTCGTCGCAAGCGAAACAACAACAAAAAAAAAACATTTATAAAAAGATTATAATACTGATTTGTTTTAATTCGTGTGTACGCGTCATATTTTGTGACTAGCATTTCCTGTTATACTTTAAGATATAGAAATATATTAGCGACTTCCTTTCATTCAAATTTAGAAATAAATTATGTCTTAGAATTTATCCAATTCCATCATTGTGAACTCTATCACAAGGAATTTCCAGATAATAAACTGAATTATATTTTATCATACAGCACGAACAGAATATCAATGATTCCCAAATGTATTCTTTTGTCACAAAAGTTGGATATTCAAGTACTTTCTAAGTGTCCGGTAATCTTTATGGAAAAGAGAATTTAACTGAATAGCTATGGTGGGCATTGCATTGCAAATCAACTAAATACCTATGAAAAGACAAAGCTCATCCGATTTATTCCAGAAAATTTTAAGCTGTCGGGATGAAACTTGTATTTTAGTAGCATGTTTTAGAAACGTCTTGTTGATAATTCTTTTTAACAATCTCTGAAAAAAGACACATATTAAAAGGTTAGGCTTCAAATTCATTGCTGGCAATAATACATGAAGAGTTGTTTATATAAATCGCTTGTCAGAGTTTTTAGTTTTGTCAATAATTTTAGTTTTGCTATTCCAGCTGCTACCTACTGAAAAATGAAGAAAATTGAATTGCTATTGTTATGGTAGAAATTTTGACTTGTTAAACAATATAAAAAAAAAGATGTGGTATGATTGCCAATGAGACAACTATCCACAAAAGATCAAAAAGACACAGACATTAACAACTATAGGTCACCGTACGGCCTTCAACAATGAGCAAAGCCCATATCGCATAGTCAGCTATAATAGGCCCCGATAAGACAATGTAAAACAATTCAAACGAGAAAACTAACGGCCTTATTTATGTAAAAAAAATGAACGAAAAACAAATATGTAACACATAAACAAACGACAACCACTGAATTACAGGCTCCTGACTTGGGACAGGCACATACATAAATTGTTTTTATCTAAAGTTCGAGATTTTAGAAATCAGAAACAGAAATAAATATCGACCAGGATTCGAGTATTACTATGTTTCAGGTTAACTTGTTGATTTGTAAAGAACATTTCATATTTGAAAATTAAATGCAACTTCAATGACGAATATCAAAAACAAGAAAAAAATAAAAACACATAAAGCAAAAAAGCAAATCAATTAAATATTTTGATATTGATTGAGAATATTCTGTGGTGTAGTTGTTTTGAACATCTGTTAGCATATCTCAATTGTGGTAACAAGGACGAAATGTTGATATATACATTTAAGTTACAAAGAAAGAGTTATTTAAAATTTCCTAATTGCAAATAATGTTCAGGGCCGTAACTACATTGAGGCAAATGAGGCAAATGCCTCATGTAAAAAAAAAATTTTAAAATGAAAAAAAGGTTGTTTTCATATCAAAGTGTTTCACGGAAAGTGTCTTGCAAGAAGCAAGTTCTCTTCACTCTCTGGTGTATCCCTTGGATGTTTTTCGTTGTCCATGTTTCTGTTTTCCTTTTCAGAGTTGATGGTCTATTTGTTCATTTATTGTCCTACTTTATGACTATAGTCTGAGCGTTGATTTTCATTTGTAAACGTTGTTTTGCAATGTTGCATGTCCACCGATGTCTAGAATTGTGCGAGAAATATATTTTAAGAACATGCGATGCTACTCAGTGAACACAAAAACTACTGAAAAATTGTCCTTTCTGCATGGATGATTGAAATTGATATCAAAGAATACAAAACAGTTTGTTTTATTGTAAATAAAACTAGATAGCTGACATGGGTTGAATTAAAGTAAGGTCACATATTTCCCGGTATCAAATAATTTGATGGAAAAAAAACAAGGTATTGCCATATATGACCTTTTACATTGAAAGGTTAAACTTGCATTAAGTCGTGTTAAGACTCTTTAACAGATAATAAAGGAGTATGAGGACATAATCGCACACAAAGTCAATGCATAGAAAAAATACAAATGATCAATGGTCAAAGTTTGTGTTCCTGCTCTTCATCTTGATAGTTGTCGGGTGGTCTTCGACAATACTTTGAAAGAATCATTAATACCGTAAAAGATCGTAAACCAAGGTGAAGATGGTCCCTATAGTGTGGACTTAAGCAGTACTAGTACTTAAAGTATAATACTGCAATGTCACTATATTTAAATCTAGTCATAAAAAATCACAAAAGTTTAATCACAGTACAAGACAAGAACAGACAGACAGATACGGTATTAATATATTATGAGAATTACAATTTTTGCTTTATCCTACATATCGGTCTTTTAATGTTGTCTCTAACACCTAAAAGTCTTAAATTACAATGAATCTTTGTTTTTGCTTTGTCGGGACCTGATTGTCAAAAAAATATCTAAAGATTAATTTAGCCGTTTCAATGCAAGAAAGAGTCTGGGAAACGCTCAGAATGCACGATTTTGCGTTATTTTTCTCAGAGCTTCTGGTCGGGGTCATAAACGGCCCCCAGACCCCTCGCCCATAAGTTTTCGCCTGGCTCCGCTTGGCGAATATATTTTGCCTCACTTTTAAAAGAGGCTAGTTACGGCCCTGATGTTAAAAATTACCGAAGTAGCTTGCAGGTGGTCTTTCGTCTAGTTTCAAACAAAAATGACAAGCTTCTTCAATTGTAAAATAAGCTTATCTACAAATGATCTTAATGTACAGTAACTCTTTAAATGCGCGATACAACTAAAATGCTTTCACTTGCTTTCATAAGAAATTAATTAGGTATATTTTTCTCATTACGTAATTCTGATTTTTACTATTGGCACGTCTTATTTCTCTTAAGTACATCTTGCTTCAGTTAATTTCGGCACTTCCCACTTCTTTAAAGTGCATCTTGCCTAAAAAAAAACTTCACACACAAGAAAGATCAGCCAATTTAACTCCTAATTATGATTTAATAATAAGGAGATGTGGTATGATTGCCAATGAGACAGCTATCCACCACAGTACAAATAACGTGGATAGTAGTATGTTCATTTGTTTTCTTATGCCTATTTCTATTTATCTAATGTGTACTGCTTTACTTAACAATCAAACTTTAATGGCTAAACACGATCGTGGATTTATCATTAACCACCTAACGAGATACGCTGGAAGCTTCTATTTGTGTTACATAATTAATCAATAATGGTTTTTATTCCATTGCAATTTCACTGGAACATCCAGATTACAAACTGTGTCATATTAAATATGTTTAGTTAAAAAGCACTTACCCATTTGCCAAAACGTGTTTCAATAATCATTGTAAGATCGACGTTAAAAAGGTTAAGATTATGAAAGGCAAATCATAATGTAATTACTTGTCAGAATTTTTATAATTGATTACTTAGTATCAGCATTGTGAACACGATAACGGAATGGCAAGGACGAAGCAGTACAAAGAAGTCGAACGTTTAAGAACGCAAACACCCCTGGGTTTACATTGATGGCGGCAGCACTAGACCCAACGATCAGAGAAATTTATGGCGAAACACTGTAGGCTAACCGATCAAAGAAATCTTCGGCCGTAGCACTATAGACCAAATGATCAGATATATTTATGGCGGCAGCATTATGCCTTCGATCAGAGAATCTCATGAAGGCAACTTTATGCAAAACTATCAGAGTAATTCATGATGGCAATCTTAAAGCATTCTTTTCTCCAGGTCATATCATTGGCCAAAGCTGATTATAAATTTATCAATTGTACTAAAACTGGGTTACATCTCCCTCAAGTAATATTGACCTTTGACATTTTCAACTGTTCTGTTTATATTCTATTGGTTGCTGTGCTCTCAAACGTTTTATAATGATTTAGCTTTCTAATCGTTTGGTCCCTTGTGTACTTGATAAAGGTTTATTGGTCTCCCACGGATATTAGTATACATGTGTCACGATATTTTAACAGTAGCTTTATGTGTTTCAAACCTACATTTATCAAGCATATTCAATGTAGCGTATCTGAAAGCATCAGATGGATTTTTATCAAACACCCATGGTACACAACAAACAATGACAATTAGTGAAATTTAAGGTCGTAAATGAATTCAAACAATTTCAGGTATTTGTTTTTCTTTTATCTATAATTCATTGCGATAAATTGAAATGATTCAAAGTGCAGTAATGTTAACGGGATAAAATTAACTGCCTACAACTATTATTAGTTGTTGATATTACATAACCAATGAATGAATTAAGATCATTGGTCAATAACTGCACCTGATGTGTGATATGGGGCTTTTGTTAATCTATTGAAGCAATTTGTAGGAAGGCAATAGTTATTCACCGGAATTCGACATTTACCATATGTGACAAAGTGATATTCCGGTAAACTTGTTCGCATATGAGCGGGTTGGAGGTATTGATAATGCATGATATATATATAATTTATTTGATAAGATTAATCAAAATGTCGGAATTTTGACAAAATACAGTAGGATGAAAGAACTAATAAGAGAATATCTAAATTTTAACAGAATAAAGAAGGATAAAAGGAACTAATGAGAGATGGGGTAAAGAAATCAAAAAACTTAATCACATATTAATAGGAAACTTTAATGAAATATTGAACTGTCACAAATGAAAAGATTTCTATAAAAATCATTGTAAAATTAGCTTAATGTTCTGTTTATTGTCGATCGAACTCTCTAGTAGAGAATGATAATATGAGATGTTTAATGATAAAATGATTCTAATGATTTATAAATAATGGCAATATCATCTTGAAAATCAATCTTATTGCTTTGAAAATAATTTTCTTGTACGAATATCACATATTTATGTCAAAAGAACAATGTTATTTATAAATCAGGCTCGTTTGATCTTTAATGTAAAATAATACTAAAAACGGTGAGTTATTAGATATTAAAACGCTGTTACGCGTCAACATATTTCACTGTGAACTCTGAATGGATACTAATTCGTCCTTTTGTTAAAACTTCACGAACACAACCATCAATAAATGTAAGAAATAGCAAGACGAAACGTTTAAAAGAATCAGGGCCGTAAATTACATAGAGGCATGTAGGCAGTTGCCTCCTATTGCGGGCTGACAAAAAAAAATGGAGCGAAAAAACACGGAAAAGAAAAAATTGGTTAAAATCTTGCATTATTTTTATAGCACTGGTTATTAGTTAAAACAACAAGGTGGTTAATCATAATGGCATGCAGGTGTATTCAATATTTGGATCTGAACGGTCGGTACCCAACTCAACTCCAATGCACACATAAATGTTTCCCACCAAATAGAATGAAATTCATAACAGTGTAGCTATGGCCATTCATTGACTGGGGGAAATTAGGTGAACGTTCGTCTGTAATGCCCACTGCTCACGACGTACTTATTTAATTTAAACTGTGAGGTCACCAAATATTCTAAACGCCTAAATAAAATAATTAAAAATACTAATCAGGAATAACCTTTGTAATTTGAAAATAAATAAAAATGGCCTTCAACACGGAGTCTTGGCTCACACCGAACAGCAAGCTATAAAGGTTGAATACTTAAAATTCTTTACTTGATTTTTTGTTATGGTTTGACCATCAATTTTCCTAATATGATATCGCACGTTCTTTCAGATTATTTTTTTTTTACTTAATTGGCTTTAAAAGTTACAATGCATGATGTCGTCTGTTTATGTAGTTCATATGTGTTTTTCGTTTCTCGTTGGTTTTCCCGTTTGAATGGTTTTACACTAGTAGTTTTGTGGCCCTCTATAACTTGCTGTTCGGTGTGAGCCAAGGCTCCGTGTTGCAGGTCGTACCTTGACCTATAATGATTTACTTTTATGAATTATTACTTGGGAGGAGAGTTGTCTCATAGGCACTCATACCACATCTTCCTATATCTATCTATATCAATACATTTTTTTTCAAACAAAAGAATACATCACAAGAATATAAGTTTTGTAAGAAACGTGAGAAATTGTGTTGGACTTGAAGATAAGGCAAAGTGACAAATATCTGAAAGAATGAATCGTTTTATGGTATTAAACAAAGAAATCAAATGATTTTTTAATTATCCAGAACTCTTCACAAACAAAACCCACATGTATACGCATTGAATAAATAGTAGGCCATTCTTAAATGATCACACCGTAGAAGTAGTTGTGCTCTTAATCAATGAGATATTTTGTGAATTAACCCCATCAACTTAATAGTGTTTTTTTTTACAATGGATAAACCTATTTTTTTATTATTATTAAATAATATCATCTCTGAACATTATTATTCTTACAAATGACACGGTTGTATGTGATGATTATAATAAATATTTAAAACAAATTCCTTTCAAGCTTTGTAAAAAGAAAGTTTCATTTTATGTATCGGAATGTGTAACAAGTGAATATTTCAATCCCCACTGGAAGGCCTCTGACAGACTGGGTGAGCATAAAATCATAGCCGTTGACAAACAAGTTACAACCTACAAACGTTTTACTGTCGACCACACTGTTATGCAATTAATTCTACTATTGCACTAAGTGACAATGTTGGCAATATTGAATGCATAGAACTACTAAAAAGATGGGATTTGTCCAGTCAAAAAAAATAACCTTTACAGCATTTGACAAAGCCAGAATAAAACTTTATGTTATACAAACATTGTTACGTTTTTAAAATAATTTGAACTTGATAGATCATTATGAGTTATTGAGTATGCATTTTCATTTTAAGGTTTGAAAATTGTGTCTTTGAAACGAAGATAAAATTAGTTCTATTTGGACAGCCAAATAAGCCGGATAAACCACAAAAAATGACCAACTTCCGGTGGCTTTCATTTTAAGTCTTTGCAAAATTTTCCCTAAACTTAAGTAAAAATAGCTTGTTAAGAGTCATAAAGCAGGATAAAGCGAAAACAAATCTTACTCTACCGGGACACGTAATCTAACTCTGGTTTATAACTTTTTTAATATATTCCAGGCACATATTTATTGAAATGTAACAAAAAATTAACAAGTCGTGTATTCTTGGGAGGTACATTGCATACAAGGAAAAGGCCCGAAAAATTATCCTTTTCTGCATGGAATGGGTCCAATATGTTTTTGCCTCGCTCCGCTCGGCGATAGTAAACAGGGGCAGACAATTTACGGCCCTGATTTTTAGAATTAAGGGTTCAAATAAGGTTAAGTTAAAAAAATATGGTTATGGTTTAAGAAAAAAAACCACATTGTCATTGACAGAAGCGTCATTAACAATGGAGAATATGTTAAAGCGAAACGTTTAATTTTCTAAGGAAGACACTCTGTAGGCACACTGGATGTTCATGGTTTGACAACAAACTGTGTAATGGACTTTATCTCAGGAAACAAATAAAACAAAAAAAATCTCTCCGAAGTGCATATAAATTGAGTATTCATCCACATGAACCGTACAAAAAAAACTTGTAATGAACTACGTACGCCTCTAGTTAGACATGTTTTTGTGTTGATCATGTTTTAAAAAAGCCATTGATACAAACCAATACCAAAGAGCATCGATAATTGTGTCTAAAAACTCTTGTGTAATCCCAAGACACTACCAATTTCATGACTACAGGTCTATGTGAATTATATAATCACAAAACAATACCATGCAAATATTAAATATCGAAAAATAACTTATTACAAAAAACTTAATGCTTAGAAAGCTGAAACTATAGAACTTCAATCAATGGTTAGATTACTGATAATTAACATGCATCCAATTCCAAGATATGTCAATACCATATTACTATATGTCACATGATCTCATTTCCTATCGTCAAAGAGTGTAAACTTCATTACATCATTGAAACAAGTTCATTTTTTAGTTCGAAACAAAATTGGATGTTGTTTTTTTTTATTCAAACACGAATGTTGCACACTTAACATTGCCATTTTGTACAAATTTTAAATACATATATGTTTAAGAAATAGTTGGTCAGTCTGGTTTTATGTGTGTTGTGTTTCAAAGTCTGTTGTTTATCTTTTCGTTTCTTGTTATCATTTTGTTGGTTTCTCGGCAAATTAGTCTTTGTTCTCCCTCTGATAACTTCCGCCGTATTTTTTAAACTAAATATTTGTCACTGATTTCGTTAATTTTTCGTATTTAATTCGTTTCATAGTGGTTCGTGTGAAATTTTCGATATTTTGCATTAAGAAAAATAACTGTTTACTCTTCAACATCGATACAAAAAACATAATTTTCTTCATCAAAGCTTTTTCTAGATTTATATAACAATGAAATCATCTGGGAAAAGCATTTAGTTTTTACAAACACTCTAAAACATATTTAACAAGATAAATTGGAAACAATTTCCGGCAATCGACAAGAGAAAAATATAATTAACGCAAACAAGAAAAACCTCCGAATGAACCCTTGATTCAGATCAATTGATCCATACGCTCTGAAGCTACGGAGAAAACAAAAACGGTATTCCATAGGTGATAACAGCTACTGAAAATCAATAAAAAGCATGTTTAGTCTGTCAAGACTTAGTTTCCACGAACTGATTTAAAGATGTTTGTAACAATGAAAATAATTTTATCTGTCTAAAACATGTGTTTGATTTATATATATAATTCCAACTGTTATTTAATATAAATCAAGACGAGTTTCAAAATGTGTTCTTCGTGGTTTTCGTTCAAAGTAATAAAGCAAAGTCAAGATTTACGTCAATAATTTCAAATCAGATAAAGTTTGTAAAATCAACTTCATTTGAACCCTCATTCAAAATTACAACATGAAATTTTAACCTAGCTGAATGCCTATTGAATGAACAGGAAAAAAGTTAATATTTTGTATTCAGACATGAAATTTTGCATTTTTAAATTAAAGACTCTTCTTTGTTTGTAGGGACATTGATGCATACTAATACTCATTTTTCAAAATTTGTGCTTTTTATTAATCATGACAAAAAAAAATTAGAATCGCACATAAGGTTAACTAGAAACTACAAACAGGAAAATACCAGGCTGAAAGAAACTATATTATTAAAAATTTTTTTTAAAATGAAATGATTCATATATCATAATAGCAGAGATTCCTCATATAAACCGACAAGGTACTATATATATTGGAAGAGTGACTTCCATGTCTTATTTCGGTGTAGGTTGAAATAACCGCAACCAACATTAAGAAATTGAAGTTGGAAGTTTTGAAGAAAAAAAACCATAGACTTGTGAGCAAAAACACATAGACTTGTCCCACTAAATTGATATAAAAACAGGGATTTATTTAATTTTTTGGGGCAAAAGAACCATGATGAAATTTGTTCTCAATTTTCTTTAGTTTAACATTATATTTTCCAGTCTTCATTTTTGGTTTTCAAATACAGTATATATAAAGTAACGATGATCTACAATTACAAAGCAGGAAGATATGAACTGACACAAATTATCAGTACATTTGTGTGTATACAGTTCAAATAGTATATTTTACAAACCTGACAGTTTGTAACAAAACATGAGAGTTTATAGAAGTACCTGACATTTATAGTAAAACCTGACAGTTTATAATAAAACCTGACAGTTTATAATAAAACCTGACAGTATAGTACGTACCTTATCTGTTAGATTAGCCATGTTTTTAAATTCCAACTACTAAGTTGTTACATCCTTTAATTTATGAATTATATTATTATCCTGTCAGTTCACGATGACCAACACATGTATATATAAATAGGATTGTATTCCAATACACAGTATTTATAAAGGTTAGAGATCGATAATTTGATTGTATTAATACAGCCATAGAGTGACTTATGTAAGATAGGGATTAAGTTGGTTTAAAAGGACCATTCGTTATGGTAATAAAAGTTCTCACGCTTGGTAACATTTTGTCATGAAGAATGTAGTTATACAATCTTTCCGAACAGAAGTAGCTTCAGTACAGCCAAACAGACGCCATACATACATCGAAAAGACCGACGTCTTTCTTTCGGACGGTAGATTTCCAATGTAAAACAGGTTTGGTTTTTTTAATTTATTACACATTAATTATCTTTTTTTATGTTACATTATTGTTTCAGATAAGGGTTGGTTGGTTGGTACCTATCAAAACTTTTAAACTAGCTGCGTTTTTTTGCACCTTTTTTAGGTCAGGAATGTGATGTTTAGTAGTTGTCGTTTGTTGATGTGGTTCATCAGTGTTTCTCATTTCTCTTTTTATATAGATTAGACCGTCATTTTCCCCTTTTGAATTTATTAATACATGTATTTTTTGCTTGCTGGTGTGAGCCAATGCTCCGTGTTGAAGACCGTACTTTGACCTATTGTGACTTGTATGAGAGAATGGTCTCATTGGCACTCATACCACATCTTCTTACATTATATCTTTATTATGAATTGTTGATGCTATCGTCATAATTTTTACTGTGACGTTTGTTCGTCGTTAAGAAAAGCGTGTTGATGTCTATTTTGTGCATGTGCTGCATAATTGTGGTTTACTCAACATTTCACTTATCATGTTATTGATTCAGTTAGTGTCCTAACCTTTCGGTCTTTTCTTTCCATGAATCGTTTCTCCTCCTATATTAGTGCATATATTTTGCTATGTTGAGTCTAATTATGAATATTAATGAAATATTACGAGATTGTATTTTCCAAAAAAGGCTCTCCAATTCCGCATGGTCTTTATATTGAATATGCATATCGGCACTTAAATTTTCATCATAAAGTTAGCTGTAATTTTGTCATAAAAAGAATAAGCACTTTAAAACCCCAAGTGTATCACATTTATGTATACCTTTTATGTTTTATATTTCTCACAACAACTTTGTAATTGCATTTATACTTTCAAATTTATATTTTATCGTTCCCTCAGCGGGACTCGAACCGAAACTGTGACACCATCTGTATAACGGCAAATTTTTAAGATAGATATATTCGTCAGAAATATGGTCTTCTTAGGTCCTTATTTTCATGTGAACGCCATTTTGTGGTTGGCTAGAAGTCAGTGTGTAATTTGCTTTGTAGTCTCGTATTTGTATTAGCTGACTTTTTTTTCGCAAATTTGTTATCTTTTCACCGTTTCAGCAAAAAGAGGTCATAGGCCGACGAAACAGACTTGAATATTTGTTGCTGCGTCTCTGCTAAGTTGGAGGCATTTAAGGATGTCTGCTGCTCAAAATCAAAATAACAAGAATCATTCAAACTATGCATTAATTGATATGTTAGTTAAAAAAAAATAATATAAAAAAAAATTTTCGTGTCCAGTTTTTTTGCGGCAGTAACATCTTTACGTCCACAATAAGGCCAATTAAAATTAATTGATAGATTTTCATCCCCGCCCGCCCCTCTGAAATCGTCCCGCCCCGAATTTTTTTATTTTATAAAATTTACGATTTCCGGATTTCGTTCATTCCCGTTACCGGTAACCGTTAAAATTTCGTTTCATCCTCAAAGCCAAACTCCCCGGCAGTTCCAGTTCCGATCCGCATACGGGCCCGAATACTACTCTACACTAATAGATGTAGTAAAGGAAAACAGTTCCGGAACGGAAACGATCACTGTCCGGAGTTTGCCTCAAAGCTTCCTGTTTCAAATTTCGGTTTTGTACCTCAAGTAAATCTAACAAAAATGATTAAGTCGACCTTTCCGCTGCTCTATGATGACAACATCATCTTCCGAGAGTAAAGATTGATAACGAGAATGACGTGAAATATTGGTGTTAAGAGAAACACGCTGTTTCCAAGACTGCAAATCGCGGTATGTCACAAATTTCTGTGATTAGAAAACTGCGGACTTTTTTTATTTATGCAATGACTTTGTCTCAGGAAATTTAAACTGTAAATGATACCCAAAGCGCAAGATTCGTGGAAACCATTGATACAGAAAACATGACTGGATTATAGATATTGAAATACAAGCACGAACTTGTCAGATTTATGACCGTTTATTGAAATTAAAAAGTCGACTAACATATGTATTTTATTTATGCAAGCCCTTTGATTTTACCCATGGCTGTCTTTTTATGTTGACAAACAGCAAAAGTCCCAATACACCCAAAAAGAGTCATTAAACAACATATTGTTTTATTATTAAGTTCATGTTTTACATGATTATATTTTCATCTTGCATATAAAGTACCAACCCTATTATTTTCAACACTCTCTGAGTTTTCATTTTATTCTGTACTCATAATAATTGTGTTGCATACCAATGCATTTGCTTCATTTTATGGGAATACAAACCATTGTTTATTTAGAAACCCAAATACATTTGGTGTAGGTAGTCTAACTGAAGAGAGTATTTCTCACACGTTTTTGTTGTTAAGTTTTTAAAGCCGCAATTAGATATATTTATTTAAGGATTTGAAAAATTATGTAAGATTCCTCATACTTGTGTATATAAAAAAGAAGATGTGGTATGATTGCCAATGAGACATCTATCCAAAAAATACCAAAATGACTGTACGGCCTTAACAATACATGATATAAGCTTATTATACACTTGCATATATGAAGAACTCGTCACAAAACATGCAAAAGGGTTTCATATGAAATAAAATTTAAAAAATAAAATCCTCCCACCCGCCCCATTTTTTTCAAAAATTTGGATGAAAATCTACTTATTAATTTTAGTTGGCCTAACATGCATTGGAAAATAGCTGTTTTTCAGGAAGGGGTGGCCTTGTTTGAAATATAATAAACATTTAATGTTACTTCATAAGTCAATTTTTATTCCAATGACAAGCAACAATATATGTTCAAGTTTAACAATGTTGGAAATTTTTTTTACAATACTGATAGTGATCTATTCTATTTTTGGCAATAAATAATGTAAATAAAAAGTACGGGAAAACATTACTGAAAACATATTTTTGATTTTTTTACTAATACATGTAAGAAATAACAAGAAAATCGTATTCCTTAACAAAATTGATGCTCCATAGTGTCTTTTTCAACCAGCAGTTAAAAATCCTGCTGAGCCTGTCAGCACAAACATGATTCGTATATACATTAAACATTTTGCTTATATATCTGCCAATGAATATTTAACAGCAATCCGATCATCCACTCCTTAAAGGTATAAAATGGCCTATTCCTATTTATTTTTATTAGAAATATATTTCAAATATAATATTCCTTAGGAATCAATACAGATATAGCTAGGTTTAATTACTGAAAAAGTCTTCTTTATTATCCTCGCCTAATCTATCATGCTCATTATAATTAAAAATATTAAATTTTCCTCAGTTCGAAACACTTAATTTTATAGGTTCTATTATTCGTGACAAATCTTGTTATGCCTCGGCTGTAAATAAATATAACAGAAAAACTAACCAGCACGTTTGACTGGATATTAGATATTAGAGGAATGCCAATATTTCACTTTTTCATGTGTATTTAATGATATTATGATATAATTAACTAAAGGCTCATTGAACCCTTACCAGCATTTTTAGTGCACATTCGATTGCACCGAATTTAATGATCTGAAATAGATTTGTGGATGTCTAGCACATGCATATTTATAATTGATTGATTACTGTTTAACGACACTTTGGGCACTTCTGGTTACTTCACGGCGATCAGATTTGTGTTAATTGATGAAGGAACCAAGAGTGACGGAAGAGAACAATCGACTTTCGGTAGGAAAACTGACAATCCTTGTCAATTATGATTTGAGTCGAACGTGTGGGTTTGTATATTTAAAACGATAAGATGCAAGTACATGTATATTTTTCTTGTACTAAACCGACATGTATAGCTACATTTTTCAATGTGCTTCTTCGAAATGTCCACAAAAAATCAAGTAAATTTATTCGGATACTTTTGTTACATTCGAACTGACCAGTGTTTACATTTGCTCTTTAAGTCCTGAATTTTGCAGACAGTACCCCATTCCATTAAAAAAAAAAAGAATTTGGTTTGATCCAGCCATGATTGAAGAGACATCGATATTAAGAGTCCTCCACACTGGTCAACTATAATAAAGCTATAAAATTTATAAAATAACGTGCATCGATTTCTACAGAATTGGAAACAGATCCGGAATAAATGAAACATTACAACACAACATGACCAGAAAAACAACATTCAGACATTACATGATGTTTATCAAATTTTATTCGCCTAGAGTTAAGAGTTGTGAATTAGTTTAATAGAAAAAAATCAAATCAACGTTAAATATAAACTGACGGCAGTTGAGACTTTGCTACTGCAGTTAAAAAAAGATCAACCTTATATTGTAGCATCAATGTCTTATTCAAGCTAGTCGCCTGGTTGTTTTAAGCATAATTTTCTCGTTATAAAATGTGGATTTTGATGATTGTTTTTCGATTACCATTCACGCCAATTTCGATTGATATAGGTCAAGCAAACCTTGAAAAATATTTTTTATAGAATCATTTATGTATGTTATGGGATGCATGACTATTGTTTCATATTCTGATTCTTATAACTAAAGTTAAAATCATATTGTTTTTCAATTTTATCTAATCTAAATGGAACACGTTACAACACAATTTCACTAGCCCATTTTATCTTCAACCAATTGATAAAACAGAGGAAATTATACGAATCAAGCTTAACCTCGATTCGTGTGCTTTTCTTTTTCTATTAAGAATTTGTTAATGCCGATTATTATGTTGTGTTTGTCATGTGGTTCTGACACGTGTTCGTAGTAAAAGATTTGACAACTTTTTTTAATAAGAAGAGATAAAGGGTACATCTTAAAAACATCATGACCCCAACAAAAAGTAAAATAACAAAAAATACAGAACTCCAAGGAAAATTCTTAACAGAAGGCCCTTATCATATGGCAAATTCAAATACATTGTACTTCAAACACATCAAACAAATGAAAAACAACAGATTAAAAAAAATCGGGATTGGGAGGGGGAGGTTGTGATAACTTGTTTTGTCAATCGTTTATATTTCCAAGATGTCTTTTTGATGTCAGAACTTAAGGAATTGTAACTCATGATCTTACTCCAACAATGGCCAGTAGATATTGAAACTGTTTCTAATTTACATTGAAGTATAGTATTTTTGTTTAGTTTCTGTTATTATCCATGTACATCGATCCCATATGATCATTTAATTTACATTTACATATTATAGTCTACAACTTTATGAATGCTTTAAGAAGTTATCCTTATCGCAGTAAACTAAGACATGTCCTGTCCTCGTTTGAAGCGTCATGAATCCTAAGATTAAGGGCGGAAAGGGCAAAAATCATTATTTCATATTTGAATCATATAAGACCTGAAATTTTCATGCTATGGCTTTTGATTTTCATGATATAAAAAGGTCTACTGTTTTTTTCTTAAAAAAATGTATTTTCATCTTCACCTGACGCGATAAATTTTGATTGCAATTTGAATTTGAATTTTATCTGTAGCTATATCAATAGAAGCCTATCCTTGCTTACTTAAAACATCATTAGGGCTTTGGCGTATCCTAAAATTAATGAATTTTCCTTTATGTCAAACGTTGTGATAATCAAATGTCAATGAATTATAAATAATAGATGTGACAGTCGTAGCAAAAAATAATTAGATAAAAATAAAATAAATAAGTTTAATAAAAATCTACAAAGTTTCAAAAGTTAGCAGAATTATTCTCTAATTATCAAAATATTAGATCTGATATCCACGAAATATTTTGTTTAATAAACAAGCGAAATTATTTCACTAAAAAAGGGACAATATATTAGACTTACCTATAGATACATCAGAGTGTGATGTTGTTATCTATATTCCAATCACAACTAACACGAGACACATATCATCGAGAGTTGTGAATGAATGATCTGTGGTTTGGCTTCTCCATGTGTTTAAATCAATATCAGCATCTCGTTTGCCTTCTTTTATGAAGGTGTAACAGATCGCAACTCATAACCGTATCCTATGTTGATAAATTACCTTATCCTATAAAAAAAATAATTGTCGTATTAAGTAATTTTTAATCCTATAGTATGATAAAATTATGACAAAAGACATATATTATTAATAATATAAAAAAAAACAACGTACAAAATGACATGTTGATGATGGTAGTAAACAACCTTTAATTCGGTTAATACAGTATTGGTTTTCGATTGCTTCGATTGCTTACCCTATCTAGATTAGTGTAATTAAAACATTGTCCATAAAAATCGAATCCGTTCTTCCGGAATAACCCTTGTTATGAACGTTCAAACTTTTATGGTCAATTTCCCTAGTATTGGATCCATTCAGAGTGTAAGAATCAGAAATTTGTTGATACTACAATGAAACTAGAATTTGAACTTGAAAATCTGCAACAATACAACTCCAATGTGACCTGTAGACCAGTGATAGTATACAACAATAATGGGGGGGGGTTTCGAAGACAACTTTGATACGTTGCTGAAAATTTTATTTTCCGTCATATGAAACAAGTACCTTGTAGTTATCATGTTATCATAATTATCAAAGGAGAGGGACAAAAGATACCAGAGGGGTGCTCTCAGGTGCTCCGGAAGGGTAAGCAGATCCTGCTCCACAAATGACACCCGTCGTATTGGTCATGTTATAACAAATCCGGTAAATAGTGTAATTTGGTAGGTCACATTCATGAAAGGGAAGGGAATTGTAGTTATGACGTAAGGAACATATCCGATATGATCTACGAAACGGTTATTCCATAACGGTCAACCAACTCGTGATGGCGTGCCTTAAGGTTCATGTGGACCCTATGGCTAAAATGGCCGTATTTTCACCTCAAAATTTACTATGAGTACAGGCTAACCTGTGCATCTGGAAACGTTTTAAGACATAGCATGCCCTAGATAAATAAAATTCAAATGCATTGTATGATTTAGAAAATTCATAACTTAACTGGATTTTGCCGTACACTTTTTTTCGTCCCTGTAGAAGATGATAAAATTAACAAACAGTTGAGTTTACCTTGATATGGTCCACTCAGGTACACAGTTTAAATAACCAACTATTGTCATGTATCTATTGTCCATCTAATGTCCATGTCAATCAATACTGCTCACTTCAATTATTACCTGTGGTGAAGTTCTCAAACCTGTTTCCCAACTTAGTTTATTTTGGCACTTTCTGGAGGAATGAAAAAAAGTGCACAGCAAAATCCTGGTAAGTTTTTATTTTTCTAAAACATAAAACATATTTGAAATTATTTTATCTAGGGCATGCCATGCCTGAATTTTTTTACAGATGCGCAGGTTTGTCTGTACTCGGAGTAAATTTTGAGGTGAAAATACGGCCATTTTAACCGTAAGGTCCACATGAACCTTAAATTTACGAAGGTATACTTTCATTTGGAACTCTTGGTTTAATAGCTTCTTTGTGAGCAGCAACCCTCTATAAAAAAAAACATGATAGGAAATACAAGCACGGGAATGTCGTATCAATTGGGAGATACATACCCCGTATGCAGGTGCTTCTGGAATATTGCTTCTCAGAAATGGAAGGTTTACAATTGGAAAGCTGAAATCATCTCTTTTGTCGTAAAGTTTTGCTTTCAGCCGACCCTCATTGTCAATTTCTAGATGTAAGTCAAGATATGAGGCCGACTTAACTGTATCTGTTGTATCCTTTATCTCTAGTTAGATTGGATAGATGCGTTCAATATATTAACCAAATTTTGAATTATTAAGCGAGAGAACATCATTTATATAGCGGAAAGTTAAAGGATATTGCTAACTTCTTGTCTTTCTTCCAAAAAAGTTGTTGTATGAAGTCAGCCTTATAATATAAAAAAAAACCAAGTCGACAAGAAAAGGGGCACAATTAGTTCCCATTGGAATACCGACAGTCTGTTGAAAAACAAGTCATCCGAACGTAACAAATTAGTTTTCAATCAAGAAATCAAGCATCTTGATTATATCAGATTCAGAAAAAATTTGTTTGAATCAGAGTGATCCTTTACAAAGTAGGTTTACCTCCCCTAAGACAATATACTTGTATCTACGTTGGCCATTCTTTTTTTAAGAAACACAGCAATACCAACTCTTTCAATTTGTCTTTTAGTTTGGAATGTGGATTACTTGTGTAATGTGTAGAAAAGACAAATGTTTTAATACTATTGCAAGATGAAAAAGAGTTAGATTGTATGTACTCTAAAAGATCTTTGGATTTTTTTAGTTTTTTTAGCCACCTCTAGAATAGGCAGTTTCACAATAATTTTGAAGCCCAGCTTTGATTGCTGATAAAACAGATGTTAATAATTTAGAAAGAGGTTTTGTGGAGCACTTGTAAGACCCAGCAATATACCGTTGTTTGTAAGGACTTTAGAGTTTAGGTATTCAATACAGTGATGGAAGATCCAGTTTTTCATCTTTGGTTAAAATTCCAAAGGAACATAGAACAGACCTATGATTATCCAGGATTTCCTCTTTGGTAAGTGTCGTAAGGGTATATGTTGAGTTTCCAAGTGAATGTCAAAACCTAATTCGTTTATCAAGCAGTTAATGTAATGAGTTTTACACACAAAAACGATGTTGTTTGGGGCTTTATCTGCGGGGACAACAGCATATTTGTCATGAAGGTAGTATGCATATGTTCTAAAGGAAGTACTATATGCACGCTTTTTTATACATTTATAACAATCCATCATTTATTATGAATCCATAACGTATTATCGACAAATATTAATTTATTTCATTCAGTGATTGTTGATCGCAAGCTTATATATTTTCGAGTTTCTTACCAAAGTTTACCGGATCGTGACATTGATAAATAATTATCATAACACATGTGGAGCACGTGCAAATAATTGATAGAGCCTTGCTATATTTTTCTTTATTTTCCATGCGTTCCAAATTTTTAAATGAACTTTTCCTTAACAATTGTGATTTGGTGCACTTCATTTATTTGTTCTTTAAGAATCAGTTATTAATATTTACCTACCAGTGCACGTTTGTTTTCATTCTTTCATCACGCTTTTCTCCTCGTGCTTGCGCTGTGCGGTGTCGCATTTTCTTTTATCGGCGAATTACAGTGAGTACGATAAGACCATTATTGAATAGCAACTTACATTTATGAACATTTGGATAATTTTATTTTTTCATAAGCAATATCAAGTAATCTTTTTTATATTGTTACACTTAGCCATCGAAGGTATATTAGGCGTATTCAAATTTTGTTTTATTTGGAGTCTTGTGACTATGATCCATATATGATATTTTGCGGAAGTTGATTTGTATATGGAGGAGGTAATATTCTAAAAATTGTTAACAAATATTTAAAATGTATTTTTGAGCCACTCTTATACATTAATAATAGCTCGCGTGTATAGAACAACATTAAACTGTGGTTAGAACCTAAGATACACATTTGAGAAAAGATAAAGGACCCTGGTGTATAAAATTGATATTCAAAAATTGATACTAACTCGTTTAAAAACAATTTAAAATATCAGAAGACAAGAAAAACGACATTGTATAACAAAACGGGATAAAGATAAATAACAAACTGTCTTAATATCACATGTATGTTTGTATCAAGGGCATTAAGTTTCTACAATAATTGCATATATTTATCAGCAGCGAAAATCCAGACAACAAATCCTACATAATAGCATGTACATTCTATTTTCCAATTATGTATATACTTCTTTCAAGGACATAGTGTAATTAGTGATGAATTAGCATATGCTATTCAAAACCATTTTCACATAATAACATTTGTTAATAGAATTGTGATAATTAGTATTGTTTTGAAAGACAAACATTGTTGTCATTGTACATTGCTTATTATTCATTGATTTCAGTTTCAAATAATACAGTCTTCACATGTTAATTGAGGAAATCGATTATTAATTCACGAATTGTCATATTATATAATTTACATTAACAGAGATAGGAAGATTTCCTCATTTCATAATACTTTATTTAACATGTTTGTACTACACGTGACGATGATGATTTTCTAGGAGACTTATTTCAACAGGAACAGGGGCACGCATAATTATAAATTTTTCAAACTGGGAATATACTTAACAATTAGAATGAAATTCAAAACAGTGCGGCTGTGGCCATTGATTGACACATTAAATTCATCCATTGACTGGGGCAATTTACGTGAACGTGTGTCTGTAACGACCACTGTTCACGACGTACATACGATAGACATTTAAAGTGTGGGGTCACCAAAGGTTTCTTAACGCCTTTAATTATAAAAAAATTCGAAAAATTAATCAGGAATAACATTTATGTTTTGATTTATATAATTGGTATAAATCAAACCTCGTGTTATTTCTGATTAATTTTTCGAATTACTTTATTAAGGTGTTGAGAACCTTTGGTGACCCCATAGTTTAAGTGTCTTTAAAAAGTACATAGTGAGCAGTGGTCGTTACATACAAACGTTCACCTAAATTGTCCCAGTCAATGGATGAATTTAATGTGTCAATCAATAGCCACAGCCACACTGTTTTGAATTTCATTCTATACATTAACAGAGATAGAATGAAATTCAAAACAGTGTAGCTGTTGCCATTTGATTGACACATTAAAATCATCCATTGACTGGGACAATTTACGTGAACGTTTGTCTGTAACGACCACTGTTCACGACGTACCTACGATAGACATTTAAACTGTGGGGTCACCAAAGGTTTCTTTACGCCTTTAATTATAAAATAATTTGAAAAATTAATCAGGAATAACCTTTGTGTTTTGATTTATATAATTGATATAAATCAAAATATCGTGTTATTTCTGATTAATTTTTCGAATTACTTTATTAAGGTGTTGAGAACCTTTGGTGACCCCATAGTTTAAGTGTCTTTAAAAAGTACACAGTGAGCATTGGTCGTTACATACAAACGTTCACATAAATTGTCCCAGTCAATGGATGATTTTAATGTGTCAATCAATGGCCACAGCTACACTGTTTTGAATTTCATTCTAGGAAGATTTACTCATTTCGTAATACTTTATTTAACATGTTTGTACTACACGTGACGATGATGATTTTCTAGGAGACTTATTTCAACAGGAACAGGGGCACGCATAATTATAAATTTTTCAAACTGGGAATATACTTAACAATTATACATACCCTTCCGGAGCATCATAGATTATCCCCAAATTTTTGGTAGGGTTCGTGTTGATCAGGTTTTAGTTTTCTTTGTGAAGTTTTGTTTCCTGTTGGTTGTTTGGCTTTTCTGTTTTATCCATCATGGCGTTGTCAGTTTATTTTTTGACTAATAAGTTGTACTGTCCTTTTTGGTATCTTTGGCCTCTCTTTCAACTATAGCTGTATATTTGGTATATTTGTCATGACATTTGATTTAAAATTTCGATAATGTCTAAAATAGACACAGGCACGATATATCTATACGTTAATAGTAAGTTGTTAAAAGTAAAATCACAAAAATAGTGAACTCGGAGGAAAAGTCAAAACGAAAAATCCCTAATCAAATGACAAAATCAAAAGCTCAAATACATCAAATGAATGGACAACAATTGTCATATCTCTGACTTGGTACAGGCATTTTTAAATAGAAAACGTGTCCTCTTTTAAGTGACAACCTGTTATCTTAAATTTTTAGTGACGTTTTCAAAATAGTAGACACTAAAATGTTTTCTAAAAATCTCTATAGAATTACAGCTTTAAGCATTGTCCCAGGTTTATGGGACTTGGCGAGGAATGGGAGTGGGAGTGAAGGTTGACCATTGTATACATGTTTAACCCTGCCACATTAAGAAATTTTATATTATATTGACAGAAGAAAGGAATTGTAATTATTTTTGTTACTATTAAAAACCCATCTGATTATGACTTTGATTAAACCATTGTTTTGGCCTTGTTACATGTCTCCTGTGTTAACTCCGAAAAATTACCCGAAAATTATTCGGATTTGTTCATTTCATATACTCTCTCTCTCAATATCAAGCATTGCATTTCAGGTCTCAGTCTTCTCCTACCGCAGTTCAGATCTTCTTCTGATGGACGTTTCTGGTTCCTATCCTTTTAAAGCGGATGACCCTGAAAGGTCATTACGGTGTTATGCTGGCGTCGACATTCTCCCTTTGTTTTCCAAATAATTAATATTACAAATTTTAATTGATACGTTCCAGGTTGACGGGTTCAAACAGAAAGATTTTGAAAGCAGAGAAAACTGTGCATCTTATAATCAGCATGACTTTATCAGATGACAATACCAATACTAAAGATCCAGGCTAAAATAAGTCTTACACATAATAAGATACATTTTTTTGTACTTTAATTCAGTCACGGACCCGCGATATCGTGCATGTGTTCTAGTATTTTTGTCGTGAGAAATATGTACATATATACATCAGTAAAAAATCCTGAATATATATATAACTGTTTAACAAAAATTAATATAATATACATGTATGATATATAACAACAAACCAGATTATACTGATGACAATTGATTACATCACTACAATAAAATAATAATTGTAGTGACCTTGAATTCATTGTCATTTATTTATCATCCACACAGGAACTTGTCTCGGGAAAAAAAATATATATATGTACCATACTTTCAGTTTTAATAGAGATATGAATTTTATTCTGAGACAATATAACAAAGAAGATGTGGTATGATTGCCAATGTGACAACTCTCTACAAGAGACCAAAAATCACACAGACATTAACAACTATAGGTCACCGTTAGGCCTTCAACAATGAACAAAGCCCATACCGAATAGTCAGCTATAAAAGGCCCCGATAAGACAATGTAAAACAATTCAAACGAGAAAATAACGGCCTTACTTATATAAAAAATGAACGAAAAACAAATATGTAACACATAAACAAACGACAACCACTGAATTACAGGCTCCTGACAGGCAAGTTCCTGTGACCAAACACCAGAATTTGCGGTCATCCGATGTTCAGTACTTCAGTACTTTGATTTTTAACCGTTTTTTTGTGACAAAAATGTCGGTTATTGATTTGGGGATGTACGGCGGGCGGGCGGCCGGGCGGTCGGTCGGGCGGGCGAAACCAAATATTGTACGTGCATTAACTCATGGACCGTTCAACCAAAGCTTTTAAAATTTTAATACGTTGTTACTGACAACAAAATGAAGGTCAAGTTCAATAATGACGATTTTGATTTTTACCGTTCAGGAGTTATGGTTCTTGACATAAATAAATAATCGGAATTCAAATACAACATTACGTCTTAATTCTTAGGGGGTACCCAACACTTTGACTTATATAAATATAATGCTTTGGTCACGTTATTGTTCCGTTTTCCGTCTTCTTTTTTGAAATTATGGTGATATTTGATATATTATTTTGTAATTAGTATTTACACATCTCATATACAGTCTAGCGCAAGAGGGATGTGATACCTTTACTGCAATTATTTTATACTAATTTCAAAGGGATTATAATTGTTACATGAGAAAATAACTGGCTATATCAAGTAAGATTAGCTTTCTTTTATGAGGGTGCATCAATATCAATTAGGTGCTTAGATAATAGATAGACAATAATAGTGTATTGACTTGACATATCAACGATATAAGGATGAGGCTTAGAAACAGGGAAATGCGAGGCTGTGCCGAGCTATTTCCCCGTTTCGGGCCGAATCCTTATATCGTTGATATGTCAAGTCAATGCACTATTATTGTCTTTATACTGCAATCTAAAACAACATTTTATATATATATATATATATATATGTGTGAAGCAGTTAAAATTTGTCTGTAAAACAGATCGTCATCGATTTGAGAGTCAAAAACTGTTGTGCAATACCCGATTCCATAAATCACTACATCATCTGCTTAAACGAATGATCAAGAACTAATTTTGAATTGTGTAACTAAGATGTACTGTGAGGTCATTTAATAGCAATTCAATAATGTGTATCAATGCTTTTTTCACAAAAATCCATATGATAAATTATTGTACATGTAAGTTATGAGTGATTTTTAGTCCGTTTTTGTACAATTTGTACAAAGTCAAAATACAAATTATAATTTGTACAAATTGATAACTTGTACACAACATATATATGGTTGTTTAATGCGTTAAGGTTATTTATTTGACTTAAATATTGGGGGAAATCCCCTGTAAAAAGGCCTCATATCATGGTCGCGGAGAAATATACAACACAATGAAATGTACATATTTACCTGTTGAAACTCACACTCGATGGTGACCAAAATCGTTTGAGTATGGACTTAAATATCAACCATAAGCACGAAACATAATGATTTATAGGTTGCAAACCAAAAATAATGACAAATGAAATATGTTTTTCCAATAATTGCAAAAGAAACAAGGTTGAGTCGATCCACGCATCGTGGAAACAAGAACAGGTTGAAGAGGTCGTATGAATAATTAAATATTATTTCGGCATTTTCTATTTGAATATTCATGAGGAAAAGTGATATCGGGTCAGTGACTGTATATGACATAAAAATATAGGTGTCAGACCACCAATTAAAAGTCCCTATCTGTTCAACCAAATTTTGCAATTTTCATAGCTTTCTAAATTTTTTATCTTAAGTTTAACCTCTTACAAACCAGGTATGTCCTGAATCGTACAGGTATCACCTTTCTTCATGTCAATTGCTGGCTGCATACCTTTAAAGCCATATAAGAAAGAAGAGACCTTCCGAATGGATGTACCACTAAAAATAACCCCTGGTTTTCTTGAAATCTTAAAATAGTATACTATGGAGCGCATTAATCCTCAATTTTTAATGTCAACTCATAGACAAGTAAATTTAGGCTCAAAATAGTCTTAATATATTTCTCTTTCACCAAAAGTTTCATTTCTGCAAATTTGTTGGGTAGTTTAAGTAAACAATGACATCAAATTCACTATTTTTGTCCGAGTAGGCCTACTTTCACATACGTTCTAAATTTGAGGGAGTAATTGGTGGTGTGACACCTAAACAGTCAACGCATTTTTACTGCTCAAAATGAAATAGAACGAGTCAAGCGGCAGTATAAACATGGATATTATTCATTTTTCGAATTTTCGTGTACTTTGGGTTTCTCTCAAATACTTCTGTAATACATATACATTAAATATAAAGGGTGTACTATTCAGAGCATAATATCGAATAATTGTATGATCATTTTGTTTCCATTGAGAAGAATAACATTCCCAAATAAAGTAGTTTTTAATGATTTTTTTGATAATATGTGAAGTATTTTGATCTATAAACATGGCCAATTCTAAAATAAAAATAGGATTATTCTTTAAAAAGATCATGACTTCTGTAAAACAAATAAATGACATTGTCTCAAAACTCTACACAAAAAAGATCATTTCTATTATATCTCTTTCAAGCGAAAAATCAGGTTTGCCAATGTTATTGGTTATTCTGTAGTATAACCACTTTGGTTTTATCATGTATATCTATTATATAGTCATTTTATATAATTTACTGTTTGCGAAAGTATGAATTATTTTAAATAATTAGGATCAGAAAATCCCAGTCGTATTGGTCACAACTTTTTGGAACATTTTCCCACAAATTATTCTAACTTTCAACATTTCACTCGATGCAACTGGTTTTTTTTCAGTACAATTCGTAACTAAAGTTTGGATCCGATTCCATACGATGGATTATACTCTATGGAAATTTGATCAAGCTTTTACTTGCCAACCGTTTGTATTTCTCAGTATGTGTACTTCTCTGGATTCAGATCCCTCCGCGAATATTGGACCGGGATATCGGTATATTGAAATGATTAGAGTTATTTTCAAGATTTCGGTAAATTTGAAGTTTACCTTTATGGAAATATTAGACTCTTTTGACCCGTTCGATTTACAAATAACACTAATGAAATATAATTTTAGATTACATGTAAATCGGTGCCGATTTAAAATGTGCATACGGTTTAAATTATACAAAAAAAAGTCATACGTATTGTGGCCGCTAAATATCTTTTGTGTCTACATCTCTGACAGTTAAAGTAACTATGTTGCTATTTCTGAAAGGCGTTCCCAGCATCTTTAATCCAAATGACATACATGAAGGTAACGATGTACCTTCTGAACTCATTTTGAACTAATTTGTCTGTCCGCAAAAATAGGTCTGTATGATATAAATTTATTGAAATGTAATTTTCAGAAGGAGGTACTTCAATTAAACGTGGAGGAGTAAAAATGTTCTTAAGTATTAATTTTGTAATTCTTTAATGAACGGAAATGACGGGTACTGTGATAGATATACAGGAAGGTTTAAACTAACACATATCTATCATTTCATGCTTTACTTTAATGGCTGATCTAAGTTGATTTGAAGGTGAATTAGGAAACACATCGTGCTACATAAATCAGTTCGTTAAACTATTGGAATAGTTTTAATTACATTACAAGGCTTTTTAAAGTACATCTGATATTTTGAAAGCGAGTTCGCCTGCAGAATACAATACATTCTCTTATTTCTTTTTTTACAATACTAGTACATTTGTATCTGATAGTAAACAAGCTGCCGTAAATTTACATGTCGTAAAACATAACGTAAAATTGGAAATCATGTGCAATACCTTAATTCATCTGTTGATCTTTTCACACCAAAAACAAAATGTTCATGTTGTAGTAAATTATCATTTGAAAGAATGCATTTATTTAGCTTTGAAGAATCACAAATTAAGTTATTTTAGGTTTATTGTAGGTGTATCCTGTTCAAATTTTCAATCAGTCACGATTTACTGTACTTTAAGAAATTAAAATACGTAACAGCTAGAACCATTTCAAATCTAACGAGGTATCCAATGTTCCAAAACTTTATTTACATTACTTTCTATTTTAAATAAGAAGTCCAATATGAGAGGGATTACGCTGTTCTATTTTACTTGCCCTTTTTTATGACCAGCCACTAAGAGACTAGGGCATATAATTTTATACATGTCTGTTATTCTGAAATCAAACAGGTTTTTTTTTTACTTTATATCTTGATGTCTGCATATCATTATGTTGACCTAATATGTAGGTACATGTATGTACGTAGGATGATAACACGTAGCATGTGTGTGTGTTCCGTGTAGATTAACGAACTTGTGGTGGAATTTGGGCTCTTGGACGTAGAAAACTTACAGAAATATTGTAATTGTTGGACTTTTTGGTGTAATGTGTGCCCGACAAATCTGGTGTTGTTTGTTTATACAATTTGTGTCTAATGATTACTCAGCTACAGCTTGGGTTTGCCTTTCGTTCCGGTAAGCCCATTTGTTTGCCAAATAACGGTCTTTAGACTTAGGAAATTAAAATAAAATAAATATACTTGTCCGAACTGTTTTTGTAGTGCGTTTGGATTTGGAGTAATAAACAGAATAAAAAAGCGAAAAATATAAAATTACATGCATGTCATCAATCTTTATCATTATCTCTCAAAAGTTATGATTTATAACTAACACATTTTACAGTTTTTCGTACCGTTTGAAAATTGAGTTTTTTTGGTGACAGATACGAGCTGAACAAAGGAGCGTATAAAAGTGTAAAAAATACAAAAAAATGGCGTGACTTATTTTTCTATTTATCTATTATATTAATATTGAACCATGTCATCTCCCGTAAGTCTGTGAATGTTCGCTGTGATTACTTTTCAATTTCAATCATTAAGTCAGAGTCATACAAAGTTGAATATGTTTCAGCATTATAATTAGCTCTCTGTTAAAGAAAAAAGCGAAACGACATATGTATACATATTTCACGCATTGTATGTGGCACTGGCTTTTCCTGTTTCCTGAGACTATCTCACAATGAAACATTTAATTACCGAGGTATCTAAGAAATAATTGATGCATATATATTAAGATTTTCCCCGACGTTCTCACATGATTTTTTGCTGAAAGCTGAAAGCAAAAACTAATTTAGAAATTAGGAAGAAACTTAAGTCCCATCTCCCTTCGGAAAAGTTGATCGAAGACGAATTTTGGCTTCTTTGTTGTTTTGTCATAAAGCCCCTAGCGTTTCAAATTCTATGAATTTATATGTCATTGGCTTTATAATAACAAGGTTTGAGGTTCCAGATGAAGATCAATCCAGAAACGAGCTTCGATCATATGACATTTATAAAGTGTTATTTTCATTGAATATTTTCAATTAGAAAGTTTGTTGATTTCTGTGTGTACTAAAGACGGTCATGCATTTCTCCTCCTGGTTATGACGTCATTACATAAAATCAGATGAACGTGTACTGATCAATAGCCATGGCGTTGTCCGTTTATTTTCGATCTATGAGTTTGAATGTCCCTCTGGTATCTGTCGTCCCTCTTCACTTTTAAAGTATTGAAGAACATGATTGTACTGTTATACCGTAATGTTATACCACTGTCCAAGGTTAGGGGATGGTTGGGATCCGATTACATTTAAAACCCCGCCACATTATTTATGTATTTGCCTGTCCCAAGTCTGGAGCCTGTAACTCAGTGGTTGTCGTTTGTTTATGTGTTACATATTTGTTTTTCGTTCATTTTCTTTTATATAAATAAGGCCGTTAGTTTTCTCGTTTGAATTGTTTTACATTGTCATATCGGGGCCTTTTATAGCTGACTATGTGGTATGGGCTTTGCTCATTGTTGAAGGCCGTACGGCGACCTGTAGTTGTTAATGTCTGTGTCATTTTGGTCTCTTGTGGACAGTTGTCTCATTGGCAATCATACCACATCTTCTTTTATATGATATACTTATTAGTTGAATCGTCTTTGTACCATCTTTAGGTTACTGCGATTATTGTTTCTAATTTTAGGTTTCGTTTGTGTTTTATTTGTGCTTCTAACCCATCTATTGAGTTAAGTCATGTTCACTTTTGTTCGTTTGCTTTGTTATTTCAGTAAAGGAGAGAATTGACCGCTCACGAACATTTTTAACCTCGCCTATCTGTCTTATTTAAATTTCGTAAATGATTTTCATATAAACTTGGCCGTTGGTGTTCTCGTTTGAATTTTTTCAGATTACATGTATGTCTTGTGTTTAAGCCCGTACGATTGACTAATAATTGGTTACATCTTCGCCGTTTGAACTATGGTGAAAAAGTGCCTCTTCGACAATTACACCGAATCTCTTTACATATAAAAAAAGAAGATAGGGTATGATTACAAATGCGACACCTCTACATAGAGATCAAAATGACATAGAAATTGACAACTATATGTCACCATTGTTTTTATCGAGTGTACAAACTTCCCCATACTTGGGATTATGGTGAAATCACAACATATGAACAAACTATACAAATCAGTTATATATATTTTATTGTGAAACTACCCCTTTACAACGGGGACAAGCGCCAGCGGGGTACTGACACATGCGTCATCAAAAATACACATCATAGTATTTACAAACAACATTATATGATTGTAATAAAAATGGTACAAGATACTTGCAACAAACTTAAAAAGTCTTATAAATACATTAACGCTAAAATATCATAATACATTGGTTATTTCGTAAAAGTACATAACAGTGACAATTTCATATGCATATATACTTGGAACAAAAGGTTTTAAAAAATCAATCTTGAAACTAAAAACGTTCCACACAGTTCAAGATATTATACGTTGGAAATTTTATCAAGTAGAAAAGAACTTTCATTTAGTATGAAATTCAAAACAGTGTAGCTGTGGCCATTGATTGACCCATCAAAATCATCCATTGACTGGGACAATTTACGTGAACGTTTGTCTGTAACAACCACTGTTCATGACGTACCTACGATAGACATTTAAACTGTGGGGTCACCAAAGGTTTCTTAACACCTTTAATTATAAAATAATTCGAAAAATTAATCAGGAATAAACTTTGTGTTTTGATTTATATAATTGATATAAATCAAAATATCGTGTTATTTCTGATTAATTTTTCGAATTACTTTATTTAGGTTTTGAGAACCTTTGGTGACCCCATAGTTTAAGTTTCTTTAAAAAGTACATAGTGAGCATTGGTCGTTACATACAAACGTTCACCTAAATTGTCCCAGTCAATGAATGATTTTAATGTGTCAATCAATGGCCACAGCTACACTGTTTTGAATTTCATACTATAACGTCTACAAGGTATTTTTTTACAATCTTGTCTAAACTACTGCCTAAGTCTTGAGAATACAATTAACCCAGATCACCTATCATGAACTGTATTTGTGATAAGGATGGCAACTCTGAAAAACCGATATCCATTTTTAAACTCTCGAAGCATGCTTGTATGTCAGAACTTGTTCTTTTTCTGATAGCCGAGAAAGAAGGACAATCTAGTAACATAACGTGAAATATATTCTCCGTCGCATTTGAAGAACATAACTGACACTCATTATTTGTTGTCAGATTCATTCGTTGAAGCGTTGCATTTATAGGCAAACAATTCGTTCTTGCCAAAAATTTTAGCGTCAGCATTTGATAGATACGGCTGCTTACGATTATAACAACCACAAAGGATTGATACAAGTTTAGGCTACTCTTTCCTAAAATATTAGATAGTTGAGTATTGGTCGTTTCTTTACCATAAAGTTTATCAAAGATGTAAACGTTTATGTTTCCATTTGCATAATGGTCAAGACCCGCAGTCTGTAGAATAGTTTCGATATTTTCTATATATTTCCATTAATTACATTTAACAGGTATAATTTCATGTAGGATGATTTCAGACAGGCGATTATTGGGCAAGTTTTTTAATCAGTTGAAATGTGCTTAACCCGTCAGATCAATACAAAACAAAAAACACAGACCGGACGTAGCAAGGTATCCATACTTTCCCACCTATATGCCTATGATAAAAAAAAAAAAAAACACCTCTTAATTACAATAAAATCACGAGAGACATTTAAAATTCACACGCACATCTTAAACAACGGAAATCTATATCATACGTCAAGCCTCAAGTTTAATTGAGACTTTACCGTTATACCTATAGTATAGAAAAAACAACCATTACGATTTTAACAAATATAACAATTAACAAGATTTGTGACGAGAACGAGACTATTACATGACGTGGCGGAGCTAAAATCTATAAAGTAGTTTAACGTTCAACCTTTTCATATTTTATTTTGTTTTTTTTAGAAGTGTTAAGATCTGAATTTTTCCTATGTAAAACATGTCTGATCAAGGGGGACTTAAATTCATATCAATCTTATTTTACATTTTCCTTCTGTGTGATGAGCGCACAGACAGTCACCAAATTCTCGATGAGCCAGTCTTGTAATTGTCGTATGCAATAACTGTTTTTATCATTAATCAGGCCATTTAGTTTTCCGTTTTTGAAATGGTAAAATAACAAAAATACTGAACTGCCAGCACAGTTAAAACGAAAAGTCCCTTATCAAATAGACAAATAAAAAGCTCAAAGACACCAAACGAATGGGAACATTTGTCTTATTCCTGACTCGGTAGAGTCACTGTTTCAAAATAGGGACGAAAGATAGTAGATCACTATAAGGTATTGTTAACCTTAGTCTCATCGGCAATCATACCTCATATGCTTATAATAATGTTTATATATCATTCTGTTATTTTTGTTGATTGTAGTACATTTGTACCAAAAACTAACATGTTATCCTTTTTGTTGGTTTAATTACCATTAAAATTTCCTGGTTCACTTTCAGGGCAAGTAGTCTACGTCCTTGGCTTAAAATCAAGCAACAATTTAAAGCCAACTTTAGCTAGATTAATTTGATTTCTTTTTTACTGTTGTCTCCTTTTATTCATTTTTTGAAGATTCATTGGATTAATTTACTGAATAAACAGTACAAAATTAATTTTGATCAATGGTTTCAAAGTTCAATTATTGATTGGTTAAATCAAGGTTTTGTAGTGTTTCATGTATATATTGTTTTCATTTGAAAACCTTGACGAAAACCTTGACACAACTTAAAAAGTGTTACGAAAATAGATAATAAATAAATGGTTTTTTACAAAATAAAAAGAAAGTATTTTTGTGACTCAGCACCCAACGAATATCAAACAATGAGAATTTTATAGACAACATCCAAAACTAAACCACCAATTACTCACGTCATTTCTAAAAACATAAAAACAATACCCTTATAGGGTTGATGACCTTTTATACAAAATGCTGATTATGTCGTCTAAATATACCAATCCTAAGCAGATTGTTAGTCGTAAAAGCAGTCAATGCGCATGCAGGAAGACATTTAATGGCATTTGACATTTATCCTACACAGAACTTGTATTGCCTTGAAGAGTTCATTACGAAGGCAAAACATTTCATTCACAAAAGGCGATTAAAAAGCATCTTAATATGTCGCATATACTAAGTACATTGCTAAGTAATGTCCTGCCAAGGACATTTATTATTATATAAAAGTTATAACATCTTATGGTCAGCCATTAAGCTGGAGCTGATTTTATTTTTCTATTTTTACATTTCGTGGAAGGAGGCTTTTGTCGTGTGAATGAACTCAATTTTTCTTTCTATTTTTGCTTAAATTTTTTGCATATAATTACGAAGGTATAATTTGACTACTTTTCCAAAGAAGCCAACCTTTTAATTATTTTAATGAGGTAGACCATATTTAACATATCTAATAACCCATGTTTCGTTTATTTAAAATAAATGCTATGCTTTTGTTTCTGTATGGATAAAGTGTGTTTCTGGCTTAGATTTAACTATAATTGTGTGTTTGTTATTATTGTCATGTGTGACTTGGTAATAACCCAATATTTTGATTTTACACCAATATAATGACTTGATTTGATTTTATTTTGTTTGCTACATCGATTTGAGATATGCGCGACATCAACGATTTTGGATGTTACACAAAATATACTATATTAACCACTGAATACATACATGCATCTTTTGTTTTTCTATTATATGATTTACAACAACAAACAACAACCACTGAATTACAGGCATTGACTTGATATTATAAGTGACAGCCATATAGACAATGTGATGGGGTAAAACATAGTTGCAAGCGCCAAGTATCCCTTAACCTGTGACAGTGATGTATTAAATACTTATATATGCGGTCCTACATCTTGACGATACCTATATAAGTATTTGAAAATGTGGTATGAGTGTCGATGAGACAAATCGCTGTCTAAGTCACAATTTGTGAAGAGTAAACCCATATAGGTCAAAGTACAGCCTTCGATACGGAGCCTGGGCTCACACCGAACAAAAAGATATAAAGGGCTCAAAAAAGTAGTGGTGTTAAACAATCCAAACAAGAAAATCAACGGTCTAATCTATCTAAAAAAAAATGAGAAACGAGAAACACTTATGAACCATATCAACAAGCGACAACCACTGAGCACTGATGCTCCTCTTTTGTACTCATAGTTAATAGAAATTGTTTTAAAGACAATAACAACCAATATAACAAATCATATAACCATGACACAATTTCAACCTGTAAACATCGAACAGAGTAAGTAAATGACGTCATAAAAAGTCTTAGAAAAATATGACATTACAGGATTAAAAAAAAAAACCTATATTGAAACATTTCGCTAGTTGAGGGAAGACAATCCACGAGATAACTCAATGGATATTTCAAATACTTCTTTTTTTTAAATGGGTTCCATACTTATAAAAGATATTTCATCATTAAAAAATATTTTGTTGAATAGTTAGCGTTTCGTTTCATGCAAGGGAGAGAACTTCATTCAGGTCTACTAGAAACAGAAAAAAACATAAATACTAATGATTAATATAAATAGATTAAGCAATTTCCCAATCCTTGCAATTATTTTTAAGGATGAGTGTTTAAATCAATTTTTAACAGATTTATGTATGCGATGTCCATTCAATGAACTAATCTTTGCTGCATGAATTTAAACCAAAATCGTTAAATATGATGTATATATTGCTGTTTAATATAGATTTGAAACAACAACAAAATATGTTTTTCTTTGGGTTTCTTTAATAATTTTTTTGGAGAAAATATTTTGAAATGTGCTCTGATTACAATGCAAAAATGTCGAATATGCTATTTACAAATCTATTACTGATGTGAAACAATCATGTGGCATGAATTCAGGTCACCAAGATATTAACCTGTTCAATTATTCATGTCATCAGATGAACATGTGGTACAATAGGGAGAAATAATTAAATATACGAGCAAACTTAAACTAACCATTATCAATAACCTTATTCTTAATTGAACGCAATCTTCTCATTAAAATTAATTTAAAATTCGCATGAAAATTTTAATATATATAGTTGATGATATTTTGATAATATTTTCGATGGTCGTTGCAACATCAATAGACAATAGAGAAAGAAGTGAAGTTTGCATGAGGAAAACAATACGTATGATTCAACAAACAATTGTTCGTTTTTATTTCCTATGATTTATTTAAGGTTTGTATATAAGGTAAAAGAAATTTATTGAGCGAGCTAAATTCAAAATTTGCTTCTGATGCCTTAATCTAGATTTCGTACAACCAACTGACGGTTGCCACTGACGGTTGTCACTGACGGTTGCCACTGACGGTTGTCACTAACGGTTGCCACTGACGGTTTCTACCACAGGGGGCTAATGATTTTGTATTGCCATAATTTTACTTTGAAACTGATATATAAGAAACATTCAGTTGACTGAAAACATGAAAAAAATCACGTTTGTTTATTCACATTTTCCAGACATTTGAAAATGTTTTCTCATTTATCCGACAATGACTTGGCTTATTATTTTTACAACAATAGAAGTTTATTGACAATGTTGAGAATGATTAGTAAAATTTATTGTCATACTCAGTACCATTAATTTAACAATTTATGACATTGACAATTGAGACGATTTAATTTAGAAGAAATAATATATTTATTATTGTTCACAAATATTTGCATTTTATTGAAATTAAAAGGAAAGGCTCGTAAAACCAAACCTGAGCCTATTAAAAAAGATTCAAACAACGGGGTTAATATGTGTAGCTTATTTAGGAAAACCTTAAAATTAATTATTTAAAAAAAGGAATGATACAATGATAATAGTTATATTACGTAAGAAAACTATAACGACATACGGAGTTAACTACCCTCTAGTATATTGTCTCGAAATAACAAATGTTCGTACTAGGGTTTGAAACAAATAGAAACACGATGTTGCCATTTAGCGGGAGGTTTGGCTGCCAACAAAACCAGGTTCTTCCCACCATTTTTTCTTAAATGTCTTGTTCCAAGTCTCGAATATGACAGCTGTTATATAATAGTTCGTTTCTACGATGTTGCATTGACGTATGTTTTTGTTTCAATCAGTGTTTCTGTTATTTCGTTGTTGTCCTCTTATAGATGATGTGTTTCCCTCGGTTTTAGTTTGTTACCTAGATTTTGTTGTCTAAGTAGTTACTACTGTAATCACTAGCGTGTCAACACCGAGGTTGTGAGTTCAAACCCAGCTCGTGCGGGTGCACTCGACTCCAATCTTAATTGACTAGGAATGTCAGTTTTTCTACCGAAAAGTAAGTTGCTTAAAGGACTTAAAAGTAGGGTTAAAACACAAAAAATCATATCAAATGTAACCCATATTTGTTTTCTCTCAATCGAATCATGACTTTTCAACAGCGATATACTACTGTTTCCTTTATTTATGGTTATTGCAATGTTCAAAATAAATATCTTCGGTAAAAATCGAAATTGTATTATTTCGTAACGTAACAAATAACATTCAGTGGTTCTTCTGGGATACTCCAGATTCCCCCGTTAATTCAAACTTGCTGCATATAGCCAAGAGTGTTGGAAATGGCGAGGAATATCAATAAATAATAGTTCAAGAATCATCGAATAAGATTCAGAAGATAAAAACATTTCATTCTTAAAAGAACACACACACAGAAATCTTTAAAAAAAAGTTATAACATTCAAACCTCATAATTTGACACTGGATTTTCGAAAGTGTCCTTCTTAATATTTACAGCGAGTTCCTATTGGGTTATTCTGAATAACTTATATTCTCCAACAATGTTAAAGATATGCAATAACCACCAAAAACATAAACTGACAAATATATATAAATGACAAACAAATCTACAACGTTCTCGATGTTAATTTGGCACCTGAACTCCGCTTTAAAATATCAATCCTCTACTGCCTAATTTGGATTTTTGAACTTATAAAAGACACCGACAAGAGCATGCAATTAAAATCATAAAGCCTGATTTGGTCATACTTAATCTACAACACTTTGTAACTTCTCAGACAAGCCTTAACAGCATGTCTGATAAAAGAAGTTATGAAAAATTCAATTTTAATTACATTTGTATTAGTTCATTGTATATGTATAACCTGAATTATCTTCTTTCTATTTTGAAAACTAAATCTATCAAAAGAGTTTTCCTTTGGGTACCATTATATATATGACCGTGATATAACACTGGATACAGTTTTCCCAGTGTATAAAATATGAATCAATGTGGTCAATCAAAACGTTGTCAATGCTCAAATGTTTATATATGATCCTTGTAAAGCACACAAATTCCACACAAAATATATTGGATCTATGTTTATTGGTTTGTATTAGAGCTATTAGGAAATAAACAAAAACCTAATACCAAAACTGGCAAAACGCTCGTCTGCAATACATAATTTTAATCAAGGTATTTATCGGCAATATCTATTTTTTTCAAATAAAAACAAGTAAAGTCCACAAAACTCACAATTAACGAGATTTAGAAATATCAACTCTCTCCGTCAAATTTATACCTTTGGACAAAAACAAGGTTCCTAAGGAACGACATTAAAAGTTCAATGTAGGATACAAAAAAATACGTAATTCATATAGTTTTTTCACTGACCCCCCTACCCCACCCCCGCCCTCTCTTAACTTAATTTGGGAAAAATTTATTTACCAATAAGGATATATATAAATCGATGTCAATTAAACAAAACTTGCAGCTCTTTTGCCCCCCAGCCCACCCCAAAACTATTTGAATTAAGTTTGTTATCCTTAATTGATTTTAGGATGTCGTCCCTAAAAAAAACAAAATACAAGTCAGTAAAAGACATTATTGAACTTGTTATTACAATGTATATATTTCCTATGTAAAACATGTATGATCAAGGGGGACTTAAATTCATATCAATCTTATTTTGCATTTTCCTTCTGTGTGTTGAGCGCACAGACAGTCACCAAATTCTCGATGAGCCAGTCCTGTAATTTTCGTCTGCAATAACTGTTTTTAGCATTAATCAGGCCATTTAGTTTTCCGTTTTTGAAATGGTAAAATAACAAAAATACTGAACTGCCAGCAAAGTTAAAACGGAAAGTCCCTTATCCAAAGGACAAATAAAAAGCTCAAAACACCAAACGAATGGGAAAATTTGTCTCATTCCTTACTCGGTAGAGTCACTATTTCAAAATAGGGACGAAAGATAGTAGATCACTATAGGGTATTGTTAACCTGTAGTCTCATCGACAATCATACATCATATGCTTATAATTATGTTTATATATCATCCTGTTATTTTTGTTGATTGTAGTACATTTGTACCAAAAACTAACATGTTATCTTTTTTGTTGGTTTTATTACCATTAAAATTTTCTGGTTCACTTTCAGGGCAAGTACGTCCGTGGCTTAAAATCAAGCAACAATTTAAAGCCAACTTAGCTAGATTAATTTGATTTCTTTTTTACTGTTGTCTCCTTTTATTCATTTTTTGAAGATTCATTGGATTAATTGACTGAACAGTACATAATTAATTTTGATCAATGATTTCAAAGTTCAATTATTGATTGGTTAAATCAAGGTTTTGTAGTATTTCATGTATATATTGTTTTCATTTGAAAACCTTGACGAAAACCTTGACACAACTAAAAAAGTATTACGAAAATAGATAATAAAAAAATGGATATTTACAAAATAAAAAGAAAGTATTTTTGTGACTCAGCACCCAACGAATATCAAACAATGAGAATTTTATAGACAACATCCAAAACTAAACCACCAATTACTCACGACATTTCTAAAAACATAAAAACAATTCCCTCATAGGGTTGATGACCTTTTATACAAAATGCTGATTATGTCGTCTAAATATACCAATCCTAAGCAGATTGTTAGTCGTAAAAGCAGTCAATGCGCATACAGGAAGACATTTAATGGTATTTGACATTATCCTACAAAGAACTTGTACTGCCTTGAAGAGTTCATTACGAAGGCAAAACATTTCATTCACAAAAGGCGATTAAAAAGCATCTTAATATGTCGCATATACTAAGTACATTGCTAAGTAATGTCCTGCCAAGGACATTTATTATTATATAAAAGTTATAACATCTTATGGTCAGCCATTAAGCTGGAGCTGATTTTATTATCCTATTTTTACATTTCGTGGAAGGAGGCTTTTGTCGTGTGAATGAACTCAATTTTTTTTTCTATTTTTGCTTAATTATTTTGCATATAATTACGAAGGTATAATTTGACTACTTTTCCAAAGAAGCCAACCTTTTAATTATTTTAATGAGGTAGACCATATTTAACATATCTAATAACCCATGTTTCGTTTATTTAAAATAAATGCTATGCTTTTGTTTCTGTATGGATAAAGCGTGTTTCTGGCTTAGATTTAACTATAATTGTGTGTTTGTTATTATTGTCATGTGTGTCTTGGTAATAACCCAATATTTTGATTTTACACCAATATAATGACTTGATTTGATTTTATTTGGTTTGCTACAGCGATTTGAGATATGCGCGACATCAACGGTTTTGGAAGTTACACAAAATATACTATATTAACCACTGAATACATACATGCATCTTTTGTTTTTCTACTATATGATATACGACAACAAACAACAACCACTGAATTACAGGCATTGGCTTGATATTATAAGTGACAGCCATATAGACAATGTGATGGGGTAAAACATAGTTGCAAGCGCCAAGTATCCCTTAACCTGTGACAGTGATGTAGTAAATACTTATATATGCGGTCCTACATCTTGACGATACCTATATAGGTATTTGAAAATGTGGTATGAGTGCCGATGAGATAAATCGCTATCTAAGTCACAATTTGTGAAGATTAAACCCATATAGGTCAAAGTACAGCCTTCGATACGGAGCCTGGGCTCACACCGAACAAAAAGATATAAAGGGCTCAAAAAAGTAGTGGTGTTAAACAATCCAAACAAGAAAATCAACGGTCTAATCTATCTAAAAAAAATGAGAAACGAAAAACACTTATGAACCATATCAACAAGCGACAACCACTGAGCACTGATGCTCCTACATTTGTACTCATAGTTAAAAGAAATTGTTTTAAAGACAATAACAACCAATATAACAAATCATATAACCATGACACAATTTCAACCTGTAAACATCGAACAGAGTAAGTAAATGACGTCATAAACAGTCTTAGAAAAATATGACATTACGGGATTTAAAAAAAATTCTATAATTGAAACATTTCGCTAGTTGATGGAAGACAATCCACGAGATAACTCAATGGATATTTCAAATACTTCTTTTTTTTAAATGGGTTCCGTACTTATAAAAGATATTTCATCATTAAAATTTTTTTTTTGTTAAATAGTTAGCGTTTCGTTTCGTGCAAGGGAGAGAACTTCATTCAGGTCTACTAGAAACAGAAAAAAACATAAATACTAATGATTAATATAAATAGATTAAGCAATTTCCCAGTCCTTGCAATTATTTTTAAGGATGAGTGTTTAAATCAATTTTTAACAGATTTATGCATGCGATGTCCATTCAATGAACTAATCTTTGCTGCATGAATTTAAACCAAAATCGTTAAATATGATGTATATTGCTGTTCAATATAGATTTGAAACAAAAACAAAATATGTTTTTCTTTGGGTTTCTTTAATAATTTTTTTGGAGAAAATATTTTGAAATGTGCTCTGATTACAATGCAAAAATGTCGAATATGCTATTTACAAATCTATTACTGATGTGAAACAATCATGTGGCATGAATTCAGGTCACCAAGATATTAACCTGTTCAATTATTCATGTCATCAGATGAACATGTGGTACAATAGGGAGAAATAATTAAATATACGAGCAAACTTAAACTAACCATTATCAATAACCTTATTCTTAATTGAACGCAATCTTCTCATTAAAATTAATTTAAAATTCGCATGAAAATTTTAATATATATAGTCGATGATATTTTGATAATATTTTCGATGGTCGTTGCAACATCAATAGACAACAGAGAAAGTGGTGAAGTTTGCATGAGGAAAACAATACGTATGATTCCACAAACAATTGTTCGTTTTTATTTCCTATGATTTATTTAAGGTTTGTATATAAGGTAAAAGAAATTTATTGAACGAGCTAAATTCAAAATTTGCTTTTGATGCCTTAATCTAGATTTCGTACAACCAACTGACGGTTGCCACTGACGGTTGTCACTGACGGTTGCCACTGACGGTTGTCACTAACGGTTGCCACGGACGGTTTCTACCACAGGGGGCTAATGATTTTGTATTGCCATAATTTTACTTTGAAACTGATATACAAGAAACATTCAGTTGACTGAAAACATGAAAAAAATCACGTTTGTTTATTCACATTTTCCAGACATTTGAAAATGTTTTCACATTTATCCGACAATGACTTGGCTTATTATTCTTACAACAATAGAAGTTTATTGACAATGTTGAGAATGATTAGTAAAATTTATTGTCATACTCAGTACCATTAACTTAACAATTTATGACATTGACAATTGAGACGTATTCATTTAGAAGAAATAATATATTTATTATTGTTCACAAATATTTGCATTTTATTGAAATTAAAAGGAAAGGCTCGTAAAACCAAACCTGAGCCTATTAAAAAAAATTCAAACAACGGGGTTAATATGTGTAGCTTATTTTTTATTTAAAAAAAGGAATGATACAATGATAATAGTTATATTACGTAAGAAAACTATAACGACATACGGAGTTAACTACCCTCTAGTATATTGTCTCGAAATAACAAATGTTCGTACTAGGGTTTGAAACAAATAGAACCACGATGTTGCCATTTAGCGGGAGGTTTGGCTGCCAACAAAACCAGGTTCTTTCCACCATTTTTTCTTAAATGTCTTGTACCAAGTATCGAATATGACAGCTGTTATATAATAGTTCGTTTCTACGATGTTGCATTGACGTATGTTTTTGTTTCAATCAGTGTTTCTGTTGTTTCGTTGTTGTCCTCTTATAGATGATGTGTTTCACTCGGTTTTAGTTTGTTACCTAGATTTTGTTGTCTAAGTAGTTACTACTGTAATCACTAGCGTGTCAACACCGAGGTTGTGAGTTCAAACCCAGCTCGTGCGGGTGCACTCGACTCCAATCTTAATTGACTAGGAATGTCAGTTTTTCTACGGAAAAGTAAGGTGCTTAAGGTGGTACCTAACACTACAGGGAGATAACTCTGTAAAATCAGCTAAACGTTTTAATAACGTTGTGTTGTTAAGGGAATATTGAGCTTCTCAATGATCAAAATGAGTGTTTGTAAAACTGCTATATAACCAGTGTAATTTTTCTGATAAATTGGTTGGTTCAAATTTTTTTGAAATTTTTATATTTTTGTCAAAGGGTCAAAGTAAATATTTTGTCAAAATTTTATGAAAATTAAACGAGCCAAATAAATTTTAGTCAAGGTGTTGGGTACCACATTAAAGGACTTAAAAGTAGGGTTTAAACACAAAAAACCGAATCAAATGTAACCCATATTTGTTTTCTCTCAATCGATTCATGACTTTTCAACAGCGATATACTACTGTTTCCTTTATTTTTGGTTATTGTCTTTATATTGCAATGTTCAAAATAAATATCTTCGGTAAAAATCGAAATTGTATTATTTCGTAACGTAACAAATAACATTCAGTGGTTCTTCTGGGATACTCCAGATTCCCCCGTTAATTCAAACGTGCTGCAGCAATATAGCCAAGAGTGTTGGAAATGGCGAGGAATATCAATAAATAATCGTTCAAGAATCATCTAATAAGATTCAAAAGATGAAAACATTTCATTCTTAAAACAACACACATACAGAAATCTTTAAAAAGAAGTTATAACATTCAAACCTCATGATTTGACACTGGATTTTCGTAAGTGTCCTTCTTAATATTTACAGCGAGTTCCTATTGGGTTATTCTGAATAACTTATATTCTCCAACAAAGTTAAAGATATGCAATAACCACCAAAAACATAAACTGACAAATATATATAAATGACAAACAAATCTACAACGTTCTCGATGTTAATTTGGCACCTGAACTCCGCTTTAAAATATCAACCCTCTACTGCCTAATTTGGATTTTTGAACTTATAAAAGACACCGACAAGAGCAAGCAATTAAAATCATAAAAGCCTGATTTGGTCATACCCAATTTACAACACTTTGTAACTTCTCAGACAAGCCTTAACAGCATGTCTGATAAAAGAAGTTATGAAACATTCAATTTTAATTACATTTGTATTAGTTCATTGTATATGTATAACCTGAATTATCTTCTTTCTATTTTGAAAACTAAATCTATCAAAAGAGTTTTCCTTTGGGTACCATTATATATATGACCGTGATATAACACTGGATACAACTTTCCCAGTGTATAAAATATGAATCAATGTGGTCAATCAAAACGTTGTCAATGCTCAAATGTTTATATATGATCCTTGTAAAGCACACAAATTCCACACAAAATATATTGGATATATGTTTATTGGTTTCTATTAGAGCTATTAGGAAATAAACAAAAACCTAATACCAAAACTGACAAAACGCTCGTCTGCAATACATAATTTTAATCAAGGTATTTATCGGCAATATCTATTTTTTTCAAATAAAAACAAGTAAAGTCCACAAAACTCACAATTAACAAGATTTAGAAATATCAACTCTCTCCGTCAAATTTATACCTTTGGACAAAAACAAGGTTCCTAAGGAACGACATTAAAAGTTCAATGTAGGATAAAAAAAAAATACGTAATTCTTATAGTTTTTTCACTGATCCCCCTACCCCAACCCCGCCCTCTCTTAACTTAATTTGGGAAAAATTGATTTACCAATAAGGATATATATAAATCGATGTCAATTAAACAAAACTTGCAGCTCTTTTGCTCCCCAGCCCACCCCAAAACTATTTGAATTAAGTTTGTTATCCTTTATTGATTTTAGGATGTCGTCCCTAAAACAAACAAAATACAAGTCAGTAAAAGACATTATTGAACTTGTTATTACAATGTATATATTTCCTATGTAAAACATGTATGATCAAGGGGGACATAAATTCATATCAATCTTATTTTGCATTGTCCTTCTGTGTGTTGAGCGCACAGACAGTCACCAAATTCTCGATGAGCCAGTCCTGTAATTTTCGTCTGCAATAACTGTTTTTATCATTAATCAGGCCATTTAGTTTTCCGTTTTTGAAATGGTAAAATAACAAAAATACTGAACTGCCAGCAAAGTTAAAACGGAAAGTCCCTTATCCAAAGGACAAATAAAAAGCTCAAAACACCAAACGAATGGGAATATTTGTCTTATTTCTTACTCGGTAGAGTCACTATTTCAAAATAGGGACGAAAGATAGTAGATCACTATAGGGTATTGTTAACCTGTAGTCTCATCGGCAATCATACATCATATGCTTATCATTATGTTTATATATCATCCTGTTATTTTTGTTGATTGTAGTACAGTTGTACCAAAAACTAACATGTTATCCTTTTTGTTGGTTTTATTACCATTAAAATTTTCTGGTTCACTTTCAGGGCAAGTACGTCCGTGGCCTAAAATCAAGCAACAAATTAAAGCCAACTTAGCTAGATTAATTTGATTTCTTTTTTACTGTTGTCTCCTTCTATTCATTTTTTGAAGATTCATTGGATTAATTGAATGAACAGTACATAATTAATTTTGATCAATGATTTCAAAGTTCAATTATTGATTGGTTAAATCAAGGTTTTGTAGTATTTCATGTATATATTGTTTTCATTTGAAAACCTTGACGAAAACCTTGACACAACTTAAAAAGTGTTACGAAAATAGATAATAAAAAAATGGATATTTACAAAATAAAAAGAAAGTATTTTTGTGACTCAGCACCCAACGAATATCAAACAATGAGAATTTTATAGACAACATCCAAGACTAAACCACCAATTACTCACGACATTTCTAAAAACATAAAAACAATACCCTTATAGGTTGATGACCTTTTATACAAAATGCTGATTATGTCGTCTAAATATACCAATCCTAAGCAGATTGTCGTAAAAGCAGTCAATGCGCATGCAGGAAGACATTTAATGGTATTTGACATTATCCTACATAGAACTTGTACTGCTTTGAAGAGTTCATTACGAAGGCAAAACATTTCATTCACAAAAGGCGATTAAAAAGCATCTTAATATGTCGCATATACTAAGTGCATTGCTAAGTAATGTCCTGCCAAGGACATTTATTATTATATAAAAGTTATAACATCTTATGGTCAGCCATTAAGCTGGAGCTGATTTTATTATCCTATTTTTACATTTCGTGGAAGGAGGCTTTTGTCGTGTGAATGAACTCAATTTTTCTTTCTATTTTTGCTTGATTATTTTGCATATAATTACGAAGGTATAATTTGACTACTTTTCCAAAGAAGCCAACCTTTTAATTATTTTAATGAGGTAGACCATATTTAACATATCTAATAACCCATGTTTCGTTTATTTAAAATAAATGCTATGCTTTTGTTTCTGTATGGATAAAGCGTGTTTCTGGCTTAGATTTAACTATAATTGTGTGTTTGTTATTATTGTCATGTGTGTCTTGGTAATAACCCAATATTTTGATTTTACACCAATATAATTACTTGATTTGATTTTATTTGGTTTGCTACAGCGATTTGAGATATGCGTGACATCAACGGTTTTGGAAGTTACACAAAATATACTATATTAACCACTGAATACATACATGCATCTTTTGTTTTTCTATTATATGATATACGACAACAAACAACAACCACTGAATTACAGGCATTGGCTTGATATTATAAGTGACAGCCATATAGACAATGTGGTGGGGTAAAACATAGTTGCGAGCGTCAAGTATCCCTTAACCCGTGACAGTGATGTAGTAACTACTTATATGGTCCTACATCTTGACGATACCTATATAGGTAATTGAAAATGTGGTATGAGTGCCGATGAGACAAATCGCTATCTAAGTCACAATTTGTGAAGAGTAAACCCATATAGGTCAAAGTACAGCCTTCGATACGGAGCCTGGGCTCACACCGAACAGAAAGATATAAAGGGCTCAAAAAATTAGTGGTGTTAAACAATCCAAACAAGAAAATCAACGGTCTAATCTATTTTTAAAAAATGAGAAACGAACAACACTTATGAACCACACCAACAAGTGACAACCACTGAGCACTGATGTTCCTACATTTGTACTCACGGTTTATAGAAATTATTTTAACGACAATAACAACCAATAAAACAAATCATATAACCATGACACAATTTCAACCTGTACACATTTAACATAGTTAGTAACTGATGTCATAAACAGAGCTTAGAAAAATATATGACATTACAGGATTAGAAAATATATATATAATTGAAACATTTCGTTAGTTGAGGGAAGACAATCCACGAGATAACTCAACGGATATTTCAAATACTTCTTTTTTTTAAATGGGTACCGTACTTATAAAAGATATTTCATCATTTGTTGAATTGTTAGCGTTTCGTTTAGTGCAAGGAAGAGAACTTCATTCAGGTCTACTAGAAACAGATAAAAAAAAACATAAATACTAATGATTAATATAAATAGAATAAGCAAGTTCCCAGATCTTGCAAGTATTTTTAAGGATGAGTGTTTAAAACTATTTTTAACGGATTTACGTATTCGATGTCCATTCAATGAACTAATCTTTGCTGCATGAACTTAAACCAAAATCGTTATATATGATGTATATTGCTGTTTAATATGTATTTGAAACAACAACAAAATAAGTTTTTCTTTGGGTTTCTTCAATAATTTTTTTTGGAGAAAAAAATTATTTTTAAATGTGCCCTGATGTGAAACAATCATGTGGCATGAATTCAGGTCACCAAGATATTAATCTGTTCAATTATTTATGTCATCAAATGGACATGTGGTACAATAGGGAGAAATAATTAAATATACGAGCAAACTTAAACTTAACATTTTCTTAATTGAACGCAATCTTCTCATTAAAATTAATTTGAAATTCGCATGAAAATTTTAATATATATAGTCGATGATATTTTGATAATATTTTCGATGGTCGTTGCAACATCAATAGACAACAGAGAAAGTGGTGAAGTTTGCATGAGGAAAACAATACGTATGATTCAACAAACAATTGTTCGTTTTTATTTCCTATGATTTATTTAAGGTTTGTATATAAGGTAAAAGAAATTTATTGAGCGAGCTAAATTCAAAATTTGCTTCTGATGCCTTAATCTAGATTTCGAACAACCAACTGACGGTTGCTACTGACGGTTACCACTGACGGTTGTCACTGACGGTCGCCACTGACGGTTGTCACTAACGGTTGCGGCTGACGGTTTCTACCACAGGGTGGTAATTATTTTGTATTTCCATAATTTTACTTTGAAACTGATATATAAGAAACATTCAGTTGACTGAAAACATGAAAAAAATCACGTTTGTTTATTCACATTTTCCAGACATTTGGAAATGTTTTCACATTTATCCGACAATGACTTGGCTTATTATTCTTACACCAATAGAAGTTTATTGACAATGTTGAGAATGATTATTAAAATTTATTGTCATACTCAGTACCATTAATTTAACAATTTATGACATTGACAATCGAGACGTATTCTTTTAGAAGAAATAAAATATTTACTATTGTTCTCAAATATTTGCATTTAATTTATTGAAATTAAAAGGAAAGGCTCGTAAAACCAAACATGAGCCTATTAAAAAAGAATCATACAACGAGCTTAATATGTGTAGCTTATTTAGGAAATCTTAAAATTAATTATTTAAAAAAAGGAATGATACAATGATAATAGTTATATTACGTAAGAAAACTATAACGACATACGGAGTTCACTACCCTCTAGTATATTGTCTGGCAATAACAAATGTTCGTACTAGGGTTTGAAACAAAAAGAAACAAGACGTTGCCATTTAGCGGGAGGTTTGGCTGCCAACAAAACCAGGTTCTTCCCACCATTTTTTCTTAAATGTCTTGTTCCAAGTCTCGAATATGACAGCTGTTTTATAATAGTTCGTTTCTACGATATTGCATTGACGTATGTTTTTGTTTCAATCAGTGTTTCTGTTGTTTCGTTGTTGTCCTCTTATAGATGATGTGTTTCCCTCGGTTTTAGTTTGTTATTCTTTTAGAAGAAATAAAATATTTACTATTGTTCTCAAATATTTGCATTGAAAGGCTCGTAAAACCAAACATGAGCCTATTAAAAAAGAATCATACAACGAGCTTAATATGTGTAGCTTATTTAGGAAATCTTAAAATTAATTATTTAAAAAAAGGAATGATACAATGATAATAGTTATATTACGTAAGAAAACTATAACGACATACGGAGTTCACTACCCTCTAGTATATTGTCTGGCAATAAAAAATGTTCGTACTAGGGTTTGAAACAAATAGAAACACGACGTTGCCATTTAGCGGGAGGTTTGGCTGCCAACAAAACCAGGTTCTTCCCACCATTTTTTCTTAAATGTCTTGTTCCAAGTCTCGAATATGACAGCTGTTATATAATAGTTCGTTTCTACGATATTGCATTGACGTATGTTTTTGTTTCAATCAGTGTTTCTGTTGTTTCGTTGTTGTCCTCTTATAGATGATGTGTTTCCCTCGGTTTTAGTTTGTTACCTAGATTTTGTTGTCTAAGTAGTTACTACTGTAATCACTAGCGTGTCAACACCGAGGTTGTGAGTTCAAACCCAGCTCGTGCAGGTGCACTCGACTCCAATCTTAATGGACTAGGAATGTCAATTTTTCTACCGAAAAGTAAGTTGCTTAAAGGACTTAAAAGTAGGGTTAAAACACAAAAAAATCATATCAAATGTAACCCATATTTGTTTTCTCTCAATCGATTCATGACTTTTCAACAGCGATATACTACTGTTTCCTTTATTTATGGTTATTGTCTTTATATTGCAATGTTCAAAAGAAACAACTACGGTAAAAATCGAAATTGTATTATTTCGTTACGTAACAAATAACATTCAGTGGTTCTTCTGGGATACTCCAGATTCCCCCGTTAATTCAAACTTGCTGCAGCAATATAGCCAAGAGTGTTGGAAATGGCGAGGAATATCAATAAATAATCGTTTAAGAATCATCTAATGAGATTCAGAAGATGAAAACATTTCATTCTTAAAACAACACACACACATAAATCTTTAAAAAGAAGTTATAACATTCAAACCTCATAATTTGACACTGGATTTTCGTAAGTGTCCTTCTTAATATTTACAGCGAGTTCCTATTGGGTTATTCTGAATAACTTATTTTCTCCAACAAAGTTAAAGATATGCAATAACCACCAAAAACATAAACTGACAAATATATATGAATGACAAAAAAATCTACAACGTTCTCGATGTTAATTTGGCACCTGGACTCCGCTTTAAAATATCAATCCTCTACTGCCTAATTTGGATTTTTGAACTTATAAAAGACACCGAAAAGAGCATGCAATTAAAATCATAAAAGCCTGATTTGGTCATACCCAATCTACAACACTTTGTAACTTCTCAGACAAGCCTTAACAGCATGTCTGATAAAAGAAGTTATGAAAAATTCAATTTTAATTACATTTGTATTAGTTCATTGTAGATGTATAATCTGAATTATCTTCTTTCTATTTTTAAAACTAAATCCATCAAAAGAGTTTTCCCTTGGGTACCATTATATATATGACCGTGAGATAACACTGAATACAACTTTCCCAGTGTATAAAATATGAATCTATGTGGTCAATCAAAACGTTGTCAATGCTCAAATGTTTATATATGATCCTTGTAAAGCACACAAATTCCACACAAAATATATTGGATCTATGTTTATTGGTTTGTATTAGAGCTATTAGGAAATAAACAAAAACCTAATACCAAAACTGACAAAACGCTCGTCTGCAATACATAATTTTAATCAAGGTATTTATCGGCAATATCTATTTTTTTCAAATAAAAACAAGTAAAGTCCACAAAACTCACAATTAACAAGATTTAGAAATATCAACTCTCTCCGTCAAATTTATACCGTTGGACAAGAACAAGGTTCCTAAGGGACGACATCAAAAGTTCAATGTAGGATAAAAAAAAATACGTAATTCAAATAGTTTTATAATAAAAAAGACAGATAAAAATGATAAGCAATACAATATCTTTAAAACTACTAATATGATTGTAATCAATTTACTCCTTCAAAAACAGATTACATCATATCTAAAAAGCAAAGACAACACAATAACACAGCATTACACATAAAATTAAAGATTAAACAATACGTACTCCTGTCAAAATCGTCGTCATCTATCATGCAGTGACCATCTATCAGTGACAAAATCATCGCTGCTAGACAGTTATTATGGAGAATTAAAAAGTTGACAATAAGAAAATGGAATTCATCTTTTTTGTCATGAAGTTCAATTCTTATAAGATAAACGTTGTCAAATTTGAATTTTTGGTCTAGATATTAGGCAGATGAAACTGTAAATGAATCCTATATTTCAAACTCATTTGGGATAGATAAAGTCAACATATTCACTGGGCAAAACTTTTAAACAATATGTAAAGAAACTCATCATAGATACCAGTATTAAATTTTGTAATCACGCCAGACGCGCGTTTCGTCTACAAAAGACTCATCTGTGACTCTCGAATTCAAAAAAAGTTAAAAAGGCCAAATAAAGTACGAAGTTGAAGAGCACTCAGGACCAAAATTCCTAAATGTTTTGCCAAAAACAGCTAAGGTAGATATGATTTACTAGAAATGGGTTGAGCTAGAGAATCGATAAGAAGTAGTGGATTCGAATACAGTAATTAACTCGCCACTAAAGTCGCTCGTTAATTATTATTTACGAACCCACTACTTCTTATCAATTCTCTACTACTGTTCTATTATTATGAGAAGATTACTAAATTTGAGTAGACGTTTCGATTCAGGTGTACGTCTTAGGCTTAAATTAATATTTTTTCGTGATTTTAAGCAAACAATTCAGAACGGTATCCTTGGTCTCAAATATCATTTTCATTCCATTAAACGCACTCAAAATTTTAATATGTGAAAATTAATAATAAGCTCGTGAAAACTGTATGACTGTGTAGGTGCTGAACATTAAACTGTTCACTTTTCGGTTATCCAAATGCGCTTTACGACAAATAATGTCTCTTAAGTGATACTCGAGGTCATTGTGTGAAAACAAAAACTTCAGAGCAAAGAGTTTGCGTAAACGGAAATTGTATTGTTTTGACAGTAACATTTAAACAAGTTTATCAGAATTAGCTTAATATGGGTCAGATATCTATGGATTGGAAACACCAATTTCGATTAATTTCACAATTAATAATCATGATGTGAGCTTATAAATTATTTGTATTGTCATAATTGTATGACATTTTGTCAATAAATGGAAGTTTTATGAGTTTTAATTACAAACAATATCCTACTAACATAAAAATAAATATCATGAAACAAGGAGAATCAATAGCAATAAATTGAAGTACACTTGTCCTTAATAGATAAAAAGTAAAATCACAAAAATACTAAAGTGCGAGGAAAGTTCAAAACGGACAGTCTTTACACAAATAGCAAACTCAAAAGCCCACTCAAACGAATGGGCACTAATAGGCTCTTTTAAAACATTGTTGTGACGTCATTCTATTGTTTTACCTGTTCTTTATTTCAGTGATTGGACTATCATTCACCTGTAAGAAACCATTATGACAGGTCTGAGGCCTTATTAGGTAACATAAGGCCTCAGACCTGTCCAATATTTTACAGAATGGACTATTATCGGCTTATATCCCTTACATAAAATACTTATAAGTTGAGTTCTCTTTTACCATCAGAAATTTAAACCGTTTGATTAAAAAATGGACTGTTTGGGGAAAGTACTGACATTTTTTCTCGTTAGAAGCCATATATCTTATGATATACCATAAGAGAAGGAAGACACGACTTCATCGAAACCGCTCAGTCAAAAAAATAAGATAATAACACATCATTGCTACATGAAAGTCAACACACGAACGTAAGTTATATACTCTTATAACAGAAGGAATGTACTCGCTCTGGTCGTGAAATACCACCAGCGCGAAACTTTCGTATTTAATCGCATCGTCTGATCCTAGGTTGATATGACTATTATTTCTAGATTTCCTTCGGTCGTATATTAGTAGATCATTGAGTGATTAAAACGCAAAATAATGAAAATCCCGAACTTCTAGGAAAATCCATTCCGTAATCAAATGACAAAATTACAAGTTCAAACACATCAAACGAATGGATAACAACTGACATATTCCTGACAATTTTATATGTAAAAAAGATGGATTGAACCGTATTACATAGCTAGCTAAACCTCTCACTTGTATGACAGTTGCATAAAATTCCATCAAATTGACAAGAATGTGAGAACAAAACACACAGACATCGTAAGTAAAAAACCAGATACGTCAACAAGGCAAAACAAAAGAGCATATAGACAAAGTACATAAGCAAAAACGAAAGACAAAAATACAAAAATTTACAATAGCATATGTACATCTTTGTGTTCAAATTTTTAAATATGATCTTACCTTAATGAAGTTAAATCTAGAAAAGAAATTTGAACGCACTACATTTATAAAGTACAACTTAACCTTAACAGAAATATGCATTGGAAAATAAAAATACATGCCGTGATCATTATCTACGATAATCTACAAACAATATTTTGGATAAAAAATCAACTTGTTTAATTCCCCGATAGCGTCACATGAATTTGTGACATTTCAGACCTGGTAATGACAGCCTTCTTGACAGTGGATTGGCAATTACAATGTTATGAATTTTGAAGAGGCAAATGAAATGAAATTATTGCTTAAATCTAAAGTAAGAGAAGAAATGAATATTCCAATTATATATAGTTATACTTAGTGTATATATGTATTACAATTAAAATGAATTATATAAATTTTAGAACTCGCATATTCCAAGATAGCTTTTGGAACCATTAATATGACCGTCAGAATGTACGAAGGACAATGATCGCAGTGTTTGAAATATAAATCATCTTAGTAAATCATATCGTTATAACACCAAAAGGGATACAGATACTCGATTTGAAAAAGGAAAGGCTAGAAAAAATTGAAAATGATCTATGCTTATAGTTTTGTATAAGAGCAATTATGCAACAATAATTTCAAAACACAGTATAACCTTATCATGGTTAACTATTAGTAAACTACAAAAATGGGCAAACCAATATATTGGGTCTTTTCTTTTCTAAAAAAAGGAACTTTATTGACAATATGTACTTATTAATTCAAACTTGATGAAACATGTTGAAAAAAATGTCTACACAATTAATAGTCAATTTCACAAAGGAAAATGAAAAATTAGGATCGACATATAGACTGATCTTAATTTTCTACTCTGAATCACAGAGGGCCTTAACCAGATCTTGCTTAATTTTGAAGTTTTGGAATCATGTTGATCTAAAAGTTTACAATTCTTTATTTGGGTTTTCAATCGTTTGAATCATCTGAAGATCTCGAAGAAATCTTACAAAGACGAAGCGTGTCAAGTGAACTGAATTTTATGATATATTTGAAGAGATTGTAGGTTACGATATATTCGATATGTTCATGTTTTGCTGTTATGATGTAAAATACAAACGATGAGAAAAAAGTCGTCTCTTATTCAAATGATTTTTATCATTTTGCGATAGAGAGAACACATAAGTATATGTTGTAATGATACCGTAATCAGAAACATGCAAATGTATACAACAAACTGAAATCATAAAAGTGTAAGCAATACAAATTGTACATAAATATACGTTATAAGTTCTGTTTTCTATATAAATGAAAACTCTTAATAACTATTTGTTTTCCTTTTAATTTCTTCCTTTCGTGGTTTGTATTTCTTTTATATATCAACCCTATTATAGAAACATTTCGCACTTTAATTTCAAAACATGTACCAATAAGAAAAAGTTAACAAAGAAGAAACATTAGCTTTAAAACTTCTGATTAATGGATTTGAATTTCATTTTTAAAGCTTTCTTACAAAATTGACAGAAGAAATTGTAGTCAAAGGAATAGATTGCCTTATCTGTACATAATACAAGCTATAGGAATTATCGGTTATAACTGCTCTTCAACTTCGTAATATTGGATTTGTTTGTACATTGAACGCGTTTTCCGTAGCTGGTTGTAATATATAATATATAAGTGGAACAAGCAAGCAAACGACGTAGACGGCTAGAAATTATAGGTCACCATACGGCCATGAACATTAATCAATTGTGTGACCTGCATTGACTTATTATTTATATCTTCAGCTGATAGTTAATACATTTATTTTAGCTTATTTTAGTGGTAGGTTATATTAATTAAAATACTTTTATTTCAAAGCATGTTCTCTGTTAAATCCTGGGTAGCGCTAAAAAGGTATACATTCGTTTGTAATGAAATTTTGTGACCACTAGCACGATTTGAAACGATGTTTATTGATTACAGATGTGAAAGAGATAAATACTCTTTTCTAATGAAATTTTGTGATAACTCGCACGATTTCAGACGGAGTCTATTGTTTTCGGACAATAATTAGAAATATTGAATACAGATTTGGAAAGGACGGCAAATCACAATTTTGGATCAGTGTTTTAAAGGTTACAGTTTAGGTTATTTACCTTAGATTATAACGATAACTACGAAATACTGTTCATCTTATTGTTTAAGCTCTAGCTCTCTATAAATCATTGTTATAATCATTTAAAACATTTCAGGATTTAAACTCATTTTCAATAATGAGGAAACAAACAGCACATTCTATCAACATATAAACAAAACTAAAATGTTAATTCCTGCACTTCTTAAAATCCTTATCGTATTTCAAGATAAAATTGAGAATGGAAATGGGGAATGTGCCAAAGCAGCAGAAGGTCACCAACAGGTCTTTAATGTAGCGAGAAATTCCCGCACCCGGAGGCGTCCTTTAACTGGCCCCTTAACAAATATATACTAGTTCAGTGATAATGAATGCCATACTAATTTCCAAATTGTACACAAGAAACTAAAATTAAAATAATACAAGACTAACAAAGGCCAGAGGCTCCAATTTTTCACGATTAAAACACAACATGCACAATGGTGAAGTCCTTGTGAGATACCTATCACGGAGTAGAATTCTGACTGTAATTATCAAAAATGGTTCGTTAATTTTACCTACCTATCCTTTTATCAAAATGAGAATAAAAATTTACTTTGATCAAAGTATATTACTTGTGGAAAAAAAATACACAAAAAGAACATAGGACGTATTAAATTTTAAAAAGAAAAGAATGGCAATACAATAGACTATTTATCAAAGGTACCAGGATTATAATTTAATATGCCAGACGCGCGTTTCGTCTACATAAGACTCATCAGTGACGCTCAGATCAAAATAGTTATAAAGTAGAGCATTGAGGACCCAAAAATCCAAAAAGTTGTGCCAAATACGATACAACACTGTTTACACAATTATAAGATGCACTGGTACCATCCCAACTACCCTGGTTTGAAATATAAAAAATATATATTTAAGAGAAAACAGAGTGTTTTTTTATGGAAAAATATGTATATTTATGAAGACATTTTCAAATTCAAATGAAGTTTTGAAGCACTGATTATTACACAAGGAATACAATGTATGCTTTAACATATGTGTCGCTTATAGATAATTTAAATCAGCCAAAATCCTTGCTTATTTGCAAGAATAAGATAAATGCATAGATAAATGTACAGTTTATAAACGGTTCAAGTTTTTCTTAATAATGATATATGGTATATATCTATTTCATATTTTAAAAAACATTATTTGTCATCAGCTTGAAATTTGGAGACGAAATCACATTAACCATGCATTATAAATGAAATTTGAGATTGATGAACGAGATAATTATATAGACTATCGAACATTTGTTCCCGGTTATATGTTCAAACTACCAAGTCTCTATTTGCAAAAATCAACAAATTAGCAAAATACATTGTACTATAACAATTAAAAGAAAACAATCTATGTTCAACTTATTTTATAAGAAAATTGAAGGGTCTGATATGGAAAACTGATAATTCAAAATGTTCTTGCATATTTTTTCTCTGATTTTAAATGAATTCTGAGTAAATGTGAAAATATTTCAACATTATGCTATAGAGGTTGTTGAAGGATATAAATCAGAAACAACAGTAGCTTACCGATGTTTAACTTTTTAAATTTTGTTTAATGTAAAAAAATCAGAAATTAAAAAAACGGTAATAATTGCATGAGTCCGAAACTGATATGATGACTGCAATTATGTCGCTTCTACTGAATTGCAACTTAATTTCCTCCTCCAGTTATATTGGTTAAAGTTAAAACATTTATCTGATTCCATCTCCGTAAATACTAAATAAAGAAGGTTTTGGTTAGAGTTTTAAATATTCCAGTTTTGTTTATACTGATGATGAAATTGAAATGGAATGACGTCACACGTTTTAGAAATATTACTGCTCCCTTTGTGGTACTAAAATTAAAAAGATTCATTTAAACATGCCACATTGATGACATTCTCCCATTCTTTTACCAAGGACAGGTGTTTTATAACTAGTTAAAAAAGTATTAAATCATCTCAGTGATATGAATATTATTAAATTTTCTTATCCTCTGAGTGTCATTTTTTTGTCATCGTATATGATGCATAATATAATTTCCATTGACGTTGCGCAAAATATATTAAATCAAGTAAATGAATAATTTGCTCTATTCTTCTAGTTGCCAGTTTTCTGTTGTTGTAGCGTTTGTGGTTTAACAATTTTTAAATATTGTGATAAAAAAAACGTCCAGGATCGGTATTCATAATTTATTAGTAACAATGTATCATCCTCGTGCATATCTCGAATTTTGTGTCAAGGTTAAGCTTAAGCTTCGACATATTCAACTGGTTTGTGACATCCGAACTTATCTGGAATGGAATTAATAGCAATACGGTCCATTGATAGCATTAATATTATCATTTTATTTACCCGTATGAATTAATTCTGTAAAACTTGAAATTTGCTTCAGTTGTAATTATTGATATTATAATTTGATGCTGAACTGTTAAAGGAGTAGGTTCAGTAAGACCCCTTTTTGGCCCCAAAATATAGCAGTTTTACAAAATTGTTAAAATGTAAACCTTTAGTTATTTATTGGACAGTAGAATGCTTCTGCTACATAAATACGGGCTGTTTTTGACAATATAATGTATATATATCCGGTACTAGCACCATTAAGTCATGCTAAATTACTGAAATCTTCACAATTCTAGCATTTTAGTTAAATTTTAGACGGTTTTCGTGTAAAACGAAAGTGGCCGCATTCGTGTTCATCCTTAATATTGAAATGTAAGTTGTATTTGATGATAATACATAACATATATAAAGGTTGAGGATGAACACGGATGCGGCCACTTCCATTTTTTCCAAAAACCATCTGAAAAGGGACATGTTTCGGCATATTTGGTAGATTTTTCATAATTGAGCTTGATTCGGATCGTTTTTAATGACTAAATCAGTTAAAATATTTCCCATAAACTAATTAATTCAAATCAAATAGACACTTAAGTAATTAAAAAGTGGTCAAAATCTTTCGTCAGATGAACCTGAAATTTGAGGCCAAAATCGGTCCTTACCGGACCTACTCCTTTATGAAAATACATGTGTACCGACACCAATACAGTTATAGCGCATGAGTGCTTTTTGTGTCCTCAAATACATATATACAGAAACAACAGACAAGAGAAAAAAGCAACAAATTAGTGACTGCTTAATTTCGCTACTAGATCAACCTTGTTAGAAGTACCCCATCTGTGTCAATCACGGATTTAATTTTGAATGTAGGACATTGTCAATGTATCTGAAAGTAAAATTAAAAAAACTTCACATGATGTTTTTATTTTGTCTCTGAGGTTTTCATAAATACAGACTCATATGAGTAAACAAAACAAACCGGCCAGAAGGAGTGCATATTTATTACTCAGTAGAATACAGATAGTTTGTTAACATATATATCTACCAAAATGGAAGTTTAATTAAAATTCGACGCAGTTCTTCAGATTTTTTAAAATCCACTTCTGATTGACTCTGCTTAAGAGGGAGAGGAAGAACGGTCATCAATGACCGAATACCGTGTCTCACCAAGCTAGAGACAGTCTCGATCAACGCCATCTTTACCTATGTATCTCTTCTTTATATGAAGAAGGTATATTCTTTCATCCTTTTTAAGATTGATATTAAAGTGGTGAGGAATAGATTGATGTTTTTAACAAATTTTCCTTCAATGTGCATAATATAGGTATGTTATGATATCAAAGAGTTAAATCTATTTATCTTAAATTAACAGTGCCAATTCTTCATGGTATAGTTGATTGCGCAATTTTATAGAAAATAAATGACCAGATATAATTACTGTAACTCGACCATTACGTTATTGATTAATTTATGCAGAGCATTTTGATTTCAAACGTATTTTAATTACCTGTCGATTTTAATTTCAAAACATAGAGTTTAAAATAACGATTACCTTAACACTTCTTTCTTCGTCAAGTTTTATTTCAGACTGTTACACGTGATTTGGAATAGTTGTAAACATATTGTATTCTTGTTTAATTTCAGATTTTATGAGGGCGCAAAGCGCCCGAAATGAAATATTGATTATATGATAAGATTAGAGTGAGATATAATAATGCATTGACCTTCAATTCTAATCAAATAACAGCTCTTTAAAGTACACCCCTGAATAAAAAATGTTACAATCCAGGTAATACCTTACTGCGCATGCCCATAGGTAACATCGTATACCTTGGGCTACAATAGATTGACTTTCAATGAAGCCAAACCTTAAACCTCAAACAATTATGTTTGATATAAAACAACAAAACCAATATCTGAACCAATAAAATATCATGTTCTTGTTCAAAAGATCCGATACGAAAGTAACCGATTCAGTAAACAATGGATATAGTTCACCATAGACATATTTCTATGCATCTGGATAATGAATAAACAAATTGACACCCAAAAAACTAATTATCAGTTCACTAAGCAAAAAGCAAAATCCAACATCTGACCAAACATCTGAATACTGAACTGTTTAGAATGAATAGATATAAGGCGGTTACTTAAAAAATAACTACAGAAAATAATCATTTGTATTATCAAATGTACATCAAAATATTTCACAGAGTATACACGTTAAAGTCAGTAATTTCTTTATAGTCCACGAAAAAACTGCATACGAATGTTCTATATCATATATTCCACCACACTGCTACAAAACTGCAATTATTGTTTGGAATACCAGTCATATTCAAGTCCATCCAACTCTATCCTTTCTGAAAAATTGAATGATATAGATGTATATTTCAAGTTAGCATTCGAGAATAAACATTCTGTGTAATATTTCATATTTTATTGAATACTGTTTAGAAATACTTAGATCAAGAGTCGTCTTATTGTTATCATACCACATCTATTTGCAATGTATTTAATTTCTCTATAATAATGCATTTGGGTGGGATGGGTGGGAAATGCATTATTATATCTCACTCTAATCTTATCATATAATCAATATTTCATTTCGGGCGCTTTGCGCCCTCATAAAATCTGAAATTATATTTCTAAGATTTTCGTGAGATATAATAATGCACGTTTAAAGCAAGCTTACCATTTCTAAATTTTTATCTGCAAAACCCGCTTTTTCATTAGTCCTAAAATAAAATTTATTAAACGTTCTAGTGTTGGACCAATCTGCCATGGACATAATATCATCCATACTGATGCCACTCATCGCTGCCTTGCTAGTTGAGACCATGCGACAAGAATGTGCTTGAAACAATGAGATGTCGATTCCTGCCTCCTTCATAACCCATTTAATCCAATTTCCAACTGTCTGCGAAGATAGACCTTTAAAAGGTTTCTTAGTTGACCTTAATAAAGGATCAGGTTCATGTTTACTAACAGGCCTTAAATGTTCCGTTCTCAATTCATATTCATGTATACAAGAAATAACACATAATTTTTTCTTTGAAAATTTGCAGTATTTCACTGATCTGTTATTGCAATCTTTTTGTGTTTTAGACAGACCCGGTAAATGAAAAATTATACTACTTTTGTTTCTGGACATGAATCTTCTGTCTAACCTTGCAATTTCAGATATCCTTTTTGGCGCTGCCAAAGCCAACAAAATTGATAATTTTTTACCTAAAACTGAAAAATCAAGTTTTTTGTTTATTGGTAAAGCGGATAAATATTTAAGAACAATATCCAAATCCCATGAAAATTGGTATTTTGGTAAAGGTGGGTTATTTTGTAGAACACCTTTCATTAATTGTTTTACTATAGGTAATTGACCAATTGGGACACCATCGATATATGGCAGGACTGAAGATATGGCCGAACGGTGAACATTTAAAGTTCTGTATTGATACCCCTCTTTATACATCCAAGTCAAAAAATCTAAGATAGCGGCCAAAGGTGCTGAAAAGGGATCAATTTCCCGTGAGCTACACCAGCTAGACCACTTATTCCAGGCACTGTCGTAAGAAGATCTTGTTCCCGATTTCCAAGACCCAAGGAGTAATTCTTTAGTTTCCTCTGAAATTCCAATTGAGTTAAATGATCTCCGGAGACCGTCCACCCTGCTAGTTTTAATGTTTTGTTCAGAATCAGTGGGTGTGGCTCTTTCATGGGAGACAATACAGTGTTGTGACTCATGGGAAGTAACACTGGATAATCTACTGACATTTGAAGTAACAGAGGGTACCAAGCCTGGGATTGCCAAACTGGAGTTATCAGAATTATCTGACTGTTTTCCTCCCGAACTTTCGCTAGACACGTACTTATTAGACAGAACGGGGGAAAAGCATAACCCTTTATCTCTCTCCAGGATTGGAGAAGGGCATCTACCGCTTTCGCTTGGGGATCTGGCTTCCAGCTGAAATATTGATTCAGGTGAGTATTTGACCTGTCTGCAAACAGATCTACATTGCAAGGACCTATGCGTTTCATGAGACTTTTGAAAAGTATCGGACTTAACCGCCAATTGCTGAAATCCGCATAATGCCTGCTTTCCCAGTCTGCTATAACATTGCTTTTTCCTGGGATATAGTCCGCAGTGATTGTTAATTGCCTTTGAAGACACCAATCCCAAAACTGATTTGTTAGGGAATTTAGTCTTTTTGACACCGTTCCCCCCATTTTGTTTACATATACAATTGCTGTTGTGTTGTCCATTTGTATAAGAATATGCTTGTTTTGTAGATTTTTGGCATAAGATTGTACTGCGAACATTGCTGCTTTTAGTTCGAGTTGATTTATATGGAGGGATTTTTCCTCGTCTATCCAAAGCCCACCTATACTTATCTGTTGACATGTTGCTCCCCATCCCGACAGACTTGCATCCGACTGAATGGTTAAATGGGGTTCTGGTCTTAGTAACGCTTTCCCGTTCCAAGACCCCAGCTTGGTTACCCACCAATGCAACTCGTTCTGAACTTCCTCGTTTAACTGGATTTGGTGATCGTAATGGCCCCCCAAATGCAGGGCTTTTGTTTTCAATATTTGTAAACTGCGATAATGCAGAGGACCTGGAAGGACAGCTTGATTGGTTGCTGTTAACTGACCTATCAACTGAGCTAAATCTCTTGCTGACACTTTCTTGTGTTCTAGCATTAATTTTGAACTGTTCTTTATTTTCTCTACCTTCTCTTTCGGGAGAGACAAAGTCAACAACTTTGAGTTTACTGTATAACCCAGAAACTCCATTGTTTGTGAAGGTTCCATTACTGACTTGTTTGTATTGATCAGAAAACCTAAGCCCCTTAATATTGACAAAACTGTTGAGAGATCTGACAAAATTTTCTGATTTGACTGATTCATTATTAGAATATCGTCTAGGTAAACTATCAGACGTACACCTAAACGTCTCAATAAAGTCATGGGAACCTTCATCAGTTTTGTGAATATTCTTGGGGCTACTGCAATCCCAAACGGGAGGGACCTGAATTCCATTATTTTTCCCTGCCAAAAAAATCTGAGGTATTTTCTGTGTTCTTTTGCTATTTGCAATGTCAAATATGCATCGGTTAGGTCTATTTTTACCATCCAATCGTTCTTCAAAAGAAGATCTTTTAACAAATGAATTCCCTCCATTTTGAAATGTTCGTAACGTAAAAAAACATTTAGGCCTTTTAGATTTATAACAGGTCTTTGACCCCCTCCCTTCTTTGGTACCAGAAAAATGTTGCTTATGAACGAATCCTTTGTTAGGAAAGACTGTGTTATGGCCTTCTTGTTCAAAAGTCCTGTTATTTCTTTGTTTATCAAATCCTGATTCTCTTGATTGAAAAAGGCTTGATTTGGTATTTGATTTTGGAAAGGTGTTGCTAAGAAATCTAATTTTATTCCTTTTACACACTGGAGAACCCAAGGATCTTTTGTAATTGAGTTCCAATTCTGTAGGAAAAGACTTACTCTTCCCCCTACAGGAATAGAATTTTGATTGATTATGCAATTCATTGGTAATTGGAAATAGTTTTGTATATGACCGAAAGTTTTCTCTTGACCTACCCGTTCTATCGGTTTGCAGGTTTCTTGAACACTTGGTTGTTCTGAGGTTGAGTCTGGATTTGGTTCTGGGTCTGGTTCTGGCGCTGATTCTGGCGCTGACCATAACTGTTCCCCTGTCTGTTCTGTGACTGGTTTCCCTGCCAAGGTCTCTTCCCTGAAACTTGTGGATGGAGAGCTTGTCTGCCGCCCACAGACTGCAGGTTGTTTGTGGGCCCCTGCTGAAAAAACTGATCATTTTTTCTATTAAAATGAGGTTTACCAGCATGTTTTTTCTTGTTAGAAAACAACAACATTTCTCTAAGTTCTTTGTTATCCTTGTTTTCTTTAGCCAAAGACTTTAGAAACTTATTACCAAAAAGTTGACCCTTAGATTTTGCCAAAGCTTTCTTGCCTTTCTTCTCATTTAAAAAATCTAGACTATCTGGCATTGTTTTAACTAACATTGCTTTTCTCCTGTCAGTGTTATAAACATAGTGAGCATTACCTGCTAGCACAATAGCCCTCTGTGTTAACTGAATTACATCAGAAGGGTCCATACCTTGATTATCTTTCTTAATCCTATGTGCTTCAGACCATAAACGGAACAGAGGACCCATAACATCTAGAATGCGTAGCTGCGTGTTAATTTTACTTCTTTCTAATCTAGCATTCCATTTTCTACCTTGAAAATAATTTTTCTTAAAAAATCTATCTGTTTCAAGAGCCTTTAATCCTTTAGACGAAGGAATAGGCCAATTCAAAGACATATCTTGTCTCGTCTTTTTACTTATACCCTTTAGAGCATACTTCTCTATATATTTGGTTACATGAGATGGTACTTTTTCTTTTTTATCTTTAGACAAAGAAGGTTCTGGGTCAAACGCTTCATTGTCTTCTGAACTCTCTGATTCAGAGTTACTAGAAGATGATTCACTGCTACTAGTATTTTCAGAGGAACTGCTAGAATGATTAACAACTTTCCTGTGTTTAATCTTACCTTTTCTGCTAGGTACGGAGTCGTCCCGTTTCCGTTTAGGGTTTTTGGTATCTAGGTCAGACCAGCTCTGTCTGACATCTTCTTCTGTCCCGTCGACTAACGACATTTCATCATCTTGACGAGAAGAGATATTTCTCCTCGCCTTGTGAGAAGAGCCCAAAGACTCGACTACCTTATCAGTTTCTACCGCCACTGCGGTAAAACTTACATTTTCATCAATGACCCTATGGTCTTCCGAATCAAGTGCACCGCTCTCTCGAGACGGTGTAGCCATCCCTAACGGAATGTCATTGAGTTGGGCGTTAGCCATGCTAACTAAAATAATAAACCCACTAACCTTTAAATAATTTGGAAAACAACGTCTTTACTCAAAGAGAGCTAAATTGAAAGTCAATCTATTGTAGCCCAAGGTATACGATGTTACCTATGGGCATGCGCAGTAAGGTATTACCTGGATTGTAACATTTTTTATTCAGGGGTGTACTTTAAAGAGCTGTTATTTGATTAGAATTGAAGGTCAATGCATTATTATATCTCACGAAAATCTTAGAAATATAATCAGGGCTTTGACATCAAAAGATCACATACTTAGCTGGTCATGGACATTACATTATGATAATGTTCAATTAAAATGGTTTTTCCGAAAGCAAAGATGTACAGATTACTTTTAATTATATGTCCAAGTTGGTTTCAGTTGAAAGGAACCTTGACACACAAACGTGTAATAAACAAATGAAAATTCATCAATTAAGCGGTCATAAACTGTAAATAACCAAGTAATCCTAATTACATTTTGTAAAGCTGCCTTGCAATGCCTGTAAGTCATATCAATTTATTCACAATGAAAAGTAGAACACAAACATTTCAATATAAAAAGTCTGTTATGTAAAGCAAACTTCCATCAAAGATACCACGCTTATAGTTATGTAACAAAGATCTGGAAAACTCGTATATTCAAAGAAATGTTTAAGTAACATCAATAAATTGCATCATCCTTCACTTTCTGAGCTAGATGTATACTCGCAGCATTATCACCAAATATTCATAGAGGTATTGAATCAATATTTAATTAAATCCTATCCTTTTTTAGAGTTTAAGATTATGGATTTGCAATGGTATACAAAAGAAACAGAATGGATTTTGGAAGCGAAGAGAGTGCAAAACAGAAACGCTCTATGGTCACAGGAAGTAACAGTTGGTTCCTTATATTCAAAGTACATGTGGTTGACCTGCTAATGAAATACTATAAACGAATGAAACCGAATTCACTGTATAAGAATATGTCCGTCGAATTATGTCATCGGGTACACTATGGAGTCGCATGCATACACAGTTGGCACTTAAGTCACAGATTTTTATTGTTTCATACAGGATATTAGCAACAGTTTCATTAGAAAAATGATTTACATATTAATTTAAATTTTCAAGATTGACAGCAAACAATTTGTGCAGATCGATCAATTGTGTCTTTTATATTTTTCCATAAACAATTGAAAGACTTATAGTAAACGAGCTTTGACATTGCCGTTGATACGCTACACCACAAGGTACATATATACCAAATTTTGAACAGAGAAAACACTGTTATGCAATGTATCCTACTGAACTTATATAACTGTCCCATAGAAGTGTTTCATTAAACAATGAATGGACTGTGTAGTTTCCTGCAATATTTGAAATATTACTTGGTATTTCTGCCTACAGGAAAAAACCATCAGGTTCATTTAAATTGAAACTTGGTCAATTGCGTAAGGAATTGTATAATTTATCTCAATACACCATATTCAATAGAACTAGAGTCATAAATGATTAACAATCTGTTGAAATGTAGCCTATTCATCGAAGCTGTCCTAGGACATAGGAATAAATAAGAATATTTTAGGACCGACTTACGACATGTCTCAGCACTTATATCTTAGAAATATTTTAGCTAGGATGGTCTTATTGCTGTCTTAACTATAAGCGCCAAAAAAAACAGGAATTTATAAGTTTTAAATATTTATGAATGCATTGAATTTTAGCCTGTAGTAAATAATTACAAGATTCAATATCAGAAATAAAATATGATATGTTATTTACAAGGGTACATGTAAACTTTAGGAAACAAATTGTATATCCCAGTTTGTTACAGTTGAAGATAACCTTGACACACTAAATTTTTATAAACAAATGTAAAAAAAATCATCAATTAGGCGGTCATAAAATGTAAATAACCTCGAAACGAAATTACATTTCGTAAACTGCCTTTCGATGCCTGTAAGTCATAGAAAGTTATTAACAATGAAAAGTAGAACGCAAACATTTCAATATAAACAGTATGTTATTATTGTTATGTGAAACAAACATCCTTCAAAGATACCAGACTTAGAGTTATGTAACAGTGATCTGAAAATTGTATATTTAAAATAATTTGTATGTGAAGTTATGAATTCAATTATCGTTTACATTCTTAGCTGGTTTAGTATACACAGCATTATCACCACGTATGGTTAGTATTGCATCAATATTTATTTCCATCTTATCCTTTTTAAGAATTTCAGATTACGGTTTTCTTCATGGTATACAAAAGAAACAGAAAGTATTTTTGGAGATAAAAAAAATCAAAAATCGTACACATTCTATGTCAATAGAAGTACATGATGATCTTTGACATTCACAGTAAAAGTTCGATGGTAAGTTGCTATTTATGGGTTTCAACTCAAATTTAAACGTGGTCGACCTGTTAAAGAAATAATATTAACAAATGCAACCGAATTTAAAGGTGAAATGCAAAGGTTTTTAAAAACTTGTTTTGTTTCATATTTAAATAAATTGGTTAAAATAAATACTAAAAAAATATTGGTTATGATTTGCGTGTCCTCGTATTACTGATAAATCGGGTCACTTTTTGTTGACCTGGAAAAGTGCAACATGATTATCTCCCTTTGTTACGGAATGCTGGTGACGTCATTCGTGTCCTCTCATTATGTTAAAAAACAAGCATGGCAGCGAGTATGTAAACGACAATACAATAATACAACTATGGACTATCGATTCACAGACGAGGAACGTGAAAGATAGACATCCCTAAGGTTAAACTAACGATGTCAGTACAATCATACATGTATGAACCTGTAAGTCAGAGGATTGCCGGTGCCGAATCGGTAACTATAAAAAACAAAAAGCCAACATTTTCTACATCCGATGGTGAAGATGGAAGTGAAATAAATCTTAAACAGCCTGCCGGCTTCAAAATCTCTCATGGTGCGTAAATTAGATAGTAAAATAATAATAAAATAATGTATTTAGGCATACTTTTTGCGAGTCCGATATTACTCTGACATCCAACGGCTGTTTTGTCAGACAAGCTTGGGCCCTCGGCACGACCCCAGTTTGTCTGGCAAAACAGTGCTAAATTATGACAGTAGCAAGTAACCCTTCATTATACACTTACTTGTACTATTTATTTATTTATTTTGCTTGCATCTTTTAGCAAACAAGCGGTTTTTGGAAGTCAATATCAACTTAATAGGTGATTTACTAAAACATGAGTTCCTGTGTAGTAAAGGGCACAGTTTCCATTGTCCCATGTTTATAGAATATTAGAAGATGTTTGCAAATATGTTTTGGTCATGATATTGGATTTCTTTCAGACATTTTGTTTTCCCGTCTTTTTCTGCTAATTCCAAACAACGACTGTTATTATGGATTGGCGTTAAGTAATATTTAAGAGACGATTTGAAAAGAAATGTATAGAATGCGTATCCAATCATGAATTTGTATTTATAATCAACTGTTGCACATGCCATCATTTATAATTGTATATACAAATAAAACTGTGTAAGTGAATAGGATTTTTTTTAAGGAAACAAAAAGAATACAGATTTATCTAAACTGTTCGCCATTGTTCACTTCAAACGAGATGCAACGTGTCCTTCTAAATAAATTGCATTAATTTAAATTGCTACAAATTGTTTATTGTCTAGAAATTCTATCATTACAGTGTAATTGAGAAAATTATATTTGCCTCTGGCAATGACTACGAAACCCCACATTATAAAAGAGCAAATAATATATGCGCAAAAAGATAAAGACAATTGTATAAACAAACGGAAGTGAATTTGATGTATCAATTCCCAGAAAATGTAATATAAACAGGAGTGATTGTAATCTAAAGTGCTTACCGGTGATAAAGAAACAAACAATTTCGATCAGTCTTAAAATAAATACAGACTATAACCATATATAATCCAAAAGTACAGGCAATACATCATAACAAGTATTTCAAATAGTATTATTTATCTCACATTCATTGCACCTGGTTTATATTAATAACAATCTATTTTTGGTTTATTTGCCTGTTTAAAATTTTAGTGTGGCTTCCGATTCTCTGAACTAATATACATTGTTGTAACGAGGTCAGCTGATTCCGACTCCATGTTCAGTATTTTCCGGCTGTGTTTAATACCAATTTTAGGCCGTTGTCGGCTTTTTGGTCGGTTTGTTGTCTCTTTTGTTTTCATTATCTATTCCATTAATGATATATTTGGGGAACCTACTAATTAACTGATTTAACATGCATGAAAGGGATTTCATAGTTATATCTAATGTTACTAAAATTACGTAAACAATAAAGGCAACAGTAGTATACCGCTGTTCGAAACTCATAAATCGATGGAAAAAAAAATCCGGGTTACAAACTAAAACTGAGGGAAACGCATTAAATATAAGAAGAGAACAACGACACAACATTAAAATGTAACACACACAGAAACGAACTAAGCATTAGACAAAATACGATGAGAATAACAAATATAACATCAAAACAAATACATGAATTTGGGATAGAAAAGTATCGTCCAACGTCTTATAGTAATGTGAATTCGCACTCAAATATAAGAGAAAACAAACAACACAACAGAAACACAACATTAAAATGTAAAACACAGAAACGAACTATGATATAACAATGGCCATATTGCTGACTTGGTACAGGGCATTTTTTAAAGAAAAAATGGTGGGTTGAACCTATTTTTATGGCATGCTAAACCTCCCGCTTTAATGGCAATGTTAAATTAACATTAAAATGACAACATAACATTACGGGACTACAATACAAATATATAGAAGAACATATTGGACAAAGAAACACACGAATAACAGCTAACAAAAGGCACCAGGTTTAAAATTTAATACGCCAGAAGTGCGTTTCGTTCACACAAGACTTACTAGTGACGCTGTTACGGCCAGAAATCGCCTTTAAATTGTAGCCAACAAAAGACACAAATCAATAATAAAATTTAACAATATTTATTATACAAAAGTTTACAAGAAGTATTACACAAATATAACTGTTAACTTAACTGTCAAAATATGAGTCCAATCTGTTATCTTTATCTGTATCCGGAAATCTTTCGGAATTTAATTTGAATATTACGTTCACTACTAATGTCACAATCCAGTATGATGTTGTTTGTAGAATAAAAGTGTCAATCCAAATGCTGTGAATACTAATGTCTATCAATGTCTATGTCCAAGTTTAATTATGAGAGTTTAACTTTAGTGTCTGTATATATAGTGTTGTCATGGAAAATTCTAGAACACTCTATAATGGAACATTGTGGAAAATCCTGGAAAGTTACAACGGAAGTTTCTGGAATAACGTAGAAGTTTAAATTACGCATCTTTTATAAGGATCATTCTAGAAAGTTCCAATCATTCTGTGATTGTTCCAGTGATTCCTAAACTGCACAGCTATAAGATTATTTGGTAAACAACTATCAGGCCATACAACACAAATTAGGCCAACATAAATAAACATAATAATTACAATATCATAACACCTCCCCCCTTAAAAGAAGTTTTAGTGTAACAAAAACTTATCATGAATAATATGAACAAAAATACATAATATATACAAAGTGATTTAATAAGCTCTAGATAAAGCATCAGCTATTACATTATCTTTACCCTTAATATGTTTTACAATTACATCATATTCCTGTAACAATAAACTCCACCTAGTCAACCTCTGATTCTTGTTTCTCATTTTATGCATGAAGGTGAGAGGATTATGATCAGTATAAACAAGAATAGGATATACAGTGGGATTCAAATATACATCAAAATGTTGAAGTGCTGACAACATTGCAAAACACTCTTTTTCAATAGTTGAATAATTTTTCTGATGTTTATCCAATTTCTTAGAAAAATATGATATAGGTTTTTCAACATTATCATCTGTCTCTTGATATAAAACAGCTCCTATTCCTACATCGCTTGCATCAACGGCAAGTTTAAATTGTTTTTCAAAGTCTGGAGTAATCAGAACTGGACTATTAATTAAAAGTGATTTGCTATTTTCAAAAGCTTTTTGACAATTTCCGCTCCAGATAAATTTAGAATCTTTCCGTAAAAGATGAGTCAATGGTTGAACAACAGTAGCAAAATTTGAACAAAATTTTCTGTAAAATCCAATCATGCCTAAATATCTCATAAGTTGTTTTCTATTTGTAGGAGGTGGAAATTTGGAAATAGCTTCCACTTTAGCCATAATAGGTTTTACTTGACCTTGGCCAACTGTATGCCCTAAATAATCAACAGTGGCCTGACAAAATTCACTTTTACCAAGATTAACAGTCAAATTTGATTTTGACAATCTATCAAAAGTATCATATAAATGAGTTAAATGCTGTTCCCAGCTATCACTACATACAATTAGATCATCAATATAAGCATAACAACAGTTTAAATCTTTTATAACATTATTGATCATTCTTTGAAATGTAGCTGGTGCACTTTTCATGCCAAATGGCATTACAGTATATTGAAATAAGCCATCTGGTGTAACAAAAGCTGATATTTCACGAGCTCTCTGTGTCAATGGAACTTGCCAATAACCTTTCAATAAATCAAATTTGCTCACAAATTTTGCTTGACCAATATTGTCAATACAATCGTCTATCCTTGGAATCGGATAGGAATCAGATTTTGAGACTGAATTTACTTTTCTGAAATCAGTCACGAAACGAAAAGTTTTATCTGGTTTTGGCACAAGGAGACAAGGAGAGCTCCATTCACTGTTACTCGGCTCAATAATATCATTGTCAAGCATATATTTAATTTCTTTTCTCATAGCTTCAAGTTTGAGTGGATTGAGCCGGTAAGGATGTTGCTTAATTGGAGAAGCATCTCCTACATCAACATCATGACAAACAGCAGTAGTTTTGTTTGGCACATCTGGAAAAAGATTTTTAAAAGAAAATACCAAAGTTTTTATTTCTTCTCTACGATCAAAAGACAGATGTGCAAGTTTTGAATCTAAATTTGACAAAATTTCTGAATTTTTCAATCTAACTGTCTCTTCCATAGTTTTACAAGTAAAAGTTGGTTCAATTACATCTGGTTTGTCATGATTGTTCTCAAAGTTAACCATGCCTAAAGTGGCAACTGGTTTACTATCACATAGTACATTAGTACGCTCAAAATATGGTTTTAACATATTAATATGACACACTCTATTTTGTTTGCGCCGACCTGGAGTTTTTACAATATAATTCAAATCATTAATTTTATTCTCTATTGTATAAGGACCACAATATTTAGCCTGTAAAGGATGTCCAGGGACAGGCAGAAATACAAGTACCTTATCACCAGGCTCAAAAACTCTGTCCCTGGCATCTTTATCATACCATATTTTCATCTTGTTCTGTACATTTTTCAAGTTTTTCTGAGCAATTTGACAAGCAGTATACAATTTTTCTTTAAATCTAGATACATAGTCTAAAAGATTCAAGTCAGTATGTTCAGTAAGCCACTTTTCCTTAATCAATTTTAACGGTCCCCTTACAGTATGACCAAATACCAACTCAAAGGGACTAAATCCAAGGGATTCTTGAACAGCCTCTCGAACCGCAAAAAGTAGAAAGTGAACTCCATCATCCCAGTCTCTGTCAAATTGAAGACAAAAAGTTCTAATCATGTTCTTCAATGTTTGATGAAAACGTTCTAAGGCACCTTGAGATTCTGGATGATAAGCACTTGATCTGTACTGAGCAATCCCTAACTGGTATACGACTTGCTGAAATAAACCTGACATGAAATTTGATCCCTGGTCGGAATGCATGGACTTAGGAAGTCCTACTAATGTGAAAAATTTGATCAAAGCTTTGACGATAGTAGGTGTCTTGATATTTCTGAGCGGAATAGCTTCAGGAAAGCGGGTAGATGTACACATGATTGTCAATAAATATGCATTTCCAGTCTTGGTCTTTGGTAAAGGTCCAACACAGTCAATTAGAACTCTGCTGAAAGGTTCGTCAAAGGCTGGAATAGGCAGAAGTGGTGCTGGTGGTATTTTCTGGTTAGGTTTACCAACAACCTGGCATATATGGCATGATTTGCAGTATTCTGCGACATCATTTCTAAGTCTGGGCCAGTAGAAATGTTGCAATATTTTTAGGCAAGTCTTCCTTATACCTAAGTGCCCAGCCAAGGGGGTGTCATGGGCAAGACCAATAATTTCTTGCCTATAAACTTTAGGCACCACCACTTGGTATAGCACTCTCCATTCCTCCTCTGGGGTGGCATCAGGAGGCCTCCACTTCCTCATTAAAATGCCGTCCTGATGGTAATAGCATTCGGCCACTTTGTCTGCTTCCTCCTGTGGTTGAGCTCTCTGGCTGAGCTGAAGAACCTCAGGGTCTTTATGTTGTTCTTCAGATAAATTCTTTCGGTCTAATGAATGGCTGTTAACGTCTGGCCATGGCATAATAACATTCTTGTTAACACTAGGTGGTCTTGTAATGGCCTTTTCTGAGCTACCAGGACCTTCAATGTCAGCTATAAAAGTGTCAGAAAGGTCCATGTAATCAAACTTGTCTTCTTGCAAATTCTGATTTTGTTGTTTTCTAGCCATCGCCCTAGTAACAACACAAGCTGGATACAATTCAGCATCATCTTCAGGTGATTTAACATCCACCACCGGTTCACTGGTAACAATTGGTTCAGCAACCACTTTGTTCCTAGCAAGATCATTTCCTAGCAATAATGTAACACCCTCAACAGGGAGATTAGGACGAACACCTACAACAACTGGTCCAGTTATCAAATCTGACTTCAGATAAATACGATGGAGAGGAACATCTATACAACCTAACTCTACACCTTGTAACAAAACGGAGGCACCAACAGAAGTATTCTCGGACAAAGGCAACACACCTTCTAACAATAAAGTCTGAGAAGCTCCAGTGTCCCGTAAAATCTTAATAGGCTGAAGAGTGGTATCATCAACAATAGAAACAGACCCATCAGACATAAAGGGTTTGTATTCCTCCATGTAATCACAAAAACTGGACTTAAAAGCCTGACGCGCAGGGCATTCCAATGTACTGGTATTATAAGGTGTCGTACAAGCACTGGTCTTCGGCTTATTATCTCGTTCATTCTTCTTCTGGAGTCTAAAACAATCAGCCATCAGGTGACCAATCTTCTTACAATAAGCACAAGTCAGTGACTTCTTCTCAAAAGTATCAAATTTTGGACTAGACATATTATAACTGGACTGACTCTTATTCTGTGCAACAGACTTACTATCAGTACGCTCATTGCTTTGATTTTTGTAATTTCCACTGGAAGTATTGACATTTTGACCCTTGAAACTTCTTTTATGTGAAAGAGTATAATTATCTGAAATGACAGCTGCATCATGTATCGACTCAACAGTTTTGTCGTCTAAATGTGTTTTTAAGTCTAAATGAACACATAGTTTGAACTCTTCTAATAATATCAATTGTCTTAGGTTATCAAAATTGTTATCTGTTTTCTTTGACGTAAGCCATTTGTCAAATAGATCTTCTTTTTCCCGAGCAAATTCCACATATGTTTGTGAATCAAACTTTTTATAAGATCTAAATTTCTGTCTATATGCTTCTGGTACTAGCTCATAAGCTTTCAAAACTTCCTGTTTTACCGTGTCATAATCAGAACTTTTTTCTGATGGAAGTGCGGAGTATATTTCAGCGGCCTTCCCCTCAAAAACACTTTGCAGCATCGTAGTCCAATACGGCATAGGCCATTTCAAATTGTTAGCAATTTTCTCAAACTGTGGAAAATATTTATCAACTGTTTTTTCACAAAATTTTGGAACCAAACGTATGTTTTTTGCTGCATCAAAATAATCTGATTTCGAGTGAACTTTAGTGTTGCTTTCTTCTTTGACCATTTCAATTTTCAGTTTCTCCATCTCTAGCCTTTCCCTCATTTCAAGTTCTTTTAATTTCTCCCTCTCCTTCATTTCCAGTTCTTTTAATTTAAATTCATCTTCTTTTTCTTTTTTCTCCATTTCTAACCTTTCCTTCATTTCCAGTTCTGCCTGTTTTAATTTAAATTCATCTTCTTTTCTTTTCTCCATCTCCTTCAATTCCAGTTCTTTTAATTTAAATTCATCTTCTTTTCTTATCTCCAGTTCTTTTAATTTGAGTTCATGTTCTAATTCAAGCTGTTTTAATTTAAAGGCGTCAATATTTTCGACCTTAAGTTCAAGAGCCTCTTCACCTAAAATTTCTGCGTCAACTAATTTGTCTATAACCAAATTTTTTATAATTTGTTTTCTCATAGATACTTTAAAATCTAATTTCAGATGTTTAGCAAGCAACACTAATTCCTCTTTCTTTAAATTATCAAACCCCTCCAGGTCTGGCGTTTTCAAAAATTTACCAGCATCAAATGCCATTTTGTAGAATTTTGTTGGCTAGTTATAATAAAAATATTAAACAAATTTTGAATAAAATATGTTCAGTATCCCGGACGAGCCCCCAATTTCTGTTACGGCCAGAAATCGCCTTTAAATTGTAGCCAACAAAAGACACAAATCAATAATAAAATTTAACAATATTTATTATACAAAAGTTTACAAGAAGTATTACACAAATATAACTGTTAACTTAACTGTCAAAATATGAGTCCAATCTGTTATCTTTATCTGTATCCGGAAATCTTTCGGAATTTAATTTGAATATTACGTTCACTACTAATGTCACAATCCAGTATGATGTTGTTTGTAGAATAAAAGTGTCAATCCAAATGCTGTGAATACTAATGTCTATCAATGTCTATGTCCAAGTTTAATTATGAGAGTTTAACTTTAGTGTCTGTATATATAGTGTTGTCATGGAAAATTCTAGAACACTCTATAATGGAACATTGTGGAAAATCCTGGAAAGTTACAACGGAAGTTTCTGGAATAACGTAGAAGTTTAAATTACGCATCTTTTATAAGGATCATTCTAGAAAGTTCCAATCATTCTGTGATTGTTCCAGTGATTCCTAAACTGCACAGCTATAAGATTATTTGGTAAACAACTATCAGGCCATACAACACAAATTAGGCCAACATAAATAAACATAATAATTACAATATCATAACAACGCCCAGATACAAAAGTTCGAAAGCCAAAACAAGTACAAAGTTAAACAGCACTGAGGACCAAAATTTCAAAGTGCCAAATACGGCTAGGGTTTTCTGCTTGGGATAAGAATAATAACAGTTTACATATCCTGGAATTCATAGCTTTTAATTTAAATTGTTATTTTCTGATTTTAAATTATCAATTATTTTTTCATGGTTTTTAAGCTGCTGTCAGCATTTCATCATACAAACTTCAATCATTAAACTAAAGGTTTATAATATTTTTCTTTAATGTCTATAATGATTTTTATCGTTTAGATTTATCAATTAAAAAAAAAAATAGTCGACCTATGAACGGAAGTGAAGTACTTTACTTATCACTTTGTTTTAATAGCAATACACGATTTTAACATCAAATATTCAATTAAAAAGGTTTTCTTCAATTTTGCCATATTCAATTTAATTAAATGATATTATCAGCGTAACTAATAGCTTAATAGACTAATAATTCTAATCAACTTTAATTTTAGATGCTTGCTTTTTTTTCATTTTGTGCTTTAAAGAAAAGTTTTGTCTACGAACAATAAGTTTTTAAAACACGAGCTATAATGTTGTAACCGGAACTAGAAAAACAGAATCACAAAGTACTCCGATTATATATCTCAGTTTGCTTTAATCAGAATCTTGACATAATGACATTTAATTGAATGAAAAGTACACTAAAGCAATCATAAATGTTATATAACCTAGATACCCATATTACACTTGTTTGAAACTGTCTGACGACAATGCCCATAGACCATTTAAAGTATGTCATAAGAAAACACCTAACACGACAATTTTGTTATACAAATAAAAGATAATTATGTTGTCATTGTGATGTCAAAAGAAGGCAGATGTTACACAACATTAATAATTGGCAATCAATTTGATGCTGTTCAAGTTGAAGGTGCAATGCTATACCGCCAAACATCCATTGAATACCTATTATGTTACGTTTTGAAATAACCAGCAGTTTTGGTGAGTTTAACAGGTTGATTCCATTGCTGATTGGCGTTTTGTTTTAGAGGGTTCCATTTATCCAGGAGTCAATACTCTTATACTAGCATTAAATATTGTTGATGCATATAAACTTATCATAAATACCAGGATTAAAATTTTATATTTACGCCAGACGCATTTTTCCCCAATAATTAATATTTTCATAATCTAATAACTCAATTGTAAAATTTGTGAAAATAGATGGCATTAGACATATTTATCAAAATGTTTTGGATTTTTGGTCTTCATGGCTCGTCTTTTTTTGGTTTCCTAACGATTTTCGAATCTTAAGACACTGCTCAGTCTTTAGAGCGAAATTCGTGTCTGGTATATCAAAATATACGACTTGTCTCATTGATAGTTTTTTCAAACATGAAATATTTGCGCTTACATTTTAAAGGTTTAGTAAAATACTGAAGAGAACCCCTTTATGCTCTTCCATCGATACATTAACAGTTTAAACAGGGAAAATAAAATAAAATACCCTCATCATATCGAACTCTACGTAAGGAGTGTCAGTGTTAGGACCCTGTTCTTCTTTTACAAAAAAGAACATAGTGATGGAAAACAAACATATTTCTGGAACAACAACTTTTAATTTCCTTCGAATCCACATGCTAACACACATACAATGTTGTTGATCAGGGACATTAATTTGCACTAGTACTGCTTTTAACATGTTTAAAGAAACTATTGTAAATTTCTAAAGGTCTGATTAATAAACGAAAATCATTGTTATGTATCATTTATAGTATTTAAATTGATTTTGAATGTTATTCAACTTCCATTGATAAAAGGAATTATATGAAAACCACATATTCAAGGCTTTTCAACTTTTTATCCTTCAGACTTTTAGAGCTCTCATAAATATTTGAATTATCCCTTTCATTTATCTATCGATATGCACAAGCATCATATGCTTTTAACCGAAACAAATGGAAATTGTGTTATATAATGCATTTTACTGATAAGTCATATCGCTCGTCTGGCTTATTAACCGAAACAAATGGAAATTGTGTTATATAATGCATTTTACTGATAAGTCATATCGCTCGTCTGGCTTATTAAATTAGAATCCTGGTACCTGATGCCACTGCTGGTGGATGTTTCGTCCCCGAAGGTATCACCAGCCGAGTAGTCATCACTTCGGTGTTGACATGAATATCAATTATGTGGTCATTTTTATAAATTTCCTTTTGCAAAACTTTGAATTTTTCGAGAAAAAAAACAGGGAATAGACTACCTTAGCCGTATTTGGCACATATTTATGGAGTTTTGGGTCCTCAATGCTCTTCAACTTTGTACTTGTTTGGCTTGATAACTATTTTGATCTGAGCGTCACTGGTGAGTCTTATGTAGATGAAACGCGCTTCTGGCGTATTAAATTATAATCCTGGTACCTTTTATAATTATTAATACACTTTTTCTCTGTAAACATTAAGACAATTGTGATTGAGAAGAAGACATAATAGGACCCATTATCTTTTCTCTGAAATTACCAAAAAGAGTTGAAAATTGAAACCTTTCAAATTATGTTAATTTCAATAATGGTGAAATACTACTTTAGTATGATGAAGTCTGACCCCTTGTTGAAGAAATATAAATGATCTCACTATTTTGAAAAAAAAACCACATTCAGATATGACTCACTGATTTAAAGAGTCAATAGTATGATAAGATGTGGGAACATAATGATTACAGCTGTTTAATGCACAAATTTATTGACCCACATTACTCTATTTGATTAGTTAACAACTACACCGAACATTGTCATTTCGGGGCCTTCTATAGCTGACTATGTGGTATGTGCTGTGCTCATTGTTGACGGCCGTACGGTGACCAGAAGTTGTTAATTTTCATGCCTTTGGTCTCTTGTGGAGAGTTTTCTCATTGGATTATACCACATCTTCTTTTTTATATTAAAGTTCAAAAAAGAATATTTGGTCAAGCCAAATGTTTCTCCTAGGTGCTCGTTCATTTTTATCTCATCTTTCCCCGATTGGTCGAGGGAGCTTTTCTCATCTCTTGGCATTTATCGTCTATCTTAAACTACTGGACAAATTTGAACCACATTTGCCACAATCATCATTTGAACATCTAGTTTAAAAATGTGTCCGATGAACACCCTGCCAACAAAGATGGCTGACATAAAAAAATAGAACATAGTGGTAAATAACAAGTTTTGTCATCTATTTTGAAACTAGTTATAAATGGAAACAATGTGACAAAGGTAGAAATGTTCAGAAGGGTATCACATGTACTTCAGTCTTTAGTTTTCTATGTTGTTTCTTGTTTACTTTTATTGGTCTGTTCAACTTTTACATTTCTAGACATGGCGGTAGTCAGTTTATTTTCGATAAATGAGTTTGACTGTTCCTCTGGTATCTTTCGCTCCTCTGTTTGAGCTCTACCAATTGTGTTTAAACACGTTAAAACTGTCAGACGACTTTTTAAAGAAGTTTCTGCCCTTAAATGACTAATTTACTTTTTTTTAGTTAGCCTATTATCTTGTGAAAACTATAATAGAAAGAGAGGAACTTTAGATAAGCAAAAATGACAAGATCTACAATTAAAACAATATGATGGAAAACGTGCAAGGACCCTTATTAGAGTTGCTCTTATATGAAGATTTTTAACATGTTTTGCGTTTTGCCTTGTATGAGAAAAAATATAACAGATAGACAGAAACTTAAATAAGCAAAAAATATTAAAGTGAACTGTTGGTTATACGGTTATACAGCTAGTATATTATTACTCTATAAAGATGTGATAGACGTTAAATTATGATATTTTAACCTCTTTGGTGTTGTGTGTTTTGAGAATAAAAACAATGAAGATAGACAGAAAATAAAGAGAATAAATTATCAACAATAAAAGATCAACAAAACACAATTATTTTAAAGATATGATTTCTATTTTCGTCTACACTATTAGATAGTGTCATTTGTGGAATATGCTTAAAGACCAAATTGAGCGACACAGGCTCTTTCGATCGTCTTGTTTATCAGAATATATGACTATACCGAAGAGTGTAATCTACTTGATTTTTTCTCGATTCCGGTTTTTGTGAGCGTTGTACTTGGCAACCGGAAGATTTCTGAGCAGTATTGTGTGCATTTGTTATAATTATAAGGGGATATTGTATAATTCCCAATGAGACAACTATCTAACAAGTTCAAATAAAGTGGATGGTAGCAGTTAAAGGCAACCTGCACAATCAGAAAAATTCCATACCGTATGGTCGACTAATGTATTGCCATTTCACATTTAATAGATAGCCTTCTCAACCGCGTTGCAGAACGGAAAGGTTTCGATAATATATATTCACAATTATGTAAACATTGGTATGCGTTTTCATCCAGAAATGTGTCTTTATATATAACAGTTTTATATTTCATATTATACAATTGTGATTTTTGGAAAATATAATTTGTCTTCGAAAAGACACAGATTCATTTGAACTGCATGTCACTATTCGTTTCAATCGAGGTGCGTCTTGACAAGTGAATGAAATATGCATCAATTATAAAGTTGTAAGAAATCATTTATAGCCCAGATATTCAATTATAGATGGTTCAAAGAGAAATATTTTCCACATCGTGCAATGACTTTGTAACACTTATTTGCGTTTATTTAGAACATTAAATGAAATTACAAAAGTTATTAGTATAACAAACATCACAGTGCAAGTAGTTAAAGACATGTTAATAAACATGTTGATGCGACCGAAATACATATCACATCATCATAACAAATTTGATTTAAACATGTTTTATTTGCCTAAACTCAACTAGGATAAGACACAAGTCAAACAGACTTATGGAGTTGTCTCAATTTAACATATTTAACATTACAATATATGAAAGCATTAGCAAATTAAATTTTATTTCACCTTTTGCAGAAATTGGACAGAATTAAAATGGTGCAAGAAAAGAAGCAAATAAAACAAAATAAAAGGACCAAACAACCTGTGACAACCCACTCCAACCTCCTAACCCTTTCACTCTAAAATCAAATGTGTAGACAGACAACACACCAACAACCGTTGATAATAAATTTAAAAAACGACTATAACGTTAAAAATGTTTATCAATAGATTTGTGGACATGAAACATTCCACATTGATCGTCCTCGTGATCAATCTTTTGAATATCTATAGTTTAACTGTAAATACTCGGGACATATACAACCTACTTATACATGAAGCTGATCTCATATTAGGAAGATTGTGACACTGATTGTGTCAAGTTTTATTTGTATAGAACATGCAATGAATTAACTATATTAGAATGAAATGACAAAAACACAAAACTCTACAGATAAATTCTAAAAGGGGAAGTCTTGACAATAGATATATGTCCCTGGAATTTTTTTTTGTTATAAACTACGCCAGAGAAACTTTTCCTTGTGGATCAACGATAACATAATAATCATTACAGGTGTATATTGTTAATAGTTTTCTGATAAAGTCGACATGCAGTTTGGAGACGAATGCGAGGACTTGACTCAGTATAGATTCTCATGGTGGGTGATTCATACATAGCAAAAGACGCGTACCTCTCGTTGAACTCATTCCCGCTATTATTTTTAGTTCTAGCGATTTCCTTACGTTTGTTCATTACTTTAATGTGTATCCTTTCGCTGTCATAAGCGTCACTCAAATCTTCAAATATACTAATCATAATACCGGTATAAACGAGTGTGTCCTTCTTTTTTCCACTTTTCATTTTTGTCTGTGTAGACGTCAAAAGTATAGTGTTGCCGAATCAAAGTTGTCAGCTTCAATGTTTGTATCAGGTTCTTGATTTTTGAAATATATTGACCTCTGGCATCATTGTAGAAATTCATTTATTATACACACATATTTATGTATACTATCAAATGAAGAACAGTTTAAAAATTTACTATGGCAACATCCAAGAAAAAACTGCTATATAACATTTATTGCATGCTTTCAGTAAGAGAAAAAAACTTTTTATATGAAAATTTTCGATAAAATTTATCTATTTTTGTTCGTCGTACCATTGACATTTATGTTTAAAGTGACTTATAGACCCAAAGGGTCGGGTGTTCTAATAACTGTTTTATATCTCACTGTATTATATGATATTTTGTGACTTTAATAAAAAAAAAATTACTTACTCACTTATATATTGGTTCTGTTAACTGTTATTACTGTCATTGGTTCATGTTAGACAAGTTGTGGGGATTTTAAATCATTTTGCATTACAGCATAACTGAAGGGAAACTTTTCTCGAAATAACTATGTTGTTCGGCGATATTAGAACCTTTGAACTCCATTCATATCGTTTGAATGTTGTAACTATAGTTTTACATCAAGAGTTTTGGCTAAAGGTTTTATTACTCTTAAAGAATATTACTACTTTATAAGTAAATGTTTGTATTATGTATCTTAAATGCTTTAAGAATCGTAGAAAAAAACCACTTAATGAAATATTTACAGAAAACTAACGTTTTGCCAATGATGTCAACTAAACGATTTTAAAATTTTTTTCTCCTTGACATAAATATTTGATTGATTTTTTCATACATTTTTATTCTCACCGACTTTATGAAATATTCCCTGAAGAACTCAAGTTGGACATTAATTTCAGCGATACGATTTTTGTTATTCTTCTTTTTGAATCGTTTCGAGAATAATGATTTATTCCTTAATACCACTTGACATTTGAAATTCACAAAATATGTTAAAAATTATAAAGTATTTGAGAGAAAATACAACTGTCAACTAAGCTTTTCTTTTTTTATTTTAACAAAGTTATAGAATAGCAATCGTCTCTATTGAAAATATTGGTTCACATAGAGTAAAACAATTTAAAAAGTTGATAAAAACATTATGATTTCGGTTTTTGTTTAAACTTCATTTTCGAATTATTATTTTACTATTAATACAAACAAAACGTTAACTTAATATCTCTGTCTCTTAGAAGCATTCTTTTCTTAAAAACACAGTACTGCATAGCAGATCAAAAGGCTATGGGAGCAGACCCAGAAAGAAAAGCCGGGAAGATGGAACTCGTCAGCCATGGCAGGCAACCATCTATGGGAAGGAACACCTAGACAACAAAACTCCATCCTACAGGTAGTAGGTTTCTCGTATGGCTAATCACAAGACAGAATAAAAAAATTGATGATTACGGAAACCCAAAAAAAGGGCCTTAAATGCCGACCGGCATGAAGAGGATAGGTGAGGTGAGGTGAGCATAGCAAGAAACTAAGGCAGTTTAATACAACCTTTCTAGTTTTATGATGATAGTATAGGTGTCGATAGTGTTACAGGTACCATATATATATATATAAGTCTAAGGCATCCTTTTTGTAATTTAGATTAACCATTTAAGACAAAACCTTCAAGAAATAATGAATTGGATATCTTTTAGGAAAGTACCATTTACTAATCAGGCAGAGATATAACTATTCGGAAAGTTCTAGGTCATTTTTAATATAATCCAATGAAATTCTTTTGATCGCGATAATTTGACTCGTATAGAACATTGCATTGGCCAACATTTGATAAATGAATACCAAATGTACTTAGCCTCAAACTACATGTATTTACAATAAAACAAAAAAAATATTCGTTTCACTTATAAGATTTTGTTAAAACTCGCTTCTAACATGTCTAACGATTATGATTGGAAAAAATAATGGTTCACGCTGTCATATTCTCGGACTGGTACAGATACTTTGCAAAAAAGTAGTAGGTTGATCCACATTTAACGGCATATCAAACCTCATTATAACGTCTCTCAAGATCTACAAAAAGTGTTCTGTTGTCAAAATACGGCATTATTTACTAAGTCAGTTGATTAGGATTGGTTTTTATATACTAGTAGTAGTATAGAATTGTTTCTTAACTGCAATAAGAAAGCTTGAAACTTACAATTTATACGATATTCGTTCCCTATTAAAATATATTTGAATGTGTATTCTCCCCTTGACACAAAATGCATTTCTGTTTATGTAAGCCTTAGTGATTTGGCACACCACTTTTAACATTTTATTGAATAAAGTCGATATGTTAAAGAGTTGTTACACAGTAACTCTAACTGAAAAGCAATCTGACAAGAAAACTCCGCTTTTCTCTTGAATGTCTTAGGAAATGTAATAAACATGTCTTGGTTTTTTATTCAAACAATTAGACACAGTACATTTTAACTTCACGATGCATCAATATATTGACGTTATTCTTGTATTCAAGGAGAAAGTTATAAAACATCTTTAAATGACACATTATACTGTTTACAGTTCTCTAATCAACCATAGAAAAGGGATGAAAAGTAAATAAAAAATGGTCTTATGAATACTTGACCGGTAAATCAATAGCCTTTTAATATCAAAGTTAAATATTGGCATATATCATAATATATGCACAGGAAAACAAACATTCTTACGAAAATTGGTCAATTGAGTTTTCTTTAAAACTAAATGTTTACCAAACTTGATAAATAAACCTTCAAAGGAACATAGCATTTTTTTGTTTAAGAGTTTTATTATGTAACTTATTATCAACTATAAAACAGAAATTATTTAATATGAAAGTTGTTTTCCGATTGTTCTGTTTGTTGATATTGGAGAGTGTTTGATTTTTTTCAGATTGTATGGTCTTCCCTCTTTTTTCTGTTTTTCTCGAAATTCGTTTTTTAGGTAATAATATGTTCCAAAATTTGTAATTTAGGAAAATACGAAAATACATTAATAATCATTCAACTAACATAAAAGGCATTGAACAACGTCCTTTAGAAATGAGAAGATATATATAAACATATAAAAAGGGTTTTACCATAAATACAACTACAAAAGTCATGAATATATGTGTAACCTACAAGTCAGTAACCTTGTAAACTTGTTATTCACTTTTTCATCCCTGAAGATTGTTTTACTATTAACTTTCATAAATTTGGGTAATAATTATGTTAAATACCAGATAATTACTAATAAAACCTTAAGCATTTACGTTGTTTATTGAGGCTACATCTAATGGTTCGTGAGAAAATTACATGTAATATTTTTTCTATTTATCCTGCCCACTAGTCATAATGATCGGTCGCTGCTTTTTTTCACCTATTTAGCAGTAACAGTTCATGCAACACTAAGGGCTAGGTTTTACGTATTGATATTAAAAATATTTTTGGAAATAAAGACCGGTAATTTTTGTTGACATTTTTAGTCATCATTGACTTTTTTGGAAAGAAAAAAATGTTTCCTAGGGGGAATATCTCCGTTTATGATTTTTTTAAATGTTTTTTTATATCAACTTAAGACATTTACAATTTCAACGGCTAATGCGAGGTGTTGAGAATAGGATGAATTCCTTAAAGTATTTCAACTAGGTAAACTGTTAACTGAAAAAAACCTGATAAACTATTTGTGTCCGAAAAGTCCGAAAAACGTCCCATTTACAAGTACAACGGCTAATGAGAGGTGTTGAGAATAGGATGAATTCCTTAAAGTATTTCAACTAGGTAAACTGGTAACTGAAAAAAAAACCTGATCAACTATTTGTGTCCGAAAAGTCCGACAAACGTCATTAAAACACAATATATATAATATGATTTATCAATAAGTAATGTTTTCCTTCAGATATCTCTCAAGCTGATCAATGTGTCAAGTTGTAATGTTGAAATTACCTATACAGTCGTGAAAGTCATAGCAGTTGATTGCTGAGATTTCCTAAACTCTTTTTTACAATGATTTGGTAGGTCAATCTATGACAAATGGCATTTAAGATGACATTTGTAATGGACTGCTGTCGAAGAATGATAAGAAGTTAGCATTATCCTGTAACTTTAGTTTCCGCTATATAGATGATGTTCTCTCACTAAATAATCCACATGTGGAGCAGTATCTGCTTACCCCTCTGGAGCAACTGAGATAACCCCTAGTTTTTGGTGGGGTTCGTGTTGCTTGGTCTTTTAGTTTTCTATGTTGTGTCTTGTGTAGTATTATTTTTATGTTTGTCGTTTTATTTTATGGCCATGGTGTTGTCAGTTTATTTAATATTTTCGAGTGTGTCTGTCCTTCTAGTATCTTTTGTCCCTCTTTTAGATAGAATGAAAACTTGTACATTGCTGCTTCACTATTACGTAGATCGGTACTTATTCTCACACACACACATTGTGTTAAAACAATTATAGACAAATGTCCAAGTCTATACAAATAATCCCAAATTAACAAGAATTCCTGAATGTAACACAAATATGAACAGTCTACGTCTTATCATTTATCTATTTTCATAATGTTGTAGCTAAAAATGTACAACAAAATGTATCTGAAAATTTGTTTCCTTAAAACTGAATTAAATTCGCTTTTCTTCTGTATACAATTAACTTAAATTCCTTACAAAACGGACACTTGACGAGTCCATGTATTTTTTTAAATGAAACAAAGGTATGATAGGTTAGAATTGCCACTTCTTGTATTTTACCTATTTTCTCCACATATAGAGTAGATTAATTATTTCTACATAGCATATTCTAGAGCGAAAAAGCGAAAATTTACGAAAAAGAACTGTTAGTCCATAAAACAATCGTCTTTCGAAGAGAAATGTAGAAATACTTTTTTCACACCGCTAAACCAGGTATTTTTTTTTTTTACAGTCTCACTATAATCTTCCAATTACAATTTATTAAAAAAAAAAGTAATAGATAAAGTAAAAAAATATGTCCGATCTGCCTATTTTCTGTAATAAAATTCATTATGATTTTGGTCAATTTCATTTTTCTCATTTTGTCAAATGTGTTGACGTCTTTTTATTATATTTAGGTGTTGCGGATGGAAAAATTAATCACCGCCTTTATTTATTATATTTAATTTCGTACGATTAATTACGTTTGAAGTTGGATTCATAACAAACTGGACATATATATATATATATTACAGTTAATTGCTATTAATAAGTATTGCAATATGCATTTTGTTTTAATAAATTATCAGTATTTAGTTCTAATATAATCTTAAAGCAATCCTAATTCTATCTCACTTTTGAATTATAGTTTTTCATGTGTGACGTCATGCTGTTTCTAAATTTCATAAATTCAAATGTGGCATAATGTTTGCCTTTTCGCCATCGTATGTGACGTCATTTTTTTTAATTGCGTTGACGCCTGGACTGATTCGGGTGTGTCTATGCTGTATTGAACTTGGCATCATGTATTCGGGTTTAGTTTTCTGTTATAAGTTAATACTTCAGTTTCATTATGAATATATCTTTCACATTCATCTGTTAAAATTTACTGTTTGCAATAGCATGAATCGTTCTATATAAAAGTGTTCTTATCCCGGGCATAAAAACAATGCCGTATTTGGCAAAACCTTTTCAACTTTTGATCTTCAGTGCTGTACAACTTTGTACTTTTTTCACTTTCGATCTTTTATATCTGGGCGTTATGTATTCGGGTTTAGTTTTCTGTAATTAGTTAATACTTCAGTATTATTATGTATATCTCTTTCATATTCATTTGATAAAATTTACTGTTTGCAATAGCATGAATTGTTCTATATAATAAGAATGTTCTTATCCCGGGCATACAAACAATGCCGTATTTGGCAAAACCTTTTCAACTTTTGATCTTCAGTGCTGTACAACTTTGTACTTTTTCACTTTTGATCTTTTATATCTGGGCGTCACTATTGAGTCTTGTGTGGACAAGACGCGTTTTTGGCGTATTGAATTTTAAACCTGATGCTTTTTGTTATCTATTAATCATGCTTTTCTTTGTCTAATATGGTCTCCTTTTTATTTGTATTGTAGTCCTGTAATATTATGTTGTCATTTCAATGTTATATTTAACTTTGCCATTAAAGTGCGAGGTTTGGCATGCCATAAAACCAGGTTCAACCCACCACTTTTATTCCCCTTTAAAAGTGTCCTGTACCAAGTCAGGAAGATGGCCATTGTTATAATATTGTTCGTTTCTGTGTGTGTTGCATTTTAACGTTGAGTCGTTTGTGTTTTCTCTTATTTTTTAGATAAGACGTGGCACGGTACTTGTCTATCCCAAATCATGTATTTGGTTTTGATGTTATATTTGTTATTCTCGTGGTGTTTTGTCTGTTGCTTGGTCCGTTTCTGTGTGTGTTGCGTTTCGGTGTTGTGTCGTTGTTCTCCTCTTATATTTAATGCTTTTTCCTCGGTTTTAGTTTGTTACCCCGATTTTGTTTTTGTCCATGGATTTATGAGTTTTGAACAGCGGTATACTACTGTTGCCTTTATTCATCTATCTTCTCAAAATCTTGTTAGACACTATAACTAAAAATGTATTTTAAATCATTAGAAGCGTCTAAATCACTTTCTGAATTACCTTAATCAACACAACTCAAAGCCGATACAATGAAGAACTATGTGACAAAACCTTTCATTAATAAAAGAAAAATCCATCTAATGTTATATTTGTCTGAGGAAGTTAAGGCTATTTGTAATATCATAATATTTAAGACAGTTTTATTATAAATCATATCAGTACCAAAGCACTTACTACTAAGCTGATGATACACTCTTGGATTGATTATCCACCACCAGCGATACTAACTCAGTGCTATTAAAATTTAAAATCAAACACTATATATATGCCATGCGTCAAAATCTCTTTTTATATATACCCTCATCGGGAACGGTAAAAGCAAAAACAAAAGACAAGAATGCAAAATTGGTCTGTTTCTAATTATGTAACTATCATAGTACTTACTTCTAAACTAATGCTACCTTCATTTGTCCACCATTCGTGATATTGACTCAGAAAATATGAGCTTGAACGATTATTCATTTAAATTTAATTTCTAATGACACAAAATAATCGTATGCAATTGATGAGTGTCAAAAGAACCGTCAAACTACATTGACTTCCCATGAGGGTCTTCTCACACTGTCAGAATATCTACATCATGATCTTACTAGAACAAAATTGCATTCCCTAAAATACATGAGCTACATGTACAGAATGTTAAATTGTTTTGTCTGGATGTATAGAATGACAAACTCTGATGCAAAAACGTCAAAATTCAATTCAATATCATCAAACAAATATTTTTTTTCTAAAGTACATTTGGATTGAATAATAAGCAGTTGAGCAGTTTTAGAGCTTATTACACTTTTGAATGTCAACTTAAAAATACCTGTCAGGATTGTGATGCAACTTGTGATTAAAACATTATACATGCTCCAAAGAATGACACATTGAAGCCCCTAGTGTACGGAATTTGACATAGAAAGAAATAAATAAAAGACAAATGATTTGCTGTAAAGTACATACACTTTATGAGGCTACAATGTCAATGATTATAAAAGTATCAATAGGCGTCAGGACTCTCAAAACCGTGTCAGTAGTGGTAAAATATCCAGTTTCGTCAATTATTTAACGATTAGAAAATGACAATTTGGTACATTAAGCATATAACTCTGCATGATATCGATAGATTTCTAGGAACGTGGGTTCCTTTTTATATTTCTGTCTGAACATTAATTGGGTCTGTGGGATTTTGATTTATCAATTCTTAAGGAAATAAAAGTTTTGGAAGGTTAACAAATAAATCAAACAGAAGTGTCTCCTTGGCAATTTTACAAAAGAATATAGTTTTACATATTAAATAGTTATGCATATTCTCTGTAATTCGGTTCGATCATAAGTCATAAAAGAGGGACGAAATATACCCAAGGGACAGTCAAACTCATAAATCGAAAATAAACCGACAACACCTGGCTAAAAATTAAAAAGAAAAACAGACAAACATTAGAACACATGACACAACATAGAAAACTAAAGAATAAGCAACACGAACCCCATCAAAAACTAGAGGTGATCGCAGGTGCTCCGGAAGGGTAAGCAGCTCCTGCTCCACATGTGGCACCCGTCGTGTTGCTTATATGATAACAAATCCAGTAAAAAGTCTTATTCGGTAGGTCACATTCATGAAAGGGAAGGGGATTGTAGTTACGACGTAAGAAACATATCCGATATCATTTGTGAAACGGTTATTCCATAACGGTCATTCAACTCGTGATGGCGTCCATAAAATTTACGAAGGGATGATTTCAACCATTTGGAACTCTTGGTTTAAAAGCTTCCTTGTAAGCAGCAACCCTCTATCAAGAAAATCATGATAGGAAATGCAAGCACGGGAATATCGAATAAATTGGTAGATGTAAACCCCGTATGCAGGTGCTGCTGGAATGTTGCTACTTAGAAATGGAAAGTTCACAATTGGAAAGGAGAAAACATCTCTTTTGTCGTAAAGTTTTGTTTTCAACCGACCCTCATTGTCAATTCCTAGATAGTTTGCTTTTCATCATATTCATTTGTTCCTTCTTTTTTTCGCAAAATAGAACTTTTTGTATCCAGTACAAACCATTAATTACGACTGAATTTCTTAATTACGTACCAAATTTAACCCCTGTTTTTTTTATTAGTTTTACTCGAGCCTTGATTATTTCAAAGTAGCAGACCAATATATGAATTTAAAATAAAGAACAAATATAATACAATTCAATTGAGGAAAACAAATGCCCTGATTTATGATTAAACATTTTACGAAACACATATATGACAGATCTGAACCAACTACAGGCTCCTGATTAAGAACAGACACATTATGAATACGTGTGTGTGTGGAGGGGTGATATGTTTGTGACCGCTCAATCCTCCTCTTACTTGGAGTAGTGGCGTAACAGCATAATATCAGAAGATACTATAAAACATACTGTTTCTTAAACCTCGAAACATTTGTATATGATTTTCATTTGTTTTCCTGCTTGAATGTGAAAATGGCTTAATAGGTGATCAAAACACATTGAATTTGAATAAGAATGAGTAATTGTTGATGTTAACCTTTTGATTGGAAGAGAGTATAGAAATGCGTTTTATCATCACAAAATAAGAGTTGAATTTTGTTGTTGGCTTTGCACTTTCTAATTACTACCGTAGTTTGAATCTCTGTTATATTTACCATCCTTCAGTCTAAAATAACAGCAGAATAAACATGACATGAAGTGTACCTTGTCACTTTAATTCAAGTCTTAAATGTTCTTTGTTGTTATGATATGATATGATTATTTTTTCAATCAAAACACCAATAAACAAGTCGTATCGTGTTTCATTACAGGAAAAGCTTCTATAGAATGACATCAATAATGAAATATTTTCATTGATGAATGAACATACTAGATCATGATTGCACTGGCCACAAACATAATTTAAAATTCATCACAACAAAGTTATTATATATTAATTATGGCTCTGTTATATTGAATAAACTACTTTTAACCGGAAATTGTCTTGTACAAAAATGTTTAACAAAAAATACGAAATCATTTATTTAGTTATTATTTATTATAGCTGTATTATGTTATGAACGAAGTTCGAATACAACAGAACGGTAACAGTCCATACTAGAATCAAGTAAAAGCACTGGTATTGCTAAAACATATCTTTTTGGGACGTAGAATAACGATTCGTTCAGGTTTTTGTTTTCTTATCAGTAGAAACATAATTAACTGTACAACTTTTCCGTCCGAGATGCGAATTTCGACAATAGATGTCTAAAACTTATTAAATATTTATATATATATACATAACATTTCTGATATTTTTCTGTATTTGAAATAGTTTCCCAAACTTTGAAATAGCACATTTTCATAAACAATATCCGTATATATTTTCGTCCTTAACCGTGATACCCTCGGCGACTTACAGTTCATCATATGATGTATCGTAAAAAAGAAAGAAATTACATTAACGGTACCAAGTTTTCTGCATATGTATCAACAACAATTTTCTCTTCAAAACTAAAAAATACGTTTAAAGGAAGACTTCCACTTGTATACTTATTTCACACACAAATGGAAATTCTTGTCCACATTACCATAGTATATGTAATTTTTCATAATAATTGGGTTCAAGCTTTGTCTGTGTTTGGATAAATCTCTTTTCAATATTTATCACGATATTGTTGCTAAATTACCAATAATAGTTAAACGTCAGCCCTTTTTATCAAATAGCTTGTTTTAAAGATTGTTATTAGTTATTATATAGTTATATGAGAAAAATATCAAAACCATAATTGCTAGGCTTGGCTTTAAAAATTATATTCAAGGACATTATGATTGAAGGAAGATACATATACCAAGAAAAGAATTTCAATTGTTCAAGAACTATAACAATAGGTATTTGTAACTATTTGAAGCTAAAATAAAAAGCTAGTTCTCCAATTCATTAATAAATCATTTAATGACCTATGTTTCCGTCAAAATCTGGAAGTTGCTATGATTTCATTTCATAAAGAACAACATCTTTTGTATTTATTTCGATATAATTGTAATTCAGACTGGTTTATATTCCTTGAGCATTATTTGAATAAGTATTTTATAAATTTGTATATGTGTGGCTATCCATCCAAAGTTTTAAAAGACTTACACCAATATTGTGACTAAATAAAAGGAAGAAAACTGCATTATTTTGTTGTACTATATTTCAGTTTTATGCGACTGTGACATTTAGCTATCTATAAAACCATGATTAAGCCACCATTTTCCAAATAAGGAAATATCTGTACCATGTCAGGCAAATGACATTTGTTTTACATTCGTGTGATGTGTTTGAGCTCCTGGTCTCGCTCTCCATTTGAAATTATCCTTAGAATTCGGTATTTTGGGTATTCGTGTATTTGATATAAGTCCAAACCTTCAAATATGAACCAATTATCTTCTTATTGTATATACCTCCCACTATCCAATTAAGATACTTACTTAATCACCCTGATTTCCTAAGAATTTCAGTTCATTACCAATACAATCCTAACAGACAATGTAATTACCTGATAGATACCATAAACATAACAAAAAAAAAACAGCTTTAAATGTCATTTCACTTTAGAAGACAATGTTATTTTCTATTTTCAGAGCTGATTTACACTTTCGTTGAATGAGTGTATTTCGTAACAAGTTTTGCAAATATTCTGAATAAGGCGTAATAATGAATAAGTGAAAGGACGTCCACCTTTATAGCAATCGGAAAGGAATAATGAGTTACTTGATTGTATGGTTATCTATCTTGTTTGTAGTTACTACCATAGAACGAAACAATGCAAACAACTGAACGTCAAAATATAATTGCCAAAAACTTGTTTAGACTTTGCTAAATTTATTGATATTTATTGTCTTTTCTTTTCTTTGTCCTTCAAATTTCCCGATCCCCACTGAATTGGAAGTTAAAACGTGCATCTGTTATGTAATCAGTTCCGGTTTTACGTATACCAATTTGCATTAAACAATGTTATATTCAGTTTGAAGGTCAACACACATATATATACATAATAACCATTCCGATCCTCTTGACAATTAAAGTTTTCTGCGGCCTTGCACTTATAATTGAACTTTTATGGTTTGTATGTTAAACATTGAAAATAAACAACAATAATCAATCCCCCTTGGTTTTTTTATTGTTATGTTACTTTAATTATGAATAATTATTTAATCATTATATTGTTTTGTCTGAATCTTCGTCGTAAATACTGGGCGTTAAGCAACCATGCAACAATCAATCAATCTTCATTTATGGCTTGCCCTGAGAATAATATCATGGCGATTTAAAACCTGCATTCCTTGGGTAAGAATGACAGACTGTATACAAACTCTTGTACCATGAATCTTAAAAAAAACAAAAGAACAGCTATGGTTTTTGTAGTTAATGAGACCAGTATAACAGGATGTTGATGCTTAATCCAGTATTAACATGTACATTTCCCCAATACAAAATTATTGTTTACATTCTTGAGATTGGTTTAGTTGTAAAACTAACATGTACAAAACACATAACATAAACAATCTTGTTCTGATATTAATTAATTAAGTAACAGTAATGTATATGCTATGAAAAAATACAGAAATGGTCGAGCCTTCAGAGAGGGGGGCAATAGGGGGGTCCGTTAACATGTTAACAACACCTCGAATTTTGCAAAAACAGTTAACAAAAAATGTATAAATGCAGTTAAACAGTTAACAAAGTGGGTTGAAAACAGTTAACAGCTTAAACTGATCTCAGATAACAGTTAACAACACCTTGAAAAGGGCCATACAATGTAACAGGTTAACTCAAAAAGGTATTGCCCCCCCCCCTTTCTTCAGAATATTACAATTCTATATCATTTTATTCTGACAATAAACAGATTTGAAAGGAGAGGGTCACTGAATGAAGAATCAAAGAAATCCTTAACGAGCATACGGACTGTATATGTTTTCTCTTGCCATGATCACAACCAAATCAGGAATATGATAGTTGTTTTTCACTCATTCTGTTGGTTGATTACGTTTAGTTTTATTTAGTTTTGATAGACTACCAATTTTGCAATTTAGATTGAGTTTGGGGTTTTTTTCTTTCTCAAAATACCCCTTCATGTGAAAGTAGTTTTGTTGTGATGTTACGATAACTGTTTATTCGCATGTAGTTTTGATAATTATGTGTATTTTAAAGGTTCTCGTTTTGTATCATTATTTTTAACACAATTGTTATTATGAAGGGCAATATTCCCTTTAAAGAGTCCTTTGACAGATTTGTATCATTGATATGATCAAGCAGGTAATTTCTTTTAACCACCAAAGAAATTCTAATAGGGTCTGGCACACATGGTCTCAGATTTTGATGAAACTTATATGTAATAGTCAGTACCTTACCTAAAGGCAATAACAGGCAACAAATTGTTCCAGAATATTCCGGTTGCCATGGAAACCACATAGGTTGATTTTAGCAAAAAAGGTCATATTTTAACTCTAAAAAAAGTGAAAAAAACGACATTTTGCACTGTTTAGTACTTTTTTCATGTATAACATAACCTTTTTCTCTGAATAATATAATATAAATGACCTTTAAACTGTTTAAAATTCACACATGATTTACATTTACCATTATCAGTTATTCTGCTACCAGCTAGTTAAGATATGGTCAAATGGCAAATTTGGATTTCAGTGAAAAATGCGTAAATACAGGATATTCAAGTGGATTTTTTTCTTAAATGCAGCGTCTCCAAGTTAAATGTGAGGTATATTTAGAAAGAACCTATAAAGGGCTTTCAAATTATAAAATAAAATCAATGGGCAAATAATTGTAAATTTTTTTATTAATGAATGAAAAACACAAGATTTTCAAATTCTGTAAATTGTATTTTTCTACAAGTCAATAATAATCCAAGTATTTTACATATTTACACAATACAAACATTGCATTAAATTTCTTACAATATAACAAAATTAATCAGTAATTTTTTTCAGTCATGAGAAATATTTTTGCTTAATGAAATTTAATAAAAATGGTTGCTATGGTAACCAAATTGCCAAACTTTTACAATTTTTTTCTTTTTCAAATTTAGTGTGTATTTTTTCATTTTTTAAGATTTATATTTGTAATTGAATACAGAGGGAAGGAAGAACTGATTGTGCATATTAGTTTTTAACTGATACAGATCAACACAGTTTGCTATTTATAAAGCAATTTGAGTAAAATGCTTGTCCATCTTGATTTTTTTTTAAATCGAGTAAAACACCTTCTAAGTACAGTCAAATTTCAGTATATTAAACTCATATTGGTGCAATCATGTGTATAAAATTTAGGAGATAACTGTATTTGTATTTTAACCTTTACAACATGAAAAGTAGGTATTACTGTCGTAAATTAAGTTTACCTAGTGATATGTAGTTAAGCTAGTTAAAACAGATATACAATGCATGCAACAAAAAATCTAGATTTACTCCACAAACGTTTAAATACGATACAGTTGTATCCATTCTAATGCAAAAGTCAATAAAAATATTGTTTCTGTTTTTTTATTTTGACATAAAGTTGCTTAAACTAAAAATTCCAGCAAATGTTGCTGACTTCTTTAGCAACATCATGACGTCATATGAATACTTCGAGTGCAAAAGGTTAACATCTTATGTTTTGGGCCTTTGTTTACGCTTCAAATTTGAATATAAGCTGATAAAAAGTAGTTTAAGGTAGGCATTAATTTTTATTTTTCTTATTTTTTGGGTAAATATGATGTGGTTAAATCCAATATGACTGCTTCTTGCATCATTTCAAGAAGAGCCTTAGTTATGGTAGGTAGATTGTGGAATTTACACAGAGTGGTAACCAATAAAATTCAATGATACAAACAAATTGTATCAGAATATTCCTTTTCCAAGTTTGAAGAATTATCAATAGAAAAAGTACATAGCTTTATAAAAATGCTAAATCTGTTCACTTAAAACTAATTCGCCAACTATGCCAACATGTCTGCATTTTACAGAATAACATAAAATCAACAAGTATATCAAAGACATTGTACAGGTATTACAAAACTTTCAAAAGACTTAGCAATTCTCAAAAATCAGTTAAAACTGCTATGGTTACAGAAATATTACCTAATCAAGTTTGAACATATTGACCTAAACAAAAAGATGTAACAGTATTCAAATGAAAAGTTTATACATTCAAATGTGTAACAAATAAAATATCAAAATTGAACATCTCCATGATACATTTCACAAATTTCATAAAAACTTGTAGCATTGTGTTTGAGAAAACATATTGTATGGCCATATCTTGTTAGGATCATAGGACATTGCAATATTCATTTTAGTGGTGTTCAAATTCAATCTTCAATTGTCTCAAAAATCTGTGTTTTCAATTGTGACCTAAGAATTTCAGACTCAGCTGATTTATAGTCATGCTTATCTGTTTTCTCTGTTGTTGTGTCAATCGAGAAAAGAAATCATTTATCTGCTGGGCAGTTAAGAATTCATCTTTCCTAAAGGTATATACACCTGATCTCATACTTTCTGCAGCTGTATAAGGGTCAATTTAGAGCTTGATTTCCCCCTTGATTAAATAAATCTGTCAACAATTCTTTCTGTTTGATGCTTTTTTCACTTTCAATGCTCATCCCATTTCTTTGACACTGCAGTCTGTAGTACATGCATTTTCTACTAAGACTGCTTGCATATCAGGACAATGATGTACACTATTTGACAGCTTTGGGGCATACAGAACTTATGTCTGATCTTTAAATGGTCCTCTCTCTAGCTTATATTCACAGCTGCCTTGAAGGAGGTGTTGATAAAGACTGATCTGGTTCTTGAACTCTCAAACGCAGCCATCCATAGAACAAATGAATGTCTGCTTCTGTTGTTTTGGAGCCTGTTCTGTTCCTTAAAATAAATAAATAAAATTTCAGTGAAATACAAATTTACTATATATACATGTAGTTTAGTTCTAATTGGCCCAGTCGCATCAGAAGATTTTTGAAAAAAGTTTGTGACAGATGAAGTAGGTCAGGTGACTTAAAAAAGACAACATTACTACATGTATAAATTTCTCTCTCAACATTGGACACTCTCATTATCTATGACTTCTGTTTTTTTCCTTTATGTTGAATATAAATGTTATACCTTCACCAATATTGTATGCCTGCCACATCCTCAAATGACTACTCTCAAATCTAAAGTTGTAATATTTAAGAAATGACTGTAATATTTTTTTCTGTCTATGAAGAAATAACATAAAAAATTCATTTGGTTTATTTTAACCGAAAAAAGTTTTAAATGTCTAAATATTTATATTATTTTCTTTTTATAAGTCATAATTGATCATAATTTGTAAACACCTCATTTTCCCCCTTTTTTGCCACTTTAAGTCCTGTTACCATGTAAACATAAGAGGCTAAGTGTAGTAATATTTTTTGTTAAGCTCATGTGGCTCTATTAGTGCGTGCCAAAATATTTTGGTGATTACAGAGAATTGCTCTTAATAGAAACATACTGATGCACTTTTGGTGGAAAGTGTTCAAGTTCAAGAATAAACTGAAAGACAAGAAGAAGGGTTAAGCTAGTACTTTTAATGATTCCGTTATTATTTTTATGTTCGATAAGAATATCTTTTCTAATATTACCCTGTTATTAAGGTCATTTATGGCTAGACAGGAAATCAAAAGAAACAAATTATATAAATCAGAATATGGTGATTTTTTTTATCTATACAAGTATGAATTGGGAAAGGGAAAGGCATCTTGGTCCAATTACATACCTCAATATACATTAACACGTTTCATTGATAACATAAGTACACTGTCAATTTTGCAATTTATTTTATCTATCTTTAGTAACATTTTTCCATTGAGAGGAAAGTCTCTCTATTTTAGATGATTACTTTAATTTCTATAATGTTTCATATTTCATGTTTTTCAATTATGAAAAATGTCATAACTAAAATCGGGAAATATTATTACAAGCATAGATCAATAACAAAAAGCGGATTATCAAGGTGTATAATCTGGTATAATCTGGTATCTATGATGAGATTATGTATGCAAATTCCTTTTGTAGAATAACTGAACAACGGACAAGTGAGAGGTTTAGCGCTATATTGCTCTATGATTTGTCCTGTTTATTTGTCGTATTCTTAAGAAAGTTATTTTATATTACATTAAACAATCTCTTGGTTTTACAAAGGTTTATTATAAAATCGAATTAAACTGTATTGCTGCAATATTATGAGTTGATTTCATGTTGTTTTCTTCAATTGAAATCCCATGTAATCAACTCTTTATAAAAGAAACACAAGCCTTGGCAAGCATTTCAAGAAGAGAAATAACACATTTAACAGGCTATTGGATAGGTCGAAATTAAACTAAAGTTAAATACATTTTCAATCAATTGTACTCAATATGTTAAAGTTTCTGAAAAGAAGTCTCATCAACTGAAAAAAACATTATATACTCTCATTTGGAAAGTATTTGGTTAAACAGAACGAGTTTGTAAGGCGCAATAACTGTTCAATATAATATATGAAACATCTTTTCGATTTGATGTATAAAAAAAGCAACATTTCAAAAACAAGAGCAATGCAATAAAAGTACAAAATTAAAAAAAAAAAAGTTGGAAAACCCAAATAAATAAAAAGCGAGTCAATACCAATATTTCTATAATATCGAATAACATTCTTTCTAAATACGTGCACGAGTTCTAAAAGAGTTAAAATGAACTTAAACATGTTTAATATTGAACTGGTTAAAAAAGAGAAATTTGATTACAAGGAAATGGAGTAGGTTATCAATTTACCAAAGATTGTTAGGTTTCTTCAAGTGTTTCTATCTAAAGTTTTGCTGAAACAAATCTAAGTTTCAGGAAGTACAATTTAATTTGATTTGAATAATAAGATAATATCAAATATTTAAAGATAAAATTTTCAAAATTGTCATATATGATTCCTATTTAGGATCCTATAAGGTTTCACTTTATAGTTATGAAAAAGTGAAAAACTATAAAAAGTTCCTTTTGCTATTTTAGATCGTAACACTTGTAAAATAATATTAATATCTCTTGGCAATTCTGTTCTTAATGCTCCTTACCTTTTTTGGGGAATTCATCTTCTTTTTATTTTGATTGAAGTGCCACTAATCATTTTTTTTTTTTAAATGTTGATTGTACTTCACACCAAATGTCAGTCCTCGTAGAAAATCATTAAAGTCAGCAAAAGATTTCTGAAACATCTGAGGAAATATATTTTGACGAAATAAATTTATACTCAATTTTAAGGATCATTGCAAATTTCTCAAATTTTGCATTCAGAATCAAACTTCTCGATGGAATTCACTTTGTTTTCTACCAACATTGGTACCAAGAGTATCGCGAAAATAATTTCGTAAGAGTAAGTTTATTGAAATCATATAAGCATTTTCCTAATGGTATGATTTGGCAAATTGCTGACTTTAAATTTATCAAGGCGCTAAATGAAATCTGGATAATAATCGCAAACAGTTTGCCCAAAGTACGACAATATGTTATATGGACTCAGGATTAGTTATTCCTACTCATCGATGTTAAGCTTTTTAAGATATTTCTTCCGTATTGTAGAGGGCCATTCATTCGGTGGTGCTTTACACGAATCGTTGTAGTGTATAAATTCATCAAGAATTTCCGTCATAAGATTTTATACGCCAGATGCTCATTTTGTTTCCATAAAAATTATTAGCGGAACTCGAATAAAACAGACGGAAGGCAAAACTAAATACGAAGAAAACCAATCTGCATTTCTGCTAAATTTGCTGAAGAATTGCAATTAGCGCGTTGACAGATTTTTTTAGATTGATATGGCACAGAATTCAAAGGCAGCTATGTATGTTTTTGAATACGTAAATAGAAACAAAAGTTCATACAAGCAAAGTTTTTTTCAGTTTAGATTCTTATTAGAAAAAAATACGTGAAATTGATACATAGCAATTTCAGCACAGTCAGCTTTTCTGTCATTAAATTTAGATATCATAATCAACAAAGAATTTTGGGTATAAGTTAAAATGACACGTAGAAATGTTTAAACATTTAATTTTATTTTTCTTAAATTTTGCAGAGTGCAAGAGACAAACCGCTTGAGGTACATTTATATTAACTTTGCAATAGTCAGCTTTTCTGTCATCAACTGAAGAGATCATATCAAACAAAGAATTTTGTTACGTGACTGAATAATCACCTTTATGAGTATTCGTAGAATAGAAAATTCTTTATATCGTCGTTAAATTTATGTATTTTTATTAAGAACTACATTAACAATGCATAAATGAAATGTTCGTCTAGCGTACTAAAGGGAACTCACGAAAGCAATGAAAAGTACTTATGTTCTTAACATTCTTTAGATCAAATGACCAAGTTGGCATATACTTGCACAATAGATTAATTAGTTCATTTATTCTTAAATTTAATGGCTAGCAGTTTTATGGTTTGTTATGTCACAATTCGACAGCTTTCTTTCCGACTGATCTTAAATATTGAGAAGATACATATATATTGAGAAATACAGTAGAAATGTATATGCACATGTTGCACCAAAGTTCATCTCAAGTTGTTAGATCATTCATAGTTTTAACTTTGTTGGTTTTGTGTTTTAATTTCACATTTGTTAACGTATGTCGATCTATGATATCAAGGATAACTATAAATCAAAGTCGAAAATAGTCTACCAAATGCCCACTCCGGAAGGGTGGGCATTTATGCTGCACCAGTGGTTAGCTTCTAGTTAATCAAGTCAAAGTGGTTATGTAACAGACATTGAACGTTTAACGGCATGATTATACAAATAAAATCTATCCATGCTATCGTTAATTTGCGCTTACGCACAAAAAAGAATTTCATAAAAATTATTTTGGGGGAGACCAAGGTCTTCACTTTATACAAAAAGTAATTCATCATTTCATGCTCTATGCTTAAGAATTACCTTGCGAAAGAACGATTGTTCTTTAAAACGCTGCATCAACTAGAGCTGCTACTGAACTCCACAAAGTTATAACTATGACATTGATTTCTTATATTAAAAAACTAACCTGAATCATTAAACCTTATCTTTTCATATTTGCATCTAGTATATGTTCATCTTCAATTATTACTGCAGCCACAATCGGTGAGGTTCATTTAATCAAGCCTTTGAGGAATTAAAGCTAATGATTGATATAGAAATATTATCCTCCTTGAAGACAATAGCCTAGCTCCTTCTTTTCTTGTTTCTACTTTAATTGAACTCTGAATAATTCTCACCAGTCAGGATCCGCAATTCGGAAATTAAAAATTGAATTACTACAAAATGTTCAGTAATTCGTCCGAGAGAATACTGAATAACAATTTGAATGATTTTATTGCGAGAGAAAAAGTTGCTGTTAGAATTTCATTAATCAAATGCTGGATTGATGGTAGAGGCCTGTATAAAGAAAAAGTAAGTGATTGCGGTTACATACATTTGCAACTCAATTAGAAAGTGACAGGAAAGTCTAAGATTCCTTTGTATAAAAGCATGTCAAATATTGGTTTATATTCTTGAACCGGATGAAAATGCATAATTTATAGACGATCTGTTTTGTTAGTTTTTCTGCACCGATGACAGTCACTGAATTATATGTCTGGAATACTAGATGAACTGTACAAGGTAACGAATAGCCGGATTTTATTTTAGATAAGGACTAAAGGACAGATATCATCAAAAGCAATATGGCATAAACAAGCGTAAATTCGTTAATTATGTCAACGTTCAATTATGCTTTAGTGTTAAATCGCATATTAGTGTGTCAGTCTTGTTTCATGGATGCGCTCAAATCTAAACTTTAAATAACTTATCTCTGTTGTAATTACAGGTGGCGACCAACGTCCACTTTTCAAAATATGAATCTAACACATATCAGATGTCAAGCTGTGTTCAATTCTTGTTTTAATAGAAATTCAAAATATCATCAAAATTGATACACGTTTTAAAATGTTTTCTTTAATCTAATGATTGGTTGTCAATGTTTTGAATTGTTTTTGTCTTTCATATATTTATTCATTTGTTTATAAAAAAGAAGATGTGGTATGATTGTCAATGAGACAACTGTCCACAAGGAACCAATATGACACAGAAATTATCACCTATAGGTCATCGTGCGGCTTTCAACAATGATCAAAGCCAATACCGCATAGTCAGCTATAAAAGGCCCCGAAGTGACAATGTAAAACAATTCAAACGAGAACACTAACGGCCTTATTTATATACAAAAAAATCATTTTCTAACTGTTAATGTAATAATAGCGAGATTTGGCGTATTAAATTAAAATCATGGTACCTTTGAGAATTATTTACACCACTGGGTAGATGCTTCGGCTGGGGGACGTTTCGTCCCCGAGGGTATCACCAGCCCAGTAGTCAGCACTTCGATGTTGACACGAATATCAATTATATGGTTATTTTTTTATAAATTTCCTGTTTACAAAACTTTGAATTTTTCGAAACTAAGGATTTTCCTATCCCAGGCATCGCATACCGCAGCCGTATTTGGCATTTTGGGCCCACAATGCTCTGTAACTTTGTACTTGTTTGGTTTTATACCTATTTTGATCTGAACGTCACTGGTGGGTCTTATGTAGACGAACGGGTGGCGTATTACATTGAAATCCTGGTACCTTTGATAACTAATTTCAGAGAATAACTAAATAGTTGTAAATCATCAGTTTGGTCACCACCAGACATTACTGTAGTAGCGAACAGACTAAGTGTTACTTATCTCATGTTGTTTTTCATAAATTAACGTTATCAGAATATGAATTTTAATAAAGGCCAATAAAAAGAGTATTAAACGCAGCTAATAGGAATTATGCTTTGATATAACTAGACATTCAGTTTTTAACTTATGTTTGTAGTCTCCATACATTATCATTTTGATTTCTGTTGTCATCGTTGTACTTTTTACGCTTTGTGAATAAACCCATGCTCTATTATCCAATAAAATTTGTTTGCACATGCGTATATTTACTACAGTACTGCAGAATAATGGATTTTATCAAATTGGTATGCATTTAATATATTTCATTAACTTTAAACACTTCCAAACTCTTTAATGATGCACATGTTGATACTAGTTCATTTATCATGACTGTAATGTGTTTCAATTCTAAATTGACATATTTGACCTAGATACGACAACTGTTCATGCTTGCTGTTCAAACTACCCCCTCTAAAAATTCACATGGCCAGTCGTTTGCTTGTTTATATACAAAAAGGGACGTTAATGGAAGAGCCTGCACAAACACTCTACACTTCTACCATCGGACATAGAAATTACATTAATTGTCCTAGTAAGAATCGAAATAATGTATGCAAGCTATACTTTATTGTAGTTTTAACATGGGTAGGCATTATATTCGTGTTTTTTTAGCCCTCACTACCGCTCGGGTAAAATAATCACAATATATTGCCTACCCATGTCAAAACCACAATAAAGTATAGCTTGCATCAATTATTTCATAAATCTGACGGTAAAGCATATAAAAAGTATTTTCATAAAAATAATTCGATCATTTAAATTATATTATGTAGGGACGAAACATACTAGATAGAATGAGAATAAATTGACAACGCCAGGGCTAAAAATAAAAATGCAAACAGACAATTAATATTACAGAAGACAAAACATAGAAAACTAACGACTAAGCAACTCGAACCTCAACAAAAACTACGGTGATCTGGAGAGGTTATCTTCAATCTATAGATGTAGAGCGGGTTTTCAAAACTTTCGTATACCATGGAAATAGCAAACATGGAAAACTTTCCGAACTGAATGACATTTTAAAGAAGTGTAAATGTGCTATCTGAATTGGTTTTTTTTAAATTACTATCGCTACATTGTACCAGGTTTTAACAGCAAAAAAAATTGAAATGCTATAAACTTATTGAAACTTTACAGATATTCTTACTTGAACTTGTAGATGTTGAATAGCCAGATATGCATACATTAACTGTCACACACTTACAAAGTAACGCATCTCGAGTTATAATGTCAAAAGTGAGTTCAGAAATTGAATTAATGTATTGACCAACCATTTCACGATAATTGCTGGCAAAAGATTTTCGTCAACTCCTTGTACATGTAGGAGTCGTATTTGAGTTGAAATTATACCTCTGTAAAATGGAATCATTGTCATAGAATTAAGGGTTGAGTTGTCTGTCGGCACTATTATGAAGAAGAAGGTGTAGATTTGAAGAAGAAATTCATATTTATGTTTCATACTTCATTTGAAGTTCTTAGTAATATTTCAGATGTTAGTATTAACTGCAGACAATAATTACCGTTTAAACATGTTCAGTGTACTTATTATCGCGATCGATTAAGTACCAGTCAGTCCTGGTTCAGGTTATTTAGAAAATTCGCCTAGTGTTAAATCAAGTACTATTAAGTATATTTTAGTACATGTCAGTTCATCAATAGAATCGTTGTCTAGTACTCTTCATTGAGTTAAAATGATGTGAGGATTGCTTCCTTTAGATTAGCATAGAAATCAAAATTTAGAAAAAACGAAAAATGCTAATGAACCATTATAAATAAACAAATGATCAAATAGAAACATAATCGACAACTGGACTAGATTAAAGATATAAGTTTTTATGCGTTTCATTTTTATAAATTGATAAAAATAACATGAATAATAATTGTTAATATATTTGTATAGAAATAGCAACCAAATTAATTGGTTACGCACATATGAGATATAGATGACTTTAACATGTGTAAATATGACAAGCTTATTCGTAGATTAGAATGGTAACAAGGTATTAAATAAAACTGGAAATCAACATCAAGTTTAGAAAACCTCCATTTCTTCTTACCCCTTAATTTCATGGTGTTAGTTCAATAATTTTTCAATTTGATGAAATTACCTTTTTTTTTCTGTTTGGTTGATTTTTTCATATTCAACCTAATAATTATAATTTAAAGACATATTGTGCATTAAAACTTACCTTAAGAAATAAATTGCAAAAACTTGATAGTATGACTAAAACTTTTCATGATATGTAAACATGAAAACTTAGGAACTAATCTTAGTCCATGCATGCATGGACAAAGGCAACTAACGCTAACTTAGTCCATGCATGCATGGACTAACACAACAGACTTAGTCCATGCATGCATGGACGAAGGCAACTAACCTTAACTTAGTCCATGCTTGCATGGACTAACACAACAGACTTAGTCCATGCATGCATGGACGAAGGCAACTAAAGTTAACTTTTTTAAAGTTAAAAAATTTATATATGCATGCATGGACTAACATAGCATATTTGGTCTATTTATGCATGAGTGAAACTAACTTTATATAGACATTTGAAATTATTTCATTTTTAAAGCAGACTTAGTCCATGCACGCATTGGCTAACCCAACTTGTAATGTATGCATAGTTTGGTTATACCATGCATATATGAACTTACCCAACGAAATTTGTAATCGTGAATGAATAAGACCAAATTTTTCATTTAGATGTATAAATAAGCGTCATTGTTTTAACAGCATTAGTCCATGCATACATGAACTAACCCAACTTATTAACGTAGTCCATACATTTATGAAATCCTAGGATAAAGAAGGAAAACTGTAAATGTGACATAGACAACAACCCGACAAAAATATGAAAGTAAACCCAAGGCTACAAATAGGTATTTGATACGAGAATCCCTTATTTATTAATGTGCCCTAGATCAAGAAAGTTAACGCCATTCTACACTCCAAAAAGTACGCTTCAACCAAAAAAGGAAACAACATCATGACGAATAAAGACCAATTATTCCTTACTTCGACCAGACACAACAATGAAACATATTTTGTGAGCACTCAACCTCCCTTCTTTATTTTCAGCCAATGTAAGTCTTCTTGATTTCCCTAGTCAGCAGTTACAGGCTGATATTTTGTTCAGTGTCAAATAATAGAACTATCATTTGATTTAATGAGAGTTTAGGATGAATGTTTTGTCACATCTTTTTTCTTTGGTGGCTAAATCTCTGAACTGCTTTTCTTCTTCATTTTATTCAATCCTGCATATTGTTCATCCGGACTTTTTTGCTGGTTGCTCATTTTACATTTCTTTTACTCGAAACTCTTGTCACGCCTTTCTTAAAATTTAACCAAATCTCAGGTCAAAATTAAATTACAGCTCAACGGGTTCTTTGTGATATTTAAGGGACAATGACATCAATGACAGGAACGTGTATACTCTTTGTTTTAAGAGTCTTCAAAAACTGTGAAAGGTATACCAAGCATATTCTTTTGAAGAAAGACATTTGTCTTAGGAGTATATTTTATACTCACAAGATAAAGATAAGGATGGCTGTTTCATGACTATCACAAAGTTCATTCAAGAGAACATTTTAATGTAATATGATTGCGAGTTTTGATTCGTACTTAAATCACATGACAAGCTAGATGGTAACAACTTAACATACAAGATCAAGAACTCAAGTCATGACACTTAGAAGAAAACTATTGTGCAAATAACAGGAACATACTAATCTTTACTAGCATAAATTCTTAAGTATAAAAGGTACATGTAGCAATGCAAAGCGTACCCCTACCTTGCAGTGTGTATGTCAGTCAGTTCATCAAAGACAAAAATAAAAGATTATGAAATCATTTATTACAGAAAGTTTCAAAAATAACAAATGCATATAAATTATATAAACTTTATATCAATCTTTAACAGTAACAAAAAAGTGGTTTGATCAACAAAACTCCTACAAAAATACTAACTACCGTACATGTACAATATTTAAAATATCACAGATGGAAATAAGTGTTGTATCAATGAAGATCAACAAATTTATTTTTCTTTTATTCATGATATACATCAAAACCTTTCAAATCTGAATTTTAAGAACCTCAGGAAGATAAGATAATTAATAAACAAGAACATTTTTTTTGAATGATTTGTTGATAAAAAATATGGATATATGGTTAATTTAATACTTTTTGAGTGAAACTAGGTAAAATATTAACAACAATGCGAGCACAATGAAATATCAAATTCATCATCATTATCACAGTCAAATAACAAGAAGTGATTGTAACAGGATGCTGTAAAAAATCTCCCAAACTAAAGCTCCCATATATCATTTGAAGTATTTTATTGTCAGATACAATTAGTATAGTTTACTTTAGGGGTGGAGATCTGAACTGTATACAAGTTTTCAAAAAAGGAGGGGATAGGCTTACCCCCGGGGACTTCACCTATATTTAATATAATTTGTTTTGCTATCTCTTATAAGAATTTATACTGCACTCGTTCTATTTGAGCAGTCAAAATATGTTGACCGTATATTTTTATGTCATATACAGTCACTGACATGATATCACTTTTTCTCATGAATATTTAAATAGAAATTTTCGAAATTATAATTAATTATTCATACGACCTATTCAACCTGTTCTTGTTTTCCATGTATACAACGACTCAAACTTATTTCTTTTGCAAATTTTATTAAAAAAACATTTCCCTTGTTAATATTTTTTGTCTGCAAACTATATAAATCATTATGTTCTATGCTTACTGTTGATATTTCAGTTCATTCTTAAACCAATTCGTTTACCATCGATAGCGAATTTCAACAGGTAATGTCGATTTCACCGGGTTGTATATTTCTCCGCCTGCATGATATGAGGCCTTTTTATAAAAGGGAGAAGTTCACCAATATTACATCAAATGATAACATTAACACATTCAACAACAATTGGAAATGTTTTTTTTTTAGATTGCAGTATAAAGACAATAATAGTGCATTGACTTGACATATCAACGATATAAGGATTCGGTTCGAAACGGGAAAATAGCTCGGCATAGCCTCGCATTTCCCCGTTTCTAAGCCTCATCCTTATATCGTTGATATGTCAAGTCAATGCACTATTATTGTCTATATATATGTCTAGGGATGGGGATCTCGTTCTTTTACAAGTATTCAAACATAAGGGGTGGGGGTGAACCCCCATAGAATTCACCTATATTTCGGTTTAGTGTTCAATCCAAAATTATATATTGTTTAGGATGGGGATCTCGACCATTTACAAGTATTCAAACAATAGGGGGGGGATTGTGACCCCTAAAAACTTATATTTCATCTAATTTATTGTCTCATACAATAATATATATATGGTTTAGGGGTGGGAATCTCAATTATTTACAAGTTTTCAAACATGAAGGGATGGAGGTGATCCCCAATGGACTCTCCCAGTATTTTGTTTAATGTGTTTTAATGTCCCATACAATATAAAAAAGAAGATGTGGTTTGATTGTCAATGAGACAACTGTACACAAGAGACAACTGTACACAAGAGACCAAAATGACACAGGCATTAACAACTATAGGTCACCTTACAGCCTTCAACAATGAGCAAAGCCCATACCCCATAGTCAGCTATAAATGGCCCCGATAAGACAATGTGAAACAATTCAAACCAGAAAACAAAAGGCCTTATTTATATAAAAAAAAAATGAATACAAGTGAACGTGGAAGACTATATATGGTTTGGAAGTAGGAATCTTGACTGTTTTCAAGTTTTTGAAGAGGGGACGGGGTAACATCCCTTTAATTTGATTTTTTGTTCCATACAAGAATATATATGGTTTAGGGGTGGGGATCCTGACCGTTAACAAGATAAAAGCACATTCTCAAATTGAAGGGGGTGGGGGTGACCCCCAAGGGATTTTTTTCCTATGACCAATTCTGAAGACTGTGTGTCTATCACTTAGTTTTCAAGTAATTTTCATTCGAAAATTTAAAAAATGAAATCCCATACGGTTCTATAGTCCTGCCTTTTTTTATGCCCCTCAAAATCCCCCTTAATAGACTCCAATGCACAAACAAAAGATTGATGGATGCCCTAGACATATAGTCTTACATTTTATGAAACTTTTAAAGTTTGGAAAACCGCTGTGGACAAGTTCTTCTTTAATGTGACAGAAGAAAAGAAAGAAAAGAATAATACCGGTAATAAAAATAAGAAGAACTGAGCAAAATCAATAAGTCTCCAAACTTTGTTTGGGCGACTTAAGGGGGCTCGCGGGTCTAAATCATTTTTTTAAATTTAATATAAGATTTCGCTATATTTTTCTATAAATTAACTTTATCTTATACCTAATAGAAAAATGAAATAAAAAAATGGGGTCACCGTTCAATTACACTCACAATCTGCCTTCGAGAAAAGCATACATTTTTGCTAAGGGCTATTCCATTTAAACATACATCAACCCCCAGGAAGGCACTATGACAATAGGGCAGCCACCCAGAGAAGCATTTTTACAAATTTTGAAGGATTGTCCTCATCAAAACTTTGAAAAGGGCACCCACCACTAGAAGTGGTTTCAAAATGCCTTCCTGGGGGTTGATCTATGTTTAAATGGAATAGCCCTAATGTCCTTTTTTTCTGTTGAATTATTAGGAGAAAAAGCGGTAATATAGAAATTAAAAAAGAACTAAATTACAGAAATGGGTAAAATTTTACAATTATTTAGTTTATGTACAGCTTTTTCGAAAATAACAATAAAAAATATAGGTCATCGATGAGTTAAAAAAGATATCTAAATTTTAATGCCAAAATATGGCATTTTTGCACCCAAGGGAGATAATTTGGAGCTTTTTCAATGATATCTACATTCTAAAAGTCACCTGGGGCCAACACGTATTGATTTTTTTCTATTGAGCCAAAAGACAAACGATTCCCATTATACATATTGGCGCAGAACACACATCGACTGATATATATAAAAAAGAAGAGGTGGTATGATTGCCAATGAGACAACTATCCACAAAAGACCAAAATGACACAAACATTATCAACTATAGGTCACTGTACGGCCTTCAACAATGAGCAAAGCCCATACTGCATAGTCAGTCATATAGTTTTGTTGGTTAATTTTGTGAGGTTTAAATTTTTGGCTTATAAAATATAGGCACATTTAGATAGCTTAGTTATTTCAGGAAAAAGAAGACTTTTTTCCAATTATTTTGTTCATTTGTGAACAGTGACATGTTCAACTTTAACTTTTTAAAAATGCATGATTTTGGTGGATAGAAAAGCTGTATATAGAAATGGGATAATGCACAGTTATATTCAAAATATCTAAAACTGACATACATTGTTTTCTAATGAATTTCATGATATTGTTTCAAACAAAAAAGTGTACATTTATAATAAAATATCTAAAATCTTAAAATGTATAAAGTGTACACATGTACAAAAAAAAATATACTGAGCTGCTAAATATGATCATGATGATATCATCTTAAAAAAAGGTTATAACTATTTTCATTTTGATTGCAATGAATATTAATGGCATACAAGGTTATAATAATGGTATTTGATATTTACCTTTTAGTAATTTTGAAATGTGATAAAAATTGTTTATCTATTCATAGTTCTGAGTAATTCTTTCCTTAATACAAATTGAGTCTTACAAACAAATGACAGTGAAGAAAACAACATCAATTTTGAAAATTAAGAACTTTGTTAGTACCAATTATTTAACATACATGTAGTTCATTAAAGATAACTTTTACTCATACTTATTAAATCTTAACAATAATTAAACAATTGTTGGATGGATATAAAACAATAAAATGAGATACTCAAAACAAGTTTTCACATTTATCAATAGTCTGCGTTTTCAAAATATCATTCGATGTTTACCACTGTTTGTTTATTTTTTATTTATACAGAATTTCAAAAAAAATTGATATAAAATATTATGTAAAATACTTTAAAAAAAATTGCAGTTAAGAGAGAATAAACCAGATAAATAAATACTAGAAGCCTTATTCATGATTAAAAGTGTCACTGTTGAGTCTTTTGTTGAAGTATTATTGCAAACCCAATTAAATTTTTCCACAGTTTCACTTGATAGTTACCTGTTAAAACTTTTATGTCTCAAAATATAAAAGATTGAAAAAAAATATTATCAATATTGAATAAAAACACAAAATCGAATGCAGTTTATTTAATTTAAAAAATGATATTACTATCTATTTAGCAGTTATTTTTTTTAATCAAGTAAATGAATAGAAGAGTGATATCTTAAGGTGGTACCTAACACTACAGGGAGATAACTCTGTAAAAATCAGCTAAACTTTTTAATCACATTGTTTGTTAAGGAAATGTTATGCTTCTCGATGATTAAAATAAGTGTTTGTCAAACTGCTATATAACCAATTATTTTTTTCTGATAAAGTGGTTGGTTCAAATTTTTTAAAGTTTTTATATTTTTTTCAAAGGGTAAAAGGTAACATTTTGTCAAAATTTTATGAAAATTAAACGACCCAAATTAAAATTAGCCAAGGTGTTGGGTAACCACCACAAGAAGAAACTCAAAAGGTCCAATTGAAAAAACTACGCAGGATACAATAGCTTTAAGTGTACTTGTTCATTGGAACAAAAGAAGTGCCAAAAGTTTAAATCAACTATCAAATAATTGGTACATTAGAGTGTATGTTTCATTATACATGTAATAAGTTATTTGATGGGCTATTACTGTAAATCTCCCATTATTCCTTAAGAATTGCATTTAAGAATTGAATGCTTCTTTTTGTAAATTTATTGGGGTGTAAAAGCATTGACCGAAGTACATTTTGTATGAAACGCAGAAGTGCTTCATACTAAAAATGTGCACACGGTCAACGCTTTTACACCCCTATAAAGTTACAAAAGAAGCATTCAATACTTATAATTACATTTTTTAGCTATGATCATGAAAATACGAATTTTATAAATTTTGTATATGATTCACCTGTGCACTTTATTGTGGGACCACGTGCTATCATGAATGAAAAGTTTTATTGAGTGATGCAATTGCTTACGGAATAACAAGTGATGTGTCGTTAGCCAATCAAAATAAAGTATTATAATGAAACATACATCTAATGTAATTATTATGCAATAAAATTTATCATTCCGGAAATAAAGTGCACAGATGAATTAAATCAAAACTGATAAAAGGAGTAGGTCCGGTAAGACCCCTTTTTGGCCCCAAAAAATAACAGTTTTACAAAATTGTTAAAATGTAAACTTTTAGTTATTTATTGGACAGTTAAATGGTTCTGCTACATAAATATGGGCAGTTTTTGACAATACAATGCACATATATCGGGTTGTAGCACTATTAAGTCATGCTAAATTACGGAAAACTTCAAAATTCTATCATTTAAGTTAAATTTTAGATGGTTTCCGTGTAAAACGAAAGTGGCCGCATTCGTGTTCATCCTTAATATTGAAATGTAAGTTGTATTTCATGATAATACATAACATATATAAAGGTTGTGGATGAACACGGATGCGGCCACTTTCTTTTTTGACAAAAACCATCTGAAAAGTGTCGTTTTTTGGCAGATTTGAGAGATTTTTCATATTTGAGCTTGAATTGGACCGTTTTTAATGACTAAATCAATTAAAATCTTTCACATAAATTAATTGAATCAAGTGAAATAGACACTTAAGTGTTTAAAAAGTGGTCAAAATCTTTCGTCAGATGAAACTGAAATTTGAGGCCAAAATGAGTCCTTACTGGACCTACTCCTTTGTGTTTTATTATCCTAGCTAAAAAATGTAATTATAAGTATTGAATGCTTCTTTTTATAACTTCATAGGGTTGTAAAAGTGTTGACTGTGCGCACATTTTAAGAATGAAGCGATTTTGCACTTCATACAAAATGTACTTTAGTCAACGCTTTTACACCTCAATGGAGTTACAAAAGGAAGTATTCAATTCTTTAAATAAGTGAATCTGTGGAAAAGTTGCATTGGGTTGGTAATACATGTACTCACATCATTGTCTATATGCCAAAGATAGACATATTTTTAAATGCATTGAATATACAAATTTGTAAACACAAATGGTTAATTGGATTTGAACTATAATTGAGACATGGGAGTTTCTGGAATTATCAAGCAGCTTAATGGGCACTGAGTTTCAGCACATGATGCTGAAATAGATTCAAATGATGGTGTTTCACTGGAAACCAAAGAACAATCTTTACCATCATTTGAATCTATTGCAGAATAATCATCAATAATACCTGATTCATCTAATGTAGCAACTAAATCTGAACAATCATCAATTGTGTCATCACAAACATCCATTCTATCAACAATATATACATTTAATTTGTGCTTAATTTTACATAGTTCTTTTTTTAATGTCAATTTGTGTTTGTTTATCAATTTTTGAACATGAAAATTATTGTGAATGTCACCACTACATCCTGGTATCTGAATGGTTATATCTATAGTTGATGACGCAACATCATATGGTATTACTGCTTCATTTTTTGCCCCCTCACAAAAATCCAGAAACAACTTTGGGACTGTTTTACCAATTGCAAGTGCTGAAAATAAAAGTGGAATAATATTATAATTGCACAGCTTCATTTGAATATAATTCATTAATGTTCGTAGCATAAGGGGACGACCATTTGATATTCTGGGGGGGGGGGGGGGGGGGGATTTTGAAAATAAATAACTCAGCCTTGATAATCACAAAAATAAATGGTTTGTTCTGTGGTAGTTTGAAAATAAATAACCTGACTTGCAATGTATTGAAAATAAATAACTCAGCAGGTCTATAGCTTCTTGGGCCTTCAGTGGTTCCAAAACCCTTCAAAATTTTTTTTGCCTCGCTCCGCTCGGCCAAATATGTTTGACAATACTTTGGAAACATGCTAGGAAAAAACAAACTAAATGAACTTTAATGTTATGTTTGTATGCTATTCGTGTATATTGCTTGGGAATATAGGAATATAAATGGTTCCGAATTTCGTGATTATACCAATTGTCTTTTATAATATACTTATTACTATGCATTTGTGTTTCGTTTGTCCTGTATCGGTATGTATTATCTTGAAATGTTTGTATACTATATTGAACACAAGTATGTGTCTGAGGTTATGATTGAAATCTTGAATCTTAAAATTTCTGCAGGGGATAATGATCTTTTCTGATTAAATGGTACATAATGACTTGACTATACATGTACATGTATTATTCATAATTGGTATAGTCCCTAGTGTTGACAGTGGGTTACTTGCCATTAATTTTTATACCCCTTCCAAATTTAGTTCTCCATGTTAATGCATCAAATTGCAAGTAGGGGGGTGAAATTACACTGTAAAAAAATTTGGGTCCAGAATTTTTAAGGAAAGTAGTGATTTGGTCCAGCTGAAAAAGGTTTAAAATTAGCACTTCAGAAGCTGTCAATAGATTTCAAGACGCCCTAAACATAAAAATTGTCTATATTTTGAGTTAGAAGCGATGAAGTTTTCTATAATTTTGATATAATTTGTCCCAAAAGTAGTACAACACACTGTAAAAGTTTCTGTGAGAAAGCGCAGGTGGGATTTTTTTTAATTTTCATTTATGTTCTAAAAGAAATGCACTACGAAATAATTCTGGTCTCGGACCAATTAACAAATATTTAAAAAATTGTATGTTTTCGAATATCATAAATATAGTTGAAAATGAATAATCAGTCCCTTGCTTTAATGAAAATGAAAAATCTTGCTTCAATAGTGCAGAAAATGAATAATCTGTCCTCTCAGTTTACGAAAATAAATAACCGATCAAAAACAAATCCTCCTGCCCCCCCCCCCCCCCCCCCCAGAATATCAAATGGTCGTCCCCTAATAGAAAGACCTTTGCAAAATTAACTTTTCAATTGCCATGAAATATTGTTCAATTCAGTTGACAGAACTTTAAATCCAAAGTTATGAAAAAGCGTCCATTTGACAGCAAAGTGTTAAGAAATAATAGATATTTTTCATTGGGTACATGATTAAGTCCTATCTATTTTTAAACTGTGTCCTCAAAGGGAGGTTATACACAGGTCATCAAAATGTTTTATTACATTGGTTGCAATGAATTACATCGTTTCCTTTTCCCAGTGAGATAAAAATTGTTAATTTTACATGTGAAATCACTGTGGTTAATTCACTCTTTTGATAGCATAAATCAATAGGCCTTGTCAAGACCTTGACAACATTGGATCACAACAAATTGTTAATGCAAAAAAAAGATAAAAGTTCCTAACATTTTCTACTTTAGTTTCATAAAATAAAAGCAAATACCAATGTAAAATTTTTTATCCTATCCCAGGTTTGGGGGATGGTTAGGATCCCCTAACATGTTTAACCTCGGCTCCACATTTTGTATGCATTTGCCTGTTCCAAGTCAGAATCCTGTAATTCGGTGGTTGTCGTTTGTTGTTTGCCTGTCCAAAGTCAGAATCCTGTAATTCAGTGGTTGTCGTTTGTTGTTTGCCTGTCCAAAGTCAGAATCCTATAATTCAGTGGTTGTCGTTTGTTGTTTGCCTGTCCAAAGTCAGAATCCTATAATTCAGTGGTTGTCGTTTGTTGTTTGCCTGTCCAAAGTCAGAATCCTATAATTCAGTGGTTGTCGTTTGTTGTTTGCCTGTCCTGAAAGTCAGAATCCTGTAATTCAGTGGTTGTCGTTTGTTGTTTGCCTGTCCAAAGTCAGAATCCTGTAATTCAGTGGTTGTCGTTTGTTGTTTGCCTGTCCAAAGTCAGAATCCTATAATTCAGTGGTTGTCGTTTGTTGTTTGCCTGTCCAAAGTCAGAATCCTGTAATTCAGTGGTTGTCGTTTGTTGTTTGCCTGTCCAAAGTCAGAATCCTATAATTCAGTGGTTGTCGTTTGTTGTTTGCCTGTCCAAAGTCAGAATCCTGTAATTCAGTGGTTGTCGTTTGTTGTTTGTCTTTCTCTTTTGAATAGATTTTGAATCCTTTTATATCATTTTTGTTTAATACCATCTTATAATCATCAGCACTGTTGTGCCAATTCTTAGACTTATATATATATTTATACTGCGCTCGGTCTATTTGAGCAGTCAAAATGTGTTGACTGTATATTTCTATGTCATATACAGTCACTGACCCGATATCACTTTTCCTCATGAATGTATAAATAGAAGTTGCCGAAATAATATTTAATTATTCATGACCTCTTCAACCTGTTCTTGTTTCAAATGCATACAACGATGCGTGGAACGCCTTGTTTATTTTACAATTATTGGAAAAACATATTTCATGTATTAATATTTTTGTGTTTGCAACCTATAAATCATTATGTTTAATGCTAATGGTTGATATTTAAGTCCATACTCAAACAATTTCGTTCACCATTGAGTATGGGTTTCCACAGGTGAATGTACATTTCATTGTGTTGTAAATTTCTCAGCAAGCATGATATGAGACTTTTTTAAAGGGGACTTCTGCCATATTTAAATAAAATAAATAACCTTTACGCATTACACAACAATTAAAAATATTTTATTTTAGGTTGCAGTATAAAGACAATAATAGTGCACAGCCTCGCATTTCCCCATTTCTAAGCCTTATCCTTATATCGTTGATATGTCAAGTCAATGCACTATTATTGTCTACATAAATTTAGACTTGTCTTACTAATATCTGCTGCGTTTAAAAAAAAGTGTTTGAATATTAGACTAAGTTTTCTTGTATGAATCAATTTACATTGTCATTTTGGAACCTTTAAAAGCTGTATGGTATTTGCTCATTATTGAAGGCCGTATGGTGACTTATATTCTTTAATTTCTGTGTCTTTTGGTCTCTTTTGGAGTTGTCTCATTTGCAATCATACCACATTTTCTATTTCTATATTTGCCCGACAGCTTGTTTTTATCATATGTATAATAATAGTTTATAACTTACTGCAAAATTCCTCTATCCTATCAAAATGGTTTGGATATAACACTCTGGCATTGTCTGCACTGCTATTTGTTATTTTAAAAAATATTTCGTTCAAAAGCATGATTTTCTTTTTCTTTTCTAGGGTTAGAACTGCTTTGCCAATGGTGTGGACGCCTTGATTAATTGTCTTCAGGGTTTTTAATTTACACCCTTCAGCTGTGCCCTGCAATGCTCTAAATATCTGAAAAACATGAAACCCATTTATTCTATGTATTAAAAAGGGTCAAAATTTCAAATTCTAATGCAACAACGTTTGTAACGTTCATTTTGATTGGATAACGTCACTTTCTTACATGGCATCAATTGACAATTAATGCTATGGGACGTAAGAGCAGACAGCATATGACAGATTTTAAATACATGTTTTAACTTTGTTTTCTGTCACTTTCATTAGAATGGAGATAACAATATTGTATTTTAAGCTCTGACGGCATCAATTTTGGATTTGATGGTCGCAAATACTCGTTTACTGTCTCCACTAACGTGTTGCAAGTAAACCTAATTTGCAACCATCAAATCCCCAATTAATGCCATCGGAGCTTAAAATACAATTCAGTTATCTCCTAATTGGCAGGTTGTTTTAGGGATCTTAATTAAACACTATTCTGAGTTTTGATAACCAGAAATTCTTTCAAACTAAGTTTCTGAGTCTGGATAACCAGAGATAAATTCTTTCAAAGTTCTATTCCATAATAGCATGTGCACAACTTAGAAAATTTACTTTGACATGGGTACAGGTTTCCAGAAAGTTGTAAATTTCTGGGCGCTAAATGAAATCTGAGGGATTTGTTTATAACACAAAATGTTTACCACCTTCATGCTTTAGATATATGAGTCAAGAAAAATGAAAAAAATCCTAAATGATGTTTGATCCTCTTTCTGATTTTTTTTTCATTGGCCTATACCTCAAAAACAAGTATACAGACCCTTTTTTTTTTCTGCGATTTTAGTTTCTTTATTTATATACTATCAATTTAAAACAGCCTTTCAAAAAGCTTGTTATTTTGAAATAATGCAGCCAACATTCTTAAATTACTCAAATGATGTTCATGCATATTATAAGTTTGTGAACTGCAAATGTGAAAAGTGTCATCAATATGCAATAATTAATAGAGTTCAAACTGCCCCACATTACTCATGATTTATCTATCCAAGGTAAAAGGATATTATATATACTATAAATGAAAGACATTTTTCTTGTTTTCAAAACAATTTATAGATATCTTAAAAGATTTAAGGCTTGAGAAGTGTAATGAGATTTCCTTCGTATTAAAATTTTCAAAGGGGTATAACCTGTTTAAAATATTGAATCAGTTCTGATTTCTTAAAGTATCTTATTGAAGACATTGCTAAGGTAAACCTATGATGTTTCATAAAATTCTTGCAAGAATCATACACATGAGTGCACTCACTAACAGCACAATTTTCCATATCATCTATATATCCTAAGGACACAAATCTTTAAGGAATAAATAATTGGCTTGAAAATTTGTCTGAGACATGGAGGGTGTGCACATGTAATAATATTAATTTCATAAAAATCTGACAAGAAAAGTACAAATAAGTACCGGTACTAATAATGCAATTCTTCATATGATCAATTTCCAAGGGTTATAACAAGTCTGTGCTGACTTTCAAACTGGACAAAGACATTGCTGATATAAACCAGAGGTTAACCTTTATGACATAAGTTTAATGAGAATTGTACACATTATAGAGTAATTATACTATTCATTTTTTTATATCAAAAATAATTTCTTAGGCATAACTCTTTCAAAATAAATTAATTGGCACTGATTTTTCAGCTTGTCTAATTTAAAGCATTGGGAATATAAAACTATGATATAAGTTTCATAAAAATCTGTTAAGAATTATAAACAGAAGAGCACTTAAATGATACAAATTTTCATGTTTATAATGTTTCTAAATGGCATATCTTTGTTAAGAACAATTGATCAGCACTGGCAGTCTTTGCCAAACTGTTTAAGGGTTTGTCTGTCTGAAATTAGATTTTACATTTTTGTACTATTACTACATGTAGTAGTACTATATGTTCAATTAAAAAATCTGCAATTTCTGTCTGAAATTTTGTCGTTAACACAGAATTTTAGATACACTGCACTTCTCTTTTTAACATGTACAAGACATTGCTAACATAATCTTATAATATAAATTTAATAAAAAAAAACTGGCAAGAATTGTACACATAGGGGCAATAATATGTTCCAAAGGGGCATAACTTTTTTTTTAATAACGGATCAGCTCTAAATTTGACATTCTTTCAAGATATCCAATTTTTTATGGAAATATTCTTTATAAAGCACAAACATGTCAGTAGACACCTCAGAAACTAACAAAACCTTTGAATAGACTTAGGCCATAGTTGTTTTTTTATTTGTTTTGCGTCCGCGTGCGGGTAGGTTTTCGGCCAATTTGTGTCAAAAACAAACACAAACTTTTTTTTGTTCGTCAGTAGAAAATCCGTATTTTCCGGGTTTTTCCAGCCGTGTGTTTGTGTATTCTTATACTCAAATCTATTTTGCGCTTTAAATAAAAAGTACGCTCCTTATTTAAAGCGTTTAAGCGATCTTGACTTCGATACATGTGACAGCAGAAATGGCCAGTATAAATGTGCCGGCGAGCGAGATCGTTTGTGTTTCACTTTTCAAAGATAAAAGGATCGTTCTGGCTCCATATGCCTTTCCGCTCGCCGGCACAGAAACTTTTTCTCAGATCCTAGAGCCTTTACGTAGCCAGCATAAGAGACACGTTAAATACAAGATTCAATGAACCTATCACCATAGGGGATAAAACTCTGATAAAATGTTATGTTTCATCTAGCTCTAACGGGGAAAAAATTGAAATGAATACATCTCTTAAGGCTATAGATGCTGTTAAAATATTTGTTTTAAATTTTGTTTTAAGAATTGTTTTCAATTAATAAAACATTTGAATGTATCAGAGCTTTTATTTAATATTAAGATTCACTAAATTTGATATTGAAAAGATCAATCAATTTCACTGTAATGGTTCTTCCTTGGTACAGGTCTTACAGTAGGCGTTCCTTACTTGCTTGAAGCAAGAGTTACCTCCCATTTGCACAGTTATCTTATTTTATAATTGAAATAAATTTTTAAACTTTTTTAAATGAAAAATAGTAGTTTTTGCAAATATTTCTAATAAATTTCTTTAAATGATATCTACTGTCTGATAAGATAGGATAAATCAGTATGTCCATTTTTAATTCCACAAGATATTAAGATATAAAACATAATTTCATTAGTTTATTTTCTGAAAAAAAAGTATGCAGAACAAAATATTAATATATTGCCAAAAAGTTTACATAAAGTATTCCAATTATAGGAAGATAACTCTGCAAATGGGAGATAAATCATGCTTAAAGCATTATTGATTTGATACAGGGAATTATTGATTATACATAGGTTTTAATATAACATGACACATCTCAGATCAAAACATGTCTCTTCTCAAAGGCTTCAGTATAAATGGGAAATGTTTGAAATACCAAGGCCATTTCTCAGAATATAGTCATATCAAGTTTGTACATTGCTAAATTTCCTGTTTGTCATGTTTGCTCTTTCACTTAGATATGACAGTATTGATCTAAAGTCACTGTTAATCAGTCCAGAACTTAAGCAGACTCTTGTGTTATTTTCTTTGTGTGTGTTTTTTTCCCTTGCTGTCTGGTAGGTTTTCTCAGAATCAGTTGACGCAAAACAAAGAAAAAAACAGACACAGCCTTATTAAGAAGAGATATAGTTACAAAACTGTTGTCAGGTTATAAAAGATTGCATATTTTGGCGTTAATATTGATTCACTTTTAGGGTCTTTGCATCGAAACTTAGCACATTTCTTCAAAAACCAGTGGTTGACATGACACGGGTTATGTTCTTCTCATATATGTTATGATGGTATGATACTAAACCCCTGACGAGAAGATTTTTTTTTAGCTAGGATCATGTAAACACGATTTTTATCAAGTTTTTATTTAATTCACCTGTGCACTTTATTCTGGGACCGTGTGTCATCATGAATGAAACGTTTTATTGTGTTTTTATGTAATTGCTTACGGAATAACATGTGATGTGCAGTTAGCCAATCCGAATTACGTATTATAATGAGACATACATCTAATGTAATTATATGATGAAATTATAATCTTTCAGTCAGTTTAATTGAAGTCTGGAGCTGGCATGTCAGTTAACAGCTATTAGTCTGTTGTCATTTTGTTTGTTTTCTTTGGTTACATCTAATGACATCACTCACTTGAACAGAATTTTAATGTGCGTATTGTTATGTGTTTACTTTTCTACATTGGCTACAGGTAAAGGGGGAAGGTTGAGATCTCACAAACACGTTTAACCCCGCCACATTTTTGCGTCTGTCCCAAGTCAGGACCCTCTGGCCTTTGTAAGTCATGTGTTATTTTAATTTTAGTTTCTTGTGTACAATTTGGAAATTAGTATGGCGTTCATTATCACTGAACTAGTATATATATTTGTTAAGGAGCCAGCTGAAGGACGCCTTCAAGTTCGGGAATCTCTCGGCAGATTCTATTTCCAGACATTTTTTTAAATCTAGATATTGGGACAAGGAGCTCTGTAGCCTATCAAAATGTTTAGCTTATTCTGTTCCTGAAAACAAATATGCTCTTCCAACTTCAAGTATAAATTTTTGTTTCATCTAAGTAAACCATAAGGAGAAGTAAAAAATAATAAAATGCACTCATGGGATACCTTTGGCACATATTGCAAAGAATAGTTGCATTTGTTATCTTTTCTATGATTATTCAGTTTGGGTTATTTTGGGAGAAAACCGAAAAATAAGCTGTCTGGATATTGTTTCAGTCATCAGACGAACTTTTAAATCATACAAGACTGTTGATTGGCTATTTATGGCTTCAATATAATTCTATTGTCTATTCTAATGTCTTTACTAAACTATAAACTAAACCCACCAAGTAACATGTACCTGAAAATAATATAAACAAAATAATAGAAAACACAGTAGTTAACAATCTAATCCTTTTCTCTTTTCACTAGAAATGTTAATGTCCAAATAAAAATGAAAATGAAGGCAATTAAAATGTCATAGTATCAAGTATTTATCTGATCTTTCTTCTCCTTTTTTTTTATTGTCAGTTGCACTAATTACAAAAGGCTTGAATTCAAAAGTCCTTTTTCAAAACAACGTAAAATGTCTTGTCCAGAAGCACCATGCTTTGTAAGAACATTGGCGATTTGTTCAATTGTCTGAATCCATTTTACTTCTTTAAGCTCTCCATCTTGAAGTAATTGCTTTATTGCATTGATCTCCACCCTCAATCTCTTTTCTCCAACAGGTTTATCAGAGTATATTGCATGATAAAGGTCTTTGTTGTCAACGAAACAATCTACTGGAGTATGCATCAAATCGTTCTCATTATGCATTAATTCCTTAAACAGAGCTGCTAAAGATATAACACAGTCCACACCATCAGCTAAGGCCAAGGCTTCACTTGCTAAAGTACTACGTACAACTCTTCTTAATTTCTTAGACTGCCAAGTGATTGGGTTCACTTTACCATCATCGCCCATCAAAAACACAACATAACCACCCTGACTTCCACCATCTGGAAGATTTCCAAATGATGCATCACTGAACAAAATAAATTTCACATCATGTCCAAGATTCTGGAATTGCAGTGAAACGGGATCGTTTTGCACCTTCCTAATTATTTTATTGACTTTCTTTAGATCTTCAATAGTGCTAGACTTAATTTTTCATGAAATAGCAGCAACATCAAACGCAATGTCTGGACGTGTTTGTCTTGCTAACCATAATAATTGTCCTATTTTTGACCTCAATAGTGTCTGTTCTGATGATGAAAGAGGAGATGTTTTAACTCTGTCTTTATCTATTAAAACAGTCTTTAACATTCTGACATAGTCTTGCTGGCTGAGAACAATAGTTTCATTTTCTTGGCTGAGGTCAAGACCTAAATATTTGAAAGACTCACAGGATTCTTTCCCTACCTTGAACATATCCCTAATTCTGGACACAACACTTTTCTCAAAGGTACTGGATCCTGCCCAAAGAAAGTCATCTACATGAACTGCTAGGACACCAGTCAAACCTTTTTCATTATACCAATAAAAAACTGCTGAATCAATTTTGGACACTGTTCCTCCACAATCTAGCAATGTTGCTTTAACTTTTTCATACCACTTTAAGGATGCATCAACAAGACCATATACACATTTGTTAAGGCGCCAGACTTTACCAGTTGCTTTAACTTCTTTAGGAGGTCTCAAGTAGACTTCTCTTTGCATTTTCTCTCCTTGAAGAAAAGCAGTTTTAATGTCCACAGAATTAATTGACCATCTTTTACTAGCAATAATTGATAAAATTAGTCGTAGAGACTGCTTTTCACATGTTGGTGAATTCTTTGGTATCTCATCTAGACTGTCTTCTTCAAAACCTTTTGCTACCAATCTAGCTTTTCTATGAAATTCGTTCTCTAATTCTTTCATAGTGTAAACCCATCTTGTTGAAATACAGTTTTGACCATTGTCTTCAACTTCTTCAAAAACATTGTGCTTTCTCCAGTTATCCAGTTCTGCCTCTCTAGCCTCAGTAAAATCAATATCACTTAAAAGTACATCTTCATTCAAGTCATCTGACTGGTTAACAACTTTCAAATCATTGACTGTTCTTAGATCAATTGATATCTGATCACCTCTCATATTTTCTGGCTGATTGTATTCTATATTATACCAGCTCTTTTTAACAGTTGTAGCCTTTCCTGCCCTGCCTAAAATTATTGCTTCTCTTGTGTCATTTTCACCAGGGACTTTAAAATTCACTATCTGATCCTTCTTTAATTTCATACAATCATTTTCCTGGGACTCAGGATTATGTTCCATACTTTCCTCATGTATATCATTATCTGCCTGATTTTCCAAATCAACACTGTCTCTCCCTTCAGACTCAGGACCATCTTCACCATTCAAACTACCATTCAAGCTACCAGCATGACTATCATCTTGATCAGCATTTTCGTCTGCAGATTCTTCAACATTTTCTTGATTTTCATCATTCTCAGTATCATTTTGATGAGGCTCTTCATCGTCACTCTCATAGTATACTAAGTCATGATCTGGTTCAGTGTTGTTATATGTTGCAGCTTGAGGCTTACGCACAGGAGTTGACTTTGCTGTATGCTTATGAATAATCTTTTGTTTTCTTTCAACATCAATGTCTCTTTTTATTCTACTTTCATGTACACGCACATATGTACCTCCATATCTTACAAAAACAACTACGTTATCTTGACCAATTACCCAGCCTGGTCCTTTCCACTGATTGTCTCGTAGGAAGAAAACTTTGTCACCATTTTTGAATTTTTCTCCTGAAGGCCGGATTTGCTTACGTAGTGCCCTTCTTACTTTCTCAGAGGATTCTGCGGCAATAAATGCTTTTCTAGCTTCATGTAAGCCAACTAAATGCTTTCCCATAACATTACTAATTGTTGTACCTTCTAATGCAGGAGGCTTGTTAACTATAGACGATGGCATGTTTGGGTTCCTTCCAAAAACTATTTGATATGGACTGTAGCCATAGACATTCAACAAACTGTTCTTAGCATGAACTGCCCAACTGACGGAAGTCTCCCATGAAAGGTTAGAGCTTTCTCTCATTTTATTGATTGTTTCTGTAAGCGTTGCGTTGTGTCTTTCCACTACACCATTGGACCAAGGACTATATCCTGCTGTTGTTTTAACTGACATGTTCAAGTTTTCTGCCATGTCTCTAAATATCTGTGAATTAAATTCACCTCCATTATCTGTGTAAACACCAACTTCAGGTGCACCATAAACGCCAACCCATATCTGCATGAACTTATCTACAATGACTTTAGAGTCCTTTCTTCTGATGATTGCAGCTGCACTCAATCTGCTAAATAAGTCAATAACATGTAGATAATAAAAGTTATGGTCAATTTCATGAAGGTCCATTGCCACAATTTGATTGAAATCATTTGCATGTGAAAAGGCAACCACTGGTTTAGCTTTTGGATGCTTAAACTTATGGCAAATTAAACACTTTGTACAGATATCTTTAAGAATGGTCTTTGTTTCAGAATCAACAGAACCAGTACTTTGCAACAGGGATAAAAGTTTATCTGATGATGCATGTCCAAACTGCTTATGCAACTTTAAAAGAATCTCCTTTTTCTTCTTAAAAGATAATTTTGTGTCAATGATCAAAACCTCCTCACTCTCATTCTTATTTCTGTTTGTGAATTGCTTGTCTTTAATGTTGATACAGTAATGACCACTTGAAGTTAGGTTTACATCCACTAATTGTCCAAACATGGTAACCTTGTCATTTCTGAGATCTAGGATAGTGCTTGCTCTTTTCAGAGAGGTTTTACTTAACAATAACGGTATTTCACAATCCACCACTTCTGTTTCAATTGAGCACTTAACTGATCCAATAAGTGCTGGAATTTTCACTTTCTGATATGAATATACTGTTTGTCCATCACCAAATTTGAATGGTACATGACTTTCATTACAAGTAAGTTGATCAAGTCCTGGATCAAGTGATTCTACAAATTCGTATAACCATTTAGAACCACACACTGTCTTGGAACATGCAGTATCAATAACTGCAGCATTGAAGGCTTCTGCGACAAACACTGTTAGAGGCTTAAATTCTTGTGCGGAGGTAAATAATGTTATATTTACAATTTCATTTAACTCATCACTCTCATGTTCTGTTAAATTCACATCTAGCTGCTTGTGAGGACAATCCTTGACCCAATGAAATTTGGAATCACATATTTTACATCTTGAGACATTTCCATTAAAGACTGGATTCATTTTAGTCTTAAGTCTACTAGAGTTGGTTGATCTATCAGCTCGATTACGAGGAAAATTTCTTCTTGAACTTCGACCTCTCTGATAATACCCATCACTGACAAAAGCTGATTCTTCTTTAACAGTTACAACAGAGTCTTGTTCTCCAGGAAAATTTTGAGATTTTGATGCAAATATCCTATTCAAAGCAGATTTCATTGTGTCGAATTTAAGGTCAGAACATGCAGTTAATGCCAGCTGACGATTACTTTGACTTAACCCAGCATTGTCAAGAAGTTTAAAAGCTAGAATTGCATCTGGGAGTACCATTTCATATTTCTTACATTTATTGTATCTCTGCTCAAACTCAATGATATAATCAGACATGCTTACATCATCTATTCTGTGGAACTTATCAAATACAGTATATGCAGCATAAGCCTGATCTATTTTATCCTTCTCAAAAAGCTTGTCCAACTCAGTTATCAGCTTATCTACTCCTTCATCAACATTTAAATCAGTGGGATCTACTTCTAGGGCTACTTCCCTTGGTTTTCCTTGTAGCGACAAAGCTAAAGCCAAACCTCTCTTCTTCTTGTCAAGATCTGTCACGAGTTGCCACATTTTAACTTCATTTTTCCATTGTTGATAACTTTTATCTTTGGTCAAACCTGGTGGGTTCTTGTAACTAGGTGCTGTTGCCATCTTTATAAGCTCTGCTACCACTGTTGATTGGCTATTTATGGCTTCAATATAATTCTATTGTCTATTCTAATGTCTTTACTAAACTATAAACTAAACCCACCAAGTAACATGTACCTGAAAATAATATAAACAAAATAATAGAAAACACAGTAGTTAACAAGACTTCCGGTTCTTAACTGCACATAATTTGCATAAGAGACCTTGGGGACATTGGGGATAATAATTTTAGCGTTGATAGAGACTATCTATATAATATAGCAGTGATTGCCGTTGAGAAAAACTTATTGATAGTTAATAGCAAATACACTTTATTTATAATATATGTATGTTAATACTTTCAACTTAATAGTATAGAGAGACTTGAAAATATTTGAATCTAACAGAAAACAAAAAAAATATCGGACTCAATTGTGAAAAAAAGGAGAGGGCTTAAAAAAATCGTCCTGTCTCCATGCACCTTGTATGAATTTTGATACCTTTTCTGAAATTCTCCAGATATAAAATCTTTTATAAAAACTCTCCATACAACATTTTACATACTGTCAACCAAGGTCTAAATGCTTGTGATTTCGCAGATGTGGTATAGTTACAATTGAATAATATTGAAAATTTCACATACATCATGTACATGTAACAGCAATAAAGATTGTTTATATTTCTTAAACTATGAGATGAGAATAAGAAGATATTTCTCTGTAAAAATGAGAAATAATTTATAATTATCTCCCTTTTAAAATTTAATACAATAACTTGAATATATTCATCAAGATCCTTAAGCTAAATACTGTAACTACATTTTTTTCAATTAATATTACTTTAGCAACTAAAGAGGAGTGGTGCTTACGAGAAATGTTACAACATCATATGCAACATTAAACTAGCTATATTCAATTATCTCCCTTGAGAAATTTTGGACCAGCATTGTTTTTCCTTCATGCTCATTCCAATATTGTGTACCATAACTGTGTAAAGTTTCAACAACAAAGTCAAATTAAGGAAAAGATGTGCTTACTTCAAACCTAAGGCACATATTGCAATATCAAACTAATAGTCCAGTCAATCTAGCATAAAATTGACTCTAATCATAAAGTAATTGCAACAAAGATTTTAAAGTTTTAATCTTTAGCATTATACCCCAAATATACAAGAAAAATGTCCCTGACAATCTTACTTAAGGAAGACTAAAAGAAATCACCATTCAAAATTCCTACTGAGATTTGCATTGAATAGGGAGATAACTCTGCAAAAAAGCCTCTTTGAGTATAACAAACAAATCTAAAGGTGTTTTCATATCTTTTATCATGCTATTATCTAGATTTCGTAATTCATTATAGTTGACCATTTATTGAATTTTTCAACATATCAAGGTATTAAAAGAATCTCAAATTTGATCAAAATAATTAAGCATGTTTTCTTCTTTTTTTTTAGTTTAAAGTTTCTTAAAACAAGTAAGATCCTATATAATATAATATACAGATGTAAACAAAAGCAAATTTTCACATTATTTTTTTTTCAAAATGATCACAAAGACACAAATTCGTAGTTTCTTTAATGCACAAAAAACAAAACTACACATATGATAACAATTCTGTTTTGTACATTTCATTTATAGCAGAAGATTACATAATTTAGTCAAATACAAACTTATAACCCCAATAATTATAGATTATCGTTGATCATCTCAACGAGATTGATTTTCTCGCTTGAGCTGGAACAGCGAAAGTGAGAAAATTAATCGAGTTGAGATGACCAATGATAATCTGTTTATCACTATTTTACCTATGACCACGTTGTCAATTTCAATGTCAATTTCGTTAGAAACGCCACGTGGTCTCCTTAGTTTCTAGCGATAATTTTTCCATCTCAAGCGAGAAGCATGATATGAAAATTATCACAAAAAAAGATCAAAGGAAAAATGCACAAAATAGCAATAATCTATCATACTTTACATAAATTTTAAGAAAATCAACCAAAGACTGAACTTAAAAATAAGGACTAATTTTGGCGGAGTTATCTCCCTTTCCAATGTTATAAAAATACTGATTTTGAGTTTTCCTCAAGCTAAGATTTAATGGGACTTTTTCAGTGTATATTAAGGGCTTAATGCTATAGATTAGAACTAAAACATTTTCTGTTGCAATTAGTTCGGGTTAAATCTTAGTTTAACTGAATATTAGTGAATTCAGTTATCTCCCTTTGGAATATTTTCAACCAGGTTTATTTTACTTCGCTCGTGTCCTCAGTTCATAAACTGCTTGGCTATCGACCCCATTTAAATATGTTATGATGTAAATCTAAATTGATTTTTTCTAAACAATTGTGGATAACACACCTACTTTTGTTGTAGGAAATTTTTCCCAAGCAATCTTAATTAAATTGTCTGCTTTTAACAATTTTAATTTTAAGCAAATTAGAAAAATACATCTGGCAGTAAAAGGTATCTTCCCAGTCTCTTTATATATCTCAGTTTCTCTGATTAGTCAAATTATATCGGAGTCATCTGATATTATTTAATTTTAAATGTAAGGTCCTGAGAGAGTCTGAATTTGTGTCTAAAATAGAAACTCAAAACAATAAGACATACCAATGCTCGTTAGATCTTTTTCACGGTATCCTCTTATACAATTTTTTTCAAACTGGATGATACGTTCGATTCAGACAAAACCTTTTTTTTTTTTAATTATTTTCATAATCAATCAACTACTGCTAGTTTTATTTTTTCCAATTTGGTGTTGTAAAGGAAACAATCTGTTGTTTTATTCCATATAAATTCTAACACCACTTGATTTTGATCCTGTTCAAATTCTGTAATATTTACATCAGATGTATGTCTATCAAATTCTTATCATTTAATTTTAAACTTACTTTTTGAGGGAAGCTCTTTGTAGGGCCATGCTTAGCCTCGTATTCTGTGAACATCTTGTTAACCTCCTCAAATGTTAACTCTTCATAACTTGCAACAGATGTAACTGTTGTAATGCTGTCTGCACTAACATCCTATAATAGAAAATACTCTCAATAAGAAAAAAAAGTTATTTATTACAGTTTCTGTTTATATTCAAGAGAAATGAAACTAACATATGTTACTTTAAAAAACGTTAAATAATTATAATCTCAACTTCGAATAATTTTTTGAAGATGTTAATTGCGAACCATCCAAACACAAAATAAGTAGAAGTATCTGATGTAAGGCTTTGCCCTATATTTATGATGTAGACTCCACAATTTCCTTTTATAAACCTCAAAAAAAGTTCTGACTACAAAACAAAAACAAAAGCTGCAAAGTGGAATGGATGATGGAATATGTTATAAACGATTGTTTTATTGATTATAATGGTTCATAGGCGGATCCAGAGGGGGGAGGGGGCAAATTACACTTAACTCTCTCTCAACCTTTCCTTTTTTATATAGAACCTTGTGGTACAATGTTAGAGAGATCGATACACTTACAAACAAGTTACTGTTCAGAAACTACAAAAATGCTTGTTTTTGGCCTCTTAAATCCTAAACAATTATGGCACCATAACATTCAAAAGAATTCCAACCTCTTATGTGGCTTTAAAGATTGTGGTACAATTTCATAGCAATCTAAAAACTTATACACAATTAAGTAATTATCCTGTAACTAGAAAAATGCTTGCTTTTTGGACCCTATCTTCTAAATGGTTAGGACCATCACCCCAAAAACAAATCTCCTTCTTCCTTTTGTGGTATTAAACCTTCTAAAAAGATTACATAAACTAAAGCTATTGTACTGAAACCAAATGTGACTTCGGAAACAACAACATAGCATTATACAAAAATTTAGCAGTCATATAAACAGTGTATCCCAAACTATGCCTGACTGACAAAATAATCATTTGGTCCGACTGAACTTTTAGGATTTTATGGTAGTTTGGCATAGACTGGTAAAAAACTTGAACCACACACTTCCTTTGAAAAATATAGCAGTTTGACAAACATGAATTGTGATCTTCTAGAAGCTTTATATTCCCTCAACAATACAATGTGATTGAAATTTTCAGTTGTCTCCCTGTAGTGTAAGGTATCACCTTAAGCTGGGGCTTGACTGAAAAAACGGGGTGAAAATTTCATTGATAGGACTTTATTGGCAGATCCAGGGAGAGGGCAAAATGTCATTTGAAACTTTTTTCATAGTTCTGGACAGGATAAAAATTTACTCATGCAATTGGTCTTTGTTAGTCTTGTATCATTTCAACTTTTTGTTTCTTGTGTACAATTTGGAGTTTAGTATGACGTTCATTATCATTGAGTTAGTATATATTTGTTTAGGGGCCAGTTGAAGGACAGGAACAGTTTCAAACATAATTTAGAAAGTTAACTTTTCCAAACCATGTTCATTATGTTTAGTGTTGATTTTTTTTGGTCGATTCGTCCATATCAAAATGATTTTCTTCTCTGATGAAGCTTATGATAGAAATATTTCATATCGAATGTACTAAATTTGGGGTCCGACGTCCGTGAACTTTTCACTCTTTGAACTTCTATTTGGGAACCACGTAAAAGGATCAACATAGGAATCTGTATTTTACTCCATTGTTGAAGCATATGATAAAAAGATCATAACATGACATTTTTCATATCACATGTATTATCAGCCCTCGAGCCTTGCGGCTCTTGGGCTGATATTGAACCTAGGGCTGATAATACATGCGATATGAAAAATGCCATGTTATAATCTGATATTATCCTTTAGCCATGTTTAAAATGTTTCAATTAATTTATGCTAGTATTACAAATATATAGAATTCAGTTTGGTTTGAAGGACGTATTTTGGTTATTTAGTAAATGTAAAATTTCAGTTATAAATACATATTATTCATATTTATTGGAACACTTTCTAAACTTGGTTTATAATTTGTATATGTGTAGATAAACATGATAAAGTATCGAAATTGGACAACTCATTTAATGCAGAAAATGGCCCACACTTAAGGCTTCTGGTGACTTAATCTTTACCCCGGTCGGCGATATATTGGTGTCCTTTTTTTCCTGCAACAATTGTATTGGTCATAACATTTGTATCTGCCTAGTTGTTTTAACAGCTGGATCCTTATCTGTAAAAAGTTTTATTAAAACATTCTTTACTCACTTTAAGGGTCATATCAGTGAGGTTTGCTGCCACTCTGTCTCTGAAACCATTTCCAGGGTTTCTAGTGAATAATTCTCTGGCTTGTAGCACTTTGTCCTGAAAAATAAACCAAATAAATAAAATTTAATACTGAAAGCTGAAGACAGAATATTTTTTTTTTTAAATCAGTTTCTTCCATCAATATATTTGGGCATAGAATTAAAAAAAGATGTAAGCATGTTGAAGGCACTAAGTTTTCCTATAGGTTACAATACACCATTAGATTTTATGGGCACAGCCATTTTATGAGCATAACATGGTATTCAGAATTAAGAGTATGGCGAATCCTGATTGGTCGATATGTGCTCCCGTTATTTTTTATTTTTAGAGACTTCGTGCACTCTGCTTTATACAAAAGGCAAAATAAAAATTATTACGTAGCCCTAAAGGCACTGAGATGACTTTTCAACGCTAGGACAAGACCCGTATTTTTAAGGGCAAAATTGATAGGCATGGGAGATAAGTACAAAATACGCTAAGAAAAGCAACGCGACCCTATATTTTTTAGACCAAAAAATACTGTCCTAATAACTTTTCTTTGATTCTAGCAAGGTTTCGTTAAGAAAATCAACTTTCTAAAGTCTGTATCTCGAAAAAGGCTACCATTGTCGCCTATGGGGAAATTAATTGTTTATTTCAATCTTTAACCATCACCCAGATATTTTTTTTAAGAATCAGTTTCTTCCATCAATATATTTGGGCATAGAATTAGAAAAAGATGTAAGCATGTTGAAGGCACTAAGTTTTTCTTTAACCATCACCCAGATAATTGCAATTCTTATATTTTGTTCACCCTACAATAATTAAGGGATAATAATTATATTTTCCATCTGTGTGTTTCAGGTTAGAATGTTCATAGTTAAGATCATAAAAGTTTCTCTCAAATGTTGTACTGTGACATATAATTGATGAATAGTTGTCTCCAAAATCCCATGAGAACTGGGATCTATGAGATCAAAATTAATGTTTTAAAAAGTTGGTTTTGCATTAAAATATATAAATATTTGTCACTGATTTCATAAATCATAAGTGTATCAACACACATGTATGTGCTGTTGTGATTTTAAATGGCACCTAGAAAAAAAAGGACAGTTACAGAAAATCAGAAAAGGACACTTTTAAAAACTCATGTATGACTTGAAAGGGAATCTAAGCCATAGGTCCACACTTACAAGCAGATAAATCTAGGTGGTTACAATAGTTATATTCATCTTACTACCTACACATGGTGACTATGTAAATTTGATATAGGGTTAGTATTACTTCCCCTTCAAAACAAAAAGACAGCACAACCCTTGTAAAAACAACACAGTGTTGACGGAAAATCTAAATTAAAGGACTCAACAGATGAAAAATTTGTTGATGAAAGGTTGAAATAAATTCATAAAATATAATTAAAGCTAACAAGATATTATTGTTGGCAACAAGCAGAACTTTACTTCTCTGCTTTGAGGCTCACGGGTACAAAAATTTCAGCAAAGAATAAAACATTATAAGTAATTACTTTATGACATGATACAAAAATTAACTAAATAATCGATTCGGTTTGGCTCCAGATGACTTTTAAAATGTTTATATATCATTGAAAAACCTCTAAATTATCTCCCTTTGGTGCAAATATGCTATTTTTTGGCATTGAAATTGAAATATCTTAACTCATTGGTGACTTATATTTTTTTATTATTGTTTTCAAATAAGCAATAATTGTAAAGTTTAAGCAATTTCTGTAATTAGATTCCTTTTTTATTTCGATATTACCTCTTTTTCTCCTATTAATTCAACAGAAAAAAGTACCTTTACAAAAATGTATGCTTCTTTCGAAGACAGATTTTGAGCATAAATGATCAGTGACCCCATTTTTTTTATTTTATTTTCCTATGAAATGAAAGTCATTTATAGAAAAAATTAACGAAATCTCATATTGAATAAAAAAAATTGATTTAGATCCGAGAGCCCCTTTTAAAACAAAAAACAAAAAAAGAAATATGGGAGTTTTCAAGACAAAGAAAATTGATATGAAATATTTTTTTGGAATGTACGAAATAAATTCATAAAACTGATTAAATGAAGTTCAAGTGAGTCATGTTTTGAGATTTCTGTCAGAAACCTTTGGTTTTAACCATTTGAATGATAAGCCATCTGTAAAAGTCTTATAAAATTTTTATAATCATTTTTTTTTAATAGTTTCTTACAACTTAAACTTGTCCATGATAAAGCTATGAAAATTCAAAAGAGAATATTTTTTTCGCCAAAATTTCAATGGTTAATATCTCACAAACAAGCACATTTAAGAAATAAAGGATGCAAGCTATACTTTATTGTAGTTTAAACAGGGTAGGCAGAATATTATCATGATTATTTTTGCACCAGCAATAGTGAGGGCTAAAATAACACAAATATAATAAGGAATAAATGATAAAACTCAAGTGTAAATTGTTATAACCCTGTTGCATTTTTGCGCCTGTCCTAAGTCAGGAGCGATCTGGCCTTTGTTAGTCTTGTATTATTTTAATTATAGTTTCTTGTGTACAATTTGGAAGTTATTATGGCGTTCATTATCACTGAACTAGTATATAGTTTTTAAGTGGCCAGCTGAAGGACGCCTCCAGGTGCGGGTATTTCTCGCTACATTGAAGACCTGTTGGTGACCTTCTGCTATTATTTTTTTCTATGGACGGGTGATTGTCTCTTTGACACATTCCCCATTTCCATTCTCAATTTTATAATACCTGAAAAGTCATCTGCAATGTATCTAGACTTGCGTTGTGTTGGTTTGCAATTAATTTGGTCTCATCCACAGTTAGACAGCAAAAGACTTTAACAGTAACTGTCCTGGTAGTAAAGATATTTTAATAAGTTAATGTATGATTATAGAAATAAATGAGTGGGGAGTAGGAGAGGTCCTGGTCTCTATTTCCGAAATCAAGAGGTCTCTAATTTACAACAAATCAAATCCTGAAATCTCAAAATTTTGAATAAAAGAATACCTGGATCCTAAAAGGATCAATCCAAAAATCTTGAGCTTAAAAACACCCAATCATGTAGTCCTGATAAAGGTCCTATCCCCCCTCATATATAGTGTCTGTGTTAATAATCATATATATATATATATATTATAAATAATATGAAAAGGCTTTGGATCCATCAAACACATCTAACATTGCTGCATATATACTATATATGTGCCTGTCCCAAGTCTGAGGAGCCTGTTAGTTGTTGTTGCTGACTGTTTTTTTGTTATATAATTTCTATTATTGAAATCTGGCAGCTGTTTTGTCTCCTTTAATGTTTTTACACTACAACGTAGTAATTTTTGGACATGTATTGTCCACTTTGGGGGGCCACATATTATTGTTGGTGGCAGTACTGTGACCTTTAATTTGGTATTGGATGGAGAGTTGTCTCATCGACCATTATACCACATCTTTTTTTAGTTTTTTTTTTATTCTGAATTGTTAAAAATTGAATGATGACCTTGAAATATAGTTTCTAACATTCATTAAATTTTGTCTCTACAAACTTTTAAATGACTCACCACAATTAATTACCAAATCTTATTTTTAATGTATTAAGTTTAGATTCATCATATTCATCTTCATTGACCTCTACAGTATAGTCAAAAGTACCCATTGTTTTGTATTCATAACACATACTTAAAGATACAGTTAACACTGTTAAAATAAAACATGTCATTATGTAGCAATTTCTAATTGTTTAAAGATATAAAGAATGAATGTGATTACTTACTCAAAGCTTGAAAATCTACTAGGATTTTCAGAAAACAAGTCCTTTATAGCACATCTCAAATGATTTCCACCAATACTTAGCAACTTATATTCTACCATCTTTTCTGCCCTAAAGTCATCAATGTTCTTTAACTGAAATATAAAAAGTCATAAACTGAATTGGGCAATATAAATAGAATTTAAACTTGATATATATATATAAGTTTATGTGATCTGTGTTGAAAAAAGAAATCAGGGTACCCAAAGTATATACTTCACTTTTTGGCCATTTTGGATCATTGTTTGAATATATTGCTTTCTTTGCCCTGGTTTTTTCATTCATAATAGATAGATCTTTTATCATATTTAAATTAATAAATTTATAAAACTTCATTAAAAAGAAAATGTTTATAGCTCTTATGATATTTTTATCAGACCCCCGACATGATCTGAAGAGACCAATTCGCAAAGATATCAAAGTAAGAATCACACAGCTCGGAACAAGACTAGCATGGAAATGGTAGTCAAATCACTATACCAAAACTAAAGTTGGGATCCAAAATGTCCATGACAATGCCCTTGTATTGTGCTTATATTAACAAGAGTGCACACACTGAAATGTCTCGCCTTCTTTACTGATCATTGATATTATGTTGATAGTCCTAAGTATAAAGCGTTATTACAACTGTCACATAAACTTAACATTAAACAAGATAGTTAAACAAAGACCAATGAACCATGAAAATGAGGTTAAGGTCAGATGAACCATGCCAGGCAGACATGTACAGCTAACAATGCTTCCATACAACAAATATAGTTGACCTATTACTTATAGTTTAAGAAAAATAGACCAAAACACAAAAACTTAACACTGTCCAATGAACCGTGCAATTGAGGTCATGGTCAAATAAAACCTGCGGGACTGACATATAGATCATAATATATTTCCATACACCAAATATAGTTGACCTTTGGCATATAATATTAGATAAAAAGATCAAAACTTAAAAACTTAACTTTGACCACTGAACCATGAAAATGAGGTCAAGGTCAGATGACATCTGCCCGCTAGACATGTACACCTTACAATCATTCCATACAACAAATATAGTAGACCTATTGCATAAAGTATGAGAAAAACAGACCAAAACACAAAAACTTAACTATAACCACTGAACCATGAAAATGAGGTCAAGGTCAGATGACACCTGCCAGTTGGACATGTACACCTTCCAGTCCTTCCATACACCAAATATACTAGCCCTATTGCTTATAGTATCTGAGATATGGACTTGACCACCAAAACTTAACCTTGTTCACTGATCCATGAAATGAGGTCGAGGTCAAGTGAAAACTGTCTGACGGGCATGAGGACCTTGCAAGGTACGCACATACCAAATATAGTTATCCTATTACTTATAATAAGAGAGAATTCAACGTTACAAAAATTCTGAACTTTTTTTTCAAGTGGTCACTGAACCATGAAAATGAGGTCAAGGACATTGGACATGTGACTGATGGATACTTCGTAACATGAGGCATCTATATACAAAATATGAAGCATCCAGGTCTTCCACCTTCTAAAATATATAGCTTTTAAGAAGTGAGCTAACACCGCCGCCGTAGCCGCCGGATCACTATCCCTATGTCGAGCTTTCTGCAACAAAAGTTGCAGGCTCGACAAAAATGAAGATGTGGTATGATTGCCAATGAGACAACTCACCTCAAGCCACCATATGACACAGAAACTAACAACTATAGGTCATAGTATTGCCTTCAACAAAAATCAAATCCTATACTGAATAGTAAGCTATAAAATTATTTGAAATGCCAAATGTAAAACAATTCAAGGAAAAAAACTAAAGGTATAATTTATGAACTATCAAATGATGAAAATAATGCAATTCAGTTATATTTATTTAACATTCGTTGTGGCAAGTTGGCCCCTAGTTTGAAAATGTTATATTTAGTTGTTATTCAAGTGTCAAAATACCATGGTGAAATTACAAAAATAGTTAATATTTTCTTCAACATTATCTTTCAATAAGGCAAAATTGACTAAAAAAACAGACATCACATTTAAGAAATAAAAAAAAGTGATTTTATATTCACCTGTTTTGGATCTATCAAAACAGGAAATATTGTAGTGGCTCCTAAAGGTGTTGATGTCTTTCTTATACTTTCTTTGATTGCACCAACCCACTTTTCACTAGTAGGTCTCACTAGATATTTGGTTGGGGGTTCCTCTAGCAGACTGGCTTTGACGGTGTATTTACCTACAGAATTAAAGATTGTGATACAAAAGTTTAAAAGATTATATTTTGGAATTACATCTTTAGAAGAAGAAAAAATAACATGAACAATGATAAAATAATGTACTAAGAAAAATGTCAATCAATTCTTAATTCCAAGGGATACAAGTTATAATGATCTGTTTTGCAATTGTTTATTGTCTTCTGCATGTATCATACTTTTGTATTTTTTTGTTTTATAAACCTTGGTTGTAACATCAAGCCTTTAAAAAATTCAAATAATCAACAATGTTTTGGCTAATTAACATTGAAGTATGGTCAATTCTACTGCATTCAAATTCTACCCAAACACCTAATTGAATTGTTTAACTAAGTATGCAGTTTGTAGTCTTTGTACAATGTCAGATATATTATATAAATAAAAAAGGAGATATGGTATGATTGCCAATGAAAAATTAATTAACTCTCCATAAGAGACCAAATGACATAGATTTTAACAGCTCCCCCACTCCTAAAAAATGAAAATAAACATTTGATTCAAGTAAAATTCTCCAACTATAAATATTTTTACCTAAGAACTTGTTGCTGAGTTCTTTCATGCTGTTGGTATCCACTTCTTCAAGTTCTGTGACATTACCAAGGTTCACATCAGGGGTGATCATGGTTGTGGACTTTCTTTTTTTTGCTGTGGTGCGTCTCTTTAAATTCAAGTTGCACAAAGATGTAAGTGAAGCACAAAATCTTGAGTTGGTGGTATTGTCCACTTTCATCATTCCAGTCTCAAATTGGTCTCTTGTTAACCTCTTCCCCACTTTTTCTCCATCAAAATGAAACTATAAAATAGAAGAAATGTTATTAAACAAAAGTGAGTAGGCTCAATTGTTCAGAATATTCAGTTATCGTCCTTTGATTTAAGATAAGTCGCTAGTGTGAACAGTGTGTTACTTTCCAGTTTTTAGCTCACCTAGCTCAAAGAACCAAGTCAGCTTACTCATCAGTTGGCATTCATTGTCCGTTGTTGCTAACTTTTACTAAAATCTTCTCCTCTGAAACTACTGGTCAAAATCTAACTGAACTTGGCCACAATCATCATAGTATAAAAAAAGTGTCTTGTGACCTGGCCAACTAACAAAGATTGCCACCATGGCTAAAAAGAGAACATAGGTGCAAAATGTAGTTTTTGGCTTTTATCTCTGAAACCAAAGCATTTAGAGCAAATCTGACATGGATAAAAGTGTTCATTAGGTCATTATCTATCTGTCCTGAAATTTTCAGATAAACCAGACAACCTGTTGTTAGGTTTCTGCCCCTGAATTGGTAATTTGAAGAACAATTTGCCCTGTTTGGTTATTAGCTTGAATATTATTATAAATAGAGATCAACTGTAAACAGCAATAATGTTCAGCAAAGTACGATCTACAAATAAGTCAACATGACCAAAATGGGCCATTCCAGTTAATTTCTGACGGGATGGATGGGGAAATTTTTGTTCATACCTATCAGAAAAAAACATCATGAAAAACTACAACATCATGAAAAACTACCTATCAGATCTATAAATTAAGACCTAAAAACATCATGACAAACTACCTATCAGATCTATAAATTAAGACCTATCAGATGTACAGTTTCTGTTCATATTGGGTGGATGGGCTTTCATGGGAAAAATTGACCTATCAGAATTTTTACTGCAAGGATTGTACCCATCAGAATTTTAAATCCAATACCAGGTAATGCATTATACGAAAGTGTCTACATTCCAAAGCACCCCATAGATATGAAATAGGTATTTTTTGCAACCCCTAAGATGTAATTATTTTTAATTATTTACTGTTGCAAGACCCTCAGAAATTGTTGCGTAAAAGTGTACCTGTGAGATGAAAAAACCCAAAATTTCACCCCTAAGATGTATAAATTTTACACCCCTCAGAAAGGACCATCCATCCCCCATTATCAGATATTAACTGGAATGGCCCAATGGTCAGTTGACTCCTTAAAAGTAATTACCCTTTATAGTCAATTTTTAACGATTTTTGGTAAATTTTTGTTATCTTTTACAAACATCTTCTCCTCCAAAACAACTATAATGAATTTTACCAAAGTTGTACAAAATCATCATTTATAGGGTATCTAGTTTATACATTGTGTCAGATGACCCAGCCCGTAACCAAGATGGCCAACATAGCTAATAATAGTATATATAACATTATTGGGTAAAATGCAGTTTTTGGCTAATATGTAATTTCTAAACCCAAAGCAATTCAAGCAAATCTTTTAAAATAAGATGGCTCATTAGGTCAAGATCTATCTGCCCTGAAATTATCAGACTATGCAGGCAACCAGTTGTTGGGTTGCTGTGTCAAGGAATAGAAGTTCTCTCATAATATAAGTTCCAAATGGAAAAACTATTCTGGAATATTATTTCCACAGGAATTATAGATTATCATTGATTATCTCAACAAGATTGATTTTCTCGCTTGAGCTGGTACAGCGAAAGTAAGAAAAGCAATCGAGTTGAGATGACCAATGATAATCTGAGCTGGTACAGCGAAAGTAAGAAAAGCAATCGAGTTGAGATGACCAATGATAATCTGTTTATTGCTATTTTACCAATGATAATCTGTTTATTGCTATTTTACCTATGACGACGTTGTAAATTTCAATGTCAATTTCGTTAGCAATGCCACGTGGCCTCCTTAGTTTCTAGCAATAATTTTTCCATCTCAAGCTAGAAGTATGATGTGAAAATTATCACAAAAAATATCAAAGGAAAAACGCACAAAATAGCGATAATAAATATTACAGTAGATGTTCCTAATGGAATAAATAGTATAGAATATGTGTTCCGACAGGTACAGGTATTATGACATTGTTTATAATAAAGTTTCCACTGGAACTTTTGTTAGGTGGAACAAATACACATTGACAGCTGCATCTGAATTGGTAATTTTAAGAAAATTTGCAGCTTTTGCATGGTTATCATCTTGACATATTATTATAGATGGAGATTAACAGTAAACAGCGTTAATGTACAACATAAGTAAGACCTACAAATAAATCAACATGATCAAAATGGTCAATTGACCCCCTTAAGGAGTTGCCCTTTATAGTCAATTTATAACAATTTCCATTAATTTGGTAAATTTTTGTAAATTTTTCCAAAACTTCTCTGTAAATTAAGGACCAATTGCAAGTTTATAATAAATAAAGAAAATTGAAGGCAGCAAGAATGTTCAGTAATGTAAGATCTACAAATACATTGTCAACATATATTTGTTCCACCTGACAGAAGTTCCAATGGAAACTTTGTTATAAACATTGTCATAATATCTATTCCTGTTGGAACAAATATTCTATACCATTTATTCCGTTAGGAACATATACTGTAATATTTATTCCTGTGGAAATAATATTCCAGAATATATTTTCCTTTTGGTACTTATATTATGAAGGAACTTCTATTCCGTGACAGCATCACCATCACCAAAACACAATTTTGTCATAAATCCATCTGTGTCTTTTTTTTTTTTTATCTCACCTGGCCAATAGACCAAGGTTAGCAACACAGGCTCTTAAGACCCTCTAGTTTAATATACACATAGACCAAGGTGAGCAACACTTTAGAGCCTCTTAAGTTTAAATACTAAAATAGCCCTTCCAAATTAATTTCTTCCCATGTTTTATGCCCCAAATACAAGTACTCAAGTTCAAGCAGGGGGATGAAATGGCACTGTAAACAATTTGGATCATGATTTTTAAAGTAAGGTAGTGATTTGAAGTCAATATTATCTAATATGTGTGTTGTATAAATGACAGGTCTTGTCTAATGCCCTGATTGAATCAAATTAAATGTGAGGAGCTTGGTACATAAAAGTGGTGAATCCAGAACTTTTCATAAGGGGAGGTCCGCTGACTGTCACCAAAGGAGGGCCCTCTCCAGTCATACTTCAGTGATTCTCTATGTAATCAACCAAATATTTCTATCCCAGACCCCCCTGGATCCGCCTATGCATAAAAGTTGAAGTCTATAGTAAAAACCTCACTTAATTTGTATAAAAGCACTTAACAATGTCTTTTGTACCTGTTTCATATCACATATATCCTTCTTTTCTTCTTTAGGATAACAAGTGTTCAAATATAAGCCTGTTGAGACTAAAGAAGTTTTTCACTAAAAAGTGAAAAATATTTGTTTCAGACCATACTGTCTGCAAAAATTGAATGCAAGTCTTTCTGTGCTTAGATTTATTGTATTATGTCACCTTTTTATTAGAAATGATAGAACAGACACAATTCCCCCCCCCCCCCCCCCCCCCCCCACTATTCAGTTTCAATATGCATTTTTAAATGTAAACATGTGCTACGACCTTAAATCCTTTTATATTGGTATGATGTAGTATTTCAATTTTTTTTTTAATTTAAAGTACATAAATACATATGAAAGGATGTCCAGTGAGTCAAACTTAGTTTGAACCTCAAACTAATTGCAACAGAAAATCTAATCTAAAAATAAAGGCCCATGAAATGAAACTTGAGGAAAACTCAGAATTCAGCATTTTTAATTTCTTATATGGAAATTAACATTAGAAAGAGGATAACTCTTCAATAATTATTTGTTTTGGTTTTGTCAGTGTTGATTTTCTTAAAATTCATGCAAAATATGATACTTTGATGGAGTTATTATGCTCATTGTTGAAGGCCGTACGGTTACCTATAGTTGTTAATATTTGTGTCATTTTTGGTCTTTTGAGGATAGTTGTCTCATTGGAAATAATACCACATCTTTTTTTTATATTATTAGTTCATATTTGAATTATAATATAATCTTTTGCTATTAACATGTAATAAAAACATAAGTGTTATGGGTAATTTTGTTTTTAATTTTGCACATTTTTCATTAATGAAAGAAATTGCAAAATTATGGCTTTGTGTGACCATTTTGAAAAAAAATATGTGAATAGTTGGTATTGTTTATATCTGTAAATTATAATTGTTCAGCATCTACCTTAAAGAAACTGTAACCCACAAAAAGAAGAAAAAATCCTTCATTAATTTTATTAATTTTAGATTCTTGACCTTGACATTTTGAAAACTCTAATAAATGATCAACTAATGAATTATGAAATCTAGGTTGTAGCTTGATAACAGATATGAAAACAACACCTCTTGGTTTTTTTTATACTCTATAAAGATGGCTAAAATATAAAGAATTAAAACATTCCATTGAATAGAAGCAGTAAAGTTTTAGTTGGTAATTTTTAAAAATATTTCTGCATTTTTTGGCAGAGTTATCTCCCATATCAATGCAAATTGCCATAGGAATTTTCAAACCATGATTTTTTAGTTTTCCTCAAGTTAGATTTTATGAGAATACTTTTTGTTTATATTTGGGGAATAATTCTAAAGAATATTAAAACTTAAAAATCTTCTGTTGCAAATACTTACAGGTTCAAGGGTCAAATTTATGATATTTGGACTATTTCTACACACAGGCTCATATATATATAAAATAATTTAATGCAACTTTTGAAAAAATTTGCTAAGTGTGATAAACTAAATGAGAACTCTAAATTCTATTGCTTTGTTAAACATAATAAATAATAATTTAAGGCTTTGAAAAATTAGTTTTTTGCAATAATTTAATTTCTTAATCCCCAAATGTTGATAGTTGAATTTTTGAATTTTAATGTCTAAATTTAACATGCAAAGTTCTTTTGCCATGAAACTTTGTAAGCAGTCTTATAATCTATTAAGCTTTGGACATACCAAGTTGTATTCAGATTGGTCAACTTTCTCTGTTCTATAAAGTGTGAGTATGCAGTTATCATCATTTGATTTTCATTGTCCTTAAATATAGTGTCCACAGTGGTCAGTTCTCAGTTTTCTCTCTCCTATTTTATGCCCTTAATAGCAAGTTGGGTTAGGGAAGGGGCGGTTGCAAAGGTCAACTGTTAACAAATTTAGGTCATGAATTTTAAAGTAAAGTGGTGATTTGGTCCAGGTGAAAACAATTAAGGAAAAGCACTTCAAAAGCTGTCAAAAGTTTTCAAAAAGTAGTATTCCACACTCTAAAATTATTGTTGAGAAAGCGTAAAAGTATCCTGGACAGTTTTTTCATAGAATATGTGTATGAAATAATGTCCACCCAGAGGACAAGTCTTGGATTCATGTTAGTTGCAGCTTGCTTTCAAATAGTGTCCTCCAATGGAAGTAACACAATGGTCATTAAAAAGTTTTATTATATTTGAATTCTAATTAAATCTGAACAATTGATTAGAAATTGATTTAAATGTAAACAAACAAATATTGATTGGAAGTAAATATAGATCCAGGCACTAAAGGGGGCTTGTGGGTACAAAAAAAATCTGCAAAAAATTACACATTTGTTTTTTATTACATATTTATTACACTATTTCTTAATTATGATATGGTACAAAAATTACCAAGACAAATCGATTTGGTTTGGCGACAGATGACTTTAAAAATGTTTATGTCATTGAAAAAGCTCTAAATTATCTCCCTTTGGTGCAAAAATTTAATTTTTGACAATTAAATTGAATATCTTTTTTAACTCATCGATGGCCTATATTTTTTATTGTTTGTACATAAACTAAATAGTTGTTACATTTATTACAGGGACTGAACTTGGGAAATTCAAACTGGGAGCCCAGACCAGATATTTCATAATTATTTTCTATATGTTCAACTTAACTTTATCTGAAAGTTTAGGGGCCCAGCTCAAAATCTAGGAGCCAAGGGCGACTGGGCTCCCTTTAAGTTTTTCCCTGGTGTAAAATTTAAGCAATTTCTGTAATTTAGTTCTTTTTTATTTTGATATTACCAATATTTCTCCTATTAGTTCAACAGGAAAAAAAGGACATTAACAAAAATGTATGCTTCTTTCTGAGGTAGATTGTGAGCTTGCAGGGCACAGCTTTATGCAACCCCAGTGGTTGAACCCTGAATAGTTTGGGCAAATTTGGTCACAATATACAAGCTTGATTCTGTGTGAATTTAGATTGTGATTAAATTTTTGATCTAATATAGGTTTTTGTTACAAAAATAATATGGTCAAAGATCTGAGAAATCTATTGCACAATACATGCAATACTGTGCAATTTGAGATTTCTTGAAACTAAATTTAAAAAAAAAATAGGAAGCCCATCAAAAAATGGTACACAAAAATCCCCCACCCAACTTTTTGAAACCCTTTGGATCAATTGTAACGGTTTATTTCCTGCTCTGTGATATTTTATCCTGAGGATAATTTGTCCTGGTAATATTTTTCCAGGCATGGTAGTTCACAGGTTGATTTTTTCCAGAGGAGTGAAAATCCATCTGTGCTATGCGGATAGTATGTACCAGTATATATTGACCATACTATATTTCACAGAACCGTGTGAAATAAAGTCCCATTATCTTCTATGTAATTTACTCACAATCAATATATACCTGTTTATAATTATAAAATGTTTCACAAAGGTAGAACAAATTTGCATAATTTATCAAAGGGAGGTAGTTATGAGGAATTTATATTTTAAAGATATTAATATAATATATTTCTGAATCTATTTCATAGTGAAATTTTTCCTTGAATCTTATATTTTATATGTTCATTTATATGAAAAGATGACTTACAACTTGATTTAATAAGACAGATAACATTTCACAGGTAAATACTATCCAGCTGTAAAACATGCTATTGTTCCAATATATCGTTATCATAGTGCCATTATATATATCTGATTTCCATATAATTAACAACGACATCTTTGTCCCCAGACAAAACTATTTATATAGTTAAAATATCATCATACTCAAATTCTTCTATTACTTTTAACAGTAGAAATGCAACTATATTTCTACCTTACTTATAAATTGTTTATATTTGTACTCGGAGATCTGAAAACAACTCACTTTTACATATATGATCATATATTTCACTAACTTTATTTAATCATGATATTATTTTCACAATAACAATCTTTGAAATTACTTCTGGTTTTCTTCCCTATGTTTCATGATCATTTTCTTTTTAAAAGGATGATATTGACTTGAATATTTAATATTTAAGGAATTTTTTTCAATGATAATTTGTGAAATTATCATTTCCCATTATACATTTTTTTTTAACTATTTCGCATTAATTCAAATACACTAAATGTTATTATTTCATAGTTTTTTAAAGGATAAGTTTTTTCTAATAACTATTCAATAAGTTAACTACCCAGATAGAATTTCACGTCAGAGGAAAAAATATCCCAGGGAAATATTTTCCTCCGGATAAAAAAATAACAACAACTACTGTGACATTTTTACCTCCGGATCAAATTTCACCCGGATATAATTTTGCTTTACACAATAACCCTTACACTCAATCCCATGCTTTCCTTTGTAGTATTTAAACTTGTAGTTCAATTTCAGAGAGATCCATACACTTAAACACAATGTTATTGTTATGATTATTTGGAAACTAGAACATGCTTCTTTTTTGCCCCTAACTCCTACATATTTTGGGCAATTAACCCAAAACCTAATCCCAGCCTCCTCTGTGTATTGGTACATTGTGGTACAAATTCAGAGAGATTTATACAATTACACATAAGTTATTGTCGTGAAACTATGCTTTTTTTTTACCCTTTTTGGCCCTTAATTCCTAAACTTTGGCCTTATAACCCTTTAAATGAATCGAAACCTTTTACTTGTGGTTTTAAACATTGCGGTATAATTTCAGAGCAATTGAAATACTTCTACTCATTGACAAGTTATAATTATCCTGAAAATAGAAAAATGCTTGTTTTGGGGGGCCCCTTATTCCTAATCTGTTGGGACCTTCGTTCCTAAAATCAATACCAACCTTCCTTTTGTGGTATTTAACCTTCTGAAAAAATTTCATGAAGATCTATTAACTTTAACTAAAGTTATTAGCTGGAAACCAATGTGTCTTTGGATCGACGACAATGCACATGAGGACATCATACCATTATATGATCCCAAAAATTTTTGGGGTCGTATAAAAATAGCAAAATCCTATATTAGAAAAAAAGTTAATTTAGACCAGCCAAGTGCTAAAAAATGACCTGCTAATGTTAATGAAGAAGAACAATAAGAAGAAGAATAAAATCAAAACTGAAGAACTTTACTGTATTTATTGTTAGAATAATGCAACAGAAAATATAGAATTTTGTCTATTGGCTTTTTAATTGCTATGCAATATTTTCCCCTAAGAGGACAGCATTTTACAGGAAGTTATTAAATATGGTCCATCTATACAGGACCATTTTTGTAGAAATATCAGTAGTTTATAAATTGTATCCTGCAAGGACATTAATGATGAACAATATCTGTTATATATACTTATTTGAATTAAAATCATTATACATGTGTATTCATGGTACCATATTCATGAGTAAAAATAAGATAACTCTCTGTCAAAGTTAAAATGTATCAAAGATCGCAATAAGAAGTTACAATACGTCCAGTTATAACAAGGCAATGGATATAATTTAATACATTAATAATCATATGAGAAAATGTCCACCTTGCAGAACTATAATATTAAATAATATCCATGTCCATAACAGTGAGGACATATATTTTCATAGGCACCATTGATTCCTACTGAGGTACAGGTGGTATTTTTTTAATTTTCATTTATTGTCTAAAAGAAATGCACTACCAAATGCATAAAACTGTGTTCTAGGACCAATTTTAAAATGCCAAGGAACGCTATCATGGTTATTGTAATGCATTTATGTTATGGGCTTTGCACATTGTTGATGACCATACAAGGACGTTTAGTTGTTAATTTCTATATTATTTGGTCTCTTGTGGAGAGGTGTCTCATCAGCAATCCAACTGCTTCTTCTTTTTTGAAATTATGTGAATGCTAATTAACTTTTTAAGAATTGCAATATCATGTAAGAAATGTGATTGCCAAATATGACCTGTTAAAGAACTCAGCAGCTGTTTACTTTGACTTAATCAGGTTCATAATGTAGCTGAGAGTAATATATATAATATATAGCTGAAAGCCAAACAGACGCAACAGACGGAAACCTTGGAAACAAAAAGTAAATTAAAATTGTTGTTCCTTAATCATACATTCTAAAGTTAAAGAGTGCTGTTTTTACCCAAATTTTCATCCTGCCTTTTGTTTCTCTTTTTTACTCAAACTCCTTTTATGCCGTTTTTCCAATTTTATATCCAAGCCCCTCCATAAAAATCAAATGTTAGCTCCCTTAATATCAACTTAGACCAAAGTTGTGGACATTGACCTTTGACCTTTAAAGTTGTACATAAATCATGCAGATTCTAAAGGAAAAAAGGGTTCCCGATAATTTCACATCCCACTTTAAAAATGAACAAATTACAAACTAAAATTGCAATTAAGTCTGTATAAAAAGGGGGAGGGGCTAAAAAGTCTCCATGGGAATCAGAAATATCCATTACTTATTACATAAAACTTCATACTGAAATACAATGTTTCATTGATATAACCAAAAGTGGATCACTTTTAACTTCAGTCACCTAATCATAGAACTTTAACTAACACAGTGTTGTCACCTCCAGAAAACAGCATTTTGTTTTTTTTCAAAAGTGAAAATTCTGAAATACTGAAAAAATCTATTTAATTTGGACTGCCTACAAAAATACTTGAAAAATGAAGCAAAAGATCTATAGTATTTTAAATTCATCACATGATCTTTATAGTTTATGCAGGTAGGGACATTAAGAAAAATTTAGCAATCAAAATAGCAAATTAAATGAAGTTACAAACATGATTTTTCAAAAGCCCTCTCTTCAGAATTTGATATATTACCAGTTTTATATAATTATTGAAAAAAAAAAAACTCTCTTATTTTTAAACTGGTCTCATTATATATATATAAATTATTCAAACCACATACTTTTCTCCCTAATTTTTATATTTCACCTTCCTTCTCATTTCATTTTTTGTTTCTCAAAATTTATTAGAGATACAAAAATTGAAATGTGAGGCAAAATAAAAAAAGATGTGCATTTCCTATTAACACCCTCTCCCTCTACTTATTACGCTCTAAATAGCCTTCATACTACCCTAAAGTATCCCCCCCCCATAATTCTGTCAGAATGTCCCTCCCATAGACTCATTATAAAAAAATGACAAATTATAAAAAAGAAATCAATGCCTTCCTATTTTTTTATCAAAGATATGTATAGTAGAAAACACACATTTGATTTTTTGGATCTGTAAGGCAGCAAACATTTGATTTTTTCGGGGGGGGGGGGGGGGGGGGGGGAGGAAAGTGAAACAATATTTCAGAAGATATATATGTCATAAATGCAAATTATTATTTTCTCAAGAAATTCAGAGCTAAATTGAGCTGAATTAAAAAAAAAAAAATATGCCTACACACTGAAACTGATTTTTTTTTTTTTTTTTACATGATATAAAGTATATGTTTGTAATTCAAAATATTTACCCATAGCTCAGTTGATGTTCTGCCAGGTTCTACTTGACTTATATGTCCATGTGCTTCCTTTGTAATTGGATTAATAATTTTTTCACCTTTTATCAAAATGAAAAAAAAATCGCCGACTTTTCCAACTGTCCATGGCATCTTCGTTGTGTCTTCTGCTGTATCACAAAAGTCACGTGGAAATGTACAAAGAAAGTCACGTGAATTCCTCGGAATTGTTCCTCGAATTTCAAAGAAAACATCCGAGATTATCGAACGATTTTCAAAGAAATCGTCTGCTGATTTTGTTTTGACAGAAGATCAAAGAAAAGTCGCGAGCACCAAACAGACGTTCAGAATATTCCAATGGGTAAGCTGTATTACTATTTATGCATAATTTGATAATATCTAACACTTTTCACTAGTAGACACTACTTTACCAGTATGTTCATTAAAAAATACCAGCGCAAAATAAACAATTTTCAAGTTTCGACATTCCAGCACATTTTCCCGTAAAAACTCAAAACCCATACGTATCATGAAATGTCACATTAATACAGGATAAGATGAACTTTTAATTCACAACACTAAACTGCCTCTGATTTATTAAAAAAAAATACCAATGCCGATTCGACATTCCAGCGAATTTTCCCGTATATGTATAAAACTTAAAATAAGTTGAAACCTAAAGCATGAAATGTCACATTGATACACGATAAGGGTAAGCTGTCAAATTTATGTATGATTTTAATCATTCGTATCACTACACTACCTATATTAAAAAAACCCAGCGTAAAATAGACGATTTCAAGTTTCACTGATCCACATTTGACTCATAATTTTTCATGTTTATTATAACTACCTGTGTTTTTTTTTATCAAAGTTTAATAACCATTTTGACTCTATATGCTACTGTATTTTAATTTATAGAAAAAATGATTGAGTTATTATGTAATTAACTAATTCATAACAGCTTTCCTTGCAAAACAAAACAATGACAATGTGCATTTACTGTGTTTTTCTTTGTACCGTGTGAGGGGTCATGTGACTTTACTTATTTATATTTAAATGAGAAAAGTCACATGATACGTTGAAATAAACAATTAAAACACACAGGTTTTTGTTTTGTTTAGTTTTTAAAAGCAAGGTACTCTCAGCTTCAATTTATACTTGAATTTTGAAACAGAAATAGAAGTTGCAATTACAGAGATTTACAATGCATGGGTATAACTTATAACTTGTTTCAGATCTTTTTACCATGATTTTAATCATAAAATTATCATAAAATAACAATACCAAGTATTTTTTCAAAAGATTTATATGAAAAACAAACAAACAAACAAATATGCCAATGACAACTGCCATAATGGAAGCAGGACAAATCGGCCCACTGGCAAATTGTCCCACTTTTGTACGAATTTGCCCCACTTAAAAAAAAGGGATGAATTTAGTTAATGTTTCTCCTGCCTTCAATAAAAAGAGATAAAATCTGGAGTAGGGGAATATATTATTATTATTTTCAGATCTGCCAACTTGTCCCACTTAATGCAAAAAAGAAAACCCTAAAATATATCAAACTGTATATTATATAATGCTGACATATTACAACTAGTACTTTTTTTTATTTATCAGTGGACAGACATCAATTTAACTTCCATGTGACTGTGGGAAATTAACTTGGCATTATTTTTAACAAATCCTTTTTTCATAAATGAAGCAGGTTCACTAACATGTATGACTCAATTCATCCTGATTTTTGCTATTTTACACAAGTTGGGCTAGTTGGCATTCATGTCACAGAAATAGTGAAACCCACCTATTCATGTTTATTTCAACAAAAAGATGAAAAAGAAAGAACTAGAAAAACATGTAAATCTAAGGTTCAAATAGATATATAACAGAAAGTATCTTTTTTCATAAGTGGGGCGAGTTTGCATTTCTAATTAAATTCATCACCGTTTATCTACTTGATTTGGGCTAGTATGCAGACCTTATTTCAAATTTAAAGGATGTTAAAACATTTTCATAAGTTGGACAAGTTATAAAACATATTTTCAATAGGATTTTACCCTTTTTAATGAATGAGTTGTGTGAGTTTGCAAACAAGAAAAAAAAATAACCTTACAATGTCAACATATATTTGTTCTGCCTAACAGAAGTTCCAATGGAAACTTTGTTATAAACAAACATTGTCAGAATATCTATTCCAGAATATTTTTTCCCTTTTGGAACTTATGTTATGAAGGAACTTCTATTCCACAGCGAATTATTATTTGGACTATGTTTGGCGTGTCTCAAAAACTTTATATTCTTTCATATATTATATATTTACATTTCTCTAATTCTATGGAAATTTATCCCTTTCCGAACCCATTGTATAGAAAAATTTAATCAACGTGTGGTTGCTGGTGATCTCAAAAGATCATTGGATGATTTTAAGGGTCATGACCTTTTTAGCTAACTGGATGAATCAACATTTGACAACAGGTGTTAATGAAATTGACAACTTCGTGCAATGTGAAAGGCACTCGAAGGGGATTTTCAGTTAACAAAAAAAGAAAATGTCTTTTTAATCATTAGAGAAACAGATTCTTATATAGTTACTCGTGGATTATCGGATTTATCCAATCTCAATAGTTAAATTATAAATTTTAAAGTCCTTGCCAAGGCGGCTCGGACTTTAAAATTGATAATTTAACTATCTCGATTGGATAAATCTGATAATCCACTGGTATCAATGTAAGAATCTGTATATATACATTAAAAGACAATGTTAATTGATGTTTCTGCATTCCATCAGTTAATTTTTGTCTTTAAAACTTTGAAACTTTTAACAAAAAAAAATAAAAGTCATGTTATTTGACAATCTCAATGTCTTTATGATATATATATATATAACTCGTCTAAACATCAACCCAACAATGTTAGATCTGTAAATTTGCTTTCGCATATATATATAAGTACTTCTGAGTCAGTGACAACTCTACAACAGACTTATCCATCAGATCATCATCAATGATGGTGATACATGGCTGTGTACATAATGTGTATACAATTCATCTAAACATCAACCCAACAATGTTAGACCTGTAAATTTGCTTTCGCAAATATTTTGTTCTTCCCTCACCGGGACTCGAACCCATGCTATTGCGATATAGTGACACCAAATCGCCTGCACTGTAGCCTTCCCGCTTGACCACACGACCACCTGGGTGGGCTTCAATATATTCATTGCTTTAAGTTATGAAAATGGTCCACAAGAATTAAAAAAAGTTTGACTCAACTCAGAGATCTATCTTATAAAACATAATTATTTATGTAATCTGAGAGCAATTGTACAGCATTGTACATGTGCTTTATTTGACAATTTTTATTTCTAAAATGATGATAAACAAATTGACAAATCTAAGAGTCCCATTAATTGACATTATGTGGTCAATGAGAAAAAAAGAGGCCTCATTTTTGAAAGTTTTGCAGTGGAAAATCTTCAAATATTTATGAACTCTTGGTTATATAAATGTATCATGCTTTTGTGGTAACATTTATACTTTCATTTTAAGGGACGACATCATAAGATCAATGTAAGATAAAAAACTTAATTCAAATAGTTTGGGGGTGGGGGTTTGTGAACTGTTGCAAGATTTGGTTATCCGGCATTGATTTTTACATATATATCCATATGGGTCAATCAATTTTTCCCAAATCAAGTTAATAGGAGGGAAGGGGGTCAGTAAAAAAACTATGTGAATTAAGTTTTTTATCCTTCATTGAACTTTTGATGTCGTCCCTAAGTAAGACTAGATTGAAATCATTTATCCTTTTTGGGCATCCTTTTTTCAAAATATGAAATTTTGTTATTGCCCTGTATTTAAGCTATTTTGGTACACACTTGACACTTTCATTGTCATGATTGTTAGTATATTTCTTTTTTATATTTAAGAATTGAATGCTTCTTTTTGTAAATTTATTGGGGTGTAAAAGCGTTGATTGAAGTACATTTTGTATGAAGCGTGGAAGCTTTTACAACCCTATATTGTTACAAAAAGAAGCATTCAATACTTATAATAACAATTTTTAGTTAGGTTTATAAAAACACGATTTTCATGAAGTTTAATTTTTTTAATTCACCTGTGCACTTTATTGTGGGTCCTCGTGTCTTCATGAATGAAATGTTATTGTCTCATGCAATTGCTAAGAAATAACATGTGATGTGCAATTAGCCAATCAGAATAACGTATTTTAATGAAACATACATCTAATGTAATTATTCAGAAGTACAATGTATCTCTTCATTTATATATTCTTATTTTCAGACATTACTTATTTGAATGAAGATTTGGATAGTGGAGAGGAAATCAACATTAACATTGAAAATGGTGAGTACTGCATAATCATGCATATATACATGTAGTTTATTAAAACATTAAAGGCAAAAAAGATATATATGAAAAGAGTGTGATCCCAAAAATATGTTGATTTGATTGGCCAGCAATGCACAGGAACTGACATTGCAGCATTTTCATTGGATATTCATCAGGTCTTTTTTAGAGTGCAAGGTCAAAGGACCCCATGTGAGCTTTTGCCATCCTCTGTCGTCGTAAACCATTTTCAAAATCTTCTCCTCTGAAACTACTGGGCCAAACATCTTCAAACTTTAACTTAAATGTTCCTTTGGGTATTTATTTTATAAATTGTATTTGAAATTTCGACAAACATGGCCACCATGGCTAAAAATAAAACATAGGGGGGGGGGGGGGGGGGGGGGGGGGGGGGGGCATAACAGTTTTTCACTTACATCTAAAAAAAAAAAAAAAAGAGAGCTTTTACAGCAATCTGACATAGGGTAAATTTGTTCAATTGGTCAAGATCTATCAGCCCTGCAATATTTCAGACAAATCGAACAAACCATTATTGGGTTGCTGGCACTAAATTGTTAGTTTTAAGGAAATTTTGCAATTTTGTTATTGTTATTATCTTGAATATTATGATAGATAGATATAAATTATAAACAACAATGATGTTCAGCAAAGTTAGATCTACAAAAAAGTAAATATGACCGAAATTGTCAATTGACCCCTTAAGGAGTAATTGGTAATATTGCCCTTTAAAGACATTTTTCAAAATTTGTTCATCAAGTTTGTTAACATTTAAAAATCTTCTCTGAAAAACAGGTGAGCTATTCTGGATCTTGCGAGCCTCTTGTTTATAATCAGGAGTTCCTCTTCATTTAAATATATATGTATATTTTGATTTTCAGACATTTCTTATTTTAATGAAGATTGGGAAAGTGCAGAGGAAATGTATATATTAACAAACAACAGCAACATTGGAAATGGTGAGTACTGCAGTGCATAAAGTTTATTAAACATTAAAGGCAAAAAAGATATATATATATATGTATATATGAAGAGACTGTGATATGAAAAATGTGTTGATTTGATTGGCCAAACATGACCTCTGGAACTGACATTCCAGCATTTTCATTTGATATTCATAAGATCTCGGTTGACAGTTCAAATTGAACATTTCCTCCATTGCAATAGAGATTTGTGATTTCTTAAATAATTATATATAAAAATTCTCAATCTTTCAACTATGTTCTTGTTTTAAAATTATGGGTACAAAAAAAATCAGCAAAAATTAAACTTTTGTTTTTTCATTACAAATTTTATTTATTACACTATTAGTAATCACTTTATGATACATGTATGGCACTAAAATCACCCAGACAAATCGATTTGCTTTAACCACAGATGACTTTAACAATGTTTATATCATTGAAAAAGCTTCAAATTATCTCCCTTTAGTGCAAAAATGACATTTTTTGTCGGTTGAATTGATATATATCTTTTTGAACTCATTGGTGATCTACATTTTTATGCCCCACCTACGATAGTAGAGGGGCATTATGTTTTCTGATCTGTGCCTCAGTTCGTTCGTTCTTTCGTCCGTCTGTGGGTCCGTTGGCTTCAGGTTAAAGTTTTTGGTCAAGGTAGTTTTTGAAGAAGTTGAAGTCCAATCAACTTGAAACTTAGTACACATGTTCCCCATGATATGATCTTTCTTATTTTATGCCAAATTATAGTTTTGACCCCAATTTTATGGTCCACTGAACAAAGAAAATGATACTGCGAAGTTCATGTTAAAGTTTTTGGTCAAGGTAGTTTTTGATGAAGTTAAAGTTACATCAACTTGAAACTTAGTCACATGTTTCCTATAATATGATTTTTGTAATTTTAATTCCAAATTGAAGTTTTGACCCTAATTTTCACGGTCCACTTTACATAGAAAATGATAGTGCGAGTGGGGCATCCGTGTACTATGGACACATTCTTGTTTTATATAAATAAGGCCGTTAGTTTTCTTGTTTGATTTGTTCTACATTGTCATTTAGGTGCCTTTTATAGCTGAATATGGGTTATGGGCTTTGCTCATTGTTGAAGGCCGTACAGTGACCTATAGTTGTTAAATTCTGTGTCATTTGGTCTCTGGTGGAGAGTTGTCTCATTGCCAATCATTCCAAATCTTCTTATTTACTGGTATATAAAAATACATCTGTCATATTAAATAATAAGCCTAATACTTTTCATAACTATTTCCTTTTCTAGCTCACCTGGCCCAAAGGGCCAAGTGAGTTTTTCTCACCACTTGGTGTCCGTCGTCGTTAACTTTTACATTTTGAACTTTTTCTACAGAACCACTGAATGGAATAAAACCAAACATGGCATGAATGATCCTTATGAGGTTCTGTCCAAGTGTTGTTACTTTTTAGCCGATCCATCATCCAAGATGGCTGCCAGCAGGGGACTAAGTTTAACATAGGACCCTATTGGAAATACATACAAATGACTTCATTTAGAGACCCAATGAATGGATAAAACCAAACATGCCTTGAATGTTCCCTATGAGGTGCTGACCAAGTGTTGTTACTTTGTAGCAGATCCATCATCCAAGATAGCTGCCAGCAAGGGGGGGGGGGGGGGCTTAGTTTAACATAGGACCCTAAGGGAAATGCATACACATGACTTCTTTTAGAAAACCACTAAATGGAATAAAACCAAACATGGCATGCATGTTCCTTATGAGGTGCTTACCAAGTGTTGTTACTTTGTAGCTGATCCATCATTCAAGATGGCGGCCAACAGGGGACTTAGTTTAACATTGGACCCAATCGGAAATGCATACAAATGACTTCTTTTAGAGAACCACTGAATGGAATTAAACTAAACATGGCATGAATGTTCCCTATGAGGTGCTGACCAAAGGTTGTTACTTTTTAGCAGATCCATCATCTAAGATGGCCACCAGCAGAGGACTTAGTTTAGCAAAGGACCCTATGTGAAATGCATACAAATGACTTCTTTTAGAGAACCAATGAATGGAATAAAACCAAACATGGCATGAATGTTCCCTATGAGGTGCTGACCAAGTGTTGTTTCTTTGTAGCTGATCCATCATCCAAGATGACCGCCAGAGGGGGACTTAGACTAATAGTTTAACATAGGACCCTATGGGAAATGCATACAAATGACTTCATTAGAGAAGCACTGAATTGAATGAAAGCAAACTTAGCATAAATGTTCCTTTCTTAATGAGTTAATTGCTTGCCAAGTGTTGTTACTTTGTAGCAAAATTTTATCTTTTTATATGATTTCAAAAACCCAAGTAGAATCAGGTGAGCGATACAACCTCTTCAGAGTCTCTAGTTATGATTTTATTCAAATATTCTTACATTTTGATTGATTGAATGATCAAAGCATGAAAAAGTTTTTAGAAAGGCCTTAAAATCATGTAATTAATGTTGAAGATTGCAGGTACCGGTATATTCAAGTAATGAACAAACATTGAGTAGTACAAAATATAGGTTAATGTTAATGAGACCAACTCATGAGAAAAGTTAGTCATTCTTCTTCCTTTCAGATTATCTCCCCTTTACGCCACCTAACTTTTTTTTAAGAATGATGTGATGAAGTCATTATTTTAGCTCTTGCAGATTGATAAAAATCCACATAGCATAATTACAATCTTTATATGGCAGCAATTGTATTTTAAAAGATGAATGTATCTTTCTACTAGCTATTTAAAGAAGACTTTTTTGTTGAATACACTTAATGTGATTTTTTTCTTTTGTTATACTGGTTACTTATTGCATTACCATCAAGAAATCTTGTATATTGTAAGATAACTTCTACAGCCATCTGGGTCAAGCAAAACTTCTTTGAAAAAGTAAAATCAATCAGCATCATTATCATGACTATAGAATAAAGTGACAGGACAGATAGATAGTTAACTAGTATTTGTCTCATCTGCCTACGAAACAACTGAATATAGTACAAAAGACGACTCCAGGATGATATACATGTATATCACTAATGGATCTCTTTGATACTATGATAAGGTCTCTTTTGATCCATTTATAATAATCTCAATTCCTCAAAATTTCTTATTATAGGCTAATAAATTTAAAAAAAATTGTAAGGGTTCCGCGGAACCCAGTTTCTCGCCTATTTGTGCTGTAAATCGCAGGCTCAACAACAATGAGGAAAAAAATCATTAAAATATTCCTCTTGTTACTGTTTTATGATTGTAAGAAAATCTAAGTCCATTTAAAAGTAAATTACATAAAAAAAACGAGTAATCTTTTTACAAACTTTACTTCTGGATACAATCTTATGATCATAAATAAGCTTCTGTCCAAGTTTGGTACAAACCCAGGATAGTTTAAGAAAGTTATTAAAATTCTAAAAACTTTAACCACAGAGTGAATGTAATGTTTCCCAGAAGAAAAAAACTAAGTCCATTTATAAGTAAAATATTGAAAAAATTGATTTTTATTTTTACAAAATTTACTTCTGGATATTACCTTATGATCATAAACAAGCTTTGGTCAAAGTTTGGTACAAACCCAGGATAGTTTGAGAAAGTTATTAAAATTCTAAAAACTTTAACCACAGAGTGAATGTTTTGTTTCCCCTCAGGAAAAACTAAGTCCATTTATAGTAAAATACTGAAAAAATGGATTTTATTTTTACAAAATTTACTTCTGGATACTATTTTATGATCATAAACAAGCTTCTGTCAAAGTTTGGTAGAAATCCAGTATAGTTTAAGAAAGTTATTAAAATTTCAAAAACTTTAACCACAGAGTGAATATTTGTGAACGCCACCGACGACGACGGAATGTAGGATCGCCCAGTCTCGCTTTTTCGACTAAAGTCGAAGGCTTGACAAAAATGGGGTAACTTAAACTAATTTAAGTATAGAAATGTTATTATGAATGAGTAAAAGAAGTAGTCAAGGCGAAGTATTTATCCATATAAAAGTTTACTGACGCCAAGGAGGCTTCAATCAGTCCTTACGTAAAACTTTAAATTTACGCCACTTTCCACAAAGGGCCATAAAAAGTTTCTTTTTTTGAATAATTTGTTTTTACTACTTTTTTTGAAGTATTACTCATGAAAAATTTCTATGATAGCAAGATATAAGAAGTTGGGTGAAAAAGTCAGAAAAAGCTTCCTAAAAGACTGAGTATGGCTTGCTCTATCTTAATCTATTACTCCTGGAAGAGTCCTTTTTCAAGTCACTTTTCTTATAAAATGTGTTATTGAGACTCAATTTTTGTCAAGGCTGCAATTTTTGTTGCAGAAAACTCGACCTAGCCTATATATTTATAGCTATGGATAGTGATCTGGCGTTAGTTTACTTCTTTAAAGCTTCATATTTTGGTATGCTGGAGATCTGGATGCTTCATGCATGTATATATATATATGTATGCATTAATTACGTTACAAAGTGTCCATCTGTCATATGTCCATTGTCCTATACCTCAATTTCATGGTTTAGTAACCAGTTGAAAAAAAGTTAAAGATTTTTTTGTAATGTTAATTTTTAGCTCACCTGGCACACAGGGCCAAGTTCACGAGCTTTTCTCGTCACTTGACATCTGGCACCAAAGAGTTGCCCTTTTACTTGTACAAAAACCTTCTGCTTGAAAACTACAAGGCAAAATTTAATCAAACTTGGCCACGATCATCATTAGGGTATCTAGTTTTTAAAATGTGTCTGATAACCTTGTCTGCTAGCAAAGATGGCTGACAAAGCCCAAATCAATACATTGGGATAAAATGCAGTTTTTTTGGCTTATTTCTCTGAAACTGAAGCATTTAAAGCAAATTTGACAAGTGGTTACTATAAGTCCGTTTAAAAGTAAAATACAGAACAAATGGAGTTATCTTTTTACAAATTAACGTCTGAACACTATCTTATAATCATAAACAAGCTTCTGTCCAAGTTTGGTAGAAATCCAGTATAGTTTAAGAAAGTTATTAAAATTTCAAAAACTTTAACCACAGAGTGAATATTTGTGAACGCCACCGACGACGACGGAATGTAGGATCGCTCAGTCTCGCTTCTTCGACTAAAAAAAATGAGAAATGACAGAGAAACTACAAACACTTATGATTAACTTTGTTTCTTACATTACTATAAGCTAACCATAACAAATGCAATAAAAAAACATATTATAATCCGATAATGAAACATACAATTGTATTTTAATTATATACTGTTAAAACATAATGACATATGTTGTTTCTCTAAATAAGCAGATAGCTATATATATATATATATATATATATACAACAACACACTCTACAACAAAACTTTATATGTTACATAGACTATTTAAGTACCCATAGTCTGATGATGATGATGATTATGATAATGACAAAATATACATCTGCTATTTTAGATAGTGAATTAGAATCTGGTGATAGCAATGATCATGATGATGGTGAAGACAATAATGAATGGGATGTAATGAAAAGTGTAGCTGAAGAAGTATCGAAAACAAGTATGTATTAATTTACAATGTATGAATTATTGTTTTTATACACCCGCTTTGAAAAAAGGGGGGTATACTGTTTTACCTCTGTCCGTCCCATGAAACTTTCGTCACATTTTTCTCAGGAACTACACATCCACCCTTTCTGTAATTTGGTATCAACATTTATATATGTCAGCCATACCGTGTGATGCGTTTTCAGATTCATCATTCATCGACTTCCTGTTTACCCAACACTTGTATGAATTTACACATGATAGCCAAGTTGAAAAGTTTCGTCACATTTTTCTCAGGAACTACAATACAAGGATTTCTGAAATTTGGTTTCAGGATTTATATAAGTCAGCTATACCGAGTGATGCGTTTTCAGATTCATCACTCGACAACTTCCTGTTTACCGAACACTTGCATATTTTTACACTATTGATATTATCCACTTGCGGCGGGGGTATCATCAGTGAGCAGTAGCTCGCAGTTTCACTTGTTTTGTCACAACTTGCCGCAAAACTTCATAAAGCAGCCAGTGTGACATACATGACATAGGGATTGCTTTACCAGCGATTACTCCAGCATAAACAATAGGTTTTCTAATGTGGTGTCGGTGAAGGCTGAGATTTTTTTAAATTCAATCTCATCACTGACAAACACACACCTATTTAAAATTATATATCATTGGAAAGAGGAAACCTTGTACTATAACAATGTGCCAGTAGTCAGGACTTGATATGGTCAAATTTTTTTTCAAATTGAGGTCAAAGATCATATGAAAAATCTGTGAAAATTTGGGAAGTTTCAATTGGCGTTTTTTTTCTATTTCTAAACTCTACCTAAAAACGATGCTGTTTTGGCTTTAGTAATGGTGCTTATTACACATAAACCTTAATCATTCAGACTTTTTTTTATAAAAGAAAAATCCTAAAACAATGTTTTATAAACAAAACTTCAAAAATATTTTCAACCTATAAAATGTTTAGAGCACCTTAACCTTATAAAAAATTTCAAATCCAGGTAAAAATCAAGTGTCATGCAGAACCATACTTAGGAATTATTTTTAAACTATTAAATTGTGTGAGGTATCAAACCAGAGCAATAGAACACTACGGTCAAATATGACTGAATTTGCCAGGGATACTTCAAGTTTCTTTAATGATTACTCATTGCTTTTGCTTCCATAGTATTATTTGTTGTTGTGTATTTTACTCTGGTTAATATCTATTACAATAAAGGTTTTGTACCTATACCACCCCCACCCTTTTCCACCTGTGCAATGTACCACAAACATCTAAAGTATTTCATATCAAAAAAAAAGATGTGACATGATTGCAAACGAAATTATTCACTCTCCAAATTAGACCAACTGTGACATAAGTTAACAATTAAAGGTTCTGTATAGCTTCAACAATGAGTAAAAGTCATAACTGCATATTCTCCAATTACTGAGATGAAAATGTAAAACAAACAAAAATCTAATGGCCTGATTAATGTTCAAATAGAAAAGAAAGAAACCAATATATTATACAGAAACAAATGACAACCGCTGCATTCCAGTTCCTGACTTGAGACAGACACATACAGAATGTGGCAGGGTTTAACTTTTTGAAGTACGTGCCAACCTTCCCCTTACTTAGGACATTGTGTACCAGTGCAACAAGCTATATATGAAATCAAGCATTATCTCCATCTTCATTTTAAGTGCCAGTCTGCCTAAGAATCAGGCAGTGGTGTAAATATGACCAAAAAAAACCTCACCAAAGTTGACCTTGATTTTATTTCATAATATGTAGTTGTGCACAAAAATAACTTTCATTTCTATTTTCTGTTCTGGTAATATAAATAGAAGATACGATTTGGTTGAAATGCACTAGAAATTAAGGAATAAGGGGAGATAACTCTGTAATTTGCTATCATTTCAACCAAATTTTATTAAGTTATTTGATATTACTAGACACACACAAACGAAAGACTTAATACTTTTTAACTCAGGATGATGGTTAGTATTAAATAACATGGTTAGCTCGGTCGATTTTTTCTAACCATGTTTTAATTTTTACCTAAATTGCCTGATTTTTAAGAAGACTGGCACTTAATAAGCAGTCACAAGATATTAAAATATTTCTACACATTTCACTCATGGACACAGGGCTGCACATTAAAGGTTCTTTTTCAAGCACCCATATATTGTAGGAAGTCTGGAATCATATGTTTCAAAAGAAATACCAGCTTCAAACTATCCCTATCAATTCATCCAAGATATAACAGAGATCTAATAGGATATCTAAAAGGGGGTTTAGGAAGGTGCGATGACATCCATATGCTTGTCTGCATTCTGCAAAGATGTTTGGGAAACATTATATGGGACTTACACACTTTCTTGAATTTGCTCAATTTTATGGTTGGCAATACTTATTAGATAGCGTCTCACTTTACTGAAGCACAAATCAGTTGGCGTTCAATGTTTCAACAAGGTTTTTGAATTAAAGTCATGCCATGGTATATTTGTAAAGCCAATCCTAAATGAATGGGAGAAAAAAGATAGGCCACATGAAAGATTTACTCAACAATTGCCAAGCATTCATTTACCCAATTTCTCTAAGAATAGACTTGGCTGTATGCAGTATCATCAAGTAACCATAAAATGAATTGCAATAAATACGAAGGCATTGACTGAATTGAAGAAAGAAGAGACAAATCATTCCAAGTTTGGTATTCTTCTGTGAAAATTTGTAAAGTTTCAATGTCTTTTTTAAGTATACTTGCAGCGAAATGAAATATGTGTCTGTTATTTGTGTCTGAGACTAATTACAGTTGACATTGAGATTTTTAGTACAGTTTTCAATTGACTAGCAGCTGATATGGCATCTCCTGTAGTTATTTTGTTACTAGATATTATGTTAGCCTGCCTGCATGGTCAGAGTTCTTCAATTTCATTGCAGATACAAAAGTCAACTTCCCTATACATGTACTCGTAAATTGACTCAAAATTTCAGTCATTTTTTTTTATGCATATATACATATATGCCCTGCATAAAATTTAACGATTTACTTTAGATAAGGAGCAAGTTTCAACTGACTTGACCATAGGTTTTTTTCATATTTAGGTTCAAAATTTTTTATCAGTAACTAGTTATCTGGTTGTATGAAATATTATATACTTAATATATTATTGGATAATTTACTACTATGATTCAGAAACTAAAGTTTGTTTGTGTCTTCATTTGCAATTAAAGTAACCTCATTTTTAAACAGTCCAAACTTAGCAATTTTTATAGATTAAGAAGAAAAGTAAATATTGAATAGAAATGTTTTAACATATGAAAATAGCTTCAGAAAAAAACTATTCCAATTAAATGTAAGCAAACTACACAATTTTTCATTTTAAAAATGGGGTTGAAGCTCTCCAATATACTACTTGTCATTAAAGGGACTTTTGAAAAAATGTGACTATATGAAATTCTGACAACAGGGCGAATCACAAAGAAGACATATATATATTTGTCTTTTTAAAAGTTGTGACCATTTTTAGCCATGCGTTATTTGGGGAGATTAAATTTGCAATCTAGATTACTTTTTACACTTCTGTCAACACACTATTCTGCTTTAAAGCTAGTTTGATATGAACTATTTTTATAGGTCATTGATATTAACTTTGAAGTTTTATTATTATATATATATATAAGTTTTATGATTATTTTGAGGCACTTCCCCTAGAACATGGTCCAGTTTTTCTACGAGGTTAAAGATATTAATTTTGTGTACTGTAAATAAAGATTTGTGGAAAAAAAAATTGCCTCCAGTTTTTGGAGGAAAAAATAATTTGTTTTTGACCCTGAGAAAAAAAAATTGTTTGTATCACCCTCAGCTGCCAATATATGTAATGCTAAAGTTTAAAAAAGAAAAATTGTTTTTGACTTGTCGCCAAAAAAATAGATCGTCTTTAGCTGAAGGCGAAAAAAAAGTTTGTCCAAAAAAAAATTCCATAGCCACCCCCAGAAAATCAAATGGTTGCTGCCTAAGTCTACTACAGCCACTTTGTAGTCAAAGCATTACAACTTAGGTACTACACAGGCATCAAAAGGCGTCATTATGGAGTAAAGGGGGTGTCGCCAAAAGGTGTCACTATGGAGTAAAGGGTTAATTAAATGCAATTTTAATTTTTATGATTTTGAGAAAAATCATGTTTAGTGCATATTAAATATTTGAAAAGGCTAAATGAAATTATTGCGTTTACAACTCTGTAGCATTTTTCGAAAAAATAAAAACATTGCAATAATTTCTTAATTTACAGTATTGTTTTGTCCTGACAAGTAACGGATCAAGTTTCTAACTTTGTTTCAATATGAAACTGTGTGTAGAGTTATGGTCCTTGAACTTGGAAAATCCACTGAAATAATCAGTTTTTCACATTTTTTTAATTTTTGGGGGTCAAGCATACACAGCCAATTTTGCATAGGTACTATGTCTGTACCAAAAATCTGTAGTACTGGAAATCTACTTCTAATATTCAGTACTATTTTGTTACTTTAAAATTATTTTAATATTTAGGTACCTGTATTTTACGGTACTTGATTTGTACTTGAAAATATAAGTACATGTACTACATATTTTTGGTTACATTTTCAGCATTTTGATAGTATGTGTATTTCAAATCTCTTAAAATTAAGACTTTCAAACATGGAATATTGTGATTACTTTAAGTATTCAGTGGCTGATCCAGGAATTTTCATAAGTGGGGGCCCACTGACTGACCTAAGAGGGGGGCCGCTCCAGTCACGCTTCAGTGATTCCCTATATAAGTAACCAATTTTTTTCCAAAAAGGGGGGAAAAAAAGCAGCCCCCCCCCTAAATCCGCCTCTGGTATTATTTATGTACCAACATTTTAAGTACAAGTCAAGTACTGTAAAATACGGGTAGGTAAATAGTATAATAATTTTAAAGTAAAGAAATAGTACTAAATATCAAAAGTAAAATTTTCAGTACTACAGATTTTAAGTACAAAAATAGTACCTATGCAAAATTGGCTGTGTAAAGATGCTGATTTAATAATTGGTACATTATTTAAGCATGGCAAGTTACAGATCATGTTCAGACTTTGTTCCAGTCTGGTGATTTTGTGTAGAGTTGTGGTCCTTGCTGGAAAATTCACTTCAATAATAATCAGTTTTCCATATTTTTGTTGCCATCCTTGAAGATATCGACTTAATATTTGTTATATATAGTTTACACCATGACAATTAGATAATAGTAGATCAAGTTTGATAGAATTTGTTAAAATACCATTCAAATTAAGCAGTAGGGGACTGCAATGTATGTACTCTCAAAAAGCTTGTTCATTTCACTATCATTGTGTTTTGGTATGTTTGGCAATATTTGTAATAGGGAATTTATTCGAAAGTTTTTCAATACTTTTAGAAAAGAGGGGTAGACCTGTGGGAAGCAAGTCCAGTATCCATGGAACACTTATTGCGGAAGAAGAAGAGGAAGAGGAACATGAGTGCACAGTGAAGGCCAAGAGTAAGCATACCAGTCATATTATCAACTAAGGAGTAATTAGGGCTCTGCCTTTAGGCGGGTCGCCCTATAGTGATCAGTCTGTCCGTCCGTAACACTTTCGTGTCCGCTCCATATCTAGAGAACCATTATGATTTCATACTTTATACTTAACATGTATATTAACCACCACCAGAGGGCGTGTCATGATGTATGTACAACTTCCTAGGTCAAAGGTCAAGGTCGAAAACTTTGGTTTCAGTTGACAACCCTGTATCCTGTGGTGAAGATCGTGTCCGCTCTATATCTTGAGAACCATTATGATTTCAAAGTTTATACTTGACATCCATTTTAACCAACAGCAGAGGGTGTGTCATGATGTATGTAGAACTTCCTAGGTCAAAGGTCAAGGTCAAAAACTTTGGTTTACGTTGACTACCCTGTGTTTTTAGCTCACCTGGCCCGAAGGGCCAAGTGAGCTTTTCTCATCACTTGGCGTCCGGCGTCCGTCGTCGTCCGGCGTCCGTCGGCGTCCGTCGTCGTCAATCGTCGTCCTGCGTTAACTTTTACAAAAATCTTCTCCTCTGAAACTACTAGGCCAAATTTAACCAAACTTGGCCACAATCATCATTGGGGTATCTAGTTTAAAAATTGTGTCCGGTGACCCCGCCAACTAACCAAGATGGCCGCCATGGCTATAAATAGAACATAGGGGTAAAATGCAGTTTTTGGCTTATAACTCAAAAACCAAAGCATTTAGGGCAAATCTGACAAAGGGTAATATTGTTAATCAGGTTAAGATCTATCTGCTCTGAAATTTTCAGATGAATCTGACATTCCGTTGTTAGGTTGCTGCCCCTGAATTGGTAATTTTAAGGAAATTTTGTTGTTTTTGGTTATTATCTTGAATATTATTTTAGATAGAGATAAACTGTAAAAAGCAATAATGTTCAGCAAAGAAAGATCTACAAATAAGTCAACATGACCAAAATGATCAGTTGACCACTTTAGGAGTTATTGCCCTTTATAGTCAATTTTTAACCATTTTTCGTAAATCTTAGTAATCTTTTAGAAAAATCTTCTCCTCTGAAACTGCTGGACCAAATTATTTGAAACTTGGCCACAATCATCATTGGGGTATCTAGTTTAAAAATTGTGTCCGGTGACCCCGCCAACTAACCAAGATGACCGCCATGGCTATAAATAGAACATAGGGGTAAAATGCAGTTTTTGGCTTATAACTCAAAAACCAAAGCATTTAGAGCTAATCTGACATGGATAAAATTGTTAATCAGGCGAAGATCTATCTGCCCTGAAATTTTCAGATGAATTGGACAACCTGTTTTTGGGTTGCGGCCCCTGAATTGTTAATTTTAAGGAAATTTTGCTGTTTTTGGTTATTATATTGAATATTATTATAGATATAGGTAAACTGTAAACAGCAATAATGTTCAGCAAGGTCAGAGTTACAAATAAGTCAACATGACCAAAATGGTCAGTTGACCTCTTTAGGAGTTATTGCCCTTTAAAGTCAATTTTTAACCATTTTTCGTAAATTTTATATATCTTTTACTAAAATCTTCTTCTCTGAAACTGCTGTGCCAAATTGATCCAAACTTGGCCACAATCATCTTTGGGGTTTCTTGTTTAAAAAATGTGTCCGGTGACCTGGCCATCAAACCAAGATGGCCGCCACTGCTAAAAATAGAACATAGGGGTAAAATGCAGTTTTTGGCTTATAACTCAAAAACCAAATAATTTAGAGAAAATCTGACATGAAGTAAAATTGTTAATCAGGTCAAGATCTATCTGCCCTGAAATTTTCAGATGAATTGGACAACCTGTTTTTGGGTTGCGGCCCCTGAATTGGTAATTTTAAGGACATTTTGCTGTTTTTGGTTATTATATTGAATATTATTATAGATATAGGTAAACTATAAACAGCAATAATTTTCAGCAAAGTAAGATCTACAAATAAGTCAACATGAACGAAATGGTCAATTGACCCCTGTAGGAGTTATTGAACTTTGTAGTCAATTTTCAATCTGCTTCCTTTGTTTAATATTCACATAGACCAAGGTGAGCGACACAGGCTCTTTAGAGCCTCTAGTTTGGTGAAGATGGTGTCCGCTCCATACATAGATGACCGTTATGATTTTATATTTGATACTTAAATGATTATTAACCAACATCAGAGGGTGTGTCATGATGTATGTACAACATCCTAGGTCAAAGGTCAAGGTCGAAAACTTTGGTTTCAGTTGACAACCCGGTGTCCTGTGGTGAAGATCGTGTCCGCTCAATATCTAGATAACCGTTATGATTTCAAAGTTTATACTTGACATCCATTTTAACCACCACCAGAGGGCGTGTTATGATGTCTGTACAACTTCCTAGGTCAAAGGTCAACGTCAAAAAAACTTTGGTTTCAGTTGACAACCCTGTGTCCTCTTGTGAAGATTGTGTCCGCTTGGGAACCGTTATGATTTCAAATATTATACTTGACATCCATTTTAACCAACACCAGAGGGTGTGACATGATGTATGTACCACTTCCTAGGTCAAAGGTCTGTCTGTCTGTTGGTCTGTCCATCGCATCGCACCGTCCAACCCATCACAAATTTGATCCACACTATATTTTGAGAGGACAGCTGTTATTATTTCATACTTTATACCTGACAAACATTTTCAACTTACCAGTAACATTTATATTAACCAACACCAGAGAATGTGTCATAATTTATGCATCCTAGGTCAAAGGTCAGTCCGTCGGTCTGTCCATCCATTCATTGTTCTTAACAAATTGTGTCCCCTCTACCTCTCGAGAACCGTTAATATTTCATACTTTATACTTGGTGGGTCATAATATATTGAAGGCATAATTCTAAAAATATGTGACAAATATCAATTGGGCAGCACCTTTAAACATATTGTTCGAACATCAATCCATATATCCAGAAGTCACCTTAGAGTAGTCAACAATGAGTTCACATCATGCAGTCATATCACTATTATACTATGAAAGTAAGTTGAGAATATTTATCAGTTTTAACTTAAAATCTTAGATTAAAATCACACGTGACACTATGTAATAACTTCAAATAATGCTTCATATCAGATTATCCATACAACTTATTTACCCCACGTTATTGAAAGCGGGGCCCACAGAGATGGCTCCCATCTCAATGATATCTAGTCTTATTTGTCTTGCCTTTTAATTTCACTCTTTGAGTATCTGTATAAATTCCCCCACATTTTAACATTTTATTTTACAGCAAACACACATTGAATTCTCAATATTTACAGATCTAGGAAATATTGTTTTGTCTAATTACTTATACATGTATGTATATTCCAGAACTATGATAGATTTTTTGTTAGATTGGGCATCTATTGTAAATATTTTCTTATAAAATCTAACAAATGAAAGCAAAAGTCAAGTTGTGTTAAAAGAATGTGCAAGGCATTGGAGCCCTGGTATGAAAAAGTTTCAAGGGAGAAAATTGAACTATATTAGTTTTTTTATGGGATTTGTATTTTTTTTGTGAGTAAAATTACAGTTCTAAAACTTTGTATTTAAATCAATATTTATCTTTAAAATGAAACTTCTAAGACACCAGTAATTTCTATTTATTGGTGTTCTTAATTTTCAACCTGTGTGATCATAAAATTAAGAACACTAATTAAAAAAATGCTAATCCTTACTTAAACTATTAATAAATATTTTTGAAGAAAAACAGAGGTTAGATGTGTGTGGGCTTATGTCCTTAGGATGCTGTGCAATGTTGTGCTTGTCACTGGTCTCAGAGAACTGTCTTGTGATGGTATATGAAAACATGGCTGCCTACAGCAAAACAGAAAGAAACCAGTGGGTGCTAAACTGGCTATGGTCTCACAACAAGTAAGATATTTAGTAAACAGAACTACCCCACCTCTATTTACTTATTTTAATTTATATGCAACTACCATTGAAGTCTTGTCTTTCTGTAAGTACTTTCCAAAATAAGTTTCTGTGCTCCAACTTTAATTTGATTCAAATTAATGGTATTATACTTAGAAATAATGAATAGATATTAATTTTATTATATTGTCACATATTGTATACACAATGTTTATATTCACAATACACAAATCAAGTTCAAATTTTGGTTTAGTCAATTTTCTGTTCTTCAGTATAATGCCCCTAATATGAATCAAATTGAAAAATTTCAAAATATTTCATTTTGCCACAACCAAATGTTTTGAAACTGATATTCAATATAAAAAAGAATATGTGGTATGATTGCCAATGAGACAACTATCCACACAAGACCAAAATGACACAAACATTAACAACTATAGGTCACCTTAACGGCCTTCAACAATGAGCAAAACCCATAATGCATAGTCAGCAATAAAAGGGCCTGATAAGACAATGTAAGACAATTCAAACGAGAAAACTAACGGCCTTATTTAAGTAAAAAAAATGAATGAAAAACAAATATGTAACAAATAAACAAATGACAACCACTGAATTACAGGCTCCTGACTTGGGACAGGCATAAACATAAATAATGTGGCGGGGTTAAATGCTTGTTACATCAAAACACAATTCAAGGTGAGATTTGGTTGGTATAATGTTTTTTGAGATAGCACCTTTATTTTTTGAAAAAAATAAATTAAAATTGGTCTTTTTCATTATCTTAATTAATAGGGTGCCTCCACCAAATGCTTTAATCTTAATATAATACGATGCTTGTGACCCCAAAACATTAGTCAAATAAGAATTTTACCCCTGTGAAGTTTCTCTTGCTATCAGTCTTTGCTATTTACTTTTATGCTGCACCTACTTCAGTAGAAGGGCAATATGAATTTATAGTTTCTGGTCTGTATATCAGTTTGTCATTATTTTATTCATCAATATGTCCAGATCAGGTTAAAGTTTATGGTTAACTAAAAAACGTAGTTTATGATGTAGAAGTCAATCAACAAGAATCTTTCCTACACTGTGTTCCTAATTATGATATATGATCTTTTTAATTTAAATGCTTTGCTCAATTAAGTTTAATCAAAATTTTATGCTTCACTGACCCTAGAAATGTTATAGTGGGTTTAGTCAGTTTCTCCAACATTTGATAATTAGACTAAAACAACATAAGGGATAAGGGGGTCCTCATAAGGACTGGCATTGTGATAATTACCTGTAATTAACCTATATCAGGTCTTAACTAAAATATTGTTAAAAGGATATAGTTAAAAAAAATATATATCAAAACATTAACAAACCATATATTTTTTGGTCGAGTATAACTCGAAACTGCTACGTAATTATTTTCATCCGTATTTTATTTACAAAATTAAAAGGTTATTCAACAAAAAAAATCTTTATATAGACAAGGGAAATCTTAATCAAACTGAAAATTTCATAAAAAAATATCAAGAAATAATCTCGAAATTATTTTTTTAAAAGATTTTTTTTATTAAAAGTAACATGAAAAATCGAAATGTTCACTGTCTATTACTTTAGTAATTTATTCTATTACTTGATATATTTTTGTATTTGTGTTGCATGTTAATGTTAAAATCTAAACCAATGCAAAACAGCCAAGTTTTATTTAAATAAAAAGTCACCGAAAGCTATTGTCTTCTAGTGCGAAGAACCATATAATTATATACTTAGTCGTTCTGTCTGTATATCACAAGAGCTGAAGCCAGTTTTCATGGTATGATGTCTTAGCAGACGAAAGAGTCAGTCGTAATCTGTCTACTTTTTCCACGAAAACAGAGCTGATACAAATTGGGTACATCACGTCGCGTCGTGATCTATATAGTGTTTAACTGTGGGGACTGGCTTGATGAATATTGTGCACTACTAGTATCAATACTAGTAGATAATAGTTGCAAATACCCGTTTACTGTCTCCGCTAAGGCGTCGTCAGTAAACTTAATTTGCGACCATCAAATCCCCAATTGATGCTGTCAGTGCGTAAAATACAATACAGTTATCTCCTAAATATATATGTCTTAAAAAAACATATACCTTTTTAACAATATTTTGGTTATGAACAGGTGAATTACAGGTAGATATCAAGATCCAGTCCTTAAGAGGACCCCATAATCCCTAATGTTGTTTAAGTCTAATTATCAAATGTTGGAGAAACGTGACCACACCGCTAAAGTGTAAGAACAGAACATTGTGACATTAGGTTTAAGTTTTTAATTGACCCCCAAAAAATATTTTAGAATAGTGCTATAATTTGGTCACTGTCTGAGTCTAACGACACATTTACATACTGGTGAATAACTTTAGTGATGGTTGATGGATCTCTGTAACATTTTCCTTAGATATCAATACCAGTAACAAAAGGATGGTTGCGAATGATTTCAGGGTTATGTTACCAACTACAATATATTCAAATCGAGGCTGCTTGTATAGCAACTGGATTATCAAGTTATGCTAGCCAAACACTATTTACAGTGAGAAGTGATGGGGAAAATTAAATGTAAGTGCGGGAGGTAAAAAAGTGGCCCTGTTTTATAAAATTATAAACAATTAGGCTACAAATTTCTACATGACTTGCTTCAAGAATTTGTATCTGATATTAGTTATTATGATTTAAGAAACAGATATTTGTAAACTTGGTCTCTTACTCACAAACTTGATATAAAAGTCTGAAGTCTGTGAGTTATTTGCCCCGGTTTACACAATAATAACCTCTAGAAAAAATGTTTAATCCTATAATGTTCGTTCATAGTCATATATATGTATATTATGTATATAGGAGAAGGCATTCTAAGTTGAAAAACTTGTGTCTAATGGATTTGTCCTTTCTGAACAATGAAATTAGCTGCATGTTATTTATAAATGTTTTCTCTCTATAATTGCATGACTGAATAGGAAGCATCAATTGGCAGTACAAAAATTTAAAGTGTCTTCTTTTTGTAAAATTTTAACCTATGCTTGATAGTGCATTGAATTGTCATGCAAGTACGAACCAACCATACTTTTTTTTAAAATTTTATTTGTGTTTTATAGGTGGAATGAAGGAGATGGCAGTTTCACATTTTTTTACAGCATAAGTGAATGGAATGTCTGCCTTACCGCGTGGTTAAGTGTGATTGGTGTCCCATTATCAACTTACTATGCCATAAGAACTAGATTCTTTAGTAAGTGTTTATTTAAGTAAAATATTTAATTGGCACTGTTTTTTAGTCGAAGGAAACACATATTGGCTGATGATAACTTACACAAAGTGTCTCCAGTAAAAAGAATATTGCTTCCATGCTTAGAATTAGTGTTGTCCTATTGAAACTCTCATCATGTACAAAGGAAAGACTAAGTGACTTTAAAAAGGTCAAGAAAATGCATGCATGCAGTGCAAAGGGTCTGGAAAGGTCATATTCTCAACTGATAGGTAAGTTTGTCCTAAATGTGAAATTGGGATTTAGGGCAAATATATTTTTTCACAGGATGAATTCCCACATTTCATTGAGAGCTGACAGATTCTTAAAATTTGCCATTTTCACTTCTTTAATTTTTCATTCTCATTAAAAATGAAAGCAACAAAATTATAAATTTCATGCATCTGAAGAGCTTTTTAGATTTATCTTCATCAGGAATATTGCTCAAAGCCAAATATTTCAAGGCCAAGGATGTATAAAGACAAAAAATGTTGAAGAGCTTAATTTAAACCAATAAGAATATAAAACTCGAGGCTCTTCAGATAGCATGAGTTGCTTATCATCCAACATTGTTGTTGAGAACATACCATAAAAAAATCTCTTTTTTGTTGATCATGTATTACTGATGTTTTAGTCTGTCTAGATTCTTTGACTCATTAATAGATCTTGTCTTGCTGATCTTTTTTTGTATATAAAAAATCTAAAGTAAGATTTTTTTTTGTTCTATCAATGATGATTTCAAGTGAAATAGTAAAATTATAATTCGCTTTTAGCAGCCAAAATGGTTCAATTTTGTCAAATTAAGCGAAGAAACATTAATAATTACTGATTCACTTGCAAGTGAAATAAGTCTATCTCATTAAATCTGTATTCATGTGAACTTCAATATAACCCCTTGCTAGAGATTGACAATGCATGCATTGTACGTGTACTGGTTATTTTTAAAGAAAAAAATGTCAGCAATGAAAGTGAAAGTACGGTAAATCATTTGATAACTGATTCGATCCATGAAAAATCAATCTTATATGGTTAAAAACAATGAGAAACATAGATGTTTAATATAATTAAAACAAAACCAAACAGACCTATAAAAATCCAATTGCATGTGTTGGTTTAATCTATTCATATCTTTATTTATGTTTACATCGTGTATATGGTCATCTGAGGTCAAATCAATACATGTAGTTAATTAGATGATGTATGGACTAAAATCCACACGAAACAAACCTACATTTTCTCTACCCCATGCTTTGTAAACTGTTTATTTTAGACTTTTGGTAGTTTGGATAAATTTTTTACTTTGTTATAAATCAAATATGAGAATTTGAGTCAAATCGGTGACCATGAATTTGACAGCTGAGCTATTGCCCCTTTAAGAGTGTTTATTTATCTATAATCATTAGTTTCAGAGGGGAAGATTTAAGGGGACATAGGATTGACCTGATGAGCATTTTTATACCTGGTCAGATTTTCTTTAAATGCTTTTAGTTTCAGAGATAAAAGCAAAAAACTACATTTTATCCCAAGGTTCAACTTTTAGCCGTTGGTGCACATCTTTGTTGATGGATGGGATCATGACACCCATTTATTAAACTAAGATATCGTAGGATGATTTAGACAAAGTTTGGTATTCATGCACTTTTTAAGGAAATAAAAGTAATAATCCTGCGATTTCCTATCAATTTGATGAACATAATTGATCTGGAATAAGTAGCTAAATTAATATTGTTGCAAAATACTTCCAGATTTACTGTGGATTCAATTATTTTTCGTGGGTACCAGTTTTTGTGGATTGAGCAAATTTTGCTTGTTTGTGGATATCTGATTTCGTTGTTTTGCCAATTTCTAAATACATTTCAAATGAAAATTTGTTTTTCGTTGGACATTTTAATTCCTGGTTCACTTGTACCAACGAAATCCATGAAAATTGGTATCCGACAAATGATAATGAATCCAGAGTAATTTTGTTTTCAAAGTCGATGGAAACAATTGTAATGACAATGTCTTAGAAATTTACCGGTTGAATCATTTCAATCTGTTGCATTCCATTAGCTGTTCTGGAACTTAAAAGTTATGAAAATTCCTTGACTAGAAATCTATGAACTTCTGGGTCCTTGTTAATAATGGTTAACTTATCAGCATAAGACTAGTAAACTTGCAATACCACTTAAATTGTCAATGTATTTTTTACCCACCAATAGATTAATGTGTGTCTTCCTTGGACCTGCTGTATGTTTTAATTTTATGGAACAGCCCTAAGTAAACTATTTAGATGTATAACATGATGTTTTGTATTCCATTTTGGAGTAGATCTGTTTAAAGTTCTTTCTGATTCCAGATTGTGAAAAAACTATTCCTTCACAGGGCAATAAAGAAGGTAGAACAGGTGTGGCTACTCAGTATGCCATGGTTTGGTTGAGGGACTTTATTACAAAATATGCACAAATGCAGCCAGACAAGTGTGAGTTACATCTGCCACCGTGCCTCACCAAACAAGGCATATATGAGAACATGAAAGAAGAATTAACTCAATTGCAGTCACCTCTTATCTCAGAAAAACATTTTTATAAGATGTGGAAGAAAGATTTGCCACATGTAAAGATACCTAAGGTAATGCATGTTTAGTTATATTTGGACATCTTCAAGTATAAAATATTCATTAATAGCATGGAGCATCTTAGCATTGTGTCTTTTTTAGCACCTGGCCCAAAGCACCAATTGAGCTTTTCTTATCACTTGGCGTCCAGCATCTGTAAACCTTTACAAAAATCTTCTCCTCTGAAACCACTGTGCTTAATTTGACCAAACATGGTCAAAATCATTATTAAGGTATCTAGTTTAAAAAATGTGTCTGGCGATCCGGCCAAGCAACCAAGATGGCCACCAAGGCTAAAAATAGAACATATAATATATAAATTGAAAAAAAACAATTAAACAGGTAATACTCTATTGTAACACAATTAAACAGTATAAATGACTATAAAATGAGAATCAAGACACTAAACAATTTTTTAAAGATATTGAAAATATCTAATTTGAATATTGAAAATTATAGAGACCAATTAGGCAGCAACCATTTGATTTTCTGGGGGGGGGGCTATGGTTTTTTTTGGAAAAAAAAGTTTGTTTCCAGTTTTTGGAGAAAAAAATAATTTGTTTTTGATTCTGAGAAAAAAAAATTGTTTGTTTCACCCTCAGCTGCCACTTTATGTAATGCTAAAATTGAAAGAAAAAAATTGTTTTTCGCCGCAGTCGAAAAAAAAAATTTGTCCAGAAAAAAAAACCATAGCCCCCCCCAGAAAATCAAATGGTTGCTGCCTTATGAGATTTGGATTCAAATTATATTCATTTATTTATATTTTAGAATTCCAGACTTTCCAAATGTAATATATGCACAAGAATTAAGCTTCATTTGGCTGATGTCAAAGACAAAAAAAGCAGACTTGTATTAATTAGTATGCGCAATGAACATCTAAAGAAACAAAGGTATATTGTTAATCTATTGTACGGTATAATGCAGCTTTGGAAAATAATATATTACAACCCTATGACATTTATTAACAAGAATATTTCAATACTTATAATTACATCTCTTCAATAAGATAATGAAAAATCAATTTTTATCATTTTTTTTTTTTTTTTAAATTTATGCACTTTTTTGTGATAGCATGGGTCATTATGTATATTTAATTCCTGTTCAGTAAACAATGAAATTGGGGTCAAAACCCTAATTCAACATATCATTAACTTTTATATAAAAAGAGAAATATCCTTAACAAACATGTGAACTCAGTTTCAAGTTACTAAACTACCATACAAAAAACTTAAACCTGATCACAGACACAGGCTGTCTTATAGAACCTCAGACCATTAATCAATAATACCCCTTGACTTCCTTAAAAGGTTGGGCAAAAATACTTTTGGTTAATACAAAATAACAATAAAAACAATTGATATGGAACTGGTTGTTAATGATAGTCAAAAGATTACCAATTTTTCAATATGTATATTTTCATTCAGTCCTTTAACAAACAAGTTAATGTTATATGCCTTTTGTTCAGAGAAAAATCACAAATTTACAAAAATTGGCGGCATGGAAAATTTGACTTGAAAAAACATCAAAATAGGATAAAACTGTCTTAATTTATTTAGAACGGTCCACTTTGTCTTCTTTTGGTAGTTTGACTTAAAATTTAATTTCACGATAATAGCCCAGAAATGGGTAAATTGATGGAAATTGTGAAAATCATTAAAATTGCGTACTTTTAAAAGGCCTTTACGCAATAAAAAAAAATGCATCATCATAATGATTTTTTTCCTCGCAATCTATTCTTTAGACATATAAACCCAAAAGTCAGGTTAAGACAAAAAGTTTTACTTTTTTTGAAGAAAATGTTGCCTCTCAGAGGTGTACATTCTTAATTTGGGTTAAATGAAACACTAAAAAATTTCGAGATTGAGAAGAGTAGTCATATGTTGTATAATGATTATAGATCAACATTAACACAATTTTCTATTTGTTATACACCCACTCTTAAGCTTAGGGTCTATATTGTTATAATATAAATTAGATCTATGAAAAAATATCAAATACAGTATTGAAACATAGGTTCCTATAAGACATAGAAGTTACAAGTAATTATAAAAAATATTTGAACTTTTATTCCTATACCATAATACATGTATAATGTTTTTAGAATGACTTATTGAGTATAAATGTTATAACAAATATTTTTTTAAAGCTTGGAACGACAAAAGTATTATAAACATATCCAAAAGGCAAAGAAACATCCAGACAAATACCTGAGCATCATCATTGATGGGATGGACCAAAGCAAGACAGAAATACCGCACTACATGTATGTCAGTTCAATGGTTAGCTGTCTTTGGAAATTGCGTGTTCATTTGGCAGGTATGATATACATTCATAAAGTCAAAATTAAAGTAAAACCATACAGTTGACATTGAATTAAATGTTTTTAAAGAATGTAAAAAAAAATCATGAACGTAAGACAGTTGGTCAATGTCCAAAAACTTATCATTGAAAGACTAAATATTGGAAAAGTTATTTTTATGATGTGTCAAATCACTATTTTATATAGCCAATCAAAATTTAAAACAGAATTTTAACTTATTTTTCCTTGATTTACAGACCCCCTGGCTCTTATGTGGAAAAATGTGTAATGTTGGTTGGTGGAAAATATTAATTATGTTTCTTTTCTTGCATCATCTTGTTTAAAATAGTTATGTATGTACATTTTAGGAGCAATTGTGCATGGTGTTGGGATATATGGTTTTTTTGATTACATGCAGTACCAACATGGAAGTGCCCTTACTATTCACGTTTTGATAAATATATTGTGGATGTTAAAAGAAAAGTTACCAGCCACACTGTATATGCAAATGGATAATTGTGGTAGAGAGAATAAGAATCGGTAAGATCTATTTGTTTTGTTCTTGTACATCTAACACAATATATTTAAATATATGATTTTTAAGGTGGTACCCAACATTTTCACTAAAATTAATTTGGCTCTTTAAATTTTCATAAAATTTTGACAAAGTATTTACTTTGACCTATTAACAAAAATATAAAAATTTCAAAAAATTTGAACCAACCAAATTGTCAGAAAAATTACACTGGTTACATAGCAGTTTGACAAACACTAATTTTGATCATTGAGAAACTAAATAATCCCCTAAAAACACAACATAATTAAAACATTTAGCTGATATTACAGAGTTATCTCCCTGTAGTGTTAGGTTCCACCTTAAGTTTTACTTTTATTGTCAATTTCAATTTGAGTTTAAAGTATCATTTAAGGGAAAGCACCTCTGAAAGAATCATTATTTTTATTTGTTCTGGGTTTTAGGAAGTCAAAATCTGGTCAATAGTCTGGTGATGTTGAGTGGTCAGGTTAGGAAAAGGAGAACATAGTTTGTGTAATGAACTGCTCCTACAGTTTTTAACTTAAAATCCTTAAAAAGATAATTACAGGAAGTTTGTATATATATTGAAGTTGTGTACCTGCTATTTTGGTATCATTTGGAGATCTTTCGACCATATCAGTATTCCAGACTTGGGAGCTTAGTCATTTCTCATTAAATTGGAGGTAACAAATTTTGCATAATCAATTGTTCATACAGGTTTCTTTTGGTCTCACAACTTTAAAACTAATTTTGAATAATGATAAGGGGTTATTATTTTGAGACTTATATGGAATGACTTGCTTAAAATTTTGCTACTGTTTGGAAATTAACTGAACTTGGTCTCAATCATTATCTAGTACTATGTATTTTGATTTGAACTGTATTTTACAAGATTAACAAACCACATTAGATATATGTGAGTGACACAGGCTCTTTGAAGCCTCTGATAAGTTTATTCTCCTATACCACAATTTTAGAAAGATAAAAAGATTTGCTATTGCATCAAATGTTGCAAATATTTCTGTACTTAAAGATTTAAAAACTTTCTAATCTTAAAATGGTAGGCCATTTAAGACTTGCTGATCTTGTGCGATATTTATGATTTTTAAACTGTCAAAAGCAAGGAAGTATTGTTTGACACGAGATAGATTATTAGATCTTGTTTATCTATGAATTTTGTCAGAACAAGATTAAAGTTGATAATTTTTTTGTAATGATCACAAGAAAGTTGTGTTTTTTATATGAACATCCTCATGAAACCTTTAAAAAATAAAGCATTAAAATTTCACATCATTTAAATTGGTGAGAATAAATTTGTCACTTTGAAGGTCAATAGGGAATAGAAGCCTTTTTTGTTCTTTTACCATATTTGCATTCAAAGAATATAAAATAGTGCTTTAATCTGAACACTTTAGAAGAGTTGGTGGAAATGATTGTTAAAAACAACACCATGCCATATTGATAATGTAAACCTCAACAGCATCATTGGAAAATTGCAATAACCAGATGATCATTGGTCATTTTCACACAATTGTTTTTTCTCACTTTTACTGTAAGATTAGTAACTAAATCTTGTTTTCAAGAGTTAATTTGAACCTTATTAGCAAAGATAGATTGCTCTTCAAATTTTCATTCACGTATATAAATAAATTGAGGCTTTGCCCTCAGTTTGCATCTATTGTCTATATTGACAACACAAAATTTTAATTGCAGGTATCTGTTTGCCTTTCTGGGATTGTTGGTGGAGCTAAAAGTCTTCAAAAAAATAAAGGTTTCATTTTTACCAGTTGGCCACACACATGAAGATATTGATCAAGTTTTTTCAAGGTATTAACCAGCATGTTGATTGCTGAAGCATTTGTATATATTGTATGTTTACCATGGATCAAATCTCTTTGCAGCACAGTTAAGCAACTTTTACATTGAGTCATTCAGTACCCTTAAACTGTGACTCACAGTCATCAATTTTAATCATGAATCTTATGGAAAAATATACAAGTTTATTCTCTGTTTAAGGCAAGAAAATGTGGAAACTCAGTTTTTTATTAGATTATCATTGATCATCTCAACAAGATTTGTTTTTTGGATTGAGACGGGACGCCGAAAGCAAGAAAAGCAATCAAGTTGAGATGACCAAGGATAATCTGTTTATCCCTATTCTACCTAAGACAATTTTGTCAATTTCATAAACAACTCCACGTCCTTCCTTAGTTTCTAGCAATTATTTTCCATCTCAAGCAAGTATCATGATATGAAAAATTATCATAAAATAAAGATCAAAGGAAAAATGCACAAAATATAATAAAGGTCTAGGTGACAGTGACTTACGGAAAGATTATAACAACAGGGTATAAGATATTACAAACTAGTCAAAAACATCATGTTTATTTATGCAGACAGTTATACTTTTAGATATTTCTCATCCAATCTATTATGGTAATATTCTAAACAAAGCACAAAAATGTCAAGATTCACCTAAGAAATCTAGCAAAACCTTTAAATATACTTATTAAGAAGGGATATAGCTATGATAATATTGTAAGGTCACCTAAGACACATTTTGGTTCTAGTACTGATTCACTTATAGGAGTTTTGCAACAGAAATAAACACATTTATTCTAAAACAAGTAGTTAATATGATAGGGGTGAATAATTATACCAGGTATGCTCTTCTCATTTATTTTATGATGGTATGATACCAAACCCCTCATGGCATGGATTGTGCTCAATATTCGTATGATGAAGACATAATATTTCAATCAGTTTAATTGAGGTCTGGAGTTGGCATGTTCATTACTGCTAATAGTCATTTTGTGTAAGTTTCTTTTGTTACCTATTTTGACATTGGACTCAGACTTCTTAAAAACTGGGTTTTTTGCTGTGTTTTTTTTTTTCTTTTCTATATTGATTAGAGGTTGAGGGAAAATTTTGAAATCTAAAAAAAAAACATGTTCAACCCTGTTTTTTTTTGCGCTTTTTACAAGTCAGGAGTCTCTAGCCTATGTTAGTCTTATATGAATTTTAATTTTAGTTTCTTTTATATATTTCGAGTTGAGTATTACGTCTAATTGAACTGGTAAACATTTTTTTATTAGTAGTCAGTCTTTGGGTGCAGATATATCTTGCTGTGTTTAAGACTTAAATAGGTGGACCTTAGCTGTTTTCTGCTCTTTTGTCATGTCATTGTCTCTTTAACAAATTCCACATTTCCATTCTCAATTTTATATGGCAAAAATTTGAACCTTTATTTAATCCTTTGTCGCCTTATTAACTTGTTATTAAACAAACTAGTAAACACCCTGGTGTCAATGTGATTATGAGTCATTTTTGTATTACCAGAGTCTTATATATAACATGCCAATGTATTAATTAGCTCAATTGATATAAAATGTTTTCATGCCCTACCTATATTATAGGGGCATTATGTATTCGGGTCTGTGCATTACTGTCTTTCTGTCTGTCCCGGATAATGTAGAACTTTATGGTTAACAGCTGTTTATCATGATCATGAGGATATTTAAGAAGACTGTGTAGAAGACATGCTTTATAAAATTATTCCATGACAGATATTTTTCAAAACATATTATTATGATAGTGCCTAATGATAAATTAATGATTCTTAACCGGATTTTTATGACAAAAATGTCGTTTATTGATTTGGGGATGTATGGCGGGCGGGCGGCAATCAAATGTTGTCAGTGCAACAACTCATGAATCATTCAACCAAACCTTTAAAATTTTAATATGTTGTTTCTGACAACTAAACGAAGGTCAAGTTCAATAATGGCGATTTTGACTTTTACCGTTCAGGAGTTATGGTTCTTGAAAGATTGAAAAATGGAGTTTCCAGTTGTGTCTGTGCATTTACGCATAAACTGTTCTACCAAAGCTTCCAAAATTTTATTATGTTGTTACTGATGATAAAATGGAGGTCAAGTTCAATAATGATGATTTTGACTTTTACCGTTCAGGAGTTATGGTTCGTGAAAGATTGAAAAATGGTGTTTCCAGTCGTGTCTGTGCATTTTCTAATGAACCATTCAACCATAGCTTTTGAAATTTTTACATGTTGTTACTGATGATAAAATAGAGGTCAAGTTCAATAATGACAATTTTGACTTTTACCGTTCAGGAGTTATGGTTCTTTTATGATCGTAAAATGGCGTTTCCATTCACGTTGTTGCATTTACTCATGAACCATTCAATCTAAGCTTTTCAAATTTTAATATGTTGATACTGATGACAAAATGAAGGTCAAATTTGATATTGACAATTTTCACTTTCACCATTCATCAGTAATGGTTCTTGTGATATTGCCAGGACACAAATATCTGTTAATAAATCCGGTTTGCTGTCGTTGTGACAGCCGCTTGTGTAAAAATGATTTAAAGACAGTAGATTTGATATTTTTACAGAGTAATTAATAAATTTAAATTATTTATAAAATTGATGTAAATCTAACTACTTCAATTGTAGGTTTTCACATTGGCTTACAGACCACTCTGCACTGACATTGCCATCACTCATCAAGGGTTTTGAAAAGTGTACCACATTATCACCGACTGGTATAATCACTGAAGATGTATTTAATGTTACTGAGTGGATTGCTCCTCACATTTCGTCTATTTCTGGACATTCAAAACCACATGCCTTCAAATTTGAATCTGATGAAAATGGAAGAGCAATGCTGTTTACAAAGGCATATGCCAATGATAAGGTAAAGATGATCAAGTTCCTGTATATAAAACTATGAAAACTTTCTAGTCGTACTAATTACCTTTCTCAACATAATAAAGTGAGAAATTATGTTGATGCTCGAGTTTTAGTGTGCACCTGTTGTCAAAAGAAAACATCAACAACATCATAGGCAAAATCTAAATAAAATAACCAATTGGTAATCTTTGCAAGATATTTTTTTTTATATAGAGCTTTGCATTTGATTATAGTATTAACAAAACATTAGCATCAACTCAATATCATTGCTCCTTGTACCTATCACATATGGAGAACAGTGGCGAATCCAGGGGGCCGGGGTTGAAAAACCCCTTTCCTTTTTAGGTCACCAGCTTTTCTCATCACTTGGAGTCCGGCGTCATCTGTCGTCAGTAGCTTTTACAAAAATCTTCTCCTCTGAAATTACTGGGCCAAATTAAACCAAACTTGGTCACAATCATCATTGGAGTATTTAGTTTAAAAAATGTGTGGCGTGACCCGCCAACCAACCAAGATGGCCATCACAGCTAAAAATAGAACATAGGGATAAAACGCAGCTTTCCGCTTATAACTCAAAAACCAAACCATTTAGAGCAAATCTGACTGTGATTTTATTGTTTATCAGGTCAAAATCTATCTGCCCTGAAATTTTCAGATTGTTCAGACAACACGTTGTTAGGTTGCTGCCCCTGAATTGATAATTTTAAGGAAATCTTACCGTTTATTTTTTATTAATTTGAATATTAGTATATATAGAGATAAACTGTAAACAGCAATAATGTACAGCAAAGTAAGACCTTAAAATTAGTCAACATGACCAAAATGGTCAATTGACCCTAAAGGAGTTATTGTCCTTTATACTCAATTTTTAACAATTTTCATAAAATTTGTAAATTTTTACTAACATTTTCCACCAAAACTACTGGGCCAAGTTTATTATAGAAAGAGATAATTGTAAGCAGCAAGAATGTTCAGGTTGCTGCCCCTGAATTTTGCTGTTTTTTGTTATTATCTTGAATATTATTATAGATAGAGATAAACTGTAAACAACAATAATGTACAGCAAAGTAAAACCTAAAAATAAGTCAACATGACCAAAATGGTCAATTGACCCCTAAGAAATAATAATTGCCCTTCATAGTCAATTTTAACAATTTTCTCATAAAATTTGTAGATTTGCACTCACATTTTACACTCAAACTACTGTGCCAAGATCTTTACAGATAGAGATTATTGTAAGCAGCAAGAATGTTAAGTAAAGTAAGATCTACAAACACATCACCATCAACGAAACACAATTATGTCATGAATTTATCTGTGTCCATTGTTCAAAATGCACATTGACCAAGGTGAGCGACACTTTAGAGCCTCTAGTTTGTGAATGAGCAATGCATCTGAATAGGAGTTTACAGTTTGAACCCCCCCTCCCCCTTTCTTTTACTGGTGCATAAACCTCCTCATAACATCAGTCTTCACAATGAAGTGCAAAATCTACAGTCCCAGAGCTCAATTTTTGAAAATGTTTAGTTAGATTCTGTTGGCCTGTAGATATGATTTTTACCTGCCTGGGGTTGCCACTCAGCGTGAAGACTAACATTGGTAAAAAATTAAATGCTACGACGGCTAATCTTAGAATTTTATTATTTAGTACAAAAACTGAAAGCTTCAGAACAACACAATGCAATATAAACAACAAACAGATATCTATACTAATCCTTGTAACTACCCTATTTTTTGCTGTTAATGAAACTTTGTCATGATCTTTTACCATATTTAAATTCCATTGTGCCTCTTCCATTTTATATTTTTATCAGAATAAATTTGTTGATTGCCTTAACAAAACATCGATTTTGCTGGGAATTTGCCTTCGATTTAAATGGGAATTCATGGTACATGTATATGTATTGGACAGTATTATTATTTCTAATAATTGTAATAAAGATATGTTTTATACTAGCAGAAAATAATCAAAGCATTATATCACAGTGCCTTTAATGCTTTATAACATTGTATCTTCAGAATTGGGACCATTGTGAAGGTACAGAAAAATACCTTCTAAAATCAAGACCATCTGGACAGCCAAATATTATAGAGCCTAACTTTGAAAAAGTTGACCTAGTTAAACTAGAAAATGACATTGAAAAGGCTTTTAAATATTTTAAAAGTGAAGACATAGTTTGGTGGAGGCAACTTTTCCTATCTGCAAACAGTACTGGTATGTGTAATCTTGATTTTAATGATAATCCTTTTACCTCTTCATGAGATCTGTATCTTTTGACATGATTAATGAGTGATTATTAAAAAGAGTAGTCTGTTTACTTATCAATTTTGTTTTCACTAAGTTATATTAACAAATTCTGTAGTTGACCATATAATACTATCAGATTATTACATGGCATTTTTCATATCACATGTAGTATCAGCCCAACAGCCGCATACCATGTTTACGTGGTTCCTGAAGTTTAAAGTTACGGTAAAAACGTTCACGGACGTTGGACCCAAAATTTGATACATTATATATGAAATTTTTCTATCATATGCCTCAACAGAGAGAGAAAAAACCCACAACAGTTTCATATAAACGAATTGACAAAAAATTATTCAACAATATACATAATTGTGAACATTGTTTGGAAAAATTAATTTTCTTTAAAGAAACTTTCTAAATTATGTTTCACAAAAAATTGAAAACATTTATTTAATAATTTGTTTGTTTTTTAATTATTTTTATTATTTTAAACGATATAATTTCCATTATAATTGTTTTATTTACTACTTTGTAATGTTTTTTACTGAAAACGTACCATTGGTATTTTCCGAAATTGGCCGAGTATCACCGGAATGCCATGTGATAACGTTACGGAAAGGCATGTGATAACAATCGAAGCATGTGATAAACTTTTCATATCAGCCCGCTAAGCACCAATTCGAAAAATATGAAATTTACGTCCAATTTAATGCTATTATCATATGGTAAAATTTATATGTTATTTAGTCTAAGTATATGATAATGTCTTATATTAGATTATAACTGAACATGTAACAGTCCTTGTGATACACAATTTTATAGACACAGTGACCAAATGAATTCATTTTATGCAACAGCTTATCTACCTTGTTATAGTGGTATGGGAGTCTAAAATAATTTGTTCATACTTTGTAAAAAAGTAGTATCTATTGATACATGTTCAAAAATACTATAAAGTTACAAAAAGAAGCATTTAATACTTATAATTACATTTTTTAGCTATGATCATGAAAACACGAATTTTATAAATTTTGTATTTTATTCACTTTTGCACTTTATTGTGGGACCACGTGCTATCATTAATGAAAAGTTTTATTGAGTGATGCAATTGCTTACGGAATAACACGTGATGTGCAGTTAACCAATCAAAATAAAGTATTAAAATGAAACATACATCTTATGTAATTATATAGTGTTAAAATAATAGGTTATGTTTTACAAATATTAAAAAAAGTAGAATCTACTACACTGGTGAAATTGTTGTGATTTTCTGTTCTTCATATATTCTTTGTCGAAAAGCTTCGAATTTTGACCCTTGACAAAAAAAATCATTGTATGAGCAGGAAACCTAAAAGTCTGGCTAACATGTTTAACCCAGCCACATTATGTATGTCATGCCTGTCCCAATTCAGGAGCCTTCAGTTCAGTGGTTGTCGTCACATTTTTTTATTTTTTTTTAAATTGTTTTACATTGTCAATTTGAGGCATAATTTATAGCTGAATAATATGGTATGTGCTTTGCTCATTGTGGAAAGCCTTATGGTGACCTAGACTTGTTAATTCTTGTCTCATTGGCAATTGTACCACATCTTCTTTTTTAATAAAGCAAAGGAAATATATGATTTCATTACCACTTATCTAAAATAAAGAGTAAATACTTTCCAATTCAATGGAAATTTATGATGGCCATTAGCTTCATGTTTAAGCAAAATGATGTCATAGCAATTCACTGCTCTGTGAAGCATAAACTGCCTTTTGGTAAAAAAAAAAAAAAGATTAATTAATACTGACAAATAGTTAATAACATTTAAAAAATAATTTCAGAAACAGCAGGAGATTTGCCATTCAGACTTTATGAAATTATTGAAGCTAAGCAGAATACCAATGCAACATTACCAGTAAATCTTGACACACCAAATACGGAAGTCTTTGATTTCCTGGAAGAAGAGGAAGTATATGCACCAGTATGTATTTGTTTTGTAATTATTATTATACTCCAACTTTTAAAAAGTTGTGGTAAACTGTTTAACCTCTGTCAGTCCCATGTATATTTTCTTTGCTTTTTTTCTCAGGAACTGCTTAACAAGAATTTCCAAAATTTGGTTTCAGGGTTTATATAAGTCAGCTATACTGTGTGATGTGTTTTCAGATTTATCACTTAACAATTTCCTGTTTTCCAAACACTGGTATTATTAAGTCTCCAAAACAAAGTTTGGAGACTTATCGGTTTTGCTCAGTTCTTATTATTTTTATTATTATTCTTCTTCTTCTTCTTCCGCCGCTTTAAAAAAAGAACTTGTCCGCAGCGTTTCTCCAAAACCGCTTGTCAGATTGACCTAGGGGGTCACCCCACCCCCTCTAGGTTGGCAACTTGTAAACCGTCCAGATCCCCACCCCTAAACCAAATATATTCTTGTAGGGGACAATAAAACAAATCAAATGAAATAAAAGGGAAGTCCCTAGGGGGTCACCCCACCCCCTCTAGGTTGAAAACTTGTAAACGGTCCAGATCCCCACCCCTAAAATATATATATTCTTGTAGGGGACAATAAAACAAATCAAATGCAATAAAAGGGAAGTCCCTAGGGGGTCACCCCAACCCTTCTCGTTTGAAAACTTGAAAACGGTCCAGATCCCCACCCCTAAACCATATATATTCTTGTATGGGACAATAAAACAAATCACATGAAATTAGATGGAAGTTCCTGGGGGTCACCCCCACCCCGTTTAATTTGAGAATGTACTATTATCTTGTAAACAGTCCAGATCCCCACTCCTAAACCATATATTATCTTGTAGGGGACAATAAAACAAATCAAATGAAATATAGGTAAAGTCCCTGGGGGTCACCACCACCCCCTCCTGTTTGAAAACTTGTAAATGGTGGAGATCCCTACTTGTAAGCCATATATATTCTTGTATGGGACAAAAAATTAAATCAAATGAACATGGGACCATATGAATGGGGAGTTATTGGAGCTTTGTTTGGGAGACTTCATAACAGCATCCTGTTACAATTACTTCGTGTTTTACACAGGGTAGCCATGTTGAAAACTTACATCACATTTTTCTATAGAAATAGCTACTATACAAGGATTTCTGAAATTTGGTTTCAGGGTTTATATATATATAAGTTAGATATACTGTTTGATGCATTTTCAGAATTATTACTCAATAAATTTCTGTTGACAAAATACTTTTAGGTACCATTCTTGTCAGATTTTTTTAAAAACTTATTCTAAAATTTAACATCAGTTCTATCTGTGACAAATTCTATGAGGGTGGATGACCAACTTTCTTTTAAAGAGTTATGCCCTTGGAAATATTGAATTTAAGTATATTGGCCTCTGTAGTGCCCTAACTTGTACAAATCTTCCCAGATTTTCATAAAACTTATACTATAGGTAGATATCAGGAATATGTTGGAAAAGTTCTATAATTAAGAAATGATTGATGCAAGCTATACTTTTATTGTAGTTTTAACAGGGTAACAGGCATTATACTCATGATTATTATTGCCCGAGGCATAGTGAGGGCTAAAATAACACAAATATAATGCCTACCCATTTTAAAACTACAATAAAGTATAGCTTGCATTAATTATTACAATTCTGAATAGGACAATTAAGGTAAGTATAAGTGTAAAAGCATTTGTGTAGGCACTTCCATGAACCTCCCTTTTTTTTTTTGTAAAGAAGCAAATGGCTGGCACTGTGATTAGTGATTAGTACTATCATATTCACCATTTAAGAGTTTGAAAGTGTTTGAAAGTTTAGGAAATATATTAAGTGCATGATGATTTGATAAAATTCATTATTCTGAAGAATTCAATATTATGTATGTGAAAGAAGCACGTCATATTAGACCAGTGGACAATCCCATCCTTTTTTCAAGAGTTATGCCTCTTGAAAAATTAGATTTATGAAAAGTGCTATGACAGGGCTACCAAAAAAGTGTTTTTATCAAGAATATTGTCCTTCAACCTTGGATAGATAAAATATGTGCACCATGGGGGACATACCACAACTCTGTTGTTTTATTTTTATTTTTTAGTAAAACTAATTTCTAGCTTGATGTGGTATGATTGCCAATGAGATTTCCCCACCAGAGAATAATTGACAGATGCTAGCAACTATTGTTCACTGCACTCCTTCAATAATGATCAGATTCAACAATATGAAAAGCTCAAAAATCTAACAATAAAACATAAATTTGTTTAAGAAAATATTGATATCATTTAAAAAAGAGAAAACAAAACATATGTTTGCTAATAAAGGCTTGCTCATGGTCACTCAGACAGTTTAATTTGCACTATATATGGGAGGAACATGTATTATAATATGGCCTCTTGTTTACAAAAGGTTCTTTAATTTATCAAAATATAACTTTTTGCAGATTATACTTGGAAAGAAAACAAAGACAGCTAATAGCCCACTGAAAGTAGATGATTTTGGCGTTTTTGATGTACCAACATATGCTGGCAAGTGGCCACAAATTGGTAAAGTTGTGGAATTTGTTGGGGACAAATTAAAGGTGCAGTGGTACAAAGGTTCAAAAACCACAATTTGGAATCTTTGTACAATTCCAGTCAAGGGTCAGAAAGGTGAAAGACAACCATGGACTGAATTAGTTTCAAAAACAAATGTAAAGCTGTCTGGTTTCCAGTTAACTGCATCTTGTTTTTTACCAAAGCATGTAAAAGACTTTATTGATGGATATGATTTTAATTAAATGAAATTCTGTGTTGTCAAAGATCATGTATATTTTATTTTAAGAATTGAATGAAAGGAAGAGATATACTAATGACTCTTTTTGGCCATTAACAATGAATATTTTTTCCCAAAAAAAATTGGTTTAGCATAAATATTGATATCAAATATGTCAGGAGCCTCTGGCCTTTGTTAGTCTTGTATTATTTTAATTTTAGTTTCTTGTGTACAATTTGGAAATTGGTATGGCATTCATTATCACTGAACTAGTATATATTTGTTTAGGGGCCAGCTGAAGGACACCTTCAGGTGCGGGAATTTCTCGCTACATTGAAGACCTGTTGGTAACCTTCTGCTGTTGTTTTTTTATTTGGTCGGGTTGTTGTCTCTTTGACACATTCCCCATTTCCATTCTCAATTTTTAAAATTTGACCTAGAATTTATTTGAATGTAATGATGGTTTTCCAAAAGTGTTAAATTAGGGAAATTGTTTTATTGATATTTTTGTATTTGACAAATGAAAACCGGAAAGATTGATATTTAGATTAAGGCCTTAAATGTATTCAAAAACTGAAAAAAAACCATAAGAATGGAAATTATATTGTGAAATATGCTAAAAAAAAATGTAACAAATTAACTTTTTATGACTTAATAAGTTTTTATATTTAAATGCTTGAAAATTTATGATTGATATTGAAAAAATACAACATCATTTTATTTGTTGGTAGATACTTATAGATTTAGTATTTTTGTTTTTTAAACTCAATGCATTTTTTCATTGTCATGTTATCCAAGGGTGATAATCTGGTTTTAAGTAATATACTACTGCAACTGTTTGTCAATGCAACTTCTCTGAAATCACACAATACTCAACAGAAGTTCTCTGTTGACTACTTTAGGTTTATCAGAATGCTCACAAAGGTTCTTTTTATGCACCACTTACAATAGTCTCCAGGGAGGGGGCACTTCCTGTATACAAGGTGATAAGACAAAGCTGCAAAAAGCAATTTTTTCAAGTTTAAAAACAAGTGAATAGGTCAGGTAAACTATCAGAAATTAATAACTCTTTGTCTCATCTTTCTTGGTGTTATTGTCTGTGTTTTTTAATCAACCAATATACCATTTTTCTCTCTTTTGACATTTTAGTTTTCTATACTGTTACATTACACATCAAATGAAGCCCAGAAATTATGAAAAAAAGGTAACATTTGACTAAAACAATTTATGAAAAGGAACACATTTTTAAAAATATCAATTATTAAGCTTTGGGTAACAGCCAGACTCTAGAGTCACCCCTATCGATTAAGTATTGGATCCCCCCTCACATTGATAGTAGAGGACATTATGTTTTACAGTTTGTTTGTCTGGTTTTTTGTTCAACCATTCTTTTGTCAGTTGTCCCTCTTCAGGTTAAAATTTGTGGTTAAAGTAGTTTTGGATGAAGTTGAAATGACCAATCAACTTGAAACTAATTCACATTATCCCTAGACTATGGTTTGATCTATTTATTAATTTTAATGCCAATTAGAATTTTGATCCAATTTCATGGTTCACTGAACACATAAACTGATAATCTCAGTTGTGAGTCCATATACTATGGACAAATTCCTGTGTTGCTGTTTTTTTTCTTTCTTTTGTACCCAGGTGTAGTTAAATGATACATCATGTCAACACAGTCAAAATTATTTAACTGCAAATAGTGAAAATTTATGTAAAACTTAAGAAATGAGTTAAAACCAAGTTAAAATAAGAAGATTTTCAAATTATAAGTGTTTTATTCCTGTTTGCTCAAAAATGACAACAATAGCCAAAAACACACAAAAAAGCATTGAAGGCATTGATTTTGTTATATTCATGAACAACATTATGGATAAAGATATAGTATCTTACTATTAAAATAAACGCTTGATTTCCTGAGGATATATTGCTATTCAATTTTAAGTAATATACCAATTACAAGTTCTGTGATATTTGGGTTAATTTCAAAACAATCATTAAATTTTTCTGTTAGTGTTTTAAGATAGAAACGCAGTGTAGTATGATATTATACAGGCTATTAATATGAGTTTGCTTTGATATAAGATTTTATTTTTACTACAAATTATATATAACAAAACAAATCGTTTTTAGCTCACCTGGCCTAAAAGGCAAAGTGAGCTTTTCTCATCACTTTGCGTCCAGCGTCCGTCGTCGTTAACTTTTACAAAAATCTTCTCCTCTAAAAAACTACTGGGCCAAATTAAACCAAACTTGGCCACAATCATCATTGGGGTATCTAGTTTATAAAATGTGTCCGGTGACCCAGGCAACCAACCAAGATTGCCACCATGTTTAAAAATAGAACATATGGGGTAAAATGCAGTTTTTGGCTTATAACTCAAAAACCAAAGCATTTAGAGCAAATCTGAGATGGAGTAATATTATTTATCAGGTCAAGATCTATCTGCCCTGAAATTTTCAGATTAATCAGACATCCCATTGTTGGGTTACTGCCCCTGAATTGTTAATTTTAAGTTAATTTTGCTGGTTTTTTTTAATTATTTTGAATATTAGAGATTAACTGTTAAAAGCATTAATGTTCAGAAGAATAAGATCTACAAATAAGTCAACTAACCAAAATTGTCAATTGACCCCTTAAGGAAATTTTGCCCTTTATAGTAAATTTTTAACATTTTTCATAAATTTTTGTAAATTTTTAGAAAATATTTTCCACTGTGATTACTGGACCAAGTTCATTATAGGTAGAGATAATTGTAGCAACAACAATGATCAGTAAATCTACATACTCCTCACCATTACCAAAACACTATTTTGTTAAGAATTTATCTGTGTCCATTGTTTAATATGCAAATAGACCAAGGTGAGCGACACAGGCTCTTGAGAGCCTCTAGTTTTTTTAATATAATATTCTAGTAACTTCAGACACCCTTTATAATTACAAAGTTCCTCAGCACTAAGTTTTCATTAAACTTAGCCACAATCATGACAAGTGTATCTAGCTAAAAAAAATGTGTCTGATATGTGCAGACTGTTGTATAGATTTTTTATATATTTTTTTAATGTGAAGCGCTTAGAGTAATTTGTGTTATTATATAATGCCCTCTATAAATATTGTATTTATTTATTATTATTATTATTTTGAAGTTGAAATTTCCAAAATGGCTGTCGTTACCATGGAAACAGCAAAAATGTCCAACATTTCAAAATGCTCCAAACTTAATAAAACTTTACCCTTAGGATTATTTGCATGTGCAGATGCACTCTTTGACTTTGGAAATTTCAAAATGGCTGCCCCTTGCCTGGCAATAGGTGGACAGGGGTTCTATCCGTTATTGCTGATATTACAAATCTAGTTCTTCCTCTTCTTCTTTTTCCGCCACTTTTAAAATAAACTTCTCTGCAGCGTTTCTCCAAAACTGCTTGTCGGATTTACTTAGGGTTTCATAGAATGGTAGACTAATATGTCTAGGTGTGCCAACAATCTTTCGTTTATCCATTGTTTATCCATTGAGGTCTATTAAGGCGTATTTTTGGGGGTAGAAAGGAGGGAGGGGTTTACTATAGAACCCTATGGAATTTTATTTTCGAAAATTTTTAAATGAATTTAACTTGAAAACTGTAAGTGATAGATACATGCAGTCTTCAGAATGATTAAAGGACATTCAATTTCAGAATATGCTTTTATCTTTTAAACGGTCCAGATCCTAACCCATAAACCATATATATTTTTAAATGGGACAATAAAAAAAATCAGATGAAATTAAAGGGAAGTTCCTAGGAGGTCACCCCACCCCCTCTTGTTTGAAAAGTTGTAAACATTCAACATCCCCACCCATAAACCATATATATTCTTGTAGGGGACAATAAAACAAATCAAATGAAATTAAAGGGAAGTTCCTGGGGGTCACCCCTACCCTGTTCAATTTGAGAATGTGCTATTATTTTGTAAACGGTCCAGATCCCCACCCTTTAACCATATATATTTTTGTTGGGGACAATAAAAGAAATGAAATAAAAGAAAAGTCCTTAGGGTGTCATCCCACCCCCTCTTGTTTGAAACTTGTAAACAGTCAACATCACCACCCCTAAACCATATTTTTTCTTGTATTGGACAATAAAACAAATCAAATGAAATGTAGATATGGTACCTGGGGCCACCACCATCCCCTCCTGTTTGAATACTTGTAAATGGTGGAGATCCCCACACCTAAGTCATATATATTCTTGTATGGGACAAAAATTCAAATGAAATAAATATGGGACCATATAAATTGCGAGATATGGGAGCTTTGTTTGGAAGACATCGTAACAGCATCCTGTTGCAATTACTTCTTGTATTAAGTAACTTTTGTAGTTTTTATACAACGGCAAAAAATAAAAAAAAATTAGATCAAATGTTGGTATCACATTATCTTCTAAAGATGAATGACTTCTGGATACAAACTTTAGTATAAATCAATAGTTCTCTATCCTTAGTTTGTCACAAACAAATGTTATGGAACTAATACACAATGTTTATTTTCACTAAACACAGATCAAGTGTAAAGTTTGGCGGTCGAAATTTATTTACAAATGGAAATATTCTTGATTTTTTTGTTTCCTTTCTCTCTAACTTTAGTTTGCTTCAGCCAAAAGTTATGTTGACAATGCTTATTATAATACAACACAGATCAAGTTAAAATTTTGTTATAATTTTTACCATTCTAGAGGTAATGCCTTTTATAATTGGTTTCAGTTTTGGAACCTATGTCTCTACTAAATGTTATGAAAGGTTTACACAATGCTTATTACCAGAAAGCTCAGATCAAGAATAAATTTGGGTGACATTATTTTTTGAGTTATGACCCTTTATTACATCATTTGCAAGTGGAAGCATCATCTTAGTTCCACGGACACATTCTCTATTTTTTTCATCAATATAACAAGGAGCATATCACATTCCTATGATTATAATCAATTTCCTGGGTTTTTTTTATATTGAAAAAACACGGGGTTCATGTATGTTATGTTGAAGTATCAGTTGTATGTTAATTGAATGCACAAAAAATTAATAAATGTACTACATAATAAGCCATCAAGTTTACATAAAAAATTACCTTATTGTGAAATGCAGTGGACATTTTTGTTATATAGTTGTCAATCATATTAAGTAGATCACTAAAACCAAAAGTTAAAATGGTTGGACACTGTTATAACCAAAACAATTAGAAACAAAAGTAGATTTGTCTTATAATTGTATAATTTTTAATGTTTACCAACTTGGACATAATGTTGTGGTGGGAGTCTTGACACTACCATGTATTTTTATTATCAATATTTACAAATGGAGTTAAAATTTGAATCATAATCTATAAGGAAGGACTGATGTATTTTTTGTATCTATTCTGAAAAATGTCAAAAGTATGGAGAACACTTTTAAATTACACACTGCATGGGTTATTAGGAGTACTCAAAATTTGCAATGTTTTCTCCACAAACAGATACAAAAATATAACAGTTTTAAATATAAAGGTCATCTTTTATTAGTACCAAACATAGAAATGTCAACAAAATTTCTTTCAATATTCATGTAGTTGACAAATTCTGCAATTTCATTAAATCTTGATTTAAATTAACTGATTTTCCAAGTTACATTAAACTGCCCTTTTTAGCTTTTCTTCGAAACTTGAAACAGTACAGCTAAATTATGGACCTGATATAAATAATTAAAATCAATTTACAGGTTTGAAATATTTTCACAATTTCAATCTTGAATATGAATGGAATTTTAATGACACATTAAAAGTATTCTTTTTAGGATTGAAGTTCATTGTAAGTTTTGTTGATCAAACCAATCTCGTTATTCATAGAAATTGTAAAAAATATTTCACCCATAGCCACTATTTGAGACATCTTTGTTATTATTGTAATTTTTCAATAAAAGTTGTTTCTAATATATGCCTTAATTTACTTATACAAAATCTTCATGGGAAAAGTTGAGATCTGACTTATAAGTCTTCATAACCAAAGTTGTATGTTGGTGAAAATTATTCATGAATTTTACAAGATGATATGATGCAAAATACTTGTTTACATGTGATTTGTACAATAGTTATAAACATAAGAAAATGTGGTTTGGTTGCTAAGGAGACAACTCTCTATCCAAGACAAGATGAATCATCATGATATATTTCCTCAGATACTAAGATTGCCAAAATGAAGATTTTTGGACCAGATACAGTATGAAGATTTACTATGCTTTTTTCACACATAAAATGATGAGTATTTGGTCATTGTGCTATTTTTTAGCTATAATTCATGCAAAAATGCCTATGTTTGCATGAATTGTTAAAAAAACACATTTTTATTTTTGTAAAAAAAAAGATATAGAACCAAAAATATATTGATTGAGTACTGCTATTGTATAACTTAAGATAGCAGTATACATTGAGCCTTAAGCAAATATCACAGTGCATCCTTTGACAATCAGACTGGAATAAAAAAAAAAGGTTTATTGAACAAAACAATGAACAAAAATCAAGTATAAAATACAGTAAAAAGGGACAAACATTAGACTTATATAGGCTTCTGACTGAGTCGAGTACATATGGTATTTGAAGAACATATTTACTTGATGCAAACCCTCCCTTGACAGTTGACACTTTTGGTGTTACAGGTTACTAGCCTTATGATGAAGGTTAATTAAAATAAGCCCAGCACACCTAATTTGTGAACTGTTTTCTTTTAATTTCAAAAGAGAAAGCTAATAGACAAATTAAAGCAAAAAACAAAAAAAAAGGAAATCCATTTAATATGGCAGACAGCAACCAAACACAACCAGTCGACATAATGAACATGTTTTTGAGTGCTCAAACTGCACTATAACATTAGACACAAAAACATCTTATATAATGCTGGATTACACAAAAGTGTTTAAATCATCTGCTCTTCTCTGGTGTTTAAAAATTGTACAGATTTGGTGTCACAATATCTCAGTAGCATGGGTTAGAATCTCGGCATGGGAAGAACAAAAAAATTGCGAAAGCAAATTTACAGATCTTACATTTTTGGGTTGATGTTTTGAGGACTTGCATGTACATGTACAATATATACAAAAAGTTAACTGCTATTGAAACAAAGGCAAAAATCATAGTGCAACAAAACATGTTTATTACAGATATAATAACAATAAACTAAAATAACACTTACCACTACTAAATGATTAGGAACTTTCAGGAACTAATTGCAGCTACTGTCCAGGTTATGTTAAGAAAATTTTCACCTCCAACTGATCTGTTCAGTGAAGAGTTTTTACCATTGAAATGAAATGTGAACACATTCCAATCTTTTGGCAGACGTGAATATTTTCATGTGGCATTTATACCTATATCCAAGGGTACCTATCTATACCTGGTGGTGATGATACACAGTGATAATTAACCATTTTTTTCTTCTTTTTGTTTAATTTTGGAAAAAAACATGGAAATTAATTAAACTTTTTTTTCAGAATTTTGGAAAAAATGATTTTGTAAATTTTTAATTTTTTTAATTTTTTTTTAGGTTTTATTAAATTTTAAAGAGAAAAAAAATTTAAATATTTAATTTTTTTTTTTAATTTTTGAAAAATTAGATTTTTTTGCAATATTTTGCATATATAAATTTTTTAACTTTAAAAAAGCTAACTTTAGTTGCCTTCGTCCATGCAAGCATGGACTAAGTTAGCCTTAGTTGCCTTCGTCCATGCATGCATGGACTAAGTCTGTTGTGTTAGTCCATGCAAGCATGGACTAAGTTAGGGTTAGTTGCCTTCGTCCATGCATGCATGGACTAAGTCTGTTGTGTTAGTCCATGCATGCATGGACTAAGTTAACGTTAGTTACCTTCGTCCATGCATGCATGGAGTAAGCTTAGTTTCTAAGTTTTCATGTTTACAGATCATGAAAAGATTTAGTCATACTATCAAGTTTTTGCAATTTATTTCTTAAGGTAAGTTATAATGCACAATATGTATGTAAAACATAATTAATAGGTTGAATATGAAAAAGACAACTAAACAGAAAAAAAAGGTAATTACATCAAATTAAAAAATAATTGAACTAACACCATGAAATTTAGAGGTAAGAAGAAATGGAGGTTTTCTAGAATTGATGTTGATTTCCAGTTTTATTTAATACCTTGTTCTGGTGAAAAAAATCCCGATGACTTGTTTTTACCGGTTAAAGTAATGTTAGTAAATATGTTGTAGGCATTTTGACGGTTTCGATTGATACGCATGTACTTTTCTTTCTTTAAAAGAGTGAATATATCTATCGCGAATGAAGAGTAATCAAACAGTCGACTAAAGTTCATTACCTGAATCCTCGGTAATTTATTTCTTAAAAAGCAAAAAGTGCTGAGTTATGTGTTTATCACACATCCGCGACTCGGAAATTATTTTTTTTCTTGACACTCAATTTCTTATGAATTCCATTAAATCAGGCAAAAGATACATCAACTACATTAAAAAAAATAATAATAGGTCCAGTTTTTGGACAGTTGAAAACAATACGTTGTTTAAATTGACAACTAGAGTGTTAATTGGTTTATTGATATGGCGGTTAAAGAATAACATCGTAACAAAAATATTTTGACATCTTAATAATTTCAAAGAAAATGTAGCCTGTCAAGGAACAGCGTCACCCAGAAATAATTTTGAGCTTGGCGAATTAGAAAAATTAATTACAAAACGGATATTTTTCTGACGTTTTCAAAAATATTGTTTATTATTTATAATATGGCAAAACCTGAATCCATATTTTGTCAACGTTATGTGTTTATGACCCAAAAAAATGTATATGCAGAGAGGATTTTGTGTGTACGTTCTTGGGCGGAAACTCCCAACCACAATGCAAACAATGAATTCAAAAACAGTCATACTCAGCAGTTTGCTTTAAAAATTAAATTCTACTATGGTTTCAAATGAACTTTGCTTCCACAATGGATCAATACCTCTACCGGTAGACTGAGAAATGCAATTTTTAAAACATTCTGTTGATAAATTTAGTAAAACATATAAAACAAGTAGACCTTAGATCGTTCAAAACTATTCTAATAAGGACCCTTTTTGTCGTGCTGAAATTGAATATTAAATCGCGTTGTTTAGTTTGTGATCAATCTTAAAGGAGGTAACCTATAAAAATAGGCACCAAATTTTTTTAAATTAACAACATGCTTTATGTGCATGTTATTTTGCTTCTGTGCTACTTTTTATAATTTAACTGTAGTTCCATGACATGTCATTATTGCATAATGATATTTTTTGTAATAAAAATAATAATATAGGTGAACAAGAGAAATAGCAGGCAATCAAACCAAACGAGATAAACAAACCCATAAACAACAAAAATCAAAGTAATTAAATCTCATTTACTAATATTTGCTTCTATGTTTCCTATTTTTAAACCGTACCCTTTAAGCTAGAGTATTTTAATCTTTTTTTGCTATGCCAGTTAACACAGATACGTGCATATAATTTCTATTTTATAAAATCGATAATGATTTATGAACAACAGCATTAAACCAACCGCACATACACAAAGTTATATTGTAAACATATGTTATTGCAAAAAGTAATGCATCATATACAGGTTTTGCAACATGCTAACGTCTTCAGGCTGACGGACATGTTTAAATTGTCGAAGTACAAAATCCCGTTGTTGTTTCCTCGTTGCTAATTTTTCTCTGCTTCTAACTTTCAATGAATAACACCATAGGTATGAAGAGTTGATATAAACAAGAAAATTAAGATTATATCATAAAAAAAACAGAAAAAAACAAAATTACTCATTTCTTAAAATGTAGACATTAGTACGCTATATTGGAAAATAAAGTGCTACTTGTATATGTAAACCATTCAGTTCAGGTATAAGTGGATTGTATTTCAACCTCTGTTTAGTGTATACAAGGGTCTAGTATTTATTCAAAGAAAACTCATACAATCAGTGTTTCAGGAGTGAATAAGTCGATCCATGTTTACCAAAACTGAAATTTGAATCCAGTTGCACAAATGGAATCATCTTCATACTATAGACCCACAAAACTACCGCTTACGTCACCTGTTTGCAATACTGATCAAGTACATCTTTGCACCAACTGATTCTTCGCGTATTCAACCCTCCAATGAAAATAGAAATAGACAGATACAAAAACTTTACTCAATAATAATAATGAGAATAAGGAAAGTACTGTTCACGGTTCAAGCTGTCATTTTAACCCGCAACAGAACCATAGGAAACTAACCATCAAGCAAATTCTATCTCGTCCACACAACTCTCCAGGTGTGTTGCTGTACTTAATATCTGGGTTAATACCAATACGATAGATTAATCGTAGAATATTGAGATATTGATACAAGTAATTTTTACTACCCGAAACTTTCACAGAGAAACAAATTGCTGGAGGCAGTTATATCTAAAATCAGTACAAAGCAGCTCAAGATTTAACCTTGCCAATCAAATAATCGGTCAACATAATCATCAAGATATTTATCTACCTTTGGAGACACCATATTCTAAACTTATTTTTAATCAATATCTTGAATACTTTAGAATAATATAATTTGGAGAACATTCGCAATCAACTAAAGACTCGTATAGAATACCTATTAAACTAGTCTAAGTAAGTTGAACTTGTCTATTTCAAACAAATCGTTCAGCACCAAGTAGATTCAAAATGCCTTTTATGTGGAGAAGATGACGAATATCTGGTACATTTTCTACTCATCTGAACCTTATTAGAAACAAAACAGCAGATAACAACCAAAGATATTGAAATATAGCTATTTAAAACTTGCTAATTAAAACAAGAAAAGAAATCCTTTTCAGTAGTATGCATACTATAATGTATTCCAGATCTCTTATCCTGGTCTTTCTGAAAACAATTCCTGATATTGACAAGACTGATAAACGTCGACATCTACTCTATTTAATTGTAAGTATTGTTTTAGTTTAAATAACATTGTTGTGTGATTTTATGTGGGTTTAACGAGGATATCTCCACTTCTTTATTGGATGTGACGAATAAGAATACAAATACCACATACTACAGTTATTGTTGAACAATGGAGTTGACCGACATTCGGATTCAGAAACATGCATATAACTATATTCCCTCCTGCCATTCCTGCAATTCCTTTGACAGCGCAGGATACGTGAATAAATAAAACGTACTACCATAGATCTGCAGTCAGCACAAAATGTATTGAAAGACATGTGTATTACATATATGACTTAAAACTACAATTAACAAAGTTCCCGAGACGTGTCAATCATACGAACATATAGGGCCATACCTATTTGCTAATATTGTCATAGGTAGGTCATGAAATTGCACAAAATGTAAGTTTCTCTTTAAAAAAAGCTGAATTTTTTTTTTTTTTTTTAAATAAATCTCTTTTCATCGGCAAAAGGTATTTTTGTTGTAAATATCATTCGAAAGAAATAAACCTAACAAACAAAAAACAAATGAGTTTTTGCTTTGTGTATTATTTATAGAAAACTTCGCTTATTCCGATGCAGTTAACGTCAGTTTCATGTTAACCCACTTTCAAAAAGAAGGTAAAATTACAAAAAATGCCAAACTCCGAGGAAAAATTAAAAGGGAAAGTCCCTGTTCAAATGTCAAAATCAAAACTCAAACACATCATACGAATGAATGACAACTGTCATATTCCTGACTTGGTACAGGTATATTTTTTTAAATGGTTAGCTAAACCTCTCACTTGTATAATAGTCACATAAAATTCCATTATATTGACAATAATATGTAAACAAATTAAACAGATACAACAGGCAAAAATGTCAAAATAGGGGTACAACATTCAACATTGTGTTGTAATCCTAATTACTATAAAAACACACAGATATGTAACAAATATGTTTCTTGTGTTGTGTGTCTCTTTGAAATCACAATGCAGATTATATAGGATAAGATTTTGCGGCCGTTTTGTATACACACAATATGCTAACAAAACTTTAAAACTCTTTCAGTTTATGAAACCAAACTTAAAATGGAGACTGTTGCTTTATGCCAGAAACACATAAAATATTCCCAAACTAATCAAAAAATGTTATAAAAAGCTATTATACAATAAAATTAAAACTTTATAATTTTTTACATAATCAACTTTGACATATTTTGTCAGGACCGATGCATAAACTACTCTTCTAACCGTCCACCGGCAGTTGTATCGACCCATTGCTAGCACGGTGTTTGTTTTGCCGTTTGTCCTACTCACATGAGGTCACATTAGAAATTGAAAATAACACATGCAAATTATGTATCGCCTCACCAACATTTACCAACAATTTTTTTTTGAACAGTTGTTATACATCATGGCAGTACTGAAACACTTATGATTGTTCACAATGGTGGTATCGACAAAGTGTTAGTAAATGCACACACACATCCAGATAAATTTTCTTTTCTTTAAAATAATCTCTTAATCTGTTCACAGCTGTTTGTCTGTTTCAGTTCTTGACATAGTGTACAGAGCCACTTTAGCTGCGGAAGAACATATGCTGACCTGCATACGTCTGTGTGATTTTTAACATTTTGCTTTCGACGGGAGATTATTTAATTTGCTTTATGGTTTGACACCGGTTCTTCCTAGTAAGAAATAAACTATTATTTAGATAATTAAAAAAATTAGGTTAAACTATACATCAAAATACAGTAACCAAAAATTTGTAATGTTAACATGACACGCATCGTAACAGTTCATTTTATTTTAATAATAAATCATCGTTTGATAACACGAACAGCCAATACGACCTATATTTTAAGGAGGAAGCAGATGTTGAAAAAAACAATATTTTAAATCGTTTCCGTGTATTCAAAGAAGACAAATTCCATTTCCAAAACCCTAAAGGAAACAAAACCAATACTGCTAATAAATTTATCCCAAGATAAAGTTATGGTAGAATCATAAAAAGTTTGAAATATGTTTAAACACCAACTCTTCCCACTTAAGCATCAATAGGCAATTAAAAAATAGTAAATATAGTTTATATAGATTCGCTTTTTGAAACAAAAAAAATAACCTCGAAACACTGATAAAACCAAAATAAAGGTTTTGTAAGTAAACGAAAACCAATAAAGGCTCACATGAGCTTATTCTGCAAACTATTTGTGATAAAACACAAAATGGATAAGGTCATTTATTTTCTACAAATGAATAATAACATTTCATTAATTACGTGCATCCTAACCGCTTTTCTTAAATTATCTTAAGAAGAGGCGCTCAAACAAAAATATTTAAAAGCTGGGAATGTAAAAAAGCGTAGACATGTTAAGATCTATATCACACATATACACCAATTTTTTTACAAAATATTCAAAATCAGAGGTCAACTTTACCAGAAGAAGATTGACCATCGTTACTTGATATATTTTCATTTATTAACGAGGACAATAACGCTGATGAAGTAATGGAGTTGATGCCACGATGTCATTAATTTCAACAAAATTTTGTTTTAGTTCAGATTTATTATGATGTGAATATCAAATATTATATCGTATTTGAGCATTTTTTACTTCTCTTTTGACAGAAGTGTCGTTGATTACTTTGTTCAAACAAAACACATATTCATTTTTCTTGTTGGTTAAATCAGCATTTCAGAAACACTACGGAATCAGATAAAGGGCGAAGTGACCGTGAAGAAGAGTCACCAGTACTACTTTAACGAGACCATTTGTTATCAGTTGAAGTTTCAATAGTTGTAGTTTCTATTGTTGTCATTGGTACATTTTGATTTGGAACTATTGCATCTTGTGATTCGTCAATTGTTTCATACGCTACATCAAACCGGCGAATTTGAATATTTATGCGATTTACATGTATTATTATTGTCGCCTTTGATTTTTCCGTAAATCTCTCATCCGTTTTATCCGGTTCGCTTCCGTTAGGTGTCCGTTTTATGCGGTACTCGTCCGTCGGATGTACGTTCGACATCCGTTCTGTCCGGAACGTTTCCGTTTCTCGTACGTTGCATATCCGGTGTGTGTACGTTATGCATCCGTTACACGTCCGTTTTATTCGTTCAGTACATCAACGGACTCCCAACGGATAACAATTTCGCCAACGGACAACTTTTATTTTCATCCGTTAGGCGTCCGTTCGTGCTATCTGGTAAGGTGTGACCGAGGCTCTACCCTTGAAGTATTAAAACATTAAAGTTGAAGAATTGAACTTGGATCGAGAAATTTCAACGTGGCAGTTAGAAATGTAAACTTTAAGGAACTGAATATGTCAAGTGTCAACTTAGAACTGCAAATTTAAAAAATTGTAAAGTTGGCAGTAAGAAATGTTTTAAAAAGACAACAAACATGTACGATTGGTAATTGATAAGGTTTTCAAACATTTTACACAAATGCCTGCATAGAATTATTTTTAATATCATCCCGCTCCCCTCGTCAAACTACATGTATGATACTCATGATATCGTCTGATGTATACATTTACCAATTACGTTCTATTCCCTATTGTTATATGTGGACCTGGTATATTGTTATATTATAGTTCGTTTCTGTGTGTGTTACATTTTAACGTTGTGTTTCCGTTGTGTCGTTTGTTTTCTTTTATTTTTGAGTGGGAATTCACATTACTATAAGACGTGTCACGGTACGTATCTATCCCAAATTCATGTATTTGGTTTTGATGTTATAATTGTTTTTCTCACAGGATTTTGTGTGATGCTTAGTCCGTTTCTGTGTGTGTTACATTTTAATGTTGTGTCGATGTTCTCCTCTTATATTTTAAGCGTTTCCCTCAGTTTTAGTTTTTTACCCCGATTTTGTTTTTTGTCCATGGATTTATGAGTTTTGAACAGCGGTATACTACTGTTGCCTTTATTTATAGTTGTGTTTTTTCCTTGCATGTGTGTATCCTAATGAATGTTTGAGATTTTAAACTCGACAAACCCGTGTTTCCTTTTTATTTTCAAAAGACCAAGGCATAACCATCTATGGAAACTGAAAAACTAAAAATTTTATAATGAGTTTACAATTTGTTGATCTGAACCTGACAAATTTATTTCATGCAGTGTTTCAGAGTTATTATATAAAATCTACAACAGTTGTCTCTCTTCCTGTAGATTTCGCTCTGTATGATTGTACAAAAAATTATGCGTTCGTATTGACTTATGTTAAATGGGATTTTTTTTTATGTACTGTTTCATACTTTTGTTCGCCTTTGTACTTTATTCATTCAAGATATGAAATGATCGCTTACTAGTATGTTATAAGTAGGAAGCAGGAGTTGCTGAACTAGTTTTTTTCTGATAGACTAAAACAAAACTATATATATATATATACTGTTATTTCGGTATGAACACTGTTTGGCATACATCATGTCGATAATTATATTTTGACATTGCAGAAGGGCAAGATTGATGCTTATAAACACTTTATACCATGGATACGCATTTCAGTATGCATGGTAAAACATATTTAACCGTAGTTGATCGACATGAAATAAGCTTTAAAGTACCTGTATCCCTATTTTTGACATTTTTTACTTTTATGTCTGTTTGTTTTGTTTACATATTGTTGTCAATATAATGCAATTGTATGTAACTTTCATACAAGTGAGAGGTTTAGCTAGCTATAAAACCAGGTTTACTCCTAATTCTGTATATAATAAAACTGTCTGTACCAAGTCAGGAATATGACAGTTGTTTTCCATTTGTTGATGTGTTTGAGCTTTTTATTTTGCCATTTGATTACTGACTTTCTGTTTTGAAGTTACCCCGTTTCTTGTACGGATAGCACATACAGTAAATCTTTTCCGTTCCATATTTAACAGGAGATTGTGAAATACAATCCATTTGTCTACTATGTAATGTACTTGCAATCTATATATAACTGAACTGTAGTTTTAAGTTGTGTTTCACTTTTATATTGACACACAAAAAATGAAAAGACAGTGACAACTGATCTTTATGATAAAATAACTTCCAATAACAAATATTTGGAGTTTAGTGTTTAGTTCTTGTTGAATTTACACTCACAAATAACAAACATATTCCACACTACCACACGAATTAGTTGTCCTCATTTTTCATTAAAAAAACATCCACAATATTTAAAAGGTAAGCTTATACAAAACAGCAGTTCCATTATAATTGGCGACTAGAAGAGTGTCATTTTCTTTGTTAATAAAAATACTATGGGGATCGATGATTCCATCTTTTTTCCCCAGTATACGCCTTCCCTTTTTCCCATCTGGTGTAATGACGACTATACTGTTATTTTGACGATCTGCAACGTAAATAAATGAATGTTTATCAGTGGTCAAACCCCAGGCACTTTTCAAAAGTGATTCATCTTTGAAGTCCCATATTTTTTTCCCTGTTAAAGAATAACAGCTTACTGTGTTTTTTTTAGTATGATATAACCTATCCATATATGTTGTGATATAGCTCCAATAATGCATTGTCTGGTCTTCGACTAAACGAACAGTAGATGTGTTTGGCAAGTTCACCACTATAACACCTTTGGAGTACTCACAGTATGAGAGTTTGTGGTCTTGATAGGTTAAACCAACGCTAGAAATTAATGTGTTGATTGTTTTCTCAATTTTCTGCGACGTAATATTGATGATCTGAATAACTCCAGCTCTTCGAAATGAAACTGCTACGGTTAAGTCGTCGATACATGCTACATCAACAGGATATTGTATTGATGTATTAATTACACTCTCCGGTTTTGCATCTTTAGTTAGAATGATCAATTGATGTTCGACGAAGTTTGCAAATATAAATTTACCAGAAGGGTGGATTGAACAACCAGTAATTTTCTCGGGAATAGTCATTGTTTGTTGTAGCGTCAGTTTGATATCATGAATAAGTCTTGGTATTGCAACTGGCTGTCTTAGTATTTGGGCTTGCTTATCTGTTTCTGTCTCTAATACAACTAATGACGATTTATTTTCTGTCAGGACTGAACCAAATTTTTGAATAGATAGAATTTTTGATAATTCGTCATTAATATCATAACTAATAAAAACTTGTTGGAGACTTCCATCATCTGACAAAGACTGCAGATATTTCTCTTTCTTTTGAATTTCCTCCTCTAGGATCTTAGCTCCCAAAAATGTCTGAAGGTTCGATGCATATTTCCTAATTGAATCCATTTCATTTTTCAACTCACACACATATTTATAGTTTTTAGTTACATTTGTGATGGCGGTTTCTATTTGCCTGCTTATATCTTTTTCAGTAGCTTGCAATTCCTTAAATGACTGTTTTTCTAGGAGGTCCAGGTGTTTATTTATTTCATCACGAATCTGTGTTATCTCGCTCAAAAACTTATGGTGTTGGTTCTGGATTGAAGTGAGGTTCTGTTTACGGTCACTGATGACTTTTTCTGCATTAGTCATCACATCTTGAAGCCGCTGTTCCATACTTTCCAATAGAGAAGATGTCTTTGACGTAGCTATGACCTCTTCTAGCGATAACAGGCCAATGCAGTTTCTATGGCTAGAAGAGATACACAACGGACAACATAGGCTTTCATGCTGAGGACAGTAAATCTGGAACTTTCTATTGTGATCTCGACAGTGTTGCTGTATACTGGATATTGAAGACGGGAGCTGTTTGTAATATTCAACTGGAATTACCTCGTGATTTCGAGACGATTTTAAAGCATTGTGGTAGTTCAGGCACTCGGAACATAGACCTTGTTCACATTCAGGACACCAATGTTCAGCGTCTTTGGTTTTGTGTTGAATTTCACATACACTACATGTAGTGCTACACGATGTTGCCATGGTTACTTTACCTGTATAATACAAAGTAAATATTAAACTTGAAAGATATTATTTATCTTATTTCACAGGATTTGGATCAACAGTTTGAAAAAATAAAAATAAAACGGTCAAAGTCTCAAATGACCGGCTTGCGACAATTGTGACTAAGCAAAGTAATTGCAGTGACATGAGGGAGAAGGATATTTTTTTCTGAAATATCTAACAAGTTGAAGAACACTAGAAAGACATTTTAATATAATATAAATACATATTAATGGTGAAGCAACAAACTAGTAACGATAGAGGAAACCAGCAGCTGACTTAGATCTTTGCAATAATCTTAACTGTCTCTCGTAAAGTTTATAATCAAGTAAAGCGTTACTTTACTTTGAAAATTTGCTAATCACAAAATAAGCAATTATTTTGTAAATTTTGCTGGAAAGAAACTTAAGTTCTCAAGAAATGCAAAAGTGACAAAGTCTGCAAGCAATTACATAATAGTAGATAAAATTTAGTATGTAAACAATCTGTCTGTGAAGTTCAGGAATAATTAGTGATAACTGTAGGAGGCGATGATTACACAACATTTGCACCCTGTTCCCTAAATTTGTACCAAAAATTACTTTGTTCTTAATCTGGGTTAATGAAAAAATATCCTCATATACTTTCATAAAAGAAGGTCACACTGACAACTTCAACATATATATGCAACTATTCTGTGAAGTTTCAGGTATCTGGATTGAAAATTGTTGGAGTTGAATATATAAACTATGTACTCATTTTCCCCAGCTCCGACATCATTACACTATAAGCCGGATGAACCTTTTCTTACCCACTCAAACATCAATATGAAAACATTGCATGACTTTATTGTTTTGTTCAGTTATGTTAAATAAATCAGTTTTGAGAGATTCTTGGAGTTACTGCTGATGTATAACTTTAGATCACAAATTTATAGTAGACTATAACTTTAAATATACATAAAATTCCATTGATTTGAAAGACGTTTAACACAATATTTTTATTAATCTAATCTTTCGCCTCTCTTTCACTAGAAAAAAATACCTATTTTGTATTTGTACAATAAGACGACAGTTGTTAATCAATGTTAAATCCCGTGAATCGAGTTAGAAAATACAAATCAAGGTTGCAAAATAAACCTGAATAATTCACATGAATTCAAAACGCATGAAAAAGGAGAAGGGCAAGATGATACGATAGGGTGAGCGTCAGTGTCTTACCATGCGTGCCCGCAATGCAAAACCACACTCAGTCATTTAGAATTTTTTTTTCTTCGATTTTGACATAATAAAATTGAGAATGGAAATGGGGAATGTGTCAAAGAGACAACAACCCGACCAAATAAAAAAACAACAGCAGAGGGTCACCAACAGGTCTTCAATGTAGCGAGAAATTCCTGCACCCGGAGGCGTCCTTCAGCTGGCCCCTAAACAAATATATACTAATCCAGTGATAATGAACGCCATACTAATTTCCAAATTGTACACAAGATAATACATACACACAGTTAAAAAAAAGATAATAAAATGAATGTAAGGTCATCCCGGTATGTGATTTAAAGTTATATACATGTTTCAAATCAGCAGTATTTCCTTGAACCTCTCAAGGGTCAAATTAGTTTATAAATAGTGTGTCCTAAATTGATGGACTTTGGAACTTTGATACAGACTGTACATGTCTCACTACGGTTAAAAAAGAATGTACTTTGTATATCTACACCCATAAAAAAAAACTGTTATACTATGATCTGGAGTCTATCGAAAACAACAAACCAGCAAATTTAATAGGTACGGGAACGATTTGTTGTGTCGAAATATTTGTCAAAACGATATTATGTCATCTTACTCGTATATCATTATTTTGTATCAGTATCGTTGCACAAATGTTTCGACTTTATTCTATGGATATGTAGATATTAATATACATATCAGTACAAATAAAAATAGAGAGAGAATTATTAAAGTTTGTCAAAATATCATTACCTGGGCATTTGTTGTTGGTGCAGGTAAACAACGAGGAAGTTCATTGATGATAACCAATCAGAAGATTACACGTTTGCATAGTAGCTTTCAAAAAACCTAACTTGTCTTTGTAGTTTGTAATTTTTATATATGACTGTATTCTTCCAATTTTTTGCTTAAAAAAAACACAAGGGATAAAAAAAATGTTTGTTCATGATCATTAAATTTGAAGCATGTTGATAATATCTAGGACATACGTGTAAACCTGCGTAACTTTTTTTCAAAGATCTTGATTTTTTTAATGGTTATCCTTTCTATCTGTTTTAATTCAATTACTATAGGATTACACGCCTTTTTAAAGGAATTTATTGATGAATAGACTCACCAATTCACTCACAGACGAATAAAAGTCTGACTTTTATTATACGTTTGTGAGTGACCCGGTCCAGTTTATACACAAAACAATTCTTTAAAAGTACTTATAATTCTTTAAAATTGGAGATAAGGAATATATTTTTTAACAGTCGTAACCTCTAGCACACGTAAATTGTATATTTGTGTCATTCATTAGGCCTGGCGCATGAATATATTTGTTGGCTAACGCAAAAACATACTCCGTAAAATTTGCTATCTGATAAAACATTAACTACAAAACTCTTTAAAATATTAATCAAACGAATGTGTAGTTAATGATTAACGTACAGTGAAAATAAATTCATCCACCGCCATCTTGCTAAAATTGGTTACGAAAAGAAGTTCGGTCAACTTCGTCTATCGAAAACAAAAAGGTCAATATCAAATACCGGAAGTTCTCTCGGCCAATCAAATTAACGTATTCCCGAATGTCAAATTATATAAGAAATATCACTTTATAACTTTTTAAACATATTAACTTTGAAGATTTTTCACAAGTAAATGATTTGTCTTCTGTGTATTGTAAAAAGAAGAACAAAACTATGAGTTCAGGAATCAATACTTGAAATTATAGAGAAAGGATGAATGATACAGTTTTTTCCTCAAGAATTTTTTTTCTGCCAGATTCAGGTTTTCAACATTTCTGTAATACAGTCACTCTTCTTGTTTCTTCACTACCAATTGAGGCATTTTTTCAAAGTGATAGCCGAAAGACAACTGTTGGAGGAAGACGTACTATCCCACTTGCAACCCCGTCTGGTTCTAAAATGATCAGTCTATTTAATAGTTGTGTGCTTTTATGCTAACTTTAAAGCCTGATTCAACCTAGCCATAGTTATCAAAGGTACCAGGATAGTAATTTAGTACGCCAGACGCGCGTTTCGTCTACATAAGACTCATCAGTGACGCTCGTATCAAAATATTTATAATGCCAAACAAGTACAAAGTTGACGAGCATTGAGGATCCAAAATTCCAAAAAGTTGTGACAAATACGGCTAAGGTAATCTATGCCTGGGCTAAGAAAATCCTTAGTTTTTCGAAAAATTCAACGATTTTGTAAACAGAAAATTTATTTTAAAAAAATGACCACATTATTGATGTCAACACCGAAGTGTTGACTACAGGGCTGGTGATACCCTCGGGGACGAAACGTTCACCAGCAGTGGCATCGATCCAGTGTTGTAAATAGTTATATTATAATTCAGTACGCCAGACGCGCGTTTCGTCTACATAAGACTCATCAGTGACGCTCGTATCAAAATATTTATAAAGCCAAACAAGTACAAAGTTGAAGAGCATTGAGGATCCAAAATTCCAAAAAGTTGTGCCAAATACGGCTAAGGTAATCTTTGCCTGGGATAAGAAAATCCTTAGTTTTTCGAAAAATTCAACGATTTTGTAAACAGGAAATTTATTTTTTTAAAAATGACCACATTATTGATATTCATGTCAACATCGAAGTGTTGACTACTGGGCTGGTGATAGTATTACCCTCGGAGACGAAACTTTCACCAACAGTGGCATCGACCCAGTGGTATAAATAGTTATCAAAGGTACCAGCATTATAATTTAGTACGCCAGACGCGCGTTTCGTCTACATAAGACTCATCAGTGACGCTCGTATCAAAATATTTATAAAGCCAAACAAGTACAAAGTTGAAGAGCATTGAGGATCCAAAATTCCAAAAAGTTGTACTAAATACGGCTAAGGTAATCTTTGCCTGGGATAAGAAAATCCTTAGTTTTTCGAAAAATTCAACGATTTTGTAAACAGGAAATTTATTAAAAAAAATGACCACTTAATGTTACAGTATGATAACTATTATTAATGCTTCGAAAAATAGGTAGTTCACAATTGCATAATGTTCATGAGATCCAACCCATGTTAAAAAGGAATCTTAATAATGTACTGAATTTAATGGAGTTATTGAAAATATATCCCTCTATTTTAAACTTTGCTCCCTATTTTTGTTTTACTGGAATTGAAAAACAAGATGCAAAGTATCAGAATATTGTGAATATTCTACAAGAAGATTATTGACATTTGTTAAATCTTTTAAGTTTTATTTTTGTATTGTGTATTGTATATTGTACATATTGTTTAGTTAATCTTTTCCTGTTTTGATGATAAATTGAAATAAAATAAGACGGTGCATTGAAACCATGGGTTTCATAAACTGATAACAGTAACTCTTCTTTTTTGAAAAAAAAATACATATATGCTAATGCTAATGTTTACCTGTAGCTATTGTTTAACCAGATTGAAACATTGACAATACAATATGGACATTTAAATTGACCAGTTGGTTTGGAAGATTTAAATCTACCTTGATGCTACCTGTACAGTTTTTTATTCACCTAACCAAAACTTTCAGCATGCTTTTTTCCTGAAGTATTTCTAATCCTATCACTTCACCTGTTTAATTGTTACTGTTGTAGTATAACTGAGATAGGTTTTTTTTTTAAACTTATAAAAAAAAAAATATGGTATCAAGGCTTCAATTTTTATCTTTGTTGAATAAAATGATATGCATTGAGTCTAAATTAGTTTATACAAGGTATGAATAATTCTAGAATATGACTACTTTTATTTGATAACTAGACACAAACTTATTTCATGTTCTTACATTAACTAAACACTGTGAAACTTTTCTCATGTTTTTTTATTAGAGAATCATAAAACAGGTAAAGAAATTAACATTGTTATAAGTCTTTTTTGTTATGGAAATGGATGTTTTCCCTGAAATAATTAATCATTCAAATGCCAAAAAACATAACATTTAGACGGAAAAAGAGAATTTTTTTACTGTCATTTAAAATTTTAGAAGGTGGAAACAAATATATTTTATCAGGGAATTTAATTGCATGTCATATAATTCACTACATTACCTCTTTAATGTTTTCATAGCCAAATACTATGAGTACTAAGATTTCTTGATAGTTGAAAAAAAACCTTTTTAATATCTCTTTGGGTTTTTAATGGGAAATAACTCAAAATAATTTGTTTTTGACATGTTCCTTGTACAAATTGTTAATGTATATTCTCTGGCCTTTGTTAGTCTTCTGATGTACAGTAGTTGTCGTTTGTTTATGTAATATATACGTGTTTCTCGTTTCTCGTTTTGTTTATATAGATTAGACCGTTGGTTTTCCCGTTTGAATGGTTTTACACTAGTAATTTTGGGGCCCTTTATAGCTTGTTGTTCGGTGTGAGCTAAGGCTCCGTGTTGAAGGCCGTACTTTAACCTATAATGGTTTACTTTTTAAATTGTTATTTGTATGGAGAGTTGTCTCATTGGCACTCACACAACATCTTCCTATATCTATTGTATGATTTTTAATGTTAGTTTCTTGTATATAATTCGGAGTTTAGTATGACGTCCATTATCACTGTACTAGTATACATATTTTTAGGGGCCAGCTGAAGGACACCTACGGGTGCGGGAATTCTCGCTACATTGAAGACCCATTGGTGGTCTTCGGCTGTGGTCTGCTCTATGGTCGGGTTGTTGTCGCTTTGACACATTCCCAATTTCCTTTATCAATTTTATCATATTTTTTTTTTTTTTTTTTTTTTTTTTAAATCTATTTTATATTTTTTCCATACATAAGTTATACATTCATATTAATTACACAGATTGAGTTTGCGTATAAATTATTCACAATATTCTACCAGTAAATAAAATACATCAAAAGTCCCCCAAAACACACTATAATCTACACAATAATTTACCTTTACTTATATAATTGACATTTTATTTTTTGTACTTTTAACACCTGGATTACATTGTTATGTGTCGGTCAGTGATTTTATAGGTCACATGCTCGACCTTGTAAATGCGTGTATTGTATATTTCTATAGTTGGATGTATTATTATGTTCTAAAAAGAAAAGGAAAGTAAGTACAAATTATTACGTCACTTACTAATGTATAAGATTTATTATAAGTTTTATTTCAGCTGCAAAATTTTCTTTTTTAGATGATAATGATTTGTCCATAGATTCAATTAAACTGCTCAGTTCCCGTTTTGCATATGCTATCAATTGACTGGAAGTAAAACTTTTAGACTGATATTTGATTATATTCCTACATTTCCAAATAATCCATTTAACTGTATTCATAATCGTATTAGTTATGACATTGTACTTTTTGTTGTAATCGTACATTCCTAGTATGATAAGTTCTTCGCTCAATGGAATATATACAGTGTTATTAAGTACATTATATGTTTTAAGCGCATCAAAAATGTGTTCCCAAACAACCATTATAATGTTACAGCTGTGAAAAAGGTGTGTGAGAGTTTCATTTTCAGTTTTACAAAAATGGCATTTGCCATTATTTGATTTGTCGATTCTAAATAGTTTTTGCTCCGTATAGATAATGTTATGAACAATTTTCCAGCTAATTTGATTTGCTTTCCTAGAGGACATACTTTTATTTAAATTTATCCAGATCTTTTTCCACGGTAATTCCGAATTATACTGAATATTCCATTTTATTTGACAGTTTGGAACTATATCTAAATTTAACGAATATTGGATTAATTTCAAAGATATCTCACTTGGGATTACTACTTTATTCTGTTTATCGTAAAATTCAAATGTATTTTTAATGTAATAACCATTTTTGGGGGTTCTTGATCAACGTGGACGTTTTTTAGTCTGTCCTTGAACAATTTTGGAATAGCTAATTTCAGCCTTGTCCATTCCGAGATCCAGTTTCTCTTATCTTTAAGAGTATTGTATATAAAGTTGTCGCTTTTGATGTTTTTCGTTTCTTCATCCCAAATATCTTTTATTGTATGAATTCCACTTTTTCCGAAGTTAGCGAAAAAAATAGGTTTTTTGTTGTATTGAATTTTTATGTTTCCAAAAAGTTGTTGGTTTAGGATATCGTTTTTATTTATTGGACTTTGTATACTTAAAAATTTTGACCACGTTTTAATTAACTCAAGATAGTATTTTGGAAAATTTTCCATTTGTAATCCTCGTAAGTCCGAACACTTTGCTAAAAAATTATCACAATTATATTTGATATCAAACTTCTGTAGCCACCATTTGGCTATTGTATTCCAGTTATCGGTTTTTGATCTTAAAATCTTTTGCATACTTTTGATTTGTTTGGATTTAATGAACGAGTGTATATTGATCATACCAATCCCCCCTTCCTCTACCGGTAAGCAACACACGTCCCTTTTAATTAAATTCACTTTTCCCTCCCATATAAAATTCCACATGACATTGTTTATTTCTTTTTTATATTTTTCAGGTATACCTCGCATTTCGATTTCGAACCCTATTTTAGATATAATCAATGATTTTAATATTAAGACCCTGCCCTTCAATGTTAGGTCACGAGATTTCCAAACCTCAAGACACGCCTTAACCTTCTTTATTTTTTCTAACCATATAGCTTCTATATCAACACTGTATCCATGCATGACTCCCAATGCTTTAATTGGTTCGCTTGACCACCTAATTTTTTTTATATTTTGGTGTTTTATTTTTCCAACGACCCAAATATACCCCTACAGTCTTTTCATAATTTATCTTAGCACCCGATGCTTTCTCGTATATTTCTAAAACCTTGAATGTTTCCTCGATTGATTCCTCTGTTCTATTAAAAAATAGTGTATCGTCTGCAAACATGTTAATCTTAACCTCTTTCTTTTCATTTTCTATGTCAGGGTGGGGTAAATTTATTCCTTGAATTTTCGGATTAGCCCTAATTGTGGCTGCCATCGGCTCTGCTTGTAAAATGTATAGCATCGGCGATATTGGACAGCCCTGACGGATTGATCTAGAAATTGGGACGTATCTTGATTGAAAACCGTTAGTCATTAAACAAGTTTTAGCATTTTTTAGTAACATTTTAACCCATTCCCGAACATTTTCCCCAACTTGAAATTTTTCTAAACATGCATCTAACCATTCCCATTCTGCATAGTCAAAAGCTTTTGTTTGATCAAGAAAAAGGATTGATCCTTCTTCGTCTTCCATATCTATAAAATCGAAAATATCTTGCAGCATTCTATTAGAATCAAAAATATTTCTGCCCTTAACAAACCCTTTTTGATCTGTTTCTATAATAGATGGTAGAACTATTTTCAAACGTTCAGCCAGAATTTTTGAGCAAATTTTATAGTCTACATTTAATAATGTTATAGGTCGCCAGTTTTTAATATCATCCCTCTCCCCACTTTTATATAATAGGCTTATCATTCCAAGTATCTGCGATTCGGAAAGTGTTTTATCAAAAAAGGTTTCTTTTAATATTTGCGTAAGCTCATCCTGTATCAAAAACCAATATTCCTGATAAAATTCTGCAGTTATGCCATCTTCCCCTGGTAATTTAATTGCTTTGAAAATTTCATCTTTTGTAATTTCACTATCACATAACCGTTTTTCTGCTTCAGATAGAGTTTTATTTACATTATATAGTAATTTTTCCCCAGCCTCTCTATTACAACCACCCGAGGTAAAAAGTTTCTCATAATATTTTAATTGTTCACCTAAGATTTCATTAATATTATTTTTGTATGTGCCATTTTCGGCTTTTATTTTTGACCATAGTTTTTCTTTTCCTCGTTTTTGTTCTAATCTGAAAAAATAATTTGTGGATTTCTCACCTTTTTCATACCAATTTATTTTTGATCTTATGCGTGCTGCTTCTGCTTTTTGTTCGTAATATTTATATATATCATTTTTTAGTTTTTCAACCTCATTCAGATTTTGTTGTGTTCCATCATTTTCTAACAGATTTTCTAATTTATCTTCCCAATTTTTAATTTCATTTTCATTTAACCTAAGTTTCTTTGAAACAGTTGTTGTTATGTCCTTTATTTTAGTTTTTGTTAAATCCCAGAACTCCTTTTTATCTTTAAAATTATTTATGTTAAGTTTCCAAGATTTCCAGAATGTTTCAAAAGTATTTTTGAAAAGGTCGGTTTTAATTATACTATTGTTCATTTTCCAATAACCCGGGCCTCTTTCTGGTTCGACGATGTTCATTGTAATTGTTACGCCGTCGTGATCGCTGAAGGGAAAATAAACAATTTTTGCATTGTTTACTCTACAATCGATATTCTCACTAGTGAATATATAATCTATTCTCGAGTATGATTGACCCCTTGAAAATGTATATTGTTTTTTGTTTGGATATCTGAGACGCCAAATGTCCGTCAGTTCATTTTTTTCAATGAAATTTTTTAGTTCATTATTTCCCGCATCTTCACGTTTGGGCATATGTTTTCTATCTAATTTCCTATTTAGACAACAATTAAAATCTCCCATAACGTAATTCACAATATCATTTTCTTTATCTATTTTTAACTTATTAAAGAAATGTTTTCTTTCTATGCCATTATTAGGGGCGTAGATATTAAAAATTCTAATAGTTTCGTTTGAGTCTAATTTGAATTCAACTATCAATTTCCTTCCCTCCGCATCTTTATATTTTTCAGTGATGTTTATATCTAAATTTGGTTTCACTAAAATTGCTATCCCTTTGGAAACGGAAGTCCCGTTACACCAAAAACTTAACCCTCCCCATTCTTTTTTCCATTCATTTTCTACAAATTTTGTACAATGAGTTTCCTGCAAACATATAAAATCAAAAAAAAATTTCTGACACCACTGGAATAATGCATTTCGTTTTGACTTATCTCCCATACCGTTTACGTTTAATGAAACTAAACGAATAGACATACTTTATGGGAAAAAATAAATATGTATATTATTGTCTTCAAAATTCTGAATATTTAGTTTGCTATACAGTTCACCGATTTCATTTATGTAATACAACATAATAAAAGTCCAACATATATTCAATATATTTACAACAAATGAATTTGCATGTACACTTACAATGCATTTTTTTTAGAGTTATCTCCCATACCATATATTTCATATATAATCATTTTTTGCCTCCTTATTTCACCAACAAATACACATATTTGTATCACTAACATAATACAGTTCAATAATTTTCCAAAATATTTACAATAAATGCAAGATTTTGCATACACAATAATAGCATGGATTTTTTTTTAAATTTTATCATATTGAAATATCAAAATCATATTTGAATGAACTATTTTATTTATAATCCTCACTTTACAAATATTTTGGATAAGTTTATTCATATATTTTCACTGTATCACTTGATTTTATTACATCCACAGTATTGAGTTTTTATTTCAGTTACATGTATATATTCCAATCAAACAATTTTAGACCCAGAACGTTATAATGATTACTTCCAATTTCACATTCATATTATCCCAACATTAGGAATATTTTGGAATATTTTACTTTTTCATTTCACTTTATAACTACATTAGTCTATATCCACTTTATGAATTTAACATTTTGTTTCATTTCCATGATAATTCCAATGATATATATTCCATTTAAACAGGTGAATAACTCCTATAATATATCTCAAAACTTATAATGAATGTGTTGCAATTATTTCTCTTTCTTGCATTCAAGTTTGATTTTTTTATAACCTTTTAGATAACTTATTCCACATTTTGCAAATTGAATTTCCTTCAGTGAACACAGTATTTTTTTCCACAAAAATCCTCTTATAATAAATTTTATTATTTAAAAACAGTTTTAATTTTCATGCATATTAATATGCAGTTAACAAAATATTTTAATGATTAAGATTTTTTGGTAAATTTTAGAAATATTATCAATACTGGGGATTTAAAACAATAAAAACCTAAAAATATTTCTACCCTTTCAAATTTTTGATGGAATAATCCTAGGTAAAGAAAAATTTCAGGAAAAAAGCATGCTGAAATTTTGGGTTAGGTGAATAATTTTTTTTACAGGTAGCATCAAGGTAGATTTAAATCTTACAAACCAACTGGTCAATGTAAATGTCCCAATTGTATTGTCAATGTTTCAATCTGGTTGAACAATAGCTACAGGTAAACGGTAACACCCATAGTCAACCTACTGTAACTGTTCTTTTTATCTAAATAACTATTATTAATTTTTTTATTAGTGGCGCATTTACTTATTTCACTGAAAACCTCAACTATTACAGCTGATATTTGACAATATCTTTTATTTTATTTTTCAAACCCCTTTATATTATATATTGTATTATTATTAACGCTTCTCCCTTATAACACGTTTTTAAAGTCTGGCGATGAACAAAGAAGGTAATTGTCAACTACAAAATTCAAGGGAACACGTTTGCTTTCAGTGTAATTGTTTGTTTCAACTAAATAATTTAAAGACGAATATAACTCTGGAATAACAAATTTTAAATTCCATAAATTAAGCATAACTATGTGTAAGTAGGTGTGTAAATGCATAAAAGAAACATTGTACAAATAGTATTATTGTGCTTAAACAATAAATTCGATTTCTTTTAACTCACCAAAGAGCGTGCTCAAAAGTACGTAATATATACTGTATACAACAACAAAAGAACGAGCTTTTTTCGAAACAGTCATAAATCATGGCTGTCTATGTGCTTTTTATGAAAAGGGAAGACAAGACTCGACCGTTCGGCTCTCTCAAGAAATGTTTTTTTTTCAATTCCTTTGCAACAAAAATGGAAGATAACGAGCATACGGACAGTGTATTCCTAACAAGTGTTTTCTATTGTCAGGCTCACAACCAAGTCAGGAATATGGCAGTTGTTTTTCACTCATTCTGTTGGTTGACGACGTTTAGCTTTTCAGTTTTCTTAGACTACATTTTGGAATATATATTGGAGTTCGGTATTTATGTGGGGTTTTTTCTTCTCTAAATATCCGTTTATGTGAAAGTAGTTTTGTTGTGATGTTACAACAACTTATTATTCGCATGAAGTTTTATAAATATGTGTGCTAATAGAAAAAAGTAAAATCACAAAAATATTGAACTTAGAGGAAAATCAATTCGGAAAGTCCATAATCACATGGCAAAATGAAATAAAAAAACGCATCAAAAACGAATGGACAAGAGCTGTCATATTCCTGACTTGTTACAGGCATTTTAAAATGTGGAAAATGGTGGATTAAACCTGGTTTTATAGCGCTTATCCTCTCACTTTGATGACAGTCTCATCAAATTCCGTTATATTTACATTGATGCGTTAACTAAACAGACACAATAAATAAAATACTCAGAATATGGGTACATCATTCATCATCGTATAACAATTTTAAAAGAAACAATTTAACAGAACACAAAAACATCTATCTACAAACACATTCATTGATTTGTGTGACGTCAGAAAATTTTATACGTCACATAGATTTGTCGTTCAATGTGCATACAAACAATTTTAAAATTTACCTAGGCAAAGGATTAAAAAATCAAAAGTATGTAAGAATAAATTTCAGAAATAGACCGAGATTTAAACTAGTCCAAAAGTTATATTTAGAATTTATAAGAATCCACAAATAGTTAATTCCACTACGCGATTGAATGATTTTGACGTTAGTGGTTCAACGTATATTGTAATTCATAATAAAAATATATCATAATGACATAAAATAGAACAATATCATACTGACGGGATCTTTTAAAGTACAGAGTCACGTTATAATAACCAAAGAAATACAAAAAAACGCATTTACAAAACACACCACAAAAAAATGAAAGACAATACAAACACATTGACGAAATGTATAAGTACCGAGCCACGTCAAACGGATATCACATAAAACCATTCAACAGTAAAAGTAATATTAATAATAGAACAAAGACAAATGAAAGAAGTATAAAACACGTTGTTAAGATGATAAACAACATCAGTACGCAGAATCTATACATCAAGACCACCGTGTATTATTTGTTTAGTTGATACGGAATATTTATCAACAAGGTCTTGATACCTTCCGATGAACTTTTGTAGAAACACACTGATGCACTTTTGGTAGAAATGGTTAAAATTCCAACTATATTGAAAACAGAAAGAAGTGTTAAGCTAGTACTATTGATAATTACGTTATTATTCAGGATTTGTATTGAAATAATATAGACATTATTGAAATGTTTGACAAGAATATTTGTTTCTAATATTACCCTATTATTAAGGCCATTTACGACTAGACAGGAAATTAAAAAAAACAAATTATATGATATCAGGGATTTTTCAGATCTATACAAGTATGAATTAGGAAGGTGAAAGGCATCTTGGTTCAAATACATACCTTAATAAATATCAAACGTCGCATGGATACCATAAGTACACTGTAATTTTTTCAATTTATTCATCTATTTTAAGACACAAAGGAAAGTCTCTCTTTTTAGATGATTAGTATAATTTCTATGATGTTTCATATTCCATATTTTTTGCAATCAATATACTGTTATTGAAATATGGCAACGATAAAAAAAAAAGGAATATTATTACAAACATGAATCAATAAAAAAAAAGTAAAATCAAGGTGTGAAATCTGGTATCTATAATGACTTTATTTAAATTTACATATTGTTTATCAATGATTGCGACTTTGTATGTAAATTCATTTCGTAGCATTCTCATTGTACAATATACACTATGCTGACTGACCTTTATCAATCTTGATTGTAGTGTAGGTTTACTGTCTTGTTCGTCCTGGGCTTTTTTTTAATTATCTAAGTATTTTAGCATAAATTTGAACAACCTCTTGTTTCAAAAAAAATTAATAAAATCTTATTGCCCTGTAGAATTTTATATCATTTTCTTCCATAGAAACCCCTTGTATTCAACTCTTCAGACTACGGAGAGAAGCCGTAGAATGAAATTCATAACAGTGTAGCTATGGCCATTCATTGACTGGGGAAAATTAGGTGAACGTTCGTCTGTAATGCCCACTGCTCACGACGTACTTATCATAGAAATTTAAACTGTGAGGTCACCAAAGGTTCTAAACGCCTAAATAAAATAATTAAAAATACTAATCAGGAATAACCCTTGTAATTTGAAAATAAATAAAAATGGCCTTCAACACGGAGTCTTGGCTCACACCGAACAGCAAGCTATAAAGGTTGAATACTTAAAATTCTTTACTTCATTTTTTGTTATGGTTTGACCATCAATTTTCCTAATATGATATCGCACGTTCTTTCAGATTATTTTTTTTACTTAATTGGCTTTAAAAGTTACAATGCATGATGTCGTCTGTTTGTGTAGTTCATATGTGTTTTTCGTTTCTCGTTGGTTTTCCCGTTTGAATGGTTTTACACTAGTAGTTTTGGGGCCCTCTATAACTTGCTGTTCGGTGTGAGCCAAGGCTCCGTGTTGCAGGTCGTACCTTGACCTATAATGGTTTACTTTTATAAATTATTACTTGGGAGGAGAGTTGTCTCATTGGCACTCATACCACATCTTCCTATATCTATCTATATCTATACATTTTTTTTTTCAACAAAAGAATACATCACAAGAATATAAGTTTTGTAAGAAACGTGAGAAATTGTGTTGAACTTGAAGATAAGGCAAAGTGACAAATATCTGAAAGAATGAATCGTTTTATGGTATTAAACAAAGAAATCAAATGATTTTTTAATTATCCAGAACTCTTCACAAACAAAACCCACATGTATACGCATTGAATAAATAGTAGGCCATTCTAAAATGATCACACCGTAGAAGTAGTTGTGCTCTTAATCAATGAGATATTTTGTGAACTAACCCCATCAACTTAATAGTTTTTTTTACAATGGATAAACCTATTTTTGTATTATTATTAAATAATATTATCTCTGAACATTATTATTTTTATAAATGACACGGTTGTATGTGATGATTATAATAAATATTTAAAACAAATTCCTTTCAAGCTTTGTAAAAAGAAAGTTTCATTTTATGTATCGGAATGTGTAACAAGTGAATATTTCAATCAATCCTACTCATCGATGTTAAGCTATTTCAGATATAACTGCAGCATAGTCGGTGGTGGTTTACACAAATCATTTTTATTTCATTAACTCATCAAGAATACTAGTCAGATGATTTTGCGTGCCAGATTTGCATGTTTTCTACATCAGAATTGTTAGTGGAAAGCGAACTTAAACAGACGGAATGCGAAATCAAATTACAGTAAAGCCGTCTGCATTTGTTCTTAATTTGATGAAATATTGCAGCTAACAAGTTAACATATGGATATGGATTTTGACACAGGAGATAATAAATGTTATCAAATACGTAAATATATATACAAAAGTTTTTTTCATTTCAGATTCTTATTAGAAAAAAACCACGTAAGGTTTAGAAATATCAATTTTCAGCACAGTCAGCTTTTTGTCATCAAATTAGAAGACCATAATCAACAAAGAATTTTGGGTATAAGGTAAAATGTTAATACAACACGTAGAAAAGTTTAAGGATTTCATTTTCTTTCTTTCTTATATTTTGCAGAGTGCAAGCGACAAACCACATGATGTGGATTTATATTAACTTCGCCACTGTCAGCTTTTCTGTTATCAACTCAAGAGATCACATCAAAAAAGGTATTTAGATATGTGACCCACTAATCACTCATATGAGTATTCCTTGAATAGAAAATTCTTTATATTTTCGTTTAATTAATTTTATTAAGACGTGCATAAATAATGCATAAATGAAATGTTCATCTAGCGCACTAAGGAGAACTTACGAAAGCAATGAAAAGTACTCGTGTTCTTAGTATTCTTTAGATCAAATAACTAAGTTGACATATACTTGCCAAGAAGACTAATTGGTGTTATTAAATTTATTTTAAGATTTAATTCCTAGCAGTTTTGTGGCTTGTTTTGTCACAACCGCTTTCTTTTCCACTGATCTTAAATAGAGAGTGGACAGATATATGGAGGAAGCGTTAGAAATGTATATTCATCTATTGCATCCGAGTTCATCTCAAGTTGTAAAATAATCTTTAGTTTTAACTTTTTTTTGTAATTCAAAATTTGTTAACGTATGTCTATCTATGAAATCAAGGATCACTATAAATCAAAGTCGAAAATATTCTACCAAAAGAAACAAAAGGTAGAAAATGAAGAGTGAAAACATTTTTTTTTACGAGAAACCCATGCTAATGTTAATATGCGCTTACGCACAAAATAGAATTTCATCAAAATTATTTTGGGGGAGAGCAAGTTCTTCACTTTATACAAAAAGTAATTCTTCATTTCATGCTCTATGCTTAAGAATTACCTTTGCAGAAGAACGATCGTTTGTAAACTGTTCATCAACTAGAGCTGCTACTGAACTCCACAGGGTTCTAACTATGACATTGTTTTCTTATATTACAAACTAACCTGAACAATTTAACCTTATGGTTTAAAATTTGCATCTAGTATATGTTTATCTTCAATTATAACTGTTCTTTTGACAAGTGCAGCTACAATCGTTGAGGTTCATTTAATCAAGCCTTTGACGAATTAAAGCTAATGTTTGATATAGAAATATTATCTTCCTTGAAGAGAATAGCCTAGGTCCTTCTTTTCTTGTTTCTACTTTAATTGATCTCTGAATAATGCTCACCAGTCAGGATCCGCCATTCGGAAATTAAAAATTGAATTACTACAAAACTGTTCAATAGATCGTCCGAGAGAAGACTGAATAACAATTTGAATGACATTCTTGCGAGAGAGAGAAGTTGATGTTTGGATTTCATTAATCAAATGCTGGATTGATGGTAGATGCCTGTAAAAAGAAAAACTAAGTGATTGCGGTTACATACATATGCATCTCAATTAGAAAGTGACAGGAAAGTCTAAGATTCCTTTGTATAAAAGCATGTCAAATATTGATTTATATTCTTGAACCGGATGAAAATGCATAATTTATTGACAAAGGATTCACTTTAACAGGATCTGTATTATTAGTTTTTCTGCACCGATGCAATTCTCTGAATTATTTGTCTGGATTACTATTTGAACTGTACAATGTAACGAACAGCTGGATAACCTTTTAATTAAGGACTTAAATGGACAGATGCTTCAAACTAATATCGTTTTGGACTTGCAAAAAAGATTCATGATTTAGATCTTCTTTCATACAGTATCTTATTTCATCCAAAGAATTGCTGTATAAACAAGAGCAAAGTCCTTAATTGTGTCATCGTTTAATTATGCTTTAGCTTTATATCACATACTTTTGTTTCAGTTTTGATTGATTGATACGCTCAAAACATAAAATTTTTATAACTAGGACTGTAGCCTTTATATTTTTATACTTATTTGTACGGGTCACATTCGATTTGTTTATAATAATTAATTAAACAGATCAGCTGTTCTAGTTTGTCGGGAATTTGCCATCGCCTTCCGTTTTCATGGGATAGTTAGCTTTGGATATTAATGGATCCACTAGATCCCTGTCCCAGCTCAACAAGTGAATCTTCTATAGATAGCTTGACTACAAATGCCATCATATCACCTGGAAATGATACTTATGCGATACATATTCATCCAGTCATTGTATATATTAAGTCGTTAAAAGTTCGTTTGGTGTACTTGCAATTTTATTTCTAGAATTTGTTGATGCGTTTAACTGATAACAGTGGACAGTGTTTTTTTAAGATGTAGACGCATGAAAACATAAACAGTACCACCTTGTAATAATAAATAAACATATTATCAAAACAAGACATAATCGGCAACTGGACTAAATTATAGATACACATTTTTATGCGTTTCATTTTTATAAATTGATAAAAATAACATAAATAATAATTGTTAAAATATTTGTACAGAAATAGCAAACCAAATGAAATTCTTACAGTTATCCTTTAATGGTTACGCAAATATGTGATATTGGTGACTGTAAACAAGGGCAGCTTATTCATAGATTAAAATAATGACAATCCCGATGAATTTCAAGAACATCCACACTATGAGTTCGTACCATTTACATCTGACTTGATATTTACTTGTGTCCAATTGAAGTAAAGTTGAAGGCATTTTGACGGTTTCAGTTGATTCGCATGTACTTTTCTTACTTGAAAAGAGTAGATGTAGATCGATCGCAAATAAACATTTATCAAACAGTCGACAAGAGTTCATCACCTGAATCCTCGGTAATTTATTTCTTAAAAAGCAAAAAAGTGTTAGTTATGAGTATATGTCCACGACTCGGAAATTATTTTTTTATCTTGACACTCAACTTCTTATGAAGTCCATTAAATCAGGTAGAAGATACATGGATATCAAAGAATCACCTACATTCAAGAAAAAATAAAAGGTCCAGTTTTAGGACAGTTAAAAAAAATACGTTGTTAAAATTGACAACAAGAGTGATAACTGGTTTATGGATATGGCGGTTAAAAAATAACATCGTAATAGAAATATTTTGACGGTTTCGATTGATTCTCATGTACTTTTCTTACTTTAAAATAGTGCATATATCTATTGCAAATCAACATTAATGAACGACAAGAGTTCAACACCCGAATCCTCGGTGATTGATTTCTTACAAAGCAAAAACATGCTGAGTTATGTGTTTATCACACATCCGCGACTCGGAAATTATTTTTTTTCTTGACACTCAATTTCTTATGAAAACCATTAAATCAGGCATTAGATACATGGATATCAAAGAATCACTTACATTCAAGAAAAAAATATAGGTCCAGTTTTTGGACAGTTGAAAAATATACGTTGTTAAAATTGACAATAAGAGGGATAATTGGTTTATGGATATGGCGGTTAAAAATAACATCGGAATGAAAATATTTTGACAGCTTAATAATTTCAAAGAAACTGTAGCCTGTCAAGAAACAGCGTCATCCAGAAATAATTTTGAACTTGGCGAATTAGAAAAATTAATTACAAGAAGTATATTTTTCTGACGTATTCAAAACTATTGCTTATTATTTATCAAATTGCAAAACCGGAATCCATGTTTTGTCAATGTAACGTAATAATGTAACAACGAAAGTGTATATACAGAGAATATTTTATGTGTACTTTCTTGGACGGAAACTCCCAAAAATAGCGCAATCGATGAAGTTAAAAACACTCATACTCCACAGTTTGCTTTAAAAACTAAATTCTTCTATAGTTTTAAATAAATTTTGCTTCCACAATGGATCGATACCTCTACTGGTGGACTTAGACTTTCAACTCCAAAACATTCTGTTTGCCCACATTCTGATAAATTTAGTAAAACCTCAAAAACAAGTAGACCTTAGATCGTTCAAAACTATATAAAAGACCCTTTTTGTCGTGCTGAATTTGAATATTAAATCGCGTTGTTTAGCTTGTGAGCAATCTTATAGGAGGTAACCTATAAAAAAAAAAACTGCACCAAATTTTTAAAATTAACAACATGTTGTTTTGCTTCTGTGGTACTTTTTATGATATAAGTGTAGTTCCAGGACATGTCATTATTGCATAATGTTATTTATCGTAATACAAATAGTAATGTAGATGAACAACAGACATATCAGGCAATCAGAACCAAACGAGGTAAACAAACCCATAAAAAACTAAAATCAAAGTAATTAAATCTCATTTATTTGCTTTATGTTTGTTATTTTTAAACCGTACTCTTCAGGCACTAGTATTGTTATATTTTTGCTATGCCAGTTAACACAGATACGTGCATATAATTTCTATTTTATAAAATCGATAATGTTCTATGAACAACAGCATTATACCAACCGCACATACACACAGTTATATTGTAAAAATATTTTATTGCATTAAATGATGCATCAGTTTTTGAAACATTCTAACGTCTTAAGGGTGACGGACATGCTTAATTGTCGAAGTACAAAATCCCGTCATTGTTTCTTCGTTGGTACCTTTCTCTGCTTCTAGATTGTAATGAGTAACACTATAGGTTTTTAGATTATATTATACAAAAAAATGGAAAAACAAAATTACCTATTTCTTTTAATGTATACATTAGAACGCTTTATGCAGAAAAAGTGCTACTATTATGTGTAAACCATACAGTTTTGAAAAAGGGATTGTATTTCAACTTCAACTTAGTGTACACAAGGTTCTAGTATTTATTCAAAGAAAACTCACACTAGCAGTGTATCTGGCGTGAATATGACGATCTATGTTCATCAAGATTTGAATCAAGAAGCAGATCTGGAACCGACTACATACTATAGACCGATAAAGCCACCGCTCACGTCACCTGTTTTTATACCTTACAAGTATACATCAAAATGAAACATTTTTGTACCACCATATTCTTCGCGTACATGTATGTAACCCTCCAATGAAATAGAAATACACAGATACAGAAACTTTACTAAATAATAATAAGGAAAATAAGGAAAGTACTGTTCACGGTCCAAGCTGTCATTTAACCCGCAACAGAACAATTGGAAGGTAAGAGACATTTCATTAACGAACTGAACCATCAATCAAATTCTATCTCTTCCACACAACTCTCAAGACGTGGTACTGTACTTAATATCTTGGTTAATACCAATACTAGACGAAATCATCGTAGAATATTGAGATATTAATACAAGCTATTTTTACTACCCGAAACATTCATGAAGAAACCAATTGCTGGAGGCAGTTATATCTATAGTTATATAACCAAAGGTACTGAAATAGACATATTTAAAACATGCAAATTAAAACTAGAACAGAAATCGTTTGCAGTAGTATGGATAGTATAAAATATTCTAGATCTATTTTCCTTTTCTTTCTAAAAACAATTACCGATACTGATAAGACTGATCAATTTCGACATCTACTCCATTTAACTGTAAATAAAGGCAACAGTAGTATACCGCTGTTCAGAATTCATAAATCGATAGAGAAAAAACAAATCCTGGTTACAAACTAAAACTGAGGGACACGTATCAAATATAAGAGAACAACGACACAACATCGAAATGTAACACACACAGAAACAAACTATAATGTAACAATGGCCATTTTCCTGACTTGGTACAGGGCATTTTATGAAAAAGTGGTGGATTGAACCTGGTTTTGTGGCATGCTTTAATGGCAGTGTAAATTATAACATTAAAATGACAACATTACACGACAGGGTTACAATACATAAACAGATAAATGGGAGAAAATATAGGACAGAGAAAAAAGACTAATAATAGCCATCTAAAGGTAACAGGTTAAAAATACTTTGATAAGCCAAACGCGCGTTACGTCCACACTAAACTATGCTCAGATGTAATTTTTTAAGTTAAGAAAACATTTTTGTGTGATTCCATGATGATTTAACGAGGACATCCCCTCTTCTGAATTGGATGTGACGATGTACATATATGTCTTAAAACTACAACTAACAAAGTTTCCGAGACGTGTCAATCATTCGAAGATGCTTGGCCATACCTATTTGCCAATGCTGTCATAATTATGTCATGAAATATCACACAATATTATAGTTTTCTTTGAAAAAAGCTGTAAATGGGTTTTTTTCAATTCATGCTCGTTTTATTGGCAACAGGTTTTCTTGTTCTAAATATCATGAATATTATTCGAAAGAAATAAAAACCGAAGAAACAAAAAAGAAATGAATGTGTGCTTTGTATATTATTCAAAGAAAAACGTCGCTCATTCAGATGCCTTTTACGTCATTTTCATGGTATCCCACTCTTCCAAAAAGAAGGTAAATTACAAAATGACAAACTCCGAGGAAAAATTAACACGAAAAGTTCCTTATCAAATGGCAAAATCGAAATCTCAAACACATCAAACGAATGGATGACAACTGTAATATTCCTGACTTGGTAGAGGCATTTTTAGAAAATGGTAGATCAAACCTGGTTTTATAGCTAGCTAAACCTCTCACTTACATAATAGTCGCATAAAACTCCATTATATAGACAAGCAATATGCTTCCAAAACTATAAAACTCTTTCAGATTATGAAACCAAACTTAAAATGGAGACTGCTGCTTCATGCTAGAAACATCTATAAAATATGCCCACGTATATCAAAAAATACAATAAAAAGCTATTATACAATAAATATAAAACTTTATAAATTTCTTACTTCTAGAAAATCTAGAAATTGACAATGAGGGTCGGTTGAAAACAAGACTTTAAAACAAAAGAGATGATTTCAGCTTCCCAATTGTGACTTTTTGATTTTTGACAAGAGATCCAAATGGTGTAGTTGTAATCATCACTTCGTAAATATTACGGACGCCATCACGAGTTTGTTGACCGTTATGGAATATTCGTTATACTAATGATATCGGATATTTTCGTCGTTACTACAATCCCATTCCCTTTTCACGAATGTGACCTACGAAATTATACTATTTACCGGCTTTGTAACAATATGTGCAATACGACGGGTGCCATATGTGGAGCAGAATCTGATTCAACTTCCGGAGCACCTGAAATTACCCCTATATTTTGATGGGGTCCGTTTTGTTTTTGTACCCCTTTTTGAGACATTTTGTTCATGCATCAATGTCAATATAATGGAAATTGATGCGACTGTCGTACAATTGAGAGGTTTAGCACTATAAAACCTGGTTTAATCCACCATTTATCTGCATTTGAAAATACCTGTACCAAGTCAGGAATATGACAATTGTTGTCCATTCGTTTGATGTGTTTTATCATTTGATTTTGCCATTTGATTGGGGACTTTTTACATAATCAACCGGTAATTTTTCACTTTAATATCATGTCAGGACCGAAGCATAAACTACTCTTCTAACTGTCCACCGGAGGTGGTATCAACCCATTGCTAGCGCGAGTATATATGTTAGTGTTTAGTTTGTTTTGCCGTTTGTCTGACACACATAAGGTCAGATAAGAAATTCAAAATTACACATTTAAAATGTGTATCGCCTAACCAACATTTACCAACAAATCTTAAATGAAACTTTGTATGTGTAAAATGCTGTTATTGAAGGAACGTATACAATGTGTCAGATCTGTATTTCTAATTGTATCAACTGTAGTTTTAGAACAATTTGATACATCATGTCAGTACTGAAGCATTGACTTCTATTCTGATAGTTCACAACGGAGGTATCGACAAAGTGTTAGTAATACACACGAAAACCTTCATGTATAATAATCATATCTTTAAAATAGTCTCCTAATGTGTTCACTACTTGTCTGTCTCAGTTCTTGACATATTGTATAGAGCCACTTCTGATGTGGAAGAACATATGCTGACCTGCATACGTCTGTGTGATTTTTAACATCGTGCTGCCGACGGGCGATTATTTTACTCCATGGTTTGACATCGGTTCTTCCTAGTAAGAAATAAACTATTACTAAGATAATTAAAAAAAAATTAGGTTAAACTACACATCAAAATACAGTAACCAATAACATTTAATGTTATAACACATCGTAATAGTTCATTGTATTTTAATGATAAATCATCGTTCTATTATCATCTACTGGGATTTGTGGTAACACGTACAGCTAATACGACCTCCAGTTTAAGAAGGAAGCAGATGCTGAAAAACAAGATTTTATCTTCGTTTCCGTTAACTCAAAGAAGACAAATTCAATTTCAAAACCCCTTAAGGAAACAAAACTAATACTGCTAATACATTTATATAAAGTTATAGTTAAGGGCGAGTCAAAAAGTGTTTAGAATATGTTTAAACGACAACTTTTCTCAAACACTTACGCAACAGCGGGCAATCAAAGGGTATTGTATAGATAATTTGTATAGATTCTCTTTCTATAAAAAAAAAAAATAACCCCAAAAACAATGATTAAACCAAAATAAAGATATTAAGTAGAAATTAACAAAAGAGGCTTACAGGAGCTTGAATTGCTTATCCTGCAAAATGTTTGCGAAAAAACACAAAAAGAATACTAATTAAGGATTAAGGACATATTAAAAGTATAAATGAAAAATAACATTTCAATAGTTACGTGCGATCAAACCGATTTTCTCAAATTAAATTAAGTAGGAACGCAAATTTTAAAAAGCCTGGAATGTAAAAAGGCGGAGAAATACAAGAGCTATTTGACACATATATACCAATTAACTTTGTAAACACATTATTCAAACTCAGCTTGGATAGGAGTTGTCTCAATGGCACTCGTACCAGATCTTCATATATTTATCAGCTGTCAACTTTGCAAGAAAGAGTTAAAACCATAGTTTCTTAGTATTTTTTCATTCATCAACGGGAAGTTTTTAGAAGAACACTTTATAAATCATCTCAATAACGAATCACTGACTTCTGAGGTAATATCATGCAGTGGTACCGACCCAGAGATAGTAAATGAAAATTAGAAATAGATTGATAATTTCGGTATAATTTAAATCATGTCAATCATAGGTCATCAGAACTACAATATATAATAAAACAAAATGTATAAACGTCATACATCATGTTCTCTGTAAAAACATAAAATAAAGTCAACAAAGGACATGCATTGCTCGACAATCGAATTGTATTAGTCAAGAAGTCAGGTGCGCTGCACGGATTAAGGTGGTTGGAACGATATCATTAATTTGAACAGATTTGTTTTAGGTCAGACTGATCCTGATGTGAATATTGAATATCATATCGTATTTGAACATTTTTTTACTTCTTTTTCGCCAGAGGTGTCATAGTTTGCTTTGTACAAACAAAACTCGTATTCATTTTTCTTGTGAATTACATCAGCATTCAAGGAACAATACGGGTTTATATAGTCAGATAAGGAGCGGAGTGACCGTAAAGATGAGTCGTCAGCGCTAGTACTATTTGATTTGCTATGAGTAAAAATTTCAACAGTTGCAATTTCCATTGTAGACGCAGCTATTCCACTAGGTACATTTTGATGAGGAAGTATCCCATCTTGTAATTCGTCAATTGTTTCATACTCCACATTATCAGACCGGTTCGGTGGTGGATTTTCAGAATTTGGATTGACTGATTCAAGGTGTACTGCTCCGTGGCTTCGTCTGTATATGACTACACTACTGGCCAACAAAATGGAAACAATCACAAACGATGTTCCTGACGCTATTATAAGCAGGAATGGTGTTTGTTGTCTTTTACCATTATCTATAAATACAACAGTTATTATTCAACAATAATATGTATTCAAAAGTATGCTAAGTCTCGAACATCATTGCATGCTAAAACTAAATGTGGTAGTATTATGATGAAAAACTGTGTTGGCCGATTTGTTTAGGTACTTTCCATTTACAATTGTCCTCGAAGTTTGGTATTTTTAATATTTCATTTCCAACTGTACAATGCATATGCTAGGTATAAAAAAAATGAATGCATATTCTAAATAACACCAACTAAAAACGGAAAATTGTCATGTAAGAAAGGGGAAAAGTAAAGTTGACAGAGAATTATCTCAGGCTTGAAATGATAAATGTCAAAATGAAACTGAGAAATGTCTACTTGGAACTATGACATTGCAACTTTGAAGCAAGAAAATGAAATGCCAAGTTGGTAGTGAGAAATGTCAAAATAGAAAACAGAAATTAGAAAAATAGAATGCCGGTCTTTCGTAATAAAATCTATTTCCAAATAAATGTATATAATTTTGGTCTTTTAAGTAAATAAAAATATGCTTACAGCTTTCATATAATAAACAATAAAAATTCGAGCAGTCATTCATAAAAGAAAGGCGAAATATACCGAAGGTACATTCAAACTCATTAGTCAAAAATAAACTGTCAAAACCATATCGGACATGTCGGAGGAAGTTAAGTTTTATTTACCGTATATTTCAAAGTGTTAATCTATGATGTATAGAAATTGATTTGGTTGATTGCTTCTCTGAACCTCTCTAGCTGCTTATAAATACCGAATTTTGAAATTTTCTAATGAACAAATTGTTTTGTAGAGGAAGTTATTTTTGCAGCTACAATTTTAGATTAAAGTCAAATGCACCTGCCACGTGCGAGATTCGAACTCACAACCTCAGTATTAATGACAGGCTAGTGATTCAGTAGTTTGACCAATCTGCCACCGTTGCTCATAATAGGAAATGAGAAGTCATTTCTTTATAATCTAATTGAACCTTATTTATATAACAAAACATGTCAATACAAATGTTTCACTCTTTACTTTCTGTACCGCAAGAATATATCATTTTTCAGTTAAATAGATTTATAATTCTTTGTCTACGGAATGCATGGACCAAAACCATGTTATGCATTTTGAGTGTGAGCTACACTTCTACTATGATTTGAATTAACTTGATCGGTTTTGTATTTATTCTTAAGTTTTTGTGATACATACTAAATTTTCATAATGTCTGAACGTCTATGCTTTATATTGTCCACGTTTATTGACATGTACACTTAACAGTGGGAATATCTTGAAATGTTTACCATATCTTTCAGATGTATTTGTCCATTGTGAAGTCAAGTAAGTGACATCGTTAACATCATAAGGATGTGTTTTTTCTACAAAAAAATAAACACAGATATATGTACATATTAACATATAATTTGAAAACCACAATTTAAACACGAAAACATACTGAGAACGTCTGTCGTAAAGATGTCACACATTCAAATGAATGTAATAACATAAATTCCATCTTCGACAAAGAAAGACTTTTCTTAACCAAAGAAAGATTACTCGATTACATAACCTAGTTTGCAATTGTTGCTTAATAACATTTTTGTTATTTTACTTTTTGCAACGACTTCACATAAATATTGGTTAACAAAATCAGATCTAACATAGTTCAACTAAATTTAAGACTATAGTACGAATGGGAAAATAAGCCGAGAAACTTTTTGACAACATTCGATTCAAAATTTAAACAGGGTAAGGCATGTTGATATAAGGAATAGTTCGACTTCAGAGAAGCAGTTAAGTCCAGTGTAGCAACTTTAATAAATCACTAGAATCCTAGTAAAAACAAAGAACTTGATAAATTGACACAAATGAGAGTGTTTTACCTACCGTCGTTTTTCAAAATTTTCTCTTTTTAAAGTTATAATATATTTTTTATTTGCAAGAATGCCATAAAGGAGGGTATGGATGGGGGGTCTGTTATTCTGTAAACATTTAATTTTCACCCCATTTTTCTCTAATCTTTAAAAAATTAACCCCTTTTTCTCTAATCTTCCAAAAATTAACCCTTTTATTCTCTAATCTTCTTTTTTTTGGCTCATTATTCTCTAATCTTCATTTTTTAAGGGCATTATTCTTTAATCATTTAACCCCATCCAAACCCTCATAAAGGGTGACACGGGTTATATTGGGTATTGGGCATTTAAATAATATGTTTGGCATCGGACGTTCCTGATGAAGGAGATTCAAGAAAAACGCTTTGGACGCACAAAATTTATAACGTGTTGTTTTCATTTGTTGTAACAAGAAATGTTTAATGCCACGCATTAGTGTTTGGCTATTTTCTTTATGCTCATTAATTTGTGTTCCAAATTTAAAGTTAAACTTTGTTTAAGACTTTCAATAAATTCGCTCAAATTACACAAAACGAACATATTATCACATAAAGCCCTGCGTAAAATATCAAGAATTCATTAGATTTGTAAACTAGATTTATTGAATAAAGGACATGTTTTCACAAAGCAAATCATTCTTCCATGCCATTGCTCAGATTGTTGACATAACGTCTTCTTGTACTTCAAATTCAATCTTACCTTTTACATTGAAGGAAACATAACTATATCCTTCTCCCCATTGATTGACCACTGAACATTTATATATGCCAGCATCCCTCGTTTGTGCGTCAGTTATACATAGTTCCGTCGATCTGAATGGTAATATAGTGTCGTCTTTCAGCCAAGTTAAACTTCGTAGATCAAACAGATTATCCATGACACAAGACAAGGTCACATTTTCACCAACCTGAACTTCGGTTCCAGGGTATACTGCAATTCTTACACGAGGTTTCTCTAAAAAATATACATTCGGTATGCTTTATACAAGTAACAAAACGTGCTATGTATTGCTAAAACAAGGTAAACAAAGGCAACAGCAGTATACCGCTGTTCAAAGGTCTTTTGCGATTATAACAACCTGCTTCAAATTTGAAAAGACCAGCACTGAATCGTCTAGCATTGAAGAAACGGCAATTGTAAACAGGAAAAATATACAATTCTGATTCTGATAAAAGACAACATACTAACAAAATGAAATAATATCAAATACTAGTAGTGCTCATATACATAAGTACTTTTCAAATTTAATCCGTAATCTTGAAGGCCAAGTAACAAACAAAACTCAATACTATACTCAATACCAATAATGTTCTTAACATTTCAAAGCAATCCCGGCATGCTGATAGGAGTATAAATAAACATGCACGTGCGTCCTGCACCCCTACAGTCAGTAGAAATTGCTAAACGTCATAGCAGATTTTATACAACGTCGTCATAAACAGTGCAGCAAGACGCCATTTTGTCAAGTTTCATACAGAACTTTTAAAGCCAATCAAATACAAGATTTCAGTCTAATCTCAAAAATTAGATAAGCAAATAGATGTCAGACTCTATTCAAATAATAATTTGGTACTAGCCATATTGTCTGAACAACAATGGTATAATTCTAACATTTAGCTATACGTTTAGTAAGCGTATATGGAAACTTAAGAGGACATTTCCTAAACTCATTAGCTTGTAGATATTATTTCCGTTAAACAACGAGAATAACGATTTCAATTGCTTGAATAACACTTCTACAACACAAACCCTTTTTGTGTGAGAAAACATATCATATAGAAGTGGGTGGGATTCATGTTATGAATAATGTCACAACAAATGAATTGAAATATACATCATTACAAACATATGCATATATAATTAAAAACCAACTGTTTAGAGAACATTTGAAGGTCTTCCTCCGATAAAGATCAATTTTGATATAGAACTTTGAAAATTCAGTTTGAAATATCATATCCAGCGTCAAATGATAGCTTATTGTACACTGATTAAAAAAATATATGGTTTCTATACATTAATTTCTAAATAAAGGAGATAAATTGTTACTTCCGGTTTTAAATATGTAACTCCTTGTTTTATTTGATAGTTTACTGCATACTAATTCCAAATATATTTTGTTCAATATACTTTTACACTAAATAAGTAAAAAAAAACAACACTTCCGGTTTACATAAGGTACTTTTTGGTTGGCTTTTCCATGGTCATGTGTCTTGCAACGTAATGCGAAAAGTTCCATGGCTTTATCATGTAAATGTATGAGGTAAAAGCAAAGGTCAAAATCTAGAATTTCAATTTAACCTATGATCTTGAGTTCAACTTCAAGGTCATAAACCAAGGGCTTCAAATCAAAAGACCAAAGGTCTAAATTATATATGGTTAATGAGTTATATCACTATATGCCTAATTTTTAATATAAGAGGGGAGAAAACTCCAATTTAATGTTATCGTTCCCTTTCAACCAAAATGTATGTGTCACGACATGTTGCAACTTACAATTTAGTAAAAAATGTTGTCGATATCCTATACGGTTTTTGAAAAGAATTGAAAATAAGCCAAAATCAAAAACAAATTGAATATGACCTTGACCTCTGACCTTGACCTTATTTTCTTTTTTTCTTTGGATCAAGAACCTAAAATCAAAAGATCCTAGGTCTCTATGACTTATGGTTTACAAGATAGAAATGCATATCACTTATATCACAGGCATAAGGGGGGAAAACTCTCATATTGAATATTCATATCTCTTCGGTCAAAATAGGACAAGTAAATTTGTCGCTTTTTTTTACCGTTACGGAGGAGATGTAGTCACAAGGAAAACAGTGTGCGGTGTAATAACTCTTACAAAAAAAAATTGTTCGTCTTAACAGGGTGGAATCTAAAAGGGCATGAACTATACGATACAATAGGAAAAATATCTAAGCGAAATATTGCGAAACAAATATTTTTCGCAAGAACAAAATTAGGTGGAAGAAAACAAAATAATCAGAAAAAATACAATAGGTCTTTCCACAGAAAAGTAGAAAGACCTAATTAACAATGAAATATACGGCAAAAGACACCAACTAACTACAACCACTGAATTACAGGCTACTGACTTGGACCCGTATATATTGTGTTTGTAATCACATACTTGTTTAATCACACTTCAGTAATCATTATTTTGACATCCACCTTCTTTCGCCAAGCGATGAAAGTTTGTTTTTCTTTTTATTGTCATGTTATATTTCTGTGCTCACTTATTCATATACTTAAACCTATCATTCAGTTGTTTCCTTTTTCAGTGAATAGATTACGAAAACCAACGATGAACAATTATAGACTGTTTTTGAATATGGCTAACGTAAAGATTTAAATGTTTTAAATTGGGTAAAAAAGACAAATTCAGTGAAGACGCACATCGTTGGAGTGCAGTTATATCTATCTCTCCGTCAAACAAGTAAACTGTTTCTTCTCTGTTAAAAAGTTAATTCTGAATATAAACCAAGTGATACAAGATTATTGTCAGTCGCCGATAAACAAATTGTTATGTATTGAGACCGATATATTCCATCACTTACCAGATAATATGAGTTGGAGCGTCTTTCTTAAAGGTTCGATTAAAGCTTCGTGTATAGCAATGCATTCGAAAACTTTCAAATGGTCACTACGTTTCACCTGAAAATTATACTCTATCTCCCCTGATCCATTTACAAAGGTCTTGTTTCCTGATTTCCAATAGAGATACTCTGAAGGTATTCCTGATATCACTTTGCACGTCAGATTTACTTTACTATCTTCCTCTGTATGGAATACATTTGACGTATGTCCAACAATGGAAAGATATGACGGTGGCACTAAATTAGAATAAAAATAAAATATTAATGTTTAACTCAATTAGAATTTGAAATTCTTATTGAAAAATAATCAGAAGTAGCTCAAGGGTATTGATGCAGATTTTATTATAGACGAAAATAGGTAAAGGTTTATCACTGTTCCTTTTTAGTTATTTTATATTTATGTTGGCGAGTTAGCTGTATCAAAATATACCCTTCACATACCCATTAACATAAGCTGCGTTGATGAATCAACCACGTTAGTATCACTTGTTGATACGCAAATGTATGTTCCAAGATCTACATCTGTAATGTTCATTATCTGCAGAAAATATTCCCCTGCCGAATGGGTTCTAACAACGGAAAGTCTTTTATGGTGCGGAATGTCTGTGTTAATTTCAGTAGATATGTAATAAACCTCCTGGTTATATCGCCAAGTTACAACAGACTCTAAACCATTAATGGGGCATTGTAGAATCACTGCACCTCCAATCCGAACATATTTCGATTCGTTTTTTAGTTGAGCTGAAATAGATTTCTTTAGAATATATAAAAAAAAATTATTAAATATGTTCAAATTGGAAATAACTAATGTGTCAATTCCATTAACTTTTTGAAATTTATGAAATTTAAGAGGGGGGTAATCAATTTCTTTACTGAGAAATCCAATTTTACGGTTTATACTCCGCATTACACAACTCTTGTGTAACGTTACAATATATTCTACTCCTACAAAGGCAGGTTTTTATGACTATGATCGTCATTAGAATCTCAAGATTAAATTGCTTATATTGTAAAGAATACGTTAAGCAATCATTTTAGTGCCTAAAAATATTTTGTGATGTAGACGACGTTGAGCTCAAAACGATCGCGTTGGATTTTGAAATCCAAACCAGGTAGCTCGGACATATTTTGACTTTGGGTAGTGACCACTTTTGTTTTAGGATTGAATATAACAATCACATTATAATGAGACTGAACAATATTTGTTTTGTTAAGATAAACTATTATTTTACCTGGCGTAGGTGTGAGTTAAATGTATTTCCGCATTTCTCTTCAAAAACTTGATTGATTAAATGTAATAAAATGTCTGATTTGTAAGATTACTCTTTTTTCAACAAAATATGTTATCTAGATATAAGAAGATGTGATATGAGTGGTAATGAGACAACTCGTCATCCAATTAACAATGTGTGAATGAAAACACAGTTTAAATCAAAGTAAAGAACTCAACACGGAACCTTGGATCACACCGAAGAGAAATCTATGTGAGCCCCTAAATTGACTAGTGTACAACCATTATAACGAGAAATCAACGGTCTAATCTATATAATAAACGAGATACGAGAAACACTAATGAACCACATCAACAAACGACAACTCCTGGACATCAGGTTCCTGACTTGGGACAGGTGCAAACAAATGCAGCGGGTTAAAATGTTTTAATAGGTACTAACCTCTACCCTTATCCGAACATAGTGAGCATCACAACAAATTAAACACACTATAAAATATCAATTGAAATGGCTAACTCAATCAAAACAATATTGCAATAATAAACACAAACATGTTCTGTAATGGTATAATTTTTGGATCTTTCATATGCGTATCTAAGTCAGGGGAAAGTTTTGGGTTCATGTCTACATAACTATTGACTTTATACAGAAAAATCTCTCTTCTCAAACTTTATTGTTTCACCAATAATTCATAGATAGAAAGTTAAATTAATCATTTCTTAAAACACGGCAAAAAGTGCGTTCAATTGAACCGTGGTATTGCAAACATCGAATTCCCTCACAAAATGTTATCACAAACTAACTAATTAAGAAAATAATAAATATCTCGATGGAAGTAACACAACTGTTTTAAGAAATATGAACAGGATTAGAGAATTTAACCTACAGAACACAAATTTTGAATTAAAAAGTATGGTGTATTAGTTCAGAATGAGTGAAATAATCAGATAGTTAAGAAGAATTTCGAGATATGGCCGGAAAAAAAACATCGACCTAAACATCCTATTTTAAAGTTGCCCTAATCCTTTTTAGAAATGGTAGATCTTTCGTTTCTTTGTGTGTGGTAATTCGAGATATATTTTAGATCACTTTTGGTTAGAATGATAGCACTTTTAGGAGTTAAATTCCCTTAATTGTAAATTTCAAGTGTATTTGAACATAATCACTTCTTCAAATACCAGAACAAAAATGGAAAACGAATGCTATATTTATACATTCGGGACATAAATTAATGTAAACTTGAGTAGGTTTCTTTTTGACATTTTTTCATTGAACTGCGCATATTAATAACATAGAGATTTAGTCGCATTCATCAGACTAAGGTAGCGACAGATGGTGTTTAAATTATCTCAAAGCATCTGTTTATTGTATTAAAGAATTTTATTTGAAAGATTCAATCAGTTCTCGTTAACGTGGTTTACCAAATTGTGATTATTGCGGTTTATTCGACCTTAATAGTGTAAATGTATTATAGTAAATATAGTAGCAATGATTGTCAAATAAAATATAAGAAATATTTTGGCTTTAGAAATGATACTGTAACTTATACAGTCAAACCTGTATTAAACAGTCCCTCAAGGGAAGTGTTAAAAGTGAACGTTCAAGTCAGCCGACCTTTGAAAAGAGGTATCACCTAATGTTGCTTCGACTTTCCCCGTGGATGGGTTCACGGCAAATATTTTTGTGTTTTCCTTCGGGTGAGTTATAGTTCTTGTATCAGTGAAATAAAAAAGGTTGAATTTTCGCGTTTCAAGTTGGAAGAAACTTTTAAATTTGCTAATATTCGTGCAGAAATAAGTCTGTAATACTATGTTATTGAGAAAGTGAAAGAAGTAGAACCCAAGGAGTTCACAAATATACCTCCGATTGCGCGATCTCGCATGATATCTGGTTTTGATTGTGAATTTGCCTTAATGGTGCAAACTGAGATACCGGCGTTTTTATGATATAGAAATACAGCAAGCATTTACGAGAGATTCCATAAGATTTGAGCTTCTCTAAAAAGTTGCATGCACACAGGAAAAGAACACTGAAAAATGCAGTTCGATATAGTGAACTTAACTATGTGACTCGCGACCTTAGCGTATCCAACATGAATCTTGGTTTAGTTTAATAGATCCATTAGTAGATTCCTAACAACCTATGGAACCTATTAGTAAACAAAGGAGCAATTGTTGTGGAACCAAAAGAGCAGTTCACTAAAGATAAAGATCCACCGCAAAGATTAAGTTTATCTGAGGATAAAATAAACGGCATGAAATAAAAAACGTCATAAAAGAATATAACATTACAAAGACGAAACACCAAATGCAACTGATAAAAAAATGAGCTTGAAGCATGACAAAACAAAATTCAAAATGTTAAAAATGATTGGAGCAACTATAAAAGATCATGAAAAATACAGAAGCGGTTTCTTTGGCTTTGTAAAAAAATAGAAAATGAGATGCGAAAAAAGATCGGGATGAGAAACAACAGAATTTAACAGGCAGAAGAAATTAAGTCCACCACCTAAAGTATTCAGTAGCTATTTCCAACAGGAATTTACAGTAAACATTAGGACTAGACGCGTTAAGAAAGTTCCCTGAAGTCAGGCCATGAATATACCACAAATGCCAATTTAATATGCAGATGTTTAAAAGAGAGGTCAACCAGACTATTGAATTATCTTCCCAACTTTTGGCTGTCAACCAACATGCAGAATAATACCAGCCCTATGTATTTCACTAAATTTGATGTATGTTATTGCTAATGATAGTCTGAAATCAGTACACCTACAAAAAAAGAGAGATAATGATCTCAGTGCAAACATTTAAACCTACTACATATGTTTATAAAGGGCATTCAGTAACAAAAATCCAACAGTCTGAAAATCTCAAGTAACCATGGCAAGGACCTTATATAGTCATTTAAGTAATAATCATGTTTTTTTTTCATATTAACGACCAAAAAGTAAAATTGAATTGTGCAACAGGATCACTTGAAAATATTACTACAACGGTAAATATCTGTCATATGTCAACAGATCCTCAAAAACAAATGCAAAAATCCCTGGAGACACAAATATTCATATTAATTTAGGCCATCATTTAACGAGTCGAGTCAAAACACGTCGGAATTTCCGATGTATGGGATGCGTCAATAGAAACATAGGATGTTCCAATGTACCGCATTACTATATTAGAAACATCGGACATATCAGTGTACCATGATAACGCTGCAACGAAAAGTACTATCCACAAAAGAGAGTCGAATATTCTCAAAAAACAAGACAGACACATTAACTGTCATTAAAAATTTGAATGACTTCAATACTGATCAAAAGATAGTTGATACAGATACGATAACAGGCGTGCTAATGGGCAAAAATATTCATAACATTTACGGACACAGCGTATTTCTGTGACTATGCGGAATAATCTGTAGACAAGATGGTGTTCTGTTTGTGTATATGTCTAGTATTGTTTAAACTTTTGTCAGGATATTGTGCTTGTCCAATAAATGTTTAGTTTTAATTTATGCATATATCCTGTGTATTTTGATGATGTCATATTTGATTGTAATGATTTTAATTGTGTCCAATCATCAGATAGAGCTGTTAATGTTTGTATTTTTATCTCTTAAACGGACTTATTGTTTTCATTATTTTTAGCTTGTGTGTGTTCATGTTTATTATACTAAATCATATAGAAAAATTCGGTTATCTCATTCATCAATTAAAGGTAGTTCCATTCGTCAGGGAAAGGTGCAGTCTTGAGCAGTTTGTTCAGACAGGTTCACAAATGTAAAAAAAACTTGCTATTTGCTTTCATCTTCCATATATATCACAAGCACTACATTTTTGGATATAAAGACTACAGTTGACACAAGATAAGCTACTTCAAGTACATTTAATAAACACGGTGAGTTGTATCAGTGGCAATCATACCATATCATCTTTTTTATATATACAACATATATTTACTTTGCTATCCTGAATTATGGGCATGAAAGACCATAGCATATAAAAGGCTTGCTGACTGATATTTGTAAATATCTAACAGTTAAATTTGAAGGTTTAGTCGAATTTGTCGAAGAGCACCGTGATTTGTTTATTTGTTTAGGTGCGATACATCATTGGGCAGATATGCCTTTACGAAAGATGTTCAAATAAGTAAACGAACATACACCATAATATCTTATTCACATTATACCGCTGCTTAATAGATTTAACTGAAACAAATCTGGGTCACAAACCAAACCCGAGGGAAACACATCAACCTTAAGAGACAACAATGGAACAAAATAACACTGAAATGCTACATAAACTAACGCAAACCTACATAAAAACGGACTATTTGATAACAACTACAATATTTCTGACGTAATGAGTTGAGTCTTGTTTCATTGCTAGTTTAGCTTTCCGCTTATATGGCAATGTTTAAAGAATACCGCTAAATGACAACATAACGTGACAGGAGTACAGTACAAATAAAAGCAAGAACACTCAGGACACATATCAATGCGAATTCCCACTCGGCAAAGCAGTCATATTCGGTGATAATATTCGGTGATAAGTCACTTTTGGTACTTATCACACACACCAGACGACGTACATGATGAACCACCATCTTAGACGTGGTAAAATTTAGTATGTTTAGATACAGACACATTGTATAGATCAATCAATTTGTAATGCTGTCAATAAAATTTACGGAGGGTCTTTTTTAATCTTTCCTCCTCATAACTCTGTGGGAGCAGTTTCTGTTAAGTAGCACACTCATGTATAAGAAGTCCTCATAGTATAAACATGCACGAGCATAACATATCAACTGAGAAATGTAAACACCATACGATATGGCAGAGGATATGTTACTGCTGAGAAATTGGAAATCGATAATTGGGAAGTTGAAATCTTCCCGTTTGACATAGATTTTTGTGTGAATTCGTCCATTTATACAAATATTGACGGTGGTATCCTTAATTTCAAGTTCACTTGGATATATGAGTTGTAAGTACTGACTGAAATATTGGTTATTCATTGATATGACATCATCAATACATTTGAAAGTAAAATTAAAAAAAATTTGCACGGAGCTTTTTCTTTTTGTCTTTCATGTTCTGAATGAATTCTGCTATTCACGAGTACAAAAACAAATTGGCAAATAAGGATGCACAATTAGTACCCATTGGACCGATTGTCTGTTGAAATATCAATCCTCCAAACTAAAAATATATGTTGTCGATAAAAAAAATCCAGCATTTTGGTAATATCATCTTCAGTTTATTTTCTGATAGAATCAGTGTGGATCGTCACAAAATAATAATTACTCTAACCAGAAACAAGAAACTTATATATAAGATTTCAATTTCTATAGAAAAAAGATCTATTTGATGAGATGGTGAAGTCAATGGGTCAATTGAGCATGAGGAATAGTATTTGAAAGCGTAAAAAAAAAATCAAAAGTTTAAATATTTCTGCAAAATTTCAGAGATCGTGATATAAGATTTACCAGTAGATCTTTAGAACTTTTATATAATTAACATATGATTGACACCACCGGTTGAATATATTTCATCAGAATGATTTTGAAGGTCAAATTTTACTGAAGAAAAGCAACAGTCAACACTTTACAAAAGATGTTCAGTTGAGGACATCTTGACGATTCAGCTATGTGTCGTCCTTTTGAGGAGTTCTGTGAAGTTTTGTTTTCCAGCTGTATAATACATTTTGTTCGTTTTCTTTGATTTTTGTTTTTGTTAACATGTAATCCAAAAGATTCTTTAACATCATTTACAAAGGGTGAAATTTTACAAAATCACCGATTTGTGTTTCTTTTGCTACTAACATCAAAGAAACGAAGAACATCTACCGTCAATATAAAACGGAATGAAAGAAGAATCTTGAATACGGGTTGTTGAATCTGGAAGAAATGATAAATGTTTATCCATCTGTGAGAAAGACTCTAGACAGTAGGTATCCTATTCAAAAATCGTGTTTTATGAATAGTTCAAAAAGAAATAGAAAACATCCCATTCATAATAATGAATGAGAAATATCCTGTGATCAGTGGTGTTATCTGTGAAATGAATTTGCAAGATCTGGTAATTGAGACCGCCGCCCATACATCAGAGAGATTGGCAGATAGCCAATAGAATAAAAAAAAATAGCCTAATAATGCAATTATTCGGAGAACAATTTTAAAAGTCTTTCAAAATTCACAATTGTTGATTATCAAAATTGAAATGAACTTGAGACAATAAATGGTTTTTTTTTTATAAGTTGAGGAAATAGTTATCAAAGGTACCAGGATTATAATTTAGTACGCCAGACGCGCGTTTCGTCTACATAAGACTCATCAGTGACGCTCAAATCAAAAATATTTTTAAAACCCAAACAAGTACAAAGTTGAAGAGCATTAAGGATCCAAAATTCCAAAAAGTTGTGCCAAATACGGCTAAGGTAATCTATGCCTGGGATAAGAAAATCCTTAGTTTTTCAAAAAGTTCAAAGTTTTGTATACAGAAAATTTATAAAAATGACCACATTATTGATATTCATGTCAACACCGAAGTGTTGACTTCTGGGCTGGTGATACCCTCGGGGACGAAACGTCCACCAGCAGTGGCATCGACCCAGTGGTGTAAATAGTTATCAAAGGTACCAGGATTATAATTTAGTACGCCAGACGCGCGTTTCGTCTACATAAGACTCATCAGTGACGCTCAAATCAAAAATATCAAAGCAATGCGGGTTTAAAAATTCACTTTTTGCATTTTTCTTACACAAATGATTTTAAACATGCACATACAATAAGGGGGTAAATCAACTTGTTTCTTTTTAATTAATCATAGATTACGTAACATATTAAGGACACATTTTTTAAAGAGTCTTATGTATTTCAGGTCTATTCTATATTTTTATTCTCGGGACAATTAATATAAAATTATTTTTCACAATAACGAAAAAAGAACTTAATGTCCTCAATTCTATAAAATAAATTCGGTTTGATGATATACTTTACGCAACGTAAGACATATGTCTTAATGTCTGCGTATTCACTTTATTGTTTTATTGTGTATTCTATAAGATAAGATAGGATTACAATGCGTCTGTCCTACTAAATTATTAGCCTAGTACCTTTGATAACTATTTACACCACTGCGTTGATGCCATTGCTGGTGGACGTTTCTTCCTCAATGGCATCACCAGCCCAGCACTTCGGTGTTGACATGAATATCAACTATGTGGTCATTTTTATAAATTGCCTGTTTACAAGACTTTGAATTTGATCGAAAAACTAAGGATTTTCTTATCCCATGCATAGATAACCTTAGCCGTATTTGGCACAACTTTTATAAAATTTGGGTGCTCAATGCTCTTCAACTATGTACTTGTTTGGCTTTATAACTATTTTTATCTGAGCGTCACTGTTGAGTCTGATGTAGACGAAACGCGCGTCTGGAGTATTAAATTATGATCCTGGTACCTTTGATAACTAATCACACTCTCTGATGAAGAAGATGGTACCTTTGTTACACGAGGTGGATCGTTTCTAAGGCTAAAATGTCTTAGAAAGAACAAGATATTGGACTATGAATTAAAAACTTATACTCTATACTGGTAGAATTCAGTTCTTTAAACTCTTATCTCTCTACAATTTTGTTTTACTGTTTCCCAAATATGTACAGGAATGTGCGATGCCGTCTCGTTATATTGATACCAGGAATGTAGAAATCAAGTGAATTTTCAAAATGTTATCTATAGTTAAAAAGGTATTTGTCAAAAATGCATACACATTTGTTTTAAGTTGTGATCTTACAAAACTGTCCCAAATTAGGGGAGTGTTGCACGCTGACATATATGTTTAGCCCCGTCACATTCTGTATGTGACTGAGGTTCAATAAAACGATGCACATGATTCAACAACTGTCTTTACACATTTAGCTTCTCATTTTTAAGCGTGCATGACTCCACTAATACTTATAACGAAAGTAGTCTCAATTCATTAAATTTGACTATATCACTTGAAAAATAATACGACTCCATCAATACAGAACATTTTGTACTGACCGTTCATGTGTTCATTATATCCTAGTGATTTTACTTTGCCCGAGTGATGCTATCTTGTGATATACTTTGAAATGCCGTTTCATACACAAATTAAACGACTCTTTAAATAAAATAAAAATATCGGAACATATCATATACATATCTTTTATTCAATCAGTATGAATGGAGTCTTTGTACTAGTATTTTTATTAAAACTTTGAATGGATCGTGAGAATGTCATCCATGTCATTTTTGTCACACATATTGCTGTATTCTAGCGAGAAATGTGTAACGCGTATCCTTCATCGTGTGCATATGTTATTGGAAAAAGAACTATTTTTCGGTCCTTCGTCTTTTTTCATAGTTCGTAAATTATTATTTGCTTTTAATTTACGAAATTATGATAGTCTTGCTAAACTGTTAGCAGTTTGATGATCTTCGTCAAGCATGTTTACAATTTATTTGTACCACACAAATACCGAGATATGAGACAGACAAGACACGACAAAATGAACGCCTGTGGTATTACAACTACCCATTTCACATTTATTGACGCAAAACAAAACCGACGAAAAAACTTTGACAATTTTTCTATAAAAGTATTTTAAAACGTTTTTTTATCAGTGTTCGTAGTTCTTACATTTTAGTTCGTCTAAAACAAAGTTTTACACACTACCACACAAATTAGTTGTCCTTATATTTAAATAAAAAAGGAACATTTAAAAAATCAGCTTATACAAAATTGCAGTTCCATTATAATTGGCGACCAGAAGAGTGTCATTTTCTCCGTCGATAAAAATAACATATGGCTGGAAGATTCCATCTCCTTTCCCCAGTATTCGTCTTCCTTTTTTCCCGTCGGGTGAAATGACGACTATACTGTTATTTCCACGACTTGCGACGTAAATATTTGAATGTTTATCAGTGGTCACACCACAGGCACTTTTCAAAATTGATTCATCTTTGAATTCCCACAGTTTCTCCCCTGTCAAGGAATAACACTTTACTGCGTTTCTGTGGGTATGATATATTTTATCCTTACATGATGTTACATAGTTCCAGTGTGCCACTGCTTTGTCATTAACCAAGAGATAATTATTTGATTTTAACAATTCCACGATACGGATACCATATAAGTACTCGCAGCATAAAATTTGGTTGTAATGACGATTAATGCCACTGCACTTGCCGAATGTGTTGATGGTTTTGACAACTTTTTTGGATATAATATTGATGATCTGAATAACTTTCTCACCATGAAATGAAGCTGCCACGGTTAAGTCGTCGATATGTGTTACATCAATAGGATATTGTGTTGGTGTATCAATTACACTGTCCGGTTTTCCATCCTTTGTTAGAATGATCAATTGATGCTCGTAGCAGTTCACAAATATGAATTTACCTGACGGGGTCATTGAACAGCCAGTAATTTGCGAAGGAACGGTCATTTTCTGTTGTTGCGTTGGGTTGATATCAAAAATAGATCTTGGTGTAACAACTGGCATTCTAAGGAGTTGCGCTTGCTTATCTGTTTCATTCTTTAATACAACTAATGACGATTTATTTTCTGTTGAAACTGAACAAAATTTTTGAATAGATAAAATTTTTGATAATTCGTCATGAACTTCAAGATTAATAAAAACTTGTTGGAGTCGTCCATCAACAGACAAAGACTGGAGATATTCCTCTTTCTTTTTTATTTCCACCTCAAGGATTTTAGCTCCTAAAAATGTCTGAAGATTTGATGCATATTTCCTAATTGAACACATTTCATTCTTCAACTCACTCATATGTTTGTAGTTTTGGGTTACATTTGTAATGACAGTTTCTATTTGCCTGCTAATATCTTTTTTAGTAGCTTGCAATTCCTTAAATGACTGTATTTCTAGGAGGTCTAGGTGTTTATTTATTTTATCACGAATCTGTGTTATCTCGCTCGAAAACTTATGGTGCTGGTTCTGGATTGAAGTGAGGTTCTGTTTACGGTCATCGATGATTTGTTCTGCATTACTCATCACATCTTTAAGGCGCAATTCCATACTGTCAAATAAAGACGATGTCCTTGACGTTGCTATGACTTCTTCTACCGATAACAGGCCAATGCAGTTTCTATGGTTAGATGAGATACATAACGGACAACATAGGTTTTCATGCTGAGGACAGTACATCTGGAACTTTCTATTATGATCAGAACAGTGTTGCTGTATACTGGATATTGAAGATGGAAGTTGTTTGTAGTTTTCAACGGGAATAACCTCGTGATTTCTAGACGATTTCAAAGCATTGTGGTAGTTCAGGCAGTTTGAACATAGGCCTTGTTCACATTCAGGACACCAATATTCAGCTTCAATTGTCTTGTGTTGTATTTCACATACACCACATACTGTGCTACATGAGGTCGCCATTGTTTCTTTACCTGTATAATTCAAAGTAAATATTAAACTTTAAAAATTATCTTATTTCATAGGATTTGGATAAAATTAAAACAAATGCTGTCACTTTGACACATTCCCCATTTCATTTCTCAATTTTATTAAAGTATCAAATGACTGAGTTGCCATTTGTTACTAAGCAATGTTTTATGTTAACAACCTGCTTACAGACATTTGTGAACAATACACCAAAACAGAATGAGACTAAACTTATCTAAACAGAAATATAAATGTACGGAGATTAGGCTTGAAAGACATTAAAAAAACAAAAAGGTAATATTCTCAAAAATTTGAGAGGAAAAAACCCAAAGAAATTCTTCCAGAAGTTCAAAAGACCAAACACTGAGAACGCGCATAAAATAAGTTTAGAACAATTAATTTCAGAAATATTTTAAACATGTCAAATAACTCAGAAACAGACAGAGAAACAAAAACAAAAACTTTACCAAACGCAAATGAGGAACTAGACATTCCATTTTCAGGAAATAAATTAGAAAAAGCTTAAGGCTATTGAAATATGATAAAGCTACTAGGTTCAACACTATCATGAACGAATATCTTATTGCTGGAAAAACTGTTATTCTAATATTGTGTAAACTTTTTAATAATATTCTTAATTTCGAAAATTTTCCTGAAATATATTAATCAACAGTATTATCGTACATGTTTTTAAAAAGGAAGACGAAAATTAACATAAAAACTACCGTGGAATATCTTTAGTATTTCATGTTTGGAAATTTTTCATCTCGTTGCTAAATACAAGGTTGCTTCATGGAGCGAAAAGAACAATGTGTTGACAAGTGCACAATTTTGGTTTACGGCCTGGATTTGGAACTGTCAATACCGTCATTGCCCTTTATTCCCTTATCACTAATTCTTTGGGTAAGTTGAACGTTTATACTGTTGCTTTGTAGAGTACGCTAGAGATTTTGATAGTGTCACGCATTACAAATTTTGGTAAATGGTTAATCAGATGTTGTAGGCTTTTAAAAGTCATTAAATCTATGTTTAGCTGGCGTTTTCTCTAAAACAAAAATCCAACAGCAAATTATTTATTCTTTTAGTTTTTTTTCCATTTTTTATTTTTTCGTAAGAATCAAGTTTAAGCATTAGCATTTAACATGAATAACTTAGAAGTATACAGTCTGTATCAAATTTCCAAAGTCCCTTGATTTAGGACACACTGTCTAAACTTGTTTGACCCTTGAGAGATTTTGGGAAATACTACTGGTTTGATACAATTATAACTTTAGATCACATACCGGTCTGACCTTACATTTATTTCAATGACATTTTGTTAAACTGTGTGTTTGTATTGCATCAAATTTAAAAAAACAAATTATTTTAAATATACATAAAATGCCATTGATTTGAAAGACTTTCATCTAAACAAAGACTAGTATGGTGTTTATCTTATCATTTAGACTATTTATACACTTTGTTTTCAACTCAGTACTTACAATGTTTTCGTAATCTTATATATTGAGGGGCTCGAGGGTATACATCCATATTTTTTTTTTTACTTATAAGATTTTGCATTTTTTTTTCTATTAATGAACTTCATCATATACTTAATAAAAAAAACAAAATAAAAAATGGGGTCACTGTGATTTAAGCTCACAATCACCCTTCGAAAGAAGCATGCATATTTGTTACGGTACTTTTTTCTGTTGAAATGATAGGAGAAAAAGAGGTAATATCGAGATAGAAAAAAGAACTAAATTACATAAATTGGTTAAATTTTTCAATTGTTTAGTTTAAGTACAACTTACCTAAAAATATAATAATAAATATAGGTCACCGATGAGTTAAAATACATTTTTGATTGTAATGCCAAAAATGACATGTTTGCACCAAAGGGAGATAATTTTGAGCTTAATGATATATATAAAAAAAATCATTTGGGGCCTAAACTAAATGATTTTTGTACCATATCATCAAAAAATAACTAATTGTGTAATAAAAAAATTGTACTGAAAAACAACCGCTGAATATTTTGTACCCTCTGGCCTCCTTAAGACACCATAATAGTCGTCTGATCTATAATTTTACCCATTGTTTTCTATTCTCGATTGTTACATTTTAATTTAATGTGTTGACTGAGTGTGGATTCGTATGGCGGGCGGGCATGTCACGAGAGTGACGCCCTCCCTATCGATTCATTGTGTCCTACTCTTTTTGAATTCATTTTGAATTCGTGTGAATCCCCCAGTTTTTGTTTTTACACCGTTTGAAGACTATTCTGGTGCGGCCGCTAGCTCTAAATTTCATAGTATATACCTTTTAATAGACTGATCTATATACACTTATTAGGTATGGGATCAATGTTTTGTGTCGCAATAGATCAATGCGATATTATTTCATCTTGTATCAGTATCGTTCCACAAATTTTTGACTTTATTCTATATATATGTATATACTAACATATCTATCATTACAAATAAAAAAAGAGAGTCCTAAATCAATATAGTTAGTCGAAATATCATTACCTGAGCGATTGTTGTTTAGTGCAGGTAAACAACAAGGAAGTTCAATGATGACAACCAATAAGATAATAACACGTATGCATAGTAGCTTTCAAAAAAGCTTACCTGTCTTTGTAATTTGTGTTTTTGATATATGTATTCTTCCTTTTTTTGCTTAAAAATAAAACATATGGAATGAAAAAAAATGTATTTTTATAAGTTCATTAAACTTGGAGCATGTGAATAATACCTATGACATATGTGTAACCTGTTTTTTTTTTTCTCCAAAAATCAGGATTTATTTATTGGTTATCCTTTCTATCTGTTTTAATTCAAGTACCACTGAAGGGACTTTATAAGCATAGTAACTAGATTTTTCATATGTAAATGATGTGTCTTCTGTGTATTGTAAATAGAAGAACCAACGTATGAGTCCAGGAATCAATACTCAAACTGCACAACTCAATCCAAAATTATAGAGAAAGCCTGTGTGATACTGTTCATTCAACAGGCAATTTTTCTGCCATATTCAGGTTTTTGACATTGTGGTAAAATTGTCACCCTTCTTGGTGTTTCACTACCAATTGAGGCATTTTTTCAAAGTGATAGACGAACGACAACTGTTCTTTTTTTCTAAATAATTATTATTCATTTTTTTTATAAGTGGCTCATTTACTTATCGCCTTGAAAAGCTTCATATCTGAGTTACAGCTGATATTTGATAATATCTTTTACTTTATTTTTCTTAACCCTTAAAAATTATATATTGTATAGATTGTTCAGTTTACTTTTCCAGTTTTGATGAGAACTTATGTATGTCAAATAAAACCCATATATATTTTAAGACACAGCTGAATGGTTCGAAAATGTGCAGGCTATGATAGGCAATACCTGCAAATTATATTTGTAGTGTGGTACACAACGGCTGTTTAACATTTTCCATAAATTATATCATTATAGAATACTTACCAATCGTGTATGTGTTCCCCTTATCCATATTAAACAATATAACAGACAAATGTAATTAACTGATATCTAACATAACATTACAACAAAAAGCAAGCTTTAAATGTCATTTTATACAATAATATTCTCTATTTTCATAACTGATTTCTAATTTCGTTGAAAGTTTTTATTTTGCAACAAGTTTTGCCAATATTCTGAATAAGACGTAATAATGAATAAGTAAATGGACGTCCACGATTTTAGCAATGTGCAATGAATAATGAGTTACTTGATTAAAGTTATTTATCTTGTTTGTGGTTACTACAATGGAACGACACCATGAAAACAAGTGGACGTCACTTAAATTTCAGAAATCAGCGATTAAAGATCATCATTATACAGATGCCACTTGCACATCTTGTACTTGCAGCCCATTTGTGGGTTTTTAAAGGTCTTTCTGTGATGAAAATATGGCGAATAGCAACGCTTACACATTTGTCCAAAAAAATGCAAAATACTTGTTCATTGTATTGGTATTCATTGTCTTTTCTTTTCTATTTACTTCAAATTTACCACCTTCCACTGAATTGGAGGTTATAAGCATCTCTCGGTTTCGGTTTTACGTTTACCATTTTGCGTTAAACAATGTTATATTCATGTTGAAGGTCAACACATATATATAATAATGACCATTCTGATCCTCCTGATAATTAAAGTTTTATGTGGCCTAGGACTAATAATTGATGTGGCAATACTTTGATGACTTTTTATGGTTTGCAATGGTTTGTTTAAAAGTATAACTAAGCTGCGATGCTGCAACCTAAAAATACCAATTGAAACAGGAAGATGGTATGGAATTTCTAGAGATGAAGGCAGAGTCATCTCTGGTCCTTGTAAATTGGAAATGAGTTTCACTACTTATTTGAGTGCCAATCTGATCTTGTTAAAAATATCAGAAAAAATATATTTCAGAATAATACCGCATTAATCCATGTGTTGAGAAAATGAAGGGACTGCTTTTCATTTTGCAATATCACAGTTCTTAAAAATTTATCATTGTTTATTAAGAAATTAGTTAAGATATTGTAACTTATATGATTATATGTTAACATTGTTTTGTAGTAACCATAATAATGACTATGTATTTTGCCTCTTGTTGCACATGTAAATATGTGTCTGAGTGTTTCCAAATAAAGAATATTGTTATTATTGTTAATGTTTTTATGTTTAATATTCCAAACAAACACCAATAATAACTTTACCCACTTGGTTCTTTCATGTTATGTTACTTTAATTATGAATACATATGTAATCATTATATTGTTGTGCCTTAAACTTCTTCATTGATGGCTTGACCGCAGAATAATCGCATGGTGAATTAAAAACTGCGTTCCTTGGGTACTGATGACAAACTGTATACACACTCTTGTGCTATGATTTTTGAAACAATAACATCTTAGAAACAGTAATAGCCTTTGTAATTCATGAGACCAATATATCTGGTTTTTGGTGCTTTATCAAGTAATAACCTGCAAAGTTTACCAATACACTCTACTTGTTAACATTTATGAGATTGTTATTAGTTGTAAAAGTAACGTATACCGAACACATAAAATAAACAATTAATTACTTATATTAATGTAAGTAGCAGTATTGTATATGCTTTGAAAAGATAGAGAAATGGTCAAACCTTCAGAACATTACAATTCTATATCATGTTATTCTGATAATAAAAGGATGTGTAGGTAAGACTCACTAAATGAAGACACAAAGAATTGCTTTACTCTGTTATTGGAAGTATATTGTGTGCTAAAGAACACCTTTATATTTCATATTTTAGATATTCCAAGTTCAAACTTAAAGAGAGGAATGCACATACGGCCAACGTTATCACAACGTTTTGGTTGGATACGCGCAAAGCTGCTTTACAACATGGGAACGTTTGTACTGGTAAAAAGTTTGACAAGAAGTATTATTCATAGATTTCATATGAAAACGTTATGAGTATTATTAACGCTTCTCCCTAAAAACACGTTTTTAAAGTCTGGCGATGAACAAAGAAGGTAATTGTCAACTACAAAATACAAGAGAGCACATGTTCTTTCAGTGTAATTGTTTGTTTCAACTAAATAGTTTAGAGACGAATATAACTCTGGAATAACAAATTTTAAATTCCATAAATTCCATAAATTAAGCATAACTATGTGTTAGTAGGTGTGTAAATACATAAAAGAAACATTGTACAAATAGTATTATTGTGCTTAAACAATAAATTTGATTTCTTTTAACTCACCAAAGAGCGTGCGCAAAAGTACGTAATATATACTGTATACAACAACAAAAGAAGGAGATTTTTTCGAAACAGTCATAGATCATGGCTGTCTATGTGATTTTTATGAAATGGGGAAAAACTCGACCATTCGGCTCTCTCAAGAAATGTTTTTTCATTCCTTTGCAACAAAAATGGAAGATATCGTGCATACGGACAGTGTATTCCTAACAAGTGTTTTCTATTGTCAGGCTCACAACCAAGTCAGGAATATGGCAGTTGTTTTTCACTCATTCTGTTGGTTGACGACATTTAGCTTTTCAGTTTTCAAAGACTACCCATTTTGGAATATATATTGGAGTTCGGTATTTATATGTGGTTTTTTTCTTCACTAAATATCCCTTCATGTGAAAGTAGTTTTGTTGTGATGTTACAACAACTGTTTATTCGCATGTAGTTTTATAAATATGTGTGTTAATAGAAACACACTGATGCACTTTTGGTAGAAATGGTTAAAATTCCAACTATATTGAAGACAGAAAGAAGGGTTAAGTTAGTACTATTGATAATTACGTTATTATTCAGGATTTGTATGGAAATAATATAGACATTATTGTAATGTTTGACAAGAATATTTTTTTCTAATATTACCCTATTATTAAGGTCATTTATGGTTAGACCGGAAATTTAAAAAAACAACAAATTGTATGATATCAGAATATTGTGATTTTTCAGATCTATACAAGTATGAATTGGGAAAGTGAAAGGCACATTGGTCCAATAACATAGCGCAATATACATTAACACGTTTTATTGATGACATAAGTACACTGTCAATTTTGCAATTTATTTTATCTTTCTTTAGTCTTTAATATTATTACTAGCATAGATCAATAACAAAAGAGGATTATCAAGGTGTATAATCTGGTAAAATCTGGTATCTATGATGAGATTAGTTTGTAAATTCCTTTTGCAAAATAACTGAACAAGTCAATTCCAGAAATATATTTACGTGGTCGTTCTCATTGTGCAATGCACACTATGCCTACCGACACCTCCACCTTGGTTAATCTTGATTGAAGTATACTTTTGCTCTGTCATTCGTCCTGTTTATTTATCGTGTTCTTAAAGTCGTAAGAAACCTCAAATTAAACAAACAAATGCATATGTTTTTTTATAACTCAATGGATAGTTTTCATTATAAAACTTATGTACATATACTTTTTTCTAAAGAAAATTCTTTAATTTGTTCATATTTAGAAGGAGTTTACTTTATTTTAATTGCTTCCAGGAAGCAATTCCCCGACATATTTTCCGTATGCAAAGTGACCTCAGTGTGACCCATCTCGTAAAAATCCGGTGATCGCAATACGCATAGATGTCCTTAAAATAAACTATTATCTGATTGTACATGTTAAACACGTGCTCAATATCCATGCTTTTTTGTTGATTGTTGACACACAGGTGACAATCGTTAAACTTTGGCTTCAAAACACGAACTTTAATTACCTGCCAAATTTTCACAACAACACTGACCTTTTAACAAAAAAAATTGACGATTATACGAAATTTATGCGAAAAAAATGATAAAATCGTGCACAGAAGACTAAGTTTATGATGTTTGTATGCATTGGTTCAAGAATTGGAATAACATTTTTTTCACCGGTGACTCGTTTCATTTGTTTCCATTTACAAAGGTATTTTAACTTAAATTAGACAATCTCTTGTATTTTACAAAGGTTAATAAAATCCAATTAACCTGTATTGCAGTAATAGTATGAGTTGATTTTATGTTGTTTTCTTCAATTAAAACACCATGTAATCAACTCTTTTTAAAAGAAACACAAGCCTTGTCAGGCAATTCAAGAAGAGAAATAACTCTTTTAATAGGCTATTGGATAGGTGAAAATTGAACTGTACTTAAATACATTTTGAATCAAAATGTACGCAATATGTTTTAAAGTTTCTAAAAGAAGCCCCATAAACTGCAAAAACCTATATACTCTCGTTTAGAAAAATGTTCAGTTGAAAAGAAACGAGTTTCTAAGACGCAATAACTGTTCAATACAACATATCAAACATATCATCGACTTAAATTCAACAAAAGCATAGAATGAAATTCAAAACAGTGTGGCTGTGGATATTGATTGACACATTAAATCCATCCATTGACTGGGACAATTTAGGTGAACGTTTGTATGTAACGACCATTGCTCACTGTGTACTTTTTAAAGACACTTAAACTATGGGGTCACCAAAGGTTCTCAACACCTTAATAAAGTAATTCGAAAAAAATAATCAGAAATAACACGATGTTTTGATTTATATCAATTATATAAATCAAAACGTAAAGGTTATTTCTGATTAATTTTTCGAATTATTTTATAATTAAAGGCGTTAAAAAACCTTGGTGACCCCACAGTTTAAATGTTTATCGTAGGTACGTCGTGAACAGTGGTCGTTACAGACAAACGTTCACGTAAATTGTCCCAGTCAATGGATGAATTTAATGTGTCAATCAATGGCCACAGCCACACAGTTTTGAATTTCATTCTAATTTCAAAAACAAGAGCCGTACAAGAAAATATCAGAACAAAAAAAAAACAAAAAAAAAAGTAAGGTGAAAAACCCCAAAAAAAACAATAGGGAATTAATACCAATATTGTTATCGAAATCCCAACTTTAAAAATATGTCGACAAGGTTAAAAAGAATTGAAATGAACTTAAATATGTCAAATGTTGTACTGGTTGAATAGAAATTTGATTCAAGGGAATTCACTAGGTTATGAATTTACCAAAGATTGTCAGGTTTCTTCTAGTAGTTCTAGTTAAAGTTTTCCTGAAAAACATTTACCTTTTGGAAAGAAAACACCCAACAGGAAGAACAATTCAATGTTATGCGAATGATCGAATCACAAAGAAAATAAGATTAATTATTCAAAAAAGATCCATTTTCTAAATTTTTATATGTTATTCTTATTTAGAATCCTCAAAGGTTGCACATTTTAGTTAATAAAAGATCTAATTGATTATTTTTCCTATTTTAGATCGTTACATTTGTAAAATTATATCAATATCTCAATATTTTGGTTCCTAAAGCTCCTTCACTTTTAGTGAGAATTATTCTTCTAACTATTTTAATTCAAGTGCCACTTATGTCACGAAATGTAGACTGAATTTGCGGCTAGTGTACTTAATTATAAGTCTTCTATCTATAATGGTAGTGTTTGAGAGTTTAAAATGAGAGAAAAAAGTATTTTAATCTGATTTTTGTCTAGCGCCACTTTTGTTTTTAGAAATTTTTGCTATTGTTTCATGCTAAATGTCAGTCGTAGAAGATTATTATCGAAGTCAACAAAACAATTTAGAAACATCTGAACTTAACATTTTGACGAAACACTTCAAGATGGACGCATAAAGATTTCAACTTTATACTCGTTTATAAGGATCATTGCAAATTTCTCAGATATTGCATTTAGAACCAAATTTCTCGATGGCATTCACTTTATTTTCGACCAAGATTGGAACCAAGAGTATCAAGAAAATAATTAAGTAAGTATTCGGTTATTGCAATAATAAATGCATTTTACTAATGGTATGCGCCACAAATTACTGATATAAAATTGATCACGACGCTTAATGAAATCCGGATAATAATAAAAAAAAAAAGGCGCAAACAGTTTGCACAAAGAACGACAATATGGTATATGGAGTGATGATGATTAGTTGCTCATACTCAGCGACATTAAATTATTTTAGATATTACTTCAGTATTGTTTGGGACTATTAAGTCGTTGGTGCTTTACACAAATGATTTTGAATGTATGAACTAATCAAGAATACCCGTCTCTTGATTTTGTACGCCAGATGTGCATTTTGTCTTCATATAAATGTTTAGTGGAAAGCGAACTAAAACAGACGGAAAGCAAAATCAATACGAAGTAAAGCAGTCTGCATTTGTGCTCAATTTGATGAGGTATTGTAGTTAGCGTGTTTACATATTTTCTGAAATCGATATTGACACAGAATTCAAAGGAAGTCATTATATCAAGTACGTAAATAGATACAAAAGTCCAAACAAGCAAATTTTTTTTCAGTTTAGATTCTTATTAAGAAAAAAAACACGTGAGGCTTATACATATCAATTTCAGCACAATCAGATTTCTGTCAACAAATTTGGAGACCATGATAAACTAATCATTTTGGGTATAAGGTAAAGGGTAATACAACACGTAGAAAAGTTTAAGGATTGCATTTATTTATTTTCTTATATTTCGCAAAGTGCAAGAAATAAACCACGTGGGGTGGATTTGTATTAACTTTGTCACAGTCAGTTTTTCTATCATCAACTCAAGAGATCATATCAAACAAGGTATTTATAAACGTGACTGAATAATTCCTTATATGAGTATTCCTAGAATAGAAAACTCTTTATATTGTCGTTATGTATTTTTATTAACATGTGCATTAATAATGCATAACTGAAATGTTCGACTAGTACTAAAGGGAACTTACGAGAAAGCAATGAAACGTACTTATATTCTTTAGATCAAATGACCAAGTTGGCATATACTTGCACGAATGACTAAATAATTCATTAATTTTTAGATTTAATTATTAGCAGTTCTGTGAGTTGTTTTGTCACATCCGCTTTCTTTCCGACTGATCTTAAAAAGTGGGTAGACAAATATATGGAGGAATAGAAAATAAATGTATATTCATCTGTTGCATTAGAGGTCATATCATGTTGTTAGATCATCTATATTTGTTTTTGTAATTCAGCATTCGTTAACGTATGTCTATCTATGAAATCATGGATCGGTATAAATCGAAGTCGAAAGTATTCTACCAAAAGAAACAAAAAGGCAGAAAATGAAGAGTGAGAGAAAGAATTTTACGAGAAACCAGAAGACTAAATCTAGATGATCCGGAAGGGTGAGCATTTATGCTTCACCAGTGTTAGTTCCTAGTTGCTCCTGATACATCAGAGTTCATCTCATGTTGTAAGATCATCTATATTTTTAAAACAAATTGTAATTCAGCATTCGTTAACGTTTGTCTATCTATGAAATCAAGGATCAGTATAAATTAAAGTCGAAAATATTCTACCAAAAGAAAAAAAGGCAGAAAATGAAGAGTGAGAGAAAGAATTTTACGAGAAATCAGAAGACTAAATCCAGATGCTACGGAAGGGTGAGCATTTATGCTGCACCAGTGGTTAGATTCTAGTTTCTCAAGTCAAGGTGGTTATGTGACATTGAACGTTTAACCGCATGATTATACCAATACGATCTATCCATGCTATCGTTAATATGACCTTTCGCACATAATAGAATTTCATCAAATTTATTCTAGGGGAGAGCAAGGTCTTCACTTAATACAAAAAGTATTTTTTTCATTTCATGCTCTATGCTTCTGAATTACCTTTGCGGAAGAACGATCGTTCGTTAAAACGCTTCATCAACTAGAGCTGCTACTGAACTCCATAAGGTTCTATCTATGACATTATTTTCTTATATTACAAACTAAACTGAACAATTAACCTTATGGTTTCATATTTGCATCTGGTATACGTTAACCTTCAATTATTACTGTTCTTCTGACAGGTGCATCCACAATCGCTGAGGTTCATTCAATCAGGCCTTTGAAGGATTAAAGTTACTGATTGATATAGAAATATTATCTTCCTTGAAGACAATAGCCTAGTTCCTTCTTTTCTTGTTTCTACTTTGATTTAACTCTGAATAAAATCACCAGTCAGGATTACTACAAAATGTTCAATAGATCGTCCGAGAGAATACTGAATAACAATTTGAATGACTCTATTGCGAGAGAAAGTGACAGAAATGTCTAAGATTTCTTTGTATAAAAGCATGTCAAATATTGGTTTATATTCTTGAACCGGATGAAAATGCACAATTTATAGACCACTGAATCACTGTAACAGGATCTATATTGTTTATTTCTTTGCATCGATTCCAATCACTGAATTATTTGTCTGGATTACTATATGAACTGTACATTGTAACGAATAGCCGGATTTCCTTTTTAGATAAGGACATAAGGACAGATGGCACAAACTAATACCGATTTGGACTAGCAAAATAGATTCATGATTTAGATCTTCTTTCATACATTACCTATATCATCAAAAGCATTATGGTATAAACAAGAGCAAAGTCTTTAATTGTGTCATCGTTTAATTATGCTTTAGTGTTATATCGCATACTTGTGTTCAGTTTTGAATAATGGATACGATCAAAATCTTATATCTTTATAACGAGGACTGTAGCTATAGTCTTTATCAGTTTCTACTTATTTTTACTGGTCATCTTTGATTTGTTTTTAATATTTAATTCACCAGATCACCTGTTCTATTTTGTAGTGAATTTGCATTCGTCTTCCGTTTTGCATGGGATAGTTAGCTTTGGATATTAACGGATCCACTGGATCGCTGTCCCAGCTCAACAAGTGAATTTTGTATAGAAGGCTGGACTTAAAATGATATCATATACCCTGTTATATGCTACTTTTACGATACAGGTTCGTTCTGTCATTGTATATTTTAGTCGTTAAAATTTTGTTGGTGTACTTGCAGTGTTCTTTCTAGAATTTGTTGACAATGGACTGTGATTTCGGGATGTAAAAGCAGGGTTTTCTAGAAATCACACCAGTCACACCCTGTGGTCTCAATTCATTGTTATTTGTTAAATAATAGAAACCTGAAAGAATCGCACGAACTCCAAAACGAAGAGAGACGGGGTGTGTCGACATGATTTAAGTCTACTGCAGTTAATTTATTACGCGTAATGCAAACTAGTTTTTCCTTACTGGTGCATAATACAGGACAACTAGATTTGGAATTTCCTCCACACACCCCATTCCCCCCAATAGTTATGTCCTTACTTATCTTAGTAATTTTATGTGTTTTCGGATGATCATTAAAGTACCACTGGACCATGCCAAATATTTTTAATACGACGTACAATGACACATGTCGTAAAATACAGGTTCAGTCATATTATGATTATTGAAACATTTATCTACATGAGTTGTCTCCCTTAGTTGCCTTTTAAATTAGAATTTTAAAGTTCTGGACGAAAATTAAAGAACCACTTCACCAATTTTCTACAAATATGAAGACGATGCCATACACGGTCGCGAAACACGTGACTTGCTTGTGATCAGTTTCACGGGAAAATGGCGTCTGTCTGAATAAACAAGTTCGCTTGGAGGCAAATTGAACGTAAGTATTTACATATCATCGTATTCATACTATAGGACCCCCCTCATCATATGCAGCGTTTTGTTCCGAATATTTTGATGCCCATTAAGTTATATTTCACTGTTGGTTTCATAGAGAACATTCACAGAATATTTCAGATCTGCCGAAGATTGATCAGGATTGTGTACACGATATGTCCGTAAAATCACTATAAATCCATTTATGTATCTTATTTTCGCCACTCGTGTACAGAAACTTGCCCACATTTACTTATTCATTCATACAAACTAGCGTCAGTGTATATTTTTGACAGTTTTGTCAGCTGAACGCAATAATATTTTTTTTTTCAAAAAATGATCAGTATCCACGGTATGAACATTATATGATCAGTTCCACGGTATGAATCTGAAAATTATAGATCATTTCCCATAACTTTATATTTAGGTTTTAAATGGATGCTGAGAAGGCAGAAAAGCTGTGTAAAATTTGTGGAAAGTCATTCCGGAGTATTTCAGCAGTGTATGATCACTCACCCGTCACCTCAAGATTCACGAGGAACACCCTGTAAAATTTAAATGTACAGTATGTGGTTTAGAGTTTAAGAAAGCACATGATTGTGGTGATCACGAGGCTAGTCACAGGGGTGACAAACAGCATAGGTGCACATGTGGAAAGGCATACATCCACCACACAAACCTTTACAGACATAAGAGAAAATGTAATCATTGACAATCAGGATTCATCTTGACTTTATTATTTATTTTACGTTTTGTACTTTGATCTCAAAGATGAGATACATACTGGTTTTGACAAATAAAGATTTATTTCTATGAAAAATATTTATTCAATGCCCATTTTTTAACAGTTGGTAGAAGTTTGGCCTGGTTGCATCTAGCTTTTTCCCAACGAATTCCAAGTTCCCCTTTACATAGAGCATTTCTGTCAGTTGAAATTGTTGCCTCTCGCTTTCGTCCATTCAACCGTTTCCTCCCTGCAGAGTCGAATGTATGATTTCTGAAAATAAAGGAAAATACAAAGTGTACAAATTTATTCTACACTGGGGAAAACCTGGAGACCGTAATTCGATTCATGGTTAGCCGTAGGGCCATATGCATATTAGAAATTGCAGTGAGGATGAAAATATTTTTCATAGACGAAAATCTTAGCACAAAATGTATCTTGCGTTACATGTGGAAACTACCATTGTCACATATCAGTACCGAAACGTTCATTATACAAGTGCAAATTAACTAAATCTACCTGAATGCTATATCCAAAGGCAGTTCATTTACCAAACCTAGGCAAACCCTGCAGTTCACATGGTGAGTATCAATATCTGTAAATGTCTCTTATGTTATTTTCAAAAATTTAGTGACAGTAATATGATAAGAATTCCATGAAATGAAAATTTACCTGTGTCTTTTGATATTGGCTTTACTGAAAAAAACTTTCCTACAACACTTGTATGGCCCCTTCTTGGCATGCCTCCTTTCGTGATCATACACTGCTGAAATACTCCGGAATGACTTTCCACAAATTTTACACAGCTTTTCTGCCTTCTCAGCATCCATTTAAAACCTAAATATAAAGTTATGGGAAATGATCTATAACTTTCAGATTCATACCGTGGAACTGATCATATAATGTTCATACCGTGGATACTGATCATTTTTTGAAAAAAAAATATTATTGCGTTCAGCTGACAAAACTGTCAAAAATATACACTGACGCTAAGTAAATGTGGGCAAGTTTCTGTACACGATTGGCGAAAATAAGATACATAAATGGATGTATAGTGATTTTACGGACATATCGTGTACACAATCCTGATCAATCTTCGGCAGATCTGAAATATTCTGTGAATGTTCTCTATGAAACCAACAGTGAAATATAACTTAATGGGCATCAAAATATTCGGAACAAAACGCTGCATATGATGAGGGGGGTCCTATAGTATGAATACGATGATATGTAAATACTTACGTTCAAAATTTGCCTCCAAGCGAACTTGTTTATTCAGACAGGCGCCATTTTTCCGTGAAACTGATCACAAGCAAGTCACGTGTTTCGCGACCGTGGATTATAAACAACATGTCAAATTCGATTTTGTTAATTTTTACAATTGATGGTTAAGAGTATTGCCTTCATGTTTCTTCAAAAATACATTTTTTTTCCTAATTCCAAATAGTACTTTTTAAGTATGACTCGACAACACTTTGAACACAAAACATGGATTATGAAATAAATTCAAGTTCTATTTCGATATATACCGTTAAAACGATGTTCCCATTAGTTGCCTAACAATTTAAGATTGAAAGTACTTTTGATAAAAACTTTTAGATTTAAACACAATGTACGAAACAAATAATACAGGTCACATTCAATTTTATATTTATAAAAACTTGGATGATGTTAAAAAATCCTACAGTTTATTATTAAAACAGGCAAAGAGGAATCGCACGGGTTTTTTTTTAATAATTTAGAGAATACAGGAGTGTCGACAAGGCAAGAATATCCAGATATGCATACATCAACCGTCACACGATTACAAAGAAACGATTATCAAGTTATAATGTCAGAAGTGAGTTCAAAAATTGAATTAGTGTATCGATAATTTCCAACAAGAAGTTCTTGTCATATCTTTGTTGGAGGAATCGTATTGTGTTGAAAATAAACCTCAGTAAAATGGCAATCCAAATAATTGACCCTAGCGAGAGCATATGTATATAGCAACAAAAAAACACCATTAGTTTGATAATATGATATATTTCTTTACAAGAATGGAAAGAAGGTGACAATACGAATTTTCAAACGATTTCATTGTCATAGATGGCACCATTATGAAGAAGTGTGTGTAGATTTGAAGAAGTAATTCATGTGTATGTTTTATACTTCATTTAAAGTTCTTGGTAATATTTCATTTGTTAGTATTTTAAAGCTGTAGACACTAGTAACCATTTTAACTGGTGAATTGGTCATTTTAAACTGAACAACTCTTAAATTCCTGAATTTATCACAATGAAAAATGGTAAGATATTTTTCAGGTCTTCATAACATGTTCAGTGTATCGCGATCGATTAAGTACAAATCAGTTTTAGTTTAGGTTATTTAGAAATTATGCCAAGCGTTAAATCAAGTATTATCAAGTTCATTTTAGTACATTTCAGTTTATCAATATAATTGTTGGCTAGTACTCCTCATTGAATTAAAATAGTATGAGGTTTACTTCCCTAAGATAAGCATAGAAATCAAAATTTAAAAAAAGGAAAATAATAATGAAAAATAATAAATAAACAAATTATCATAAAGAGACATAATCGGCAACTGGTCTAGATTATAGATACACATTTTTATGCGTTGCATTTTGATAAATTGATAAAAATAACATAAAATATTTGTATAGAAATAGCAAACCAAATGAAGTTCTTACAGTTATCCTTTAATGGTTACGCACATATGAGATATTGATGACTGTAAACAAGAGTAGCTTATTCGTAGATTAGAATGGTGAAACATCCAGATGACTTTCAAAAATATCCACTATGATTTCGCACCATTGGTCTTCGACTTGATATTTATTTAAATGTCCGATTGAAGTAATGTTAGTAAATATTTTGAAGGTATTTTTACGATACGATTCATAATTCTTACTTTAAAAGAGTGGAAAATCTATCGCCAATGACCAGTAATCAAACAGTCACCTAGAGTTCATCACCTAAATCCGCGGTAATTTAAAAGCAAAAAAGTGCTGAGTTATGTGTTTATCACACATCCACGACTCGGAAATTAATTTTTATCTTGACACTCAATTTCTTATGAATTTCATTAAATCAGGCAGAAGATACATGGATATCAAAGAATCAACTACATTCAAGAAAAAATGAAAGGTCCAGTTTTAGGACAGTTGAAAAAAAATACGATGTTAAAATTGACAACAAATAAAGGCAACAGTAGTATATATACCGAGGGAAACACATTAAATACAAGAAAATGACGACACAACATAAAGATGTAACACATACAGAAACGGACTTAGCATTAGACAAAATCCGATGCGAATAACAAATATTACAAGAGTGATAATTGGTTTATCGATATGGCGGTTAAAAACAACATCGTAATAACAAATATTTTGATATCTAAATAATTTCAAAGAAACTGTCAAGAAACAGCGTCATCCAGAAATAATTTTGAGATTGGCGAAGTAGAAGAAATTAATTACAAAACGTATATTTTTCTGACGTATTCAAAAGTATTGCTTATTCTTTATTATATGGCAAAACCGGAGTCCATGTTTGTCAACGTTATGTTTTAATGACACAAAGAAAGTGTATATGCAGAGAGGATTTTGTATGTACGTTCTTGGAAGGAAACACCCAACCACAAAACAATCGATGAATTCAAATACACTCATACATAGCAGTTTTTTTTAAAAAGTGAAATTTTACTATAGTTTTAACTGAATTTTGCTTCAACAATGGATCGATACCTCTACCGGTGGACTGAGACATTCAATTCCAAAGATATTCTGTCGATAAATTTAGTAAAACATCTAAAACAAGTAGACCTTAGATCGTTCAAGCCTATTCTAATAAGGCCCCTTTTTGTCATTCTGCATTTCAAATATTTAATCACTTGTTTGAATTGTTAGCAATCTTAAAGGAGGTAACAAATCAAAATCGCCATTGACGTATACCAAGTCATTTGAATTAACAACATGGTTAATATGCGTGTTATTATGTTTCTCTGGTACTTTTAATGATTTAGTATAGTTCCATGACATGTCATTATTGCATAATGTTATTTATCGTAATACAAATAGTAATATAGGTGAACAACAGAAACAGTAAGCAACCAGAACCAAACAAGGTAAATAAACCCATAAACAATTAAAATCAAAGTCATTAATTCGCATTTATTTGCTTTTATGTTTCTTATTTTTAAATTGTCTCCTTTTAGTTAGAGTACTTTGTATCTTCTTGTTATCCTATGCCAGTAAACACAGATAGATACGTGTATTTAATTTCTATATTATAAAGTCGGAAATTTTCTATGAACAACAGCATTAACCTAACCTCACATACACATAATCATATTTTTAACATATTTTATTAAGTTCTAGGACGGTCCATTTATGACTTTTGAACAGCGGTATACTCCTGTTGTCTTTATTTATTGCAAGTAATGCATCAGATACAATTTCTGTAACTGTGTTCATGTGTTCAAGGTGACAGAGGTGCTTAATTAAGCGAAGTACGTCTGTATTTCCTAGTTTGTAACTTTTCCCGGCTTCTTACATTTTATAAGAGATACCATGGGTAAATAGAGTAGGACAGAAACTATAAAGGAGTAGGTCCGGTAATGGCCGATTATGGACTCCAATTTCAAGTTCATCTGACGAAAGATTGTGAATACTTTTTAAACACCTAAGTGTCTATTTCAGTTGATTCAATTAGTTTATGTTAAAGATTTTTCTTACTGATTTAGGCATTAAAATCGCTCCGCTTAAATATGAAAAATCTATCAAAAATGCCAAAAAAATGTCACTTTTCAGATGTTTTTTTTTCAAAAAATTCAGCCACTGTCAATTTAGACTGAAACCGTCAAAAATTTAACTAAAATGCTAAAATTGTGAAGATTTCAGTAAGGAGAAGGTCCGGTAAGACCCCTTTTTGGCCCCAAAATATAGCAGTTTTACCAAATTGTTAAAATGTAAACTTTTAGTTATTTATTTGACAGTAGAATGCTTCTGCTACATAAATATGGGCTGTTTTTGACAATACAATGCACATATATCGAGTACTAGCACCACAAAGTCATGCTAAATTACTGAAATCTTCACAATTCTATCGTTTTAGTTAAATTTTAGACGGTTTTCGCTTAAAACGAAAGTGGCCGCATTCGTGTTCGTCCTTAATATTTGAATGAGAGTTGTATTTTATGATAATACATAACATATATAAAGGTTTAGGATGAACACGGATGCGGCCACTTTCATTTTTACAAAAACCATCTAAAAAGTGACATTTTTTGGTAGATTTTTCATTTTGAGCTTGAATCGGATCGTTTTTAATGACTAAATCAGTTAAAATCTTTCTCAAAAACTAACTGAATCAAATGAAATAGACACTTAAGTGTTTAAAAAGAGGTCAAAATCTTTCGTCAGATGAACCTGAAATTTGAGGCCAAAATCGGTCCCTACCGGACCTACTCCAAAAACAAGAGTTAGTGATGCTAGTACCCGATATATGTGTATTGTATTGTCAATAACAGCCAATATTTATGTAGCAAGTGCATTCTACTTTTCAATAAATAACTAACAGTTTGCATTTTAAGAATTTTGTAAAACTGGTATAATTTGGGGTCAAAAGGGATCTTACTGAACCTATTCCTTTTTATATATTGTATTATAGAATAAAATCAGAAAAACAACATAACCCATTTATAAAAATGTATACATAAACTGTGCACACGAAAATAAAGTGTTAATTTATATGTAAAGTATTTAATTCAGGAATAAACGGATTGTATATCAATTGCTGTTTAGTGTTAACGATCACAATGGTTTGCAATTTATTCGAAGAATATTAATACTAGCATTGTGTCTGAAGTGAATAAGGGAAGTTGCGTTGAACCAAAACTTAAACTTGAATGCAGTTGCACATTTGGAACAACCTACATAATGTATACCATAAAACCATCGCTCACTACACATGTTTAAACACCTCACAAGTACATCAGCATGAAACAATTTTGTGCAGAGATTTTAGAAATCTTAACGACATTTAATTTTACATTTTTGCTTACTGTTTTTCTTCCTATGGGTTACTTGTAACAAGGAGCAGAAATACCATAAAAGAAAAAACTTTACAGTTATTCCTATAATGATCGAGGTTATGCTGTTTGTCCCTCAAACATGATGTCAGATAATAAATTAAAAAGCACACATTTAACTTTTCGTCGCCTCAATTAAACATAGCACGTGCCAACAAAGCTTATACATTTTTCATGTGTTAAAGGATGTCATTAAAAGATCTTATAAAATTAAAATAAAAGGTTTTTTTTCTTATTTTATCAACGATAGCTTTCGAACAGTTGTTATACATCATCTCAATACTGAAGCACTGGCTTCTATCCTGATAGTTCACCGATGGTGGTATCGATAGTGTTAGAAAATGCACTCACACCTCCATGTCAAATATTCATATCTTTAAAATAGTCTTCTTATGTGTTCACTACTTGCCTGTTTCAGTTCTTGGCATATTGTAGAGAGCCACTTCTGCTGGGGAAGAACATATGCATATGTCTGCGTGATTTGTCTTTTTTATTTTCAGCCATGGCGTTGTCAGTTTATTTTCGATTTATGAGTTTGACCGTCCCTCTGGTATCTTTCGTCCTTCTTTTTTGACATCTTATTGCCAACAGGGGATTATTTAACTTGCTTTATGGTTTAACATCGGTTCTTCCTTGTAAATAATATACTATTATTTAGATAATTAAAAAATAGGTTAAACTATACATCAAAATACAGTAACCAATAAAAATTAATGTTGTAACCTGACACACATCGTAATAGTTCATTGTATTTTAATGATAAATCTTCGTTCAACTAGTTTTGTGTTCATCTACTGGGATTTATGGTAACACGTACAGTCAATACGACCTCCAGTTTAAGAAGGAAGCAGATGCTGAAAAACAAGATTTTGTCTTCGTTTCCATTAACTCAAAGAAGACAATTTTTTTTCCAAAACCCCTAAAGGAAACAAAACTAATACTGCTAATAAAGTTATCTAAAGATTAAGTTATGGTGGAATAAAAAAGTGTTTCAAATATGTTTAAACGACAACTCTTCTCAAACACTTAAGCAACAACAGGTAAATAAAAAGGTATAGATAATTTATCTAGATTTTCTTTCTTAAACAATCAAATAGCCTCGCAACACTGATAAAACTAAAATAAAGATAGAAATACAGTAGTACAAAGTAGAAATTAACAATAGAGGCTCACAGGAACTTGAACTGCTTATTCTGCAAACTATTTGGTAAAAGAACGCAATAAAGCTCGTAACAAGGCCAGACATACGGGGGTGGACATTATTATTTATTATACAAAGAAAAAAAAAGGAATGTAGAAATACTATTAAATTAGCACAGCAACAATATTGGGAAACCTTTTGCAGTGGCTTGAATAATAATAATAATATAGGGCAAGTATGGAATACAATTAAGAGACTGATGGGTAAAACAATTAATTCTCTAATTATGCCTACTTTACCTTGCCTGATTTACAAAAATAAAATATATGAATCTACTAAAGAAAAGGCTAATATATTAGCTGAAGCATTTGCCAATGTCTGTGGTTCAATGAGCTATTCAGAAGCATTTATATTACATAAAGAACATATTGAGTCTTTAGAAGCTGAAAACTTGAAACAATATTTTTCTGAAAACTCCCAAAGTTATAATGAACCATTTACCCTTAATGAATTGCATGTTGCTATTGCTGATACATCAGGTACATCTCCTGGTAAAGATAAGGTTACCTATAGTATGTTTAAAAACTTCAGTGATTAATCACTTGGTGTACATCATTTATTATATAACAGAATTTGGTTCTCACAAGATATTCCTCTGGCTTGGAAACATTCAATAATAATTCCAAGCCTTAAACAGGGGAAAGATTCAAGTGACCCACATGCATATAGACAAATAGCTTTAACATCTAATCTAAAAAATTATGGACAATATGATAAATAACAGACTGAGGTGGTACCTTGAAAAAAATTATATTTACTCACCTTATCAGAGTGGATTTCGTCAAAAAAGAAGTACGATAGAACAAATAATTAGACTTGATAACGATATACAAAAATCATTTTTGGAAAAATATTTAGTTGGAGTTTTCATTGACTTCCAGAAGGCATTTGATATGATATGGAAGTTTGGACTTCTAAACAAAATGGTTAAAATTGGGATAGAGGGTAACATGCTCGGTTGGGTTAATAGTGTTCTCACTAACAGAACAACACAAGTCAAAATAAACAACAGTCTTTCTGATATTCTCACGTTCCAAAATGGTACCCCTCAAGGAAGTTGCATCAGCCCGACATTATTCAACATCATGGTAAACGATCTCCCTTCATGTATTAAAAATTGTTCTATTTCCCACTTTGCAAACGATAGTGCAATATGGCTGTGTGGTAAAAATATTGGTTCTATTCAAAGGAGAATACAGAAAGATCTTGACAATATCAAATCATGGTGTGATAAATGGGGATTTCTCAATACCCCCTCTAAAACTGTAGCTATTGTGTTTAATAGAAAGAATATATAGAGGAAAAATGCAGTAAAGTCTTAAATTGCATGACACTTTTTACAGGTACTAAGTGGGGAGCAAACAGCCATTCTCTTAGAAACATATATATTGCACTTATAAGATCTAAAATAGACTACGGATGTGAAGTATATAATTCCGCCTAACATTCGGTAAAGAAAATATTGGACCGGGTGCAAAGTCAAGCACTTCGAATTTGTACCGGTGCATATACAAATGTAGCCACGAGTGGACTACAAGTAGAAATGGGTGACCCACTCTACGAAGAACGTAGGTAGTGCCTTATTACAAAATGGTTTTTGAAAATATCTAGTCATGAAGAACCATCCAACTAAGGAACATCTAGCAAAAATGGCAACATTTCTTTGCTACTCCAGGGAAATAAAACAGTATAAAAACCATATTTTATTGTTTTAAAAGATATGATTAATCAAAATGATATAGATATTAACCAAATATATAAATACAAACACTTCCCAACACCCCCTTGGCATTTGACTAAACCCCGTGTATGTACACTACTCTCAAATCTCATCTCGAAAAAGGACAATCCACACTTAATTCGAAGTGAAAGTTACTTCTTGATTGATACGCAGTAACGCCAGTTTTTTAAAGTATATACGGACGGATCTAAAGATCCAAATTCTAATAAAACCTCATGTGCATTTACAATACCTGAAATGGAAATAAAACAAGGTTTCAAACTTCCTAGGAAAATGTAAATTTTCACTTGTGAGCTTATGGCAATATTTCTGTCCCTTATATGGTTAGAAGAATTTAAACCAATAATGTTATTGTGTTTGTCGACTCTTTATCAGCTCTCCAATCCTTAAAGAGTAATTTATTTCAGGTAAAAGATTATGTATTGTACGATAGTATATATTTATACAATCAGTTAGTCAAACTAGGTAGCAACATAATATTTGAGTGGATCCCAAGCCACGTCGGAATTTTAGGAAATGAAATTGCAGACCAGACTGCCAAAGTGGTTCTTAAAGGCATACGATACAGTTTTGATTCCGTATTTACATTTTGATAACAAATTTCCATATAGACTATATTTTATCTGATTAAATCAAATATGTAATAAAAAATATACCTTCATGTGCTACTTTTTAAGTAAAACGAGGTCAAAATTTTGTATATTTGCTCAAAATTCGGATTTGTGGCCGTATTTTCCCTTTTGAAAGAAAAGCCTCGGTCACAACTTACCGGATAGCTCGAACGGACGCCTAACGGATAACTTTTTTTCAATCCGTTCATGTCCGTTAGACGTCCGTTCTTATCCGTTAAACGTCCGTCCATATCCGCTGCATGTCCGTTAAGCGTACGTTTTATCCGTCGACGTCCGTTCTGTCCGGTGGAAAATTTTGAGCATGTTCAAAACTTTGAACGGACGTCCAACGGATAAAATGTCCGTTGAACGTCCGTTAGGCGTCCGTTTTGTACGGTACTCGTCCGTTTCGTTTCCGTTTTGTATCTGTTACGTGTCCGTTATACATCCGTTGGAGGTCTGGAAGATAAATTCACCAATGGACTTCTATCGGCCGTTTAACGGATAAAACGGATGTTGAACGGATGATAAACGGACTTCTACCGGACGTATAACGGATAAAACGGATGTTGAACGGATCTGAAACGGACAAATGCCAATTGAAAATTTCGCGTCAGCAATGACAAATATTGGTATGTCAGATTTCTTAAGGTTCATGAATTCTTATTATTCATAATCGATCTTAGAGTATAGGCACGTCAACACAATCAAGCAGTTCTTATTCATGCCAGACACTGCTCTTTGGCGGAATTTTGAAGAACAAACCAAAACCAGTTACACAGAAACATTTTGAATATTTATGCGATTTACATGTATTAATATTGTCGCCTTTGATTTTCCGTATATCTTGTTCATCCGTTTTATCCGGTATGCTTCCGTTATGTGTCCGTTTTATGCAGTACTCGTCCGTTGGATGTACGTTCGACATCCGTTCTGTCCGGTACGTGTCCGTTTCTCGTACGTTACATATCCGGTGTGTGTCTGTTAGGTAGCACTCCACAGTTAGAAAATAAAATTAAAAATGAGCCACAAAATGTTTTATCATCTCCTATTCCTGGATTTCTAATACATTAACCTAACTGTTTGTGTTGTACATGTGCATATGTATGTAATCAGTATCTTCCATAGATTTGATTTTCAAAAGTTAAAAAGGTGAAAATTAATTCCTTTTATGTGTATCCATGGCAACATTCTGCATTTATTTCCCATAAAATATTGCAAAAAGGGGGGTGAACATGTCACATTTTCCCCCAAAATTTAGATCAAACTAGAATTTCAATGCCTTTGAGTGATACCTTTTCAGAAACTGTTTCCCTAAATCTTCCTAATGATCAAATAAAAAATGGGTGTCTTTCGCCTCATTTTTTCGTAAAACCCAATCACAAAGTTCGTGCGATGAAAAGTTGGAAAAAAACATTACAATAATTGCCGGACCAATGTATGGTAGGGACATGCAAATACGGACTGTCATATAGAAAACAGCCTATATTACATACATTACATAACCTTGATGTTCATATAAACCCAATACAAAGGCTATTTTAATACTCAGCTATCCAAAAATGAATTTTATTGCACACTAGCTCTCATATTTGAAAAATTCACAGGGGCCAAAATGCGAAACTACACACCTAACTGTGGAGTGCTACCTTAAGGTGAAATTTTTCCCCTTCTGTCTCAATTTTTATTATATTTTCTGTGTTCTGCTAGCTTTTACGATGAAAATGGTACCTGAGTTTTTAAAATTGGTTCAGTAATAAAGATTTTATGAAGGTTAGCAGTTGATGTTGAAACGCTACAAAAAGTGATTTAAAAATAAATTATGGATCATAGTGAAAAACTGCAAGTCTGTCTCAATTTTGGGGTAAATTTCTAAAATTTTTCCCTTTATCTTATTTAAAATCATAAAATTACCTTAAAAGAGGACAAATTGTAAAATTTTTAGGTATTTAAAAGTACTTATAGGTCAATTTTGCTGTAAATAGCATACCTAACCTTGGTTTAGAAGCTCTCAAGCAGGGTATAAATTTCTAGCCATACTGGCATCATTAAATGTAATTAATGCCAAATTATAATATAAAATCCTGCTAAAAATATTTATTTGACTTATTCGCATTCAAAAATATAAAGCGATACATTGTGAGGATATCATATAAAGCGCAATCTTTGGTTACAAGGGCAAAGCTAATGGAGTACAAATTTAAGACCGCAACATGTCTAAGTGTCAAAATGTGTATATTTGGTTGCTAAGGAGAGTAAACAATAAAATAAACATAAATTGCATTCCTAGCAGATTTTTTACCTTCAGAACTAAAACAAGAACATAACAGACTAAAGATTTGTGGTAATTTTTATCTTAAAAATTGCATTTCTGTTCTTTCTGATGTGCCATAAGGTAGCACTCCACAGTTAGAAAATAAAATTAAAAATGAGCCACAAAATGTTTTATCATCTCCTATTCCTGGATTTCTAATACATTAACCTAACTGTTTGTGTTGTACATGTGCATATGTATGTAATCAGTATCTTCCATAGATTTGATTTTCAAAAGTTAAAAAGGTGAAAACTAATTCCTTTTATGTGTATCCATGGCAACATTCTGCATTTATTTCCCATAAAATATTGCAAAAAGGGGGGTGAACATGTCACATTTTCCCCCAAAATTTAGATCAAACTAGAATTTCAATGCCTTTGAGTGATACCTTTTCAGAAACTGTTTCCCTAAATCTTCCTAATGATCAAATAAAAAATGGGTGTCTTTCGCCTCATTTTTTCGTAAAACCCAATCACAAAGTTCGTGCGATAAAAAGTTGGAAAAAAACATTACAATAATTGCCGGACCAATGTATGGTAGGGACATGCAAATACGGACTGTCATATAGAAAACAGCCTATATTACATACATTACATAACCTTGATGTTCATATAAACCCAATACAAAGGCTATTTTAATACTCAGCTATCCAAAAATGAATTTTATTGCACACTAGCTCTCATATTTGAAAAATTCACAGGGGCCAAAATGCGAAACTACACACCTAACTGTGGAGTGCTACCTTATGCATCCGTTACACGTCCGTTTTATTCGGTCAGTACATCAACGGACTCCCAACGGATAACAATTTTGTCAACGGACAACTTTTATTTTCATCCGTTAGGCGTCCGTTCGTGCTATCTGGTAAGGTGTGACCGAAGCTAAAAAGACATAACTATTTTTTTTTAAAGATAAACGCCAATTGTTTTTTGTTAAATAATTTGTAATTTCTGTATTTTATAAGTATCATAAAAAATTATACGAATAATATTCAAATTAAGATCAATGAACGAATAATATTCAAATTAAGATCTGGCTCTATTAATGTCAATAAATATCTTCACAAAATTGGGAAAAGCACGAGTGAAATTTGTGAATATTTTATTCAAAAATAACTCATGTTTACCAAATGTTCACGAATGTAGAAAAAAAAACGTAAATTTTTCCTGTACATTTATCAAAAAACGTTTTCATGAAAAATGGTACAAATATTCTTCATACTTTATCAAACCAAATTTCATTTAAAAAAAAAAAGAGGGGTCCATGAACTCGTTTTCAAGTTAAATACGTTTAAATGATAAAAATCAGTCAAAAAATGCATCTTTTCCCGATATGTCACAGTTTGACGTCGCTAAAATAACATTTGACGTTAGCAACGTCATTACCTCCCCTGTAACTGCATCGTATGCCCTTAATAAAGATACAATAGATTGTCAAATTCACATTTATAAAGAAGACATCCAATGTTTTTACATAAAACATTTTTAAACAAATTTGGCAAAAACAGTGGTCAGACAACCCAAATGGAAGTTTACTACAATCCTTCCAAAATAATGTATCATTTAAGAGTACTATTCCACAAATTGATAGAGAAAATGAACGAATAATATTCAAATTAAGATCTGGCTCTATTAATGTCAATAAATATCTTCACAAAATTGGGAAAAGCACGAGTGAAATTTGTGAAAACTGCAAAGTCACAGACGATGTTGTACACTTTCTATTAGTCTGCTCAAAATATGATATGCAACGAAAACAGATGTTTGATACGCTTAAAAATAATGGAGTCGTAGATCTCTCATTGAAACACCTTCTAACCGGATACACACACTTTCAGTCCAGTACATAACTATTTACGGGAAACTAATATACTTATAAGAAAATAGGAAGACTCACAACTGCATGTATAAATGTCATTTAGCTTTAGTTTAGATATTATAAAACAAATAATTGTGTATTAAGAACTAGTGTATATGAACTATTTCTCAGATGGTCCCTTAAGTTAAATTATTTTATAAAGTTATACAACCAGCAAGATTAAAGATAAAATAAAAACTCACCAGAATTTGAATAATTTCGTTTTTAAATATCCTTAGAATAATCATAAGCAAGTCACAAGTGCAATGCACACTTCACCTTTGTGTCAGTCCATTTAGCTTAATCAAACAGACTTTTTTCTACCTGTGTCATACATCAATGAATCATTCACCTTTCAAACACCAGTAATAATTTACCATGAAATGCACGCATTTAATTTTAACAAGTATCAACATTCAATTTAAACACTCTGATCTATTGAAGATTAGTATACTAGATAAGTTAACAGTACATATTGAGGAAAAATACAACATCACTTTTAGATTGTCTACAATGGACAAGTACATTCATATTTTTTAAGAAATGAAAACAACAAACACAACACACTATGATCAGATATATAACAATCGAAACATTAGCTACAGGCTTTTTTTTATGAAAGTGCCACTAATATTTATCTTAGTTATTTAACGTTATATGTTAAAAGATTAAAGGAAAATACAATATGTCTTTTCAGATTTTTTAAAACTGACAACTATAGTCATATTCATATTGATAGAAAATAAGAAAAATAAACAAACACAATCACTACGCTCATACATTGTTAGAATAGAAACAAGAGTTAAATCCTTTTCTATGACTATAAAATGATAAAATCAACAATTTGTACTAAAGGATGTCAGTTAGACAAACACACACAGATTATAGTATATATATATATATACAACTCGTCTAAACATCAACCCAACAATGTATATACATAATGTACAAATAGTTATCAAAAGTACAAGGATTATAATTTTATACGCCAGACGCGCGTTTCGTCTACATAAGACTCATCAGTGACGCTCAGATCAAAATAGTTAAAAAAGCCAAATAAATACAAAGTTGAAGAGCATTCCAAAATTCCAAAAAGTTGTGCCAAATACAGCTAAGGTAATCTACTCCTGGGGTAAGAAAATGTATCACCATCACTGCTGGTGATCCGATGGATAAATTTGTTGTAGAGTTGTCACTGGCTCAGACGTACTTATATATATATATATCTAAAAATACGATTAAGGGTGTAGGTAGGGATGATTTCTCGTTCAATGCCAGAAGTTTTTTTTCTCGACAGGGAATGAGGAATCACTAAATATCAGTATGTCTTTGGAAATTAATTTGGAAAAAATTGACGCAATTTGCCGTTATGGAAAAGGAATAGGAATAACTACAACCACTCCTTTTTTTTTACTCTCTACATATATATATATATTTCTTCGTAACTCAAGTCAACCATGTTCGTCAAATCTTAATATAAATACTCGCCAAAACGTAATACTAAAAATAAATTTAGGACTGAAAGTAAATATAAGTAATATTTATATTCTATGAATTTAAGGCGCCATTACTACATAAGTAAGCCGCCTACCAAAACTAATAACAACAACAACAATTTGCGAAAAAAGCACAAAATGGATACTAATTGAGGATTCCGGACATTTACCTTCTATAAATGAAAAAAATACATTTCATTAAGTACGTGCATCCTAACCGCTTTTCGTAGATTATCTTAAGTAGAAGCGCTCAAACACCAATGTTTAAAAACTGGGAATGTAAAAAAAGCGGAGATATGTTAAGAGCTATATCACACATATACACTAATATTTTAACAGAATATTCAAAATCAGCTGTCAACTTTGCCAGAAGAAGTTGGACACATAGTTTCTTGGTATTTTTTCATTTATTAACGGGGAAATTTTAGAAGAACACTTTATAAATCATGTCAATAATGAATCACTGACTTCTGAGTTTATATCATGCAGTGACAATTGAAATATATATGGTATTTGGTTTAGAGGACAATAACGCTGGACGGAGTAATGGTGTTGTTGCCATGATGTCATTCATGTCCACAACATTTTGTTTTAGTTCAGACTGATTATCGTATTTGAGCATTTTTTACTTTTCTTTTGACTGGAGTGTCATTGTTTCTTTGTTCAAACAAAACTCATATTCATTTTTCATGTTGGTTAAATCAGCATTTAAGGAACAATACGGGTCTAGATAGTCAGATAAAGGGCGAAGTGACCGTGAAGAGGAGTCACCTGCACTATTCTAACAAGAAGATTTGTTATCAGTGGAAGTTTCAACAAGTTTTTATTGTTGTCATTGGTACATTTTGATTTGGAACTATTGCATATTATTATTTGTCAATTGTTTCATGCTCTACATCAGACGACCGATTTAGGGGCTGATTGTCAGAAATTTGATTGACAGATGCAAGATGCGCTGATCCGTGACATCGTTGTTATATAACAGTACTTGCCAACAATAAACAGAGAATCACAAACGATGAATATGTAGCTATTATCTGTAAGAAGGTAATTGTTGTCTTTCACAATTATCTAGTAAATACAATTGATAATTATTCAGTAATGTATTATTCAAATTGTCTCGAACAATATTTGCTTACATTAAATACAACTTATTAAAAAAAAAAATAAGACGTTGCTTAGATGATAAAAATATGAAAGAAAATGATGCCTATTGAAATAAATTTCAACTTGAATTTGAAAACTGTCATGGTGGAACTGAAAAATATCAAGTTGAAAGGGAGAAATGCTAACCTTAAAGTATTCCAAAATGTTAAGTTGAAAAATAGATGTGAACTTTGACTGAGAAATTTCAACTCGGCAGTGAGAAATGTAAACTTTGAGGAACTGAAATATGTCAAGTTGAAGAATAAAACGTCAACTTGAAACTGCAAATTTAAACAATTGTAAATTGGAAGTAAGAAATATTTTAAAAAGACAACAAACATGTATGTTTGGTAATTGATAAGGTTTTCAAATATTTTACAGAAGTTCCTCCATAGAATTATTTTGAATGTAATCCACCTCCCCTCGTCAAACCTACATTTATGATACTCATGATATGTACTTTTATCGATCAATTTCTATTCCCAATTGTTATATGTAAAGCTTTGTGATGCATGCATGTAATGAATCGCTTTAACCTGTCAGCACACCCTGTCTAGATCAGATATTTGATTATTCATTCTGGTTTTGTCATTTTGTTATTTACTTTTTTGTATCGTAATGAATTTTTGAGATTTTAACCTCGGCAAGCTGGTGTTGCCTTTTATTTTCCAAAGATCAATGCGATCACAAATTAATCTTTAGAAACTGAAAAACTAATGTCATGGAGCATTACAGAGTACGCATATGAAACATGCAATAGTTGTATGTCTTCCTGTGGCTCGGGGGGGCACTTGCTATATAATTAGTGGTAGGGATGAGCCGCTGGAATAGGTCACCTTTTCATGCTCTACGATATATGAAAAGGGTGAGAAATTCAGATGAAATATATCAATAGGTTGATATTATCACTTGCTTGATTATATCATAAGTATCTGAAACTAATCAGATGTCCGTATTTATTTTTGATGCGGTTAAACCACAGTCGTAAATGCATCAGTTATTTGTCAAACCAATTAAAATCTATTTATTCTGATGTGGTATTTCCACTGATGCCAGTGATAGATGCAATAAATCCAACTATTTTGACATTTGCACCTAATTAACATTCAAGGGTTTGTATACATAAAACATGATAACAATTATTTAAAGAAATTCCATTGTGACAGCGTCCTTTAAGAGGGAACGGCAATGAAACTTTTTATCAGTTTTAAATTAATATTTTAGCATGTTAAAATCAGTGAAGGTGTTACACTCTGCATGCTCTGGGGTGATATTACATTTATCTGACCACAGATGTAATACCATCTATGATCTGACCAAACGTCTTTTATATGTATTGTAATTTGGAATTGAAATATCTTTATAATGAAAGATGTAAAACGGCAATAAGAAAAAAGTGTTTAAGATGTGACGAATTTATTGGAAAAGAAGGTGATATTATTGCGACTATTTACAAGATGATGAGCGGGGAAAATATTGGAAAATATTGAAATATATCTATAGGTCTGTTTTTTGTTAATTAATATATATGACAAGGTATATATTTTTGATTAACAAAATATATGAAAAGGGTGGGGTACTTGATGTCTCAGCTGCTCACCCCTACCAAAAAAAGTTTGAAGTGGCCCCCCCGAGTCCTGTGGATTTCGCTTTGTCTGATTGTAAAACAAATACGTTCGTATTGACATACGGTAAATGTGATTTGTTTTTTTAAAGTACTGTCAAATAAATTTGTTCGCCTTTGTATTTTATTCATTTAAAATATGAAATGATCGCTTATGTTATAAGTAGGAAGCAGGAGTGGCTGTATTAGTTTTGTTTCTGGTAGATTAAATCAAAACTATACACCTGGAAAAAAGTATTGCAACACTTGCATTGAAAGCAATGTAAGATGACACGATTGTAGAATGTGTATAATGTCGGTTTGACAAAATACTTTTAATCCGTTTATGGCTTAAAATTGACTTTGTGTTATCAACTTACATTTTAGGAAAACTTAAGACTAGACCTTGTAATAAATCAGTAGTTATTGCAAAACCAATGTAGAAGTTCTGTACCCTTGAGTATGAAGGTCTGAAAATTTTGGGAGACTAAAAAGAGAGAAAAAATATATTTTCCAGTGTATTATGTTGAGATGTTTTCTGATTCTATATCAGAATAGATATTATGTGTGGAGCTGTTATAGTTTATTCGAATTTTGAGTGACCAAATAGTGACTTTTGCAAAGATTTTCGAATGTGATTTTGAATTTGAGTTCACAACACACAAAATGGCTGACCGGGAAACGAAAGACAAACAACAACAACAATCAAACTTATACAGTTATTTCAAAAATACACCAAAACTAGTGGTAAAAGGTTACCACCATCCAGTAGTCCCGACAACTTATATCCATCTATGCAACAAGTTGAAAAGGAAGCAAGAACAGCCAACCTTGAATCATCTCTCAGTGGCTCTATCGTTTCTGAAGATAACAATGGTGAACAGATAATATCATCCATTGAAAATGAAACTGTATTTAAGCTATCTGATGTTGTTTGTGCTACGCTAAATTTTTGGACTCCATCATTCCTCTCATCACTGAACGAGTAATTGAAATGGTCAAACCTAAAATTGCACTGATCTTTGACGAATGTATTCAGCCTCACTTATTAACCATTAAACACAATAAAAAGCACTTATTTTGAAAGATATTGAACTAAACAATAAAAAAAATCAAATAAATTCTTTGAAACCGCAAATTAGACAAGATCGAAGCCAGAGTCGATGAACAGGAACAGTATTCTCGAAAAACCATTCTACGATTCCATAATGTTCCTGCACCATTTGACAAAAAACGATATTATCAAGCATATAGACAAAAATTCCATTATCCCTGGTATTTGCCATAAGCATTTGAAATTGAAATTAGACACGAGAGATATTAGCAGATCCCATCCCATTAGTGAGATTAAAGACGGGAAAATTTCCATCATTGTATGGTTCCTGTCTTATCGTCAGATGCAGTTAGTTTTCAGCAATAAACGCAAATTGAAAGGAAACATAAATAAAACTTTCATTGCTGAAAACCTTCCAAAACACAGATACAATCTTTTGCACAGACTAAACACATTGCGTGAGAAAGGTCAAATAAATTCGTTTTGGACACATTACGGGTCCATATTGATTAAACAATCTTAGAATTGAAAGTGGTAATAACAAGGTAGGACATATATGAGCTTGGTGGGGAAGTCCTTAAAGTTGATGACCAAAAGTAGGATTAGATATTCTGTTTACATCATAGTCTTATGTCTTTTGACTTGCATTGGTTTAAATAACATAACTCTTAAATTGTATTATCAATTAAATTATATACACCTGTATAGATATACTCGTTTTTTATGTATTGTTGTACTGAATATTTCTTTTCTCGATACACGTGTTAAGCAGCACGTGCCTGTGTTTGTTTATTTATATTTCATTTATTTGCCATTTAGAACATACTACATGAAATTATAACTAACTCTTTACACTTGAGTGATTTAAAGGGGCACTAGCTACGAGATATCTAAAAAACTAAAGTAAGATTTTTTTTCTGTTCAATCAATAATGAAAGTGAAATAGTGAAATAATAATTCGCTTTTAGCATCCAAAATGGTTAAATTTTGTCAAATTAAGCGAAGAAACATTGATAATTACTCATTCACTTGCAAGTGAATTAGTCGACCTCATTAAATCCGTATTCATGTGAACTTCAATTTAACCCGTTGCTAGAGATTGACAACTCATGCATTGTACGTGTACTGGTTATTAAAAGAAAAAGAATGTCAACAATGAAAGTGAAACTACTGTAAATCATTTGATTACTGATTCGATCCATATAAAATCATTCTTATACGGTTAAAAACAATGAGAAACATATATTTTTAATCTATAAAATAAACTCAAACAGACCTAAAAAAAATCCAATTGCACGTGTTGGTTTAATCTATTCATATCTTTATTCATGTTTACATCGCTTATATGGTCATCTGAGGTCAAATCGATAGTTAATTAGATGGCGTCTGGACTAAAATACACACGAAACGAACCATCATATTATCTACCCCATGCTCTGTAAACTGTTTATTTTAGACTTTTGGTAGTTAGGATAAATGTTTTACATTGTTATAAATCAAATATGAGAGTTTGAGTCAAATCGGTGACCACGAATTTGACAGCTAGTGCCCCTTTAAAATCATTTACATACACGTGAACTTGTTTCGTCTCTGTAACTTTATCAATGATCGTTCTTCAAACTTTTTTATAGCTTACCTGTATTGATTAAATGAAAAGATAGATTACTATTTACCTATTTATATCATTTCACAAAAGAGCTTACGTTTTAAAAAAAAAACTTCACATTTTGTATTCTGATTTATTTGATTTATTTATTTCCCCCCTAAAATGACATCGAAACTAAAGTCATCTTATCTAAATTAATCTCTTCTGATTTCACTTCAACTACATCGATCATAGGGAGGGATAAATCCTATTTTGTAAAGGATCACTCTGATTCAAACAAAAAGTTCTCTGAAACTAACATTATCAAGATGCTTGATTTCTTGATTGACAACATATTTGTAACGTTTCGGAAGACGTGTTTTTCAACAGACTGACGGCATTCCAATGGGAACAAACTGTGCACCTCTTCTTGATGACTTGTTTCTTTATTATTACTAGAACACACCCGTGATATCGCGGGTCCGTGATTGAATTAAAGTATATAACTATGCGCAAGCCTTATTTTAGTATTATTATTGTCATCTTAAGTCATGCCGATTATAAGATACACAGTTTTCTCTGCTTTCAAATCTTTTTGTTTGAACCCGTCGAACTAGAACTTATCAATTATTGGTAATATCAATTATTTGAAAAACAAAAGGTCCTGGAATGGAGTATTTTTTAATCAACAGCATTGTCCTATATTAGTTATAAATAAAGTTGAATTCTTTGATTCGCTGTTTTATGTCATGCCCGCTAACAAATTGAAAACTGTACCTATACGCCTTATTTTTAGTCTCAGATTTTTAGTATTCGTATTGTTATCTTAGAAAGTCTTACTGATTAAAATACTACAATAGGTAACAATTTGACAATATAGTAGTGTCAACCCTGTGATTATGACCCGTGTATATAGCATAATAATCCTGAATACACCGTTTGGTGGTGCGCCTGTCAGATGCGGAACGTACAGATAAGGTAATAGGTAACAGGTGAATATACTATTGGTATCGGTATCGGACTCGACCCGGAACTTCTTAATTATTGGCAATACGAATTACGTGGAAAACAAAAGGGCCTGGAGTGGTGTAATTTTTAATCTACACCTTTGTACTTTATTAGTTATATATAAAGTTGAATTCTTTGATTCGTCGTTTTTACGTGATGACGGCTGACAAATTGGACCTCGAAATTTTAGTATTATAGATGAGGCTGACTTCATACAGGAACTTGCTAGGACGAAAGATAAGAAGTTAGCAATATCCTTTAACTCTACTTTCCGTTATATAGATGATGTTCTTTCAAAATTTGATGACTATGTTGAACGCATCTATCCCATCGAATTAGAGATAAAGGATACTAAAGATACAGTTAAGTCGGCCTCATATCTTGACTTACATCTAGAAATTGACAACGAGAGTCGGTTAAAAATAAAACTTTTACGACAAAAGAGATGATTTCAGCTTTCCCATTGTGAACTTTCCATTTTTGAGAGGCAATATCCCAGCAGCACCTTCATACGGGATATATATCTCCCATTTGAAACGATATTCCCGTACTTGCATTTCCTATCATGACCTTCTTGATAGAGGGTTGCTGCTCACAAGAAAACTATTAAATCAAGAGTTCCAAATGGTGAAGTTGAACTCTTCGTAAATTTTACAGACGCCAACACGAGTTGGTTGACCGTTATGGAATAACCGTTTCACAAATGATATCGGATATGTTCCTTACGTCGTAACTACAATCCCTTCCCTTTCATGAATGTGACCTACCGAATTAGACTATTTACCAGATGCTTCTGCTGGGGGACGTCTCGTCCCCGAGGGTACCACCAGCCTAGTAGTCAGCACTTCGATGTTGACACGAATATCAATTATATGGGTTTTTTTTTATAAATTTACTGTTTACAAAACTATGAACTATTCGAACTACTAAGGATTATCTTATCCCAGGTATAGATTACCGTAGCCGTATTTGGCACAACTTTTTGGAATTTCGGGTCCTCAATGCTCTTCAACTTTTTATTTGCTTGGTTGTCTGATTATTTTGATCTGAGTGTCAGTGATGAGTCTTATGTCGACGATACGCACATCTGGTGTATCAAATTATAAGCCTGGTACCTTTGATAACTATTCATTTATTTGCACATTGTATACATGCTTAAGTTTTGTTAAACTTTTATACTGACAAAAAGAAATGAAAAGTATGTGACTACAAAAAAAAACTTCCAATCACAAAGATTTGAAGCCACATTTCGAATCACAAAACTATTCCACGATATCTCACGAATTAGTTGTCCCTATGTTACAATAAAAAAACAATTTACAATATTTAAAAGGTCAGCTTATACAAAACTGCAGTTCCATTATAATTGGCGACCAGAAGAGTGTCATTTTCTTTGTTGATATAAATTCCAAAGGGCTCGATGATTCCATCTTCTGTCCCAAGTATACGTCTTCCTTTTTTCCCGTCGGGTGAAATGACGACTATACTGTTATATTCACGACATGCGACGTAAATATTTGAATATTTATCAGTGGTCACACCAGAGGCAATTATCAAAATTGATTCATCTTCGAAGTCCCATTGTTTCCTCCCTGTTGAAGAATAGCAGCTGACTGTCTTGTTTTTAGTATAATATAACTTATCCATATATGTTGTTATATAACTCCAATACTGCATTGTCTTGTCTTCGACTAACAGATCATTATCTGTGTTTGGTAATTTCACCATTCTTACACCGTTTGAGTTCTCGCAGCATGAAATTTTGTTGTTTTGATTGGTTATACCACTGCATAAATCCAGTGTGTTGATGGTTTTGACAACTTTCTTGGATGTAATATTGATGATCTGAATAACTTTTTCAGCATGAAATGAAGCTGCTACGGTTAAGTCGTCGATACATGTTACATCAATGGGATATTGTGTTGATGTATTAATTATACTGTCCGAATTTCCTTCTTTTGTTAGAATGATCAATTGATGCTCGTAGCAATTCACAAATATGAATTTACCAGAAGGATTGATTGAACAACCAGTAATTTCCTTTGGAATGGTCATTGTTTGATGTAGCGTCAGTTTGATATCTTGAATATGTCTTGGTATTGCAACAACTGGTGTTCTTAGAATTTGGGCTTGCTTATCTGTTTCTTTCTTTAATTCAACCAATGGCAATCTTCTTTCAGTCGATACTGACCCAAATGTTTGAAAAGATTGAATTCCTGATATATATTCAGTTACTTCAAAATTTATTAACACCTGTTGGAGGCTTCCATCAACAGACAAAGACTGCAGGAATTCCTCTTTCTTTTGAATTTCCACCTCAAGGATTTTAGCTCCCAAAAATGTCTGAAGATTCGATGCATATTTCCTAATTGAACCAATTTCATTTTTCAACTCACTCACATGTTTATAATTTTGAGTTACATTGGTAATGACGGTTTCTATTTGCCTGCTAATATCTTTTTCAGTAGCTTGCAATTCCTTAAATGACTGTTTTTCTAGGAGGTCCAGGTGTTTATTTATTTCATCACGAATCTGTGTTATCTCGCTCGAAAACTTATGGTGTTGGTTCTGGATTGAAGTGAGGTTCTGTTTTCGGTCATTGATGATTTTTTCTGCATTTTTCATTACATCTTGAAGCCGCTGTTCTATACTGTCCAATAACGACGATGTCTTTGACGTAGCTATGACCTCTTCTATCGATAACAGGCCAATGCAGTTTCTATGGTTAGAAGAGATACATAACGGACAACATAGGCTCTCATGCTGAGGACAGTACATCTGGAACTTTCTATTGTGATCTGGACAGTGTTGCTGAATACTGGATATTGAAGACGGGAGCTGTTTGTAATTTTCAACTGGAATAACTTCGTGATTGCGAGACGATTTTAAAGCATTGTGGTAGTTCAGACACTCGGAACATAGACCTTGTTCACATTCAGGACACCAATGTTTAGCGTCTTTGGTTTTGTGTTGAATTTCACATACACTACATGTAGTGCTACATGATGTTGCCATGGTTGCTTTACCTGTATAATACAAAGTATATATTAAACTTGAAAGATATTATTTATCTTATTTCACAGGATTTGGATAAACAGTTCCAAAAAATAAAAAATAAAATTGTCAAAGTCTCAAATGACCGGCTTGCGACAATTGTGACTAAGCAAAGTATTTGCAGTGACATGAGGGAGAAGGACATTTTTTTTCTGAAATATCTAACAAGTGGAAGAACACTAGAAAGACATTTTTATATAATATAAAATACATATTAATGGTGAAGTAACAAACTAGTAATGATTTAGGAAACGAGCAGCTGACTTAAATCTTTGCAATAATCTTAACTGTCTCTCGTAAAGTTTATACTAAGGAAAAGCGTTACTTTATTTTGAAAATTTGCTAATCACAAATTACGCAGTTATTTTGTAAATTTTGCTGGAAAGAAACTTAAGTTCTCAAAAAATGCAAAAGTGACAAAGTCTTCACGCAATTCCATAATAGTAGATAAAATTTAGTATGTAAACAATCTGTCTGTGAAGTTCAGGGATAATGAGTCATAACTGTAGGAACCGACGATTACACAACATTTGCACCCTGTTCCCTAAATTTGTACCAACTATTACTTTGTTCTTTAATCTGGGTAATCCTCATATACTTTCATAAAAAAAGGTCACACTGACAACTTCAACATATGTGCATCTATTCTGTGAAGTTTCAGGTATCTGGATTGAAAATTGTAGGAGTTGAATATATAAACTATGTATTTCGTCTTCAAGCCATTGTTCAACTACTAAATTCTCTATTCTTCTTACCAGCACACTTGGTACAATTAAAAACCTGATAATAAATTGTTCAAATAAGGCCTTCGAAAATAGTGGAATAAATTACTTTTGGAGTGTCAAATGCAAGAACTCGTTGAAAGTACTTGATAAATTGCATGCTTATATTGGTGATTTTGAATCTGTTCAAAGTTTTGATTTTTCTACCCTGTATACCACATTGCCTCACATTCTCATTAAGAAAAAATTCACACACCTAATTAAATGGGCATTCAAAAAATCAGAATTTGAATATATATGTTCAAACTCTTTTAGGTCATTTTTTAGCGTCAATAAACAAAAAAACTATGTTAATTGGACATGCTTTGATACTATATATGCCCTTGAATTTTTACTAGATAACATTTTTGTTCGCTTTGGGGATTCCGTATATCGTCAGATTATCGGAATTCCAATGGGGACTAACTGTGCACCACTTATTGCGGACCTGTTTTTGTATTGTTATGAGTTACAATTTATGACAAAAATAAGCAAAGATCCATCGAAACAACATCTGATAAACAAATTTAATAATACTTTTAGATATTTGGATGATAGTTTGGCTCTCAATAATGACGACTTCAGTATGTATATTAATGAAATTTATCCTGTTGAACTTACTTTAAATAAAGCTAATACAAACAATGACCACTGCCCTTTTCTCGATCTTGATATCTATATCACTAATGGAAAGCTGAATACTAAAATTTATGAAAAAAGGGATGATTTTTCATTTCCTATCGTTAATTATCCGTTTTTAGATGGTGACGTTCCCTTGTCACCATCTTACGGTGTTTATATATCTCAACTTGTACGATTCGCTCTTGTATGTACAATGTTTTAGATTTTAACGAAAGAAATTTATGTATTACTGAAAAATTATAACACCAGGGTTTTCGATATCACAAACTAGTCAAAACATTTACTAAATTTTATCATCGGTATAAAGACATCATTCGTAAATATAGCTCAACATGCAGACTTCTAATACGTTCAGGTATTTCACATCCAATTTTTTATGGAAATATTCTTTATAAAGCACAAAGGTGTCAGTATTCTCCTCAGAAACTTACAAAACCTTTGAATAGACTTATTAAGAAGGGATATAATTACGATACTGTTGTCAAGTCATTAAAGATTGCATATTTTGGCGTTAATATTGAGTCACTGATAAGGTCTTTGCATCGGAACTAAACACATTTATTCTAAAAACAGTTGTTGGCATGACACGGGTTATGTTCTTCTCATATATGTTATGATGGTATGATACTAAACCCCTAACGGGAAGGATTGTGCCTGATGTTCATATGATGAAATCATAATCTTTCAGTCAGTTTAATCGAAGTCTGGAGCTGGCATGTCAGTTAACTGCTAGTAGTCTGTTGTTATTTATGTATTATTGTCATTTTGTTTACTTTCTTTGGTTACATATTCTGACATCAGACTCGGACTTCTCTTGAACTGAATTTTAATGTGTGTATTGTTATGCGTTTACTTTTCTACATTGGTTAGAGGTATAGGGGGAGGGTTGAGATCTCACAAACATATTTAACCCCGCCGCATTTTTGCGCCTGTCCCAAGTCAGGAGCCTCTGGCCTTTGTTAGTCTTGTATTATTTTAATTTTAGTTTCTTGTGTACAATTTGGAAATTAGTATGGCGTTCATTATCACTGGACTAGTATTTATTTGCTTAGGGCCAGCTGAAGGACGTCTCCGGGTGCGGGAATTTCTCGCTACATTGAAGACCTGTTGGTGACCCTCTGCTGTTGTTTTTTATTTGGTCGGATTGTTGTCTCTTTGACACATTTCCCATTTCCATTCTCAATTTTACTCATTTTCGCCAGCCCAATCACTCCGACCTCATCACACTATAAGCCGGGTGAACCTTTTCTTACCCAATCAAACATTAATATGAAAACATTGCATGACTTTATTGTTTTGTTCAGTTATGTTAAATAAGTCAGTTGTGAGAGATTTTGGGAGTTACTGCTGATGTATAACTTTAGATCACATACCGGTATGACCTTACATTCATTTTAATGGTATTTTGTTAAACTGTGTGTATTTATTCCGTCAAATTTAAACTATGTTAAATCCTGTGAATCGAGTTAGAAAATACAATCAAAGTGGCAAAACAAACTGAAGGATTCACATGAATTCAAAACGCATGAAAAAAGAGAAGGACAAGATGAATCGATAGGGTGAACGTCAGTGTCTGGCCATGCGTGCCCGCAATGCGAATCCACACTCAGTCATTTAGAATATGTTTTCGTCGCTTTTGACATAATACATACACACAGTTAAAAAAAAATGTATGTAAGGTCATCCTGGTATGTGATTTAAAGTTATATACATGTTTCAAATCAGCAGCAGTATTTCCTTAAACCTCTCAAGGGTCAAATTAGTTTATAAATAGTGTGTCCTAAATTGATGGACTTTGAAACTTTGATCCAAACTCACTGTACATGTCTCACTACGGTTAAAAAAGAATATATAAAAAACTGTTATACTATGATCTGGAGTCTATAGAAAACAACAAACCAGCAATTATAATAGGTACGGGATCGATTTGTTGTGACGAAATATTTGTCAAAACAATATTATGTCATCTTACTCGTATATCATTATCTTGTATCAGTATCGTTGCACAAATGTTTCGACTTTATTCTATGTATGTGTAAATATTAATATACCTATCACATGTATCAATACAAATAAGAATAAAGAGAGTCCTGAAATTATTATAGTTTGTCAAAATATTACCTGAGCGATTGTTGTTTAGTGCAGGAAAACAACAAGGAAGTTTAATGATGATAACCAATCAGAAACTAACACGTATGTACAGTAGCTTTCTAAAAAGCTTACCTGTCTTTGTAATTTGTGATTTTAATATTTGTATTATTCCATTTTATTTTTGTTTAAGAATAACAGAAATGGTATAAAAAATGTATTTTTATAGTTCATTAAAATATGAGCATGTTAATAATACCTACAATAATGCATCTTCAGCGTACTAATTAATAGGGACCGGTCAAGCTAAGCAAAGCTAAAGATGAGCCCTTATATCTACTTAAGGTGGTATGTGTGTCTTTCGTCATCTTGGATTGTAAAATACAGAGAATCTAAGGTCCATATTATCAATCAAGTAAACAATATAAAAGAGCAAATTCATTAGAATATAACTTATAAAAATTGATATTTTTACAGTTGTAGATTATTTTTGCTTGATTTTTTAATGTTTTTAAATTGGCATTTTAAGGGGCGGATAAATCTGAAATCGTGCATTTCATGATGGAATCTCCTGGAATTTTGTTATTTTGCTAAAAAAAAACTCTCTCAACAAGAAAAAACGTACGGTGACCCTATCTTTTCTTTTGATATTCTCAAAGCATTTACTAAAAGCTTTCTTCCCGTAATTTTTCCACTATCATTCAGTTTAGCTTCTAATTGCATAATGATGTTTTTTCCTGTGTAATCCAAACAAAATGTGTCATTTTATCACAATCTGTAGCTTGAGAAAATGCGCGGTGACCTATCATCTTTTTTATATTTTTGAACAAATATCAATGAAATCTACATTTTGTCAATGTATGAACATATTCTATCATTTTTAATTAAGACTCACATACCTACTACCTCAAATCGATTACGACAAATCTATTGAATTTCTTACAAGAACCATGATGTGAAATTGGTTGTTCACCTGTGTTTCCAATGATCTTAGCGAGGACAAACATGTTTAACAGAATCACTTACTAAACTTTAAAGATGCTGAAAAAATAAATCTACCAAATGTTGTGTAATATTGATTCAAGTCTTCAAATTATACACGATGTCAAGAACGAGATTCAAGTTGGCGGGTAAGATTAACCTTTATATGCCTTGCTGACATGTACAATATAGTCATTCGTATCAAGCATAATGTGGCATTATTTATTCTAGAAACTTCAAATATCACTTTGATATCTTGATTTTTAACTCAAGTTTTGAGCCTTGGACATATTTGTTGGAATGTTTTGTCTTAAACTCTCTTGAGTTCTTTTAAAAATTGTTTATCCTTTCTATTGGTTTTGATTTAAGTACCACGTGCACTGAAGGGACTTTATAAGCCTAATAACTTTGAAGACTTCTTATAAGGTAATTATTCGTCTTCTGTGTATTGTAAATTGAAGAACCAAAGTATGAGTTCAGGAATCAATACTCAGACTGCCTACTAGCCGTGCTATTAGAGACCGAATTAACGAAACGATAAACCGTATTGAAAATGCAATCAACGTCGAAAACAACGTTCAGTCAGCATTTGACGAATTTTGTGTATTGTTGAAGGATGAAATGGATAATAAACTTCCTAAAATGAAGCCGAAACCGGATTTCAACAGGTACGGTAAATCGAGATATAAGCCATATTGGAACGACTATTTGCAAAATCAGTGGAAAAAAGTGTGTTCACTCGAGAAAATGTGGCTTAAATGTACAGGTCCAAGTCGTCAAAAGAAAAGTCTAAAAGCCAACTACTGCTCCGAAAGGAAAACATTTTACAGACTTAACCGGAAATTTAAGCGGAAACACCTACTTGAAAAGCAGAACAGACTCGAAGAAAAACTTATGGCGTCAAACCAAAGAGATTTTTGGGAATCTATTGGCAAACTAGGCACGTCCAATGAACGTAACCAAAGTATACCATGGTCAATTATAGACGATGAAGGAATAGTGAAAACAGATAAAGACGTAGTTCTAGGAAAATGGAAATCTGACTTTGAACAATTATTTAGTGTTAATCCAAATGTCAGACCTCCAGCTTATGACAACGAAACCAGAGAAAATCAACCAGATGTCACAGAGCTGAACGAACCAATTTCACGCGAAGAAATTCTTGTTGCAGTAGAACGAGCAAAGCTTCGTAAGGCTACTGGTGTTGATGAAATTCCTGCTGAAGTTCTGAAAACCCCAACAGCAATAGATCTTTTGCACTTAATATGCAACGGGTGCTTCGAACTTGGGAAAGTGCCGGATCAATGGACAAAGGGAATAATTAATCCGATTTTCAAATGTGGATCAGACACGAGAAACAACCCTCTAAATTACCGAGGAATAACACTTACTTCTGTTCCGAGTAAAATTTATTGTCATGTTTTAAACGGAAGACTCTCATCATGGCTAGATGTTAATGATATTCTCTGTGACGAACAGAACGGTTTCCGGGAAAAACGTAGCTGTGAGGAACACATCTATACATTACACACCATTAACAATGACCGTAAAATAGCGAGACTTTCAACTTTCGTTTGCTTTGTGGACATGCGTAAGGCATTCGATACGGTTCAAAGAAACCTACTTTGGTATAAACTTTCAAATGCAGGTATACGAGGAAAATTTATGTCAGCTTTACAGTCGCTATATGACAACGTATCTTGTACAGTTAGAGTAAATGATCAGTTCACTCCATGGTTTAATGTTGACGCCGGACTTAAACAAGGCTGTTTGATTTCTCCGAGCCTTTTTGCCGTCTATATAAATGACTTAACCCAACGAATTAACGATCTACAGTGTGGTATCAAAATAGATGACATTATCAGGAGTATTTTGCTTTACGCAGATGACATTGCGCTTATTGCACCTGACGAATCGAAACTACAACAAATGTTGGACGTGGTAACATCTTGGTGTAATGAATGGAAACTTCATATTAATGCAGGCAAAATGCAGATTGTCCATTTTAGAAACCAATCAATTAGTCGTAGTAACTATTTATTTACGTGCTCTAATACCAACATCGGATATGCTGATTCATATAAGTACCTAGGCCTTTGGCTGGATGAACATTTGAACATGCAAAAAGCTGTTGGAGAATTGGCCAAGTCGGCTAGTCGTTCACTAGGCGCCTTATACGGAAAATTTATAAGTAGTGGAGGTATGACTCAGCGTGTTTTCTTCAAGCTGTATGAATCAACAGTTGAGCCTATCCTATTCTATGCAAGTGGTATATAGGGAAAAAAACAATATGGTGTGATTTACAGTGTTCAAAACAAAGCCTGCAAATTATTTCTAGCTGTAGGAAAACGAACATCAAACTCCGTAGTACGTGGTGATTTAGGACTGATAACGTGTTTCAATAAACAAAAACTGTCATGCATCCGTTTATTATGTAGGCTGAAACGCACAGACGATTCTAGACTTATTTCAACGGTGTCGAACTGGGCCTCAAGACGTCGGAAAGGATAGCACAAGCAAGTGACCGGTTTTATAAACTCTATTGAATGTGCAGATTTAGTCAATAACACTCAAATATCATTAAAAACAGCAGTACATCTAATTAAAGACAAACTGACAATTCTAGATAATGATGAATTTTTATCAGAACTTTTTAATGACAGAAATCAGCCAAACGGAAATAAATTACGAACTTATTGCTTTACAAAGAAAATTTTAAAACTGAACAATATATACAGCGTAACATCCCACGTTCCGTAAGACGAACAATGACACTTTTTAGAAGTGGAGTGTTGCCATTGGCTATTGAAACGGGACGATATTCCAGACCGCAGACACCCTTGAATGAACGATTATGTAAACTATGTGACCATTCAACCGTAGAAAATGAAATACACTTCATGATGAACTGTCCGCTCTATTCGGACATTAGATTTGAACTTTTTCAAAATGCTAAACAGTTGATTGACAATTTTGAAATATTAACAACTGCACACAAGTTTACATCTTTAATGAAATGTGATGAAATCCAACCACTTTTGGCTAATACACTCCATAAATGTTTTATGAGACGTAAAAAATTTATATAATATTGTTTAAACTTAATGTAATGATTTAAATTTCCTTTTTTGTATTTTTACTTTGTAAATCTTTACTTAACGAATTTATTTTGAATTAATCGTTAAATTTTTACTGTAAATTTTACTAAAATTTTTACTGAACTAGAACTGAATTCTTACTGATTTTTTTTAACCTTTACCCTGGTGGCGTTTTTAAGCGAACTAAACTGTAATTATACCTCTTTTGTATTTGTTGTTGTTTTTTATTAGTAAGTTCAATATTATTATTTTGAAGCATTCATGAAAAGATATTTTATAATTATGTGTACATATTTAATGAGTTTTAAATCATGTAATGCATGACTATGCCTTTTTATAAAAACATTTTCCTTCAGTATAACTGTTATAGCTTTTATTTGTATATACAGTGTCTCGTAAGTCTTTATAGGCTGGGTATTGATCCTTTTTTTATGATGTTAACGTTTTTATGTATTTTAATGTAGATCAATATGTGACACTTTAATAAACTATTATTTATCTTATCTTATCTTATCTTATCATACTCAATCAACGATTTTAGAGAAAGGATATATATAATACAGGCATTTTTCTGCTATATTCCGGTTTGGGACATTTCTGTAAAAAAAAAATGTTTTTTTTTATCTTTACGACCAATTGAAGCTTGCTAGACACACATATACGCATACGATATTACAATGAATAAAATGCATATTGTTTACAGTATCTGATATACGGTCCAAATCATATAAACATAACACTAACCCATGAGAATAAGTTCAGTATTGAAGTCAGCAAAGCGAGAAATGACTGGGTAGGAATTTACCTAAAAGCTTAAAAAAAAACAGATGAAATTCCGTGATAAGATGGGTCAATATCCCTAATGTGGCTCCAATTGAGGAAACAAAAGTTGTGTGTAAACAAAATATGTCTGTGTAGTGAACTTGGACATGTTTAAATATAAACCAAATGACTGAGCTCAACCATTTGTGTTGATTTGGAAAGTATAGGACCATAGAATAAATGTGTGAAAACTATGGAGTTATCAAATGTATTTACAGTATTAAATTTCAAAGAACTTATTGTGTGAGAAAGGGGATTTTTTACCATAAAGAGCCGCATCACGAAAGTATTTTCGGGGTATGCTAATTTACGGGAAAATGAATCAAACTTCGTACCCTGAAAATTAACCACATATGTGAAAATATCTCAGCTTCGAAACGAGCCATCAAACATATCTAAGTTTACGATACGGACTGAGCTACAGAAGAAATCGTGGCCCAAGTATAGAATACGTTTAAGTAGTTCCGGCAATGTTCGAAATATCCATACGCCAATACTTTAAATATGTTTAGGCGCGCAACAATCTGAAGGCCTAGTTCCGGCAACAATCGAAATATTCATTCGCTGAAACATTAAATATGTTCTTGTGGGTCGGTGTTTTTGGTTGTTAACATAACAGCTGTTAATATGTCAATGTGGATAGAGACTAGCGTGAGGTTGGATACTCAATTAAATAGTCAGCAAGTTTACAGGTCAGCAGGTCAACAGGTCAGCAGGTCGATAGGTCTGCAGGTCGACAGGTCAGCAAGTCGACAGGTCAGCAGGTCGACAGGTCAGCAGGTCGACAGGTCAGCAGGACAACAGGTCAGAAGATGTTTCATGTTATCCAAAGATTATTAGTCATTAAGTCAGGATGTTGTGTAGAGGAAAGGTTTGGTACTCAGTTAAATAGTCAGCAAGTCGACAGGTCAGCAGGTCGACAGGTCAGCAGGGCGACAGGTCAGCAGGTCGACAGGTCAGCAGGTCAACAGGTCAGCAGGTCGACAGGTCAGCAGGTCGACAGGTCAGCAAGTCGACAGGTCGACAGGTCAGCAGGACGACAGGTCGACAGGTCAGCAGATGTTTCATGTTATCCATAGATTATTTGTCATTAAGTCATGATGTCGTGTATGGGGAAGTTGAGTACTCAATAAAAATAGTCAGCAAGTCGACAAGTCAGCAATTGAACTGTATCGTATTGTAAAGCACAAGATGGAACCTGCACAAATGAAATTGAAGGCATATGGGGGCTTGCAAAACTGAAAATCAAATCAATGAAAGGAGTGAGACATGAAAGAATCGGTGACATATTAAATGAATTTTGCTACAGATACAGATACGGGTTTTCAAATGGAGACGTTTTCCATAAATTTTTAAAGGACATTGCAATCTTTAATGAAAAAAAATGAAACGGCCAATAAAAGATGAACTAAAATGGATTAAAAAGCGCCACTGTAAACTTAAAGAAAAAGTAATTGACGAGTTTTGCTTTGTTGAAATTTAATTTTTCCTCTCAAACAAAATATACAATCACTTCTTTTATATATTAGATGAAAAACTATAAATAGCTTATACTGTTATTGGATGTGTTGATGCTTATGTTTTTTTTATCTGTAGAACCGTTTGCCTAAACTTTTAACAATTATAAAAAAAGAAATAGCTACATTTTCGACATGTCGGACTGTCAATCAAGCTAATTGTTGACATGTCGCTGTCGACCTATCGACCTGTCGACCTGTCGGCCTGTCGGCCTGTCGACCTGTCAACCTGTCGACCTGTCGACCTATCGACCTGTCGACCTGTCGACCTGTCGGCCTGTCGAACTGACGATTCCAACTTAATATGGCGATTAAACATAACTACAATCTTCAAATAATAAACCTGGAAAATAATTTAACTTGTATAAAAACCGATTTACTTCATTTGACTTAAATATAAGTCCTATGGTACTACAATTATGTAATTTGTATAGGAACCGATTTACTTCATTTGACTTAAATATAAGTCCGATGGTACTACAATCACGTATTCTATACTTGATCCGAAATCGTTACCATTACCGCCTATGGAGAAACAATTGCGCGGATTGCCCCAGATGGGACTGAAAGGGACGAGTTGCTTTTGTTTCCTGTAGAATTTTCTCATTATTGTTTATTCTGCGAAAATGCAATTATGTGTGTTTGTTTGGTTAACGCATTATTGTCAACATACTGGAATTATATCGTACAAGTGAGAGGTTTAGCTAGCTATAAAACAAGGTTTAGTCTTCCGTTTTTCACTTTGCTGTATGTTTTCTGATATCAAACTCCTTTATAAGTCAAACACAGGCAAACAAGATCTATTTTCATACACGAAGAGCATAATCATACTCCTATGCTCATATGGTTCTAGTCCTATAAAAGCTAAGACTGTTATTGGGCATGTTATTTCCATGCACCACAATATAGTTTAGCCTTGTCATTTGTAACAAATAATCATTTCTGGCAAATTCTTTTTTCTTGAAACTTGATTTTCCAACGACAATTTTTACACGTTTCCTTGTGTCAATATCAACTGTTCATTTCCTAAAATTCGGTAAAATATGTCCGATAGCTTTATTAGGACGGTAAGAATTGGGGGATAAATTACATTTGTTATTAAATTCAAAATCAATCTTCCGCGATGTATTTGTATTATTTGATAAACTTTATAAAACGTTTTGTGCAATTTATTCTATCTGATTCAGTGTATATAAAGTGCGAATCCAGCTAGTTCATTTTCACTGTCATATGCGGGTATGTCTATTGTAGAATAAAGGATCATGGGAAAACTGTATTTGTTTACGTTTTGAAAATACCAAATTAATTGATTTGAAGGAAAGTTTTTACATATTTTCATTGTGATATGTCTTTATTATGTACAAACATAGCAATAAAGTTCAAATAAGTGTTATAAAAGCAACATAATAAAGCATATCGATTTTTGAAAGCGATCCATTTTAACTATAGATGCGATGAATTATCACTGTTAGTGCAGTCATTTCTGATGTGGAATTTTCGAAGATGCGAGGAATTTTTATTGTAGAATTATGTGATAAATGCACTTGAAACAAATGAAAAAACTTAGTTGATGACTTTAGAATTTATGATAAATGTATTTTCAAATTGAAATACAAACTCCTCATTCATTCTTTACCAAATATATAGCTTTTCAAACTTGTAACAAAAACGCTTCTCAAAATGTCATATTGTATTCTTCAAATTACGTTTTTCCTTGATTTAAAAAAAAAATAATTAAAAGATATTTCTGTATTTTTTTATGTCAAAGATTGATATTGCGGAGTTTAAATACACTTGCGAACAGAGAAATATGCATCTTGAAACGCAATGGTGACAGAAAAGCTTATAAAAGATTAACTTTCCCCAGTTGTACCCTCAACTGCTTCAATTTCCATATTCTGAAAAAGACAGTTTTGGTAGAACAAATGTTTTTGACTCGATTGTTGCTTGCATGATTTTAACTGTATAAGGTGAAACGGTATGTGACATAAATTATCCACAGTCATTAAAACATGAAATGTAAGGTGTGGGCGAACTTTTTTGTTTGCATTGGTACGTGAAGTAGAGCACCCTTGATACAAAAAAATTTATCCCTAATGAACAGCTCGATACCAGAGGAGGATTTAGGGGGACAGGGGGTTGCCCCCTTTTTGGGAAAACATTTGGTTACTTTTATATGGAATCACTGGAGCGGGCCCCCTCTTAGGTAGCCATTGGACCCCTACTTATAAAAATTTCTAGATCCGCGAGTGGATACTACCACAGAGGTCAAACAATGCACATTTGGGTAATTGTACACAACATGCATGCTACAATTCATGTTTGATGATCTTAGACCCTTTGGACCTCTATGTGGGCTATTTCGGTAACTTGGTAAAAATCGCCAAACTGGATGCAAGGTTAGATTCAGCATGTCAAAGAACCCCAAATATCCATAAGGTCTTTTGTCTATAAAAATGCATGCATGGGATACATTTGTTATTGAAGGCATAACTGTAACAATAGGATGAAGATAAAAAAAATATCTTATTCTGGGGTCTCATTGGTGGGGGGGGGGAGGGTCTGATCCCTGATCCCGCTTACTGCTTTATCAAATTCCCGTATCCCGCTTATACTATGCAGTTCTCATTTTTTTTCCGTGTCCCGCTATACTTTATTTCTCGTTTTCACGACACAATCATTTGACTATCACGTGTCACGCTTACAAAACAATCGGCAATTCCGCGTCACGCTTATACCCTAACGCGACCCACTATTCTACTCTTTTCTGATTCATATTAAGCCCATTATAAATATACTAGTATTAAAAAAGTGTGTTTTTTATCCCTTTTTATCCCGTCTCGTTTCGGGTTGAGCCACAGATAGATAAGATGTCATATGTGACAATGAGACAACTCTCAAAACGAGTCACAATTTATAAAAGTATACCTTTATACGTCAAAATACGGTCTTCAACATGGAGTCTTGGCTCACACCGAACAGCAAGTTATAAAGGGCCCCAGTGTAAAACCTTTTAAACGGGAAAACCAACGATTCAATCTTTATCAAGATGTACGTAATTAGTGGTGAAGTGTCATGGAAATGGATAAAAAAAGAAGGATATGGAAATGGATAAAAAAAACAAGGATAAAGATCCCTATACGATTCATAAGAAATTTTTAAAATGGAATACATTTGAAATAAATGTTATTTCTATTGAATTTATTTAGAGTGTTTTAAAACCAAACTTTCCTCCGTAAGTTAAATTTTATCAAATCCGTCTCTTACTTTATCTATTGTTTGAGCAAGTCGGCTAAATTAAGGCTTTACAGCTAATTACTAATGCATGTAAAGCAAAACTTTGGTTGACTTGATTGCTTAGTTTTTATAATTGTTTATACAAACTTTGTAAATAATATTGACATCTTTAAACAATATGTATCGGCATAGTTTAACCTGTATTTATATAATTATTATATTTGAATTAAATTGGGTGTTATCATAATGATTGTACAAAAAAACAAAAAAACAAAGCAACCACGCTTACTAGTCTTGCTTTACATGCTTAAAAAAATACGCTGTAATAGATAAAAAAATAAATATATCATACAGTGAAAATGCGGCGCATATACAATACTAATGAATCGCTCTACAGTGAAAATGAAAGAAAAGTATCATTATTCGACAGTAAACATGACTCGCATAACGAAAGCATCATAGTGGAATTCAGTTCAATATGAAGAAACTGAATGACAAAACCTATTCTACGTTATACAACTTTAATAGTATGAAATTCAAAACAGTGTAGCTGTGGCCATTGATTGACACATTAAAATCATCCATTGACTAGGACAATTTACGTGAACGTTTGTCTGTAACGACCACTGTTCACGACGTATCTACGATAGACATTTAAACTGTGGGGTCTCCAAAGGTTTCTTAACGCCTTTAATTATAAAATAATTCGAAAAATTAATCAGGAATAACCTTTTTGTTTTGATTTATATAATTGATATAAATCAAAATATCGTGTTATTTCTGATTAATTTTTCGAATTACTTTATTTAGGTGTTGAGAACCTTTGGTGACCCCATAGTTTAAGTATCTATAAAAAGTACATAGTGAGCATTGGTCGTTACATACAAACGTTTACCTAAATTGTCCCAGTCAATGGATGATTTTAATGTGTCAATCAATGGCCACAGCTACACTGTTTTGAATTTCATAATAATTGTGTTGAAATGAATATTTTTTCTTCAACAACATCTTACCTATTAGTTATAAAACACCTGCACGATCTGTTCATGAAATGTCCTAAATATTCACCTATTTTGGTATATATTTCACAGCTATTTGGATTTAGGCGCGAAAAAACCCCGTTCGCATCTCTTACTTTGTTTTATTAGTATTATGTGTTTCTTAACATATACTTATTAACTATTTTTCTTCATTTTCTTCAAAAATAAAAAAAAAGTCGTCTGTTTATTTACCATTCTACATCAAAAATTTCTGGCATATACAGTGAAAATGATATTCTAGGATCCGCACTTTACATACACTGATTCGATTCTGTAAAAGCTTTAGTAATGAAAATACCTTCACTACATTCTTCCAAACCAAACCGTTATTGAAAACACGTTTATATCATACAATTTAAACATTACAGTCAATAAAATTACAACATCATAATGATGTGTTTGAATTAACCCGATAAAAAATCATAAAACTTAACATTACTATCATTCAGTCTTAAGCGTAAAATGTAGGCCATGCTAATTCACATTACCTTTGGTTCGATTTTGTTTTAATCATCTCTTCGGCGTTCGTATTACTTTTTGGATTTTCAAACTTGTTTTATCTGAGTATCACTTAAGCGACAGTAAATGTCTAAACGCGCATTTGGTGCAATTAAATCGGTTGAGTTAATATTTTTATGTTACGGAAAACCATCAGTACCTTTAATGTAGGTATGATAAATACTTCTTTTAAATTATTTGTGACGTGGATGATGACATCGCATCGGTTCCCCATACTACCCTTACTAATTTTCGCGTACACTATCTTTTTTACAAGAATAACAAACAAACTTTAAAACGATTATAATAAAAATTAAGAAAGCCAGAAACATTTCAAAGCCAAAAATGCTGCACAACAAAAGATAGAAGACCTTCACAGAAGAATTCATTAACAAATTTTAAAAAGAACAATGCAATTCACTACGCTTCTTTATTTGGAACAGAACAATGCAGTTGATAAGTAAACGTCAAGGCAGTACCATAAGAAGTTAACAACAGATAACAGTAAAATTCTACCATATCATTTGTGAATGTCCAAAAATGAAGCCTTTTTGAAAATATTTAATAGAAAGTCATTTGAATAACAAAGTTACTGAACATAAAATCAAACTGAAAACATCACATCTGGAACTGTGAGTTGAATAAAAAACGTTATGTATTCCATAAAAATATATTTAAATGATTTATTGGGAAGTTCTGTATTCCTAGTTTTTTGTCTTGCCTAATCGGCAAATTTGCTCTAAAATGACGAATTATGTTTTGATGATATAACTGATAATCAAAAGTATACTTCAATAAGTACATTTGCATAGCTAGTAACCAATATATTGTTATTTTCTTTATCAATACATATCCCATAAGGACTAGAGATACCGTCTGCTGCTTCCAATAGACACCTCGAATTTTCCCCGTCAGCTGATATGACGATTACACTGTGATGCAACGTAAAGTTTTTAACTGTTATCAACAGTCACACCAATTGGATTCTTTAATTTTGTCTTGTCATGGTATTACCATATTTTTTCTCCTGACATTGCATAGCAACATACTTTATCTTCGTTATGTATGGCATGATATATAATATCGTCGGACATAGTCAGACAATCCCAATACTCCACTGCGTTCCTTGAAACCAGTAAAGACTTACTACCATCTGAAAGCTGAACTCGGATAATACCGTTGGCATGTTCAAAAAACAATAAAAATCCGTTTCTATATGATAGTCCACTACAGTAACTTGTAGTGTCAATTATTCTTAATGATATTTTATCTTTGATATCAATTATTTCTTTTCCGCATGCACTGTGAAATGAAACAGCAACAGATATGTTATCGATATGTGTAACATTTGTAGGATAGCTCAAAGAAGAAGGTATCTCATTGTAGAATGAACCATCTTCTTTGAAAAATAACAGGCGGTTGTTGCAATAATCTGTTACAATGATATCTCCATTCAAGGAAAAAGTACAGCCCCATATAATCTATGTATTATCATCTACATGTGTTTCAGTGTTGACATTCAATTTCAAAATAAGGGCAAAAAGTAAAATCACAAAAATACTGAACTTAGAGGAAAATCAATTCGGAAAGTCCATAATCACATGGCAAAATCAAATAACAAAACGCATAAAAAACGAATAGACAAGAACTGTCATATTCCTGACAGGCATTTTCAAATGTAGAAAATGGTGGATTAAGCCTGGTTTTATAGCGCTAACCCTCTCACTCTGATGACAGTCTCATCAAATTCCGTTATATTTACATTGATGCGTTAACTAAACAGACACAATAAATAAAATAGTCAAAATATGGGTACATCATGAATTATTTTTATCCGTTTCGGTAGATAAGAGACAATTTGGGCTTGTTTATCTTTTTCTGTTTCCGTGACAACACGTGTGATGCTTAGTTCTATACATATTGCTCCGCAGGAACTTACTGTTGACAATATGTCTGATATACTATCACTTATACTACATTTTAGGAATACCTCATCTACGCTTCTGTCGTCATAAAAAGATTGTATTGCTTTTTCTTGCTTTTGCACCTCAGTCTCAATCGTTTTACTTCCTAGAAATGTTTGGAGATCAGATGCATATTGTTTGATAGTCGAAATATTACTTTGTAAAACTTCAACCTTTTCTGTATTCTCTAAAAGTATTGTCAATATGGTATCTATCTGTAGTTTGACCTTTGTCTCCTCAGTAGATAAGTCCAAAATAATCTGTTGTTCTAACTTATCTAGATGTTTGTTTATTTTTTCCCGCATCTGTTTTATCTCATCCTGAAACTTCTGTTTTTGTTTCTTGTAGCAAGATTCTGATATTTATTCTTGATTATTGTATCTATATTAATTTGTATATCCTTTAAACTCTGGTGCATACTGTCCAATAATGTTGATGTTTTTGATGATTTTATTATTTCCTCTAACGCTGATATTCCATGACAGTCTTTATGATTAGCTGGAATACACAGAGGACAACACAGACTCTCGTGTCGAGGACAATAATTTGTGAGTTTCCTATCATGATCTGGACAATATTATTTTATATTCGTTATTGAAGGTGGTAGTTGTTTATAACTATCAACAGAGATAACTCCATGATTTCGAGAAGACTTTAATGCATTGTGGTACCTCAGACACTGGGAACACAGACCTTGATCACATTCAGGACACCAATGTTCAGCGTCTTTTATTATGTGTTCAACTTCACATACATCGCATAAAATGTCAGTTGATGATGCCATTGACACTGAATTGATAAAATTATTAATTTATTAAATCTGAAAAATGATTTTAAACATTTAAAAATACATTACGATTTAGGAATTCATTATTTAGAAACAGAGTGCGTTGTCATTCCTATTATTAATTAACATACACTATAACAATATATCATTTTACCAGACCACGGTTTGCGGAAGTAGTCAAGAAGACAATATTATGTTTTTCAGGGGTTGACAGGATACACGTGATCAGATCGTTGTTAGTTTCAACTCAATATTATTATGCAAGCAGATGTAATAAACAATGATTTCATACATTATTTTTTTTTGGTTTACACTTTATATAGGGCTTTATTTATGATCTTATTCCAGAGTGCACAATTCTTATTCTACCTATTTCACCTTTATCAAAATTAGGAAATCTGTTTGGTCGTCCCATTTTGTTGTAGGGATGTTTAGATTAAGTGTCGAGTTAATATGTATATTATTTTTTGTTGTCTGCGAGAAACAAATCATTTTTCTGATCTAGTAACTAAATTCAAAACCAATATAGATAATGTTAACATATATATTTTATTGAACTGTGTAAATTAATCGGAATGCGAATGACAACATGCACCTACAATTCTTTTGTGTGTTTCCCGTTTCGGTAACACATGACATTTGCGCGGGAACATCTTACATAAACATCGTTTTTGGATTTTGAAACATGTGAAATGTACTGTAACAGTTATTGATTTTTGGAGGTAATGTGATATTATTTATTATTCAATAGTACATAATTTTGCGTCAGGTTTGTACACATTAAGTCTCTGGTCAGTGGGATCTAGGGGAGGGGGGATTCCGGAGGTTGAACCTCCCTTTTTTGTTGACGATCAATTCATTTGGATAGGGATACCAGTTGGAACTGACCCTTTATCCTGGGTTAGGATCCCCTTTTAAAAATGGCTGGATCTGTCTCAGCTAGTCAAGTCAGAACCGAAACACATCAGTGGCAGATCTAGCCGCATTTTGAAAGGGGGTCCAACCATGTCCCCATTCAAATGCATTGATCACCCCACAAAAGGGGCGATTCCAACCGGGAACCCTCCTGCTGGATCCGCCACTGCACACTACTCGGACTTATGTTATTTAGTGAGTGATGCGAAAAAACTCAATTTACATTAGGCCCCCTTTTTTGAAAAATTACTAAATCCGCCTCTGCTTATCCTGGGTGAGGTCCCCCTTTTAAAAAATGGTTGGATCTGTCTCAGTTACTCTAATCTAAACTGAAACACATCAGGCCATTTTGTGAAAAGGGGGGTCCAACCATGTACCCATTCAAATGCATTGATCACCCCAAAAAGGGGCGGTTCCAACTGAAAACCCTCCCCTGGATCAGCCACTGCACATTACTTGGACCTATGTTAGTTCGTTACATGTAATTACTTAAGTGATGCGAAAACAACTCAATTTACTAATAAACTCCCTTATTAAAGAAACTTTATATAAAAGTAAACATGTTCATTATATTTTGCTGTGTGAAATTGCTTATGCGGGAAAGACCCATTACAACCCGACCATAGAGGAGACAACAGCTGAAGGCCACCAATGGGTCTTCAATGCAGCAAGAAGCTCCCACACCCGGAGGCGTCTCAACAAACCCGTTCTAGAAATAATTTGTGAATGAAATTGGTAAATACAGTTATTCTTGATGTTCAGACAATTTAAGGGCATTTCCAAATAGTCCTAAATATAATGCTTTATGCATTTGAAAAGGGTTGAAAATAACACTGAAAAATCATCGTTTTTCCTCTAGCATAGTTTGTACGTGCAGTATAAAGGTGTATTTTAAAGGCACAACAGTGAAGCCGCCTTATAATACTTCAATCGAACCGATTTACTTTTTGGAGTTTAATTACTATACTATATATATAAAAATATTAATTTTCGCGAACCTTTTAGGTCACGGAAATTCCAAAATATGGCATAAGTAAGGAGAGTTGTACAAATAATGTGAATACACAGAACCCCCATCCAATTCATCTTTAACTAAAAGTATTCATCATTTTCTATTTTATATGTACTAACAATATTCCATTTTTCTATAATTTGGATTAAAATGTTCAAAAATCTGAGTTAGAATAGGTCGAATGCCCCAAATAAACATTCCCTGATTGGTTGAAGCACTGTGGCGTCGATGTAAAGCACACGCTTCACAGGAATAATTAAGGAGAGTTTTACAAATAATGTGAATACACAGACCCTCAATCCAATTTATGTATTGCTAAAAATAATCAAGTGTTCATCATTTTCTGTTTTGATTCTGCTAACAACATTCTATTTTTTCTATAATTCCATTTGAAATATATGTGAAACCCCGCAATGAAAATAGATAGCCTCAATGATGTAAAAGCAACCCAAAAAATTTCCGTTAATATGTTAACATCTTGAACTTCGACCCTTGGTTCAAAGGGTTAATAAACTGATTCACAAATAGAGATATCCTTTCAAGTGAAGTCAGGGGCGGATCCAGCCATTTTAAAAAGGGGGGGTTCCTAACCCAGGACAAAGGGGGGGGTTCCAACTATATGTCCCCATTCAAATGCATTGATCGTCCAAAAAAAGGGGGGGATTCCAACCCCGGAACCCCCCCTCTGGATCCGCGCCTGGAAGTATACAGGCAACTTCGTTTACAGAAATATATACACACTTTATCAGTAATATATTGTCATGCTTCTGCATATCCACGTTTTTTTGTATGCTGAACTTCAGTCAAATTCAATTCTATACAAACTTTATTACATAAAGCAATAGGAGTAAGAATATTTTTTGCGCCAATTTAACCGTGACCAGCATCATCGTCAGTATCAAAATTGTTTATCGTAATCATTGTGAAATTTCACTGACATAGGGTTTATTAATATAGAGTAATTTTTGTTAAGTATGGCTTATTTATGTTAAAGTTCTCCAGATGTGCTTCTCTAGACATCTTTGACGGTCAGTTTAATCCCATTTATCTCAATATTATCTCCGATGACAGAAATGTCAACCTGACCTATTCGTGTCAAAAGTGAAAATCTAATCTATTTGATGAACTAATTTCTTCTAAAACTGTACATGCATTATTTCTGTATTATTTGATAACCAATCACATTTGCGTTGCATGATAATGGGTACTGTTTGAGTGAACTGTCTAGTGTACTGCAAGATCGATGCAAATTGTGATGTCAGTGAGTGATCACGTGACATTATTATTTGTAAACAAACCAGCTCCACATGTAACACGTGTCTCAGTCTGAACTATACATTCAAAGTGCAATCAATCTTTCAATCGCTATTTTATGATATTTTTGTGTCTGTTTTTTGGTTTGCATATCAGTAGTCGAAGTAAACTCAAGGTTATTATATAAAATTATTTGTCTCTTTTCATCTGTAGTACATGCGTTTGAGGTCCGGTTTAATTTGTACGCATGAAATCTCTAGTCTAAAAAAAGCTAGTGATAGAACCTTAACCTGATAAGCAACTGTCTAGGGCCAAGTAAGGAAGGTGAAAAAAAACCAGTATTGGTACTATTACGCAGAACCATAAACAGATGCATAGACAGACCCAGGGGGTGCCAGCTGATGGTGGCAGTGGCGGATCCAGAACTTTTCATAAGGTGGGGCCCGCTCCAGTCATGCTTCAGTGATTCCCTATATATTCAACAAAATTTTTCCAACAAAAAGGGGGGGAGGGGTCTGCCCCCTAGATCCTCCTATTGGTGGGGAAAATTTAGTTGATTATATAGGAAATCATCAAAGCTTGACGGGAGTGGGCAGCCCTTTTGAAAGTCAGAGGCCATCCCTTTATGAAAAGTGCTGAATTGCCACTGAGATTTGCAGGTTTTCTTTGTAAAGATACCTTAAAATATCAACAACTCTGACTGAGTACACAATTTGATTCATTTTAGCTCATTAGCTGGGCTCACTCGCTAAAAATATTCATTGCGGCTCACTAGCAAATATCTTACGATACTCATGTGTAGAAAAACTGATAATCTATACATGTGTGTGAGGAGTAGTTAGCTTAAATATAGCTAAATTTGGAAAATTTGAAAATGACTTGGGGAATGAAGACGTAGTTAAGACCGAATATCAGTTTTGGTCTTATATATATGTGTACAAATATATCACTGTTTCAGTGGCAATGGTAAATAGACACTGAAAAGTCTTGGATAACATTTTATAGTTTTGAATGTTTCTTCATCAGTTGACTTAAATTAGGTGGAGCCAGGAGGTGTGTGCTTATTTCCAACAGAGGAGCGCTCAACCTATATCAATTTGTGCATGAAGCAAATTGATAGTTGCTAGATACTGAATGATTATACCACAAGAAAGTTTTAACCTGTGCATACTTTAAATATGATAAAAAAACATGTCTTTTTCAGGACTTCTGATCCAACCATGTAGTATGGCATTTTATTGAGATATGGTTTTGGTCAATGGATGTTCATGAAGAACCTGCAGTACAAAGTATATCACTGGATTTAGCTCTTTGTCTAAGTGTATTATAAAAGTACTTTGCTTTGAGCTCAGTTCATTGTTATGCAATTCATTCTTTGTGAAATAAAGATTTGACAGACAACTCTCATGTACAAGGATTTGTCAAAGTAGTATCACCTCTTTCTTCAATGTAAGTAATAGGGAGATAAAAAGCATATATCGATTTGAACCAAACATTATATGTCCTTTGACCAAATTTTATTAAAAGAACAAATTTACCCGACAATGCTACTCCCGCTACTAGCAATATGATGCTAGGTTGATTTAATACATCTGTACTGCCTACTGATGACTTGGTCCTGAGTGTAAATGGTCATTCGATTATGTTTAAAAAAAATAATAAGGCCTATCTGGCCTAATTGATTTCTAAAACTATGTTTCATTGTACATGTTCAACATTTTTCATTCAATTGTTTATTTCTAATAAATTTGTGTGAATTAACATGGTAACAGTAAATGTTAATTACTACACTTTCATATATACCACAACAAATACTGTATTTGTGGTACATACATGTATCACTTATATTTGTGTCTATATACATGTAACAAACAAATATGAAAAGAGAATAATTTTGCAATACCTTTTGTATACTATAACTTTTTAGATATTTAGACATATTAAGACTTATTAAGTAGATGTTGATAATATCCGCTTGACATGCTTGAAATTCTTTTAGATTACTTTGGAGCAGTTTTGAGTCTTTGAAGCATGCTCAAAAAAGTTCTTTTGGTGAAATCATTTTCATATTTGTCAATTTTTTTTTGCTTCGACCAGCTTTGGAGGAAATATTATAAAAGAATTGATAAAAATCTGCACAGAAGTTTAGGCAGCAACCATTTGATTTTCTGGGGTGGGGGGCTATGGTTTTTTTTCTGTACAAACTTTTTTTTTCGCCTGCGACGAAAAACAATCTATTTTTTTCGGGACAAGTCCAAAACAATTTTTTTCTTTCAATTTTAGCATAACATATAGTGGCAGCTGAGGGGGTAACAAACAATTTTTTTTCCCCAGAATTCAAAACAAATTATTTTTTTCTCCAAAAACTGGAAACAAACTTTTTTTTTCAAAAAAAACCATAGCCCCCCCCCCCCCCCCCCCCCCCCAGAAAATCAAATGGTTGCTGCCTTACTTCCTAGCTCATCTAGCCCCTAGCATCTTGTCAGGCATTGTCATTACTAAAAACCAATAAATGTATTCTAATCTGAGGAACAATTCGACCTTTTAACAATTTTTTTTTACTAATGATACTGACGATCCTCCACAAAGTAATATAAATAGAACCATACAAATAGTAAGCAAATACATATAAAAAAAGATGCGGTATGATTGCCAATGAGATAATTCTCCACAAGAGACCAAAATGACACAGAAATTAACAACTACAGGTCACCGTAAGGCCATCAACAATGAGCAATGCCAATTCCGCATAATCATCTTTAAAAGGCCCTGAAATGACAATGTAAAACAATTTAAACGGGAAGACTAACAGCCTTATTTATGTACAAAAAATAAATGAAAACGAATATGTAACACATAAACAAACGACAACCACTGAATTACAGGCTCCTTATATCATGTTCTCAAATCTAGATATCATCTCCCATTTAGAAAAAAAAACACATGAAAAAATGAACCTAGAAAAATGTATTATGTGTTGCTCTCCTAGCTACAAAATGTATCCAAAATCAAAGATGTGGAACATATTCTATCATAATCATTTGGTAACTAATGCAATTAATGTCTCTTCAATGCCCGTCTTGAACATAAAAACTAAATAATAAATAAACAACACTCCTAATGCTCAGATTGTTTGTCATCATGCAACACAACTAATAACACCATATAGGAAAAACATAGAACTCCTTTTGTCATAAGACACTGTCAAACATCCAAACATACTATCCACACTCATATGTGTCCACACTTGTAATACATTCAAAATATTGTATGTTGTATCTAACCAATTGACGCAACGGAAAACAGTTTCTTTAGGTTGAATATTTCAAAAAGACAATAATTTCCCGAACAGGTAAAAAATCTTACTTTTATAGAACGACTTATATGATTATATCACATAGGGAGAAGGATTTGATTATTATTGCGGGGAACATGAGATTACAAAAATTATAGCGGGTTTTATTTTGGCTCGGTCTGTGCTTTCTTTGTATAATTATTTCAAGCTGGCGATTGTCTTTTCTACGTTTTTAATTTTTTCGTGGCTACTTTCCTTTGTCTTTGCCTTCTAAGTTTTAAATGTCCTTGTGATATCATCCGTCATTTAATACCAAAGACAATAAGATCTTATACATGTGGAAGGAAATTCACATTTAACTATTACGGTTAAGCGTGCATAAAGAAAATACAAATAATATCGGTTAAAGATTTTTCTTACTTAAGTGTAGATCACTGTCATTCTAGTTGCAACGTGTACCGGAAGTTAAAATACTTCTTGAATATTCACAAATTAGTTCGAACGGTTTTTTTTTATTCACTTATCATTCATTATACGAAATGACTGAACTTACAATATTTTAGATATAGAAATAATACAACATAAAGAGTAATTTTTACGAACATCATCGAATCCGATTAATTTAAAGTGGCGATTGATTTGAACGTGCAATTGATGATAAACATAAGTGTAACTTATTTAACAAACAGACAGTATAACTTGCTTAATAATTATTTATTTTTTATTTTAATTATTCCTAAGAAAAAATGTGCTCAATACTGCATTTTATAGATTTCAGAAAAAAGGTTTACTGAATACGATATTTCCAATATGAATAGAACGTGTGCAACATTTGTTTCCGAAGAGTTGGTAGGTTGAGCACCACAAAAATAGCTAGATTAATTTTAAGTTTCATTTTTATGAACTTTCCGTTTTTGTCGAGCCTTCGACTTTAGTCGAAAAAGCGAGACTAAGCGATCCTACATTCCGTCGTCGTCGGCGTCGTCGGCGGCGTCAACAAATATTCACTCTGTGGTTAAAGTTTTTGAAATTTTAATAACTTTCTTAAACTATACTGGATTTCTACCAAACTTTGACAGAAGCTTGTTTATGATCATAAGATAGTATCCAGAAGTAAATTTTGTAAAAATAAAATTCCATTTTTTCCGTATTTTACTATAAATGGACTTAGTGTTTTTCTGCGGGGAAACAAAACATTCACTCTGTGGTTAAAGTTTTTAGAATTTTAATTACTTTCTTAAACTATCCTGGGTTTGTTCCAAACTTGGACAGAAGCTTGTTTATGATCATAAGATAATATCCAGAAGTAAATTTTGTAAAAATAAAATTCTATTTTTCCGTATTTTACTTATAAATGGACTTAGTTTTTTTCTGTGGGGAAACATTACATTCACTCTGTGGTTAAAGTTTTTAGAATTTTAATTACTTTCTTAAACTATCCTGGGTTTGTATCAAACTTGGACAGAAGCTTGTTTATGATCATAAGATAGTATCCAGAAGTAAATTTTGTAAATAAATAAATCCATTTTTTCCATATTTTACCTTTAAATGGACTTAGTTTTTCTGCGGGGAACCATTACATTCACTCTGTGGTTAAAGTTTTTAAAATTTTAATAACTTTCTTAAACTATCCTGGGTTTGTACCAAACTTCGACAGAAGCTTATTTATGATCATAAGATTGTATCCAGAAGTAAAGTTTGTAAAAAGATTACTCTGTTTTTTCTGTAATTTAATTTTAAATGGACTTAGATTTTCTTACAATCATTAAATAGTAACAAGAGGAATATTTTTATTGATTTTTTTCCTCATTGTTGTTGAGCCTGCGATTTACAGCAAAAATAGGCGAGACACTGGGTTCCGCGGAACCCTTACAAATTTTTATATAAAGCATTCTAAAGTATCTACCCATAGAGTTATTGTATCTTAAAAGAAGGTACAACTAGGGCCTGCGTTTCGTACTCGTATCAAATAGTGAACTACTGTACTTATTTTGAAATGGAATATAGGAAAGGTATAGAACCAAAAGCATATATTTGAAAGTTTTACGGAAGCTATTTTCATTTGGTCGACCGTTACATAATACCTGTGTACCAGACGATACGAATATATCAAAATTAGCATACCTTCCCTCTTTTAACATTTCGTTGTCTGTCTTTTGTGTCTTTATGCTGTGGTCGTCTTTTGGTATTCTTTTACTTTTGCATTGTAATTGATGTTTCAACAAATTTTCAGCACCATTAGTTCAGCTTTAAACATAGCACCCCATCTCTTAGACTCATTATAACGTTTATCACTGATGAGTCTTAGGTAGACGAAACGCGTGCCAGGCCGATGCCACTGTTTGGTGGACGTTTCGTTAGCCCAGTAGGCAGCACTTCGTTGTTGATATGCATATCAATTAATTGGTCATTTTTATAAATTTCCTGTTACAAAACTAGGAATTTTTCGAAAAACTAAGGATTTTCTTATCCCAGGCATAAATAACATTAGCCTAATTTGGCACAACTGTTTGGAATTTTGGGTCCTCAATGCTCTTCAACTTTGAACTTGTTTGGCTTTAAACTATTCTGATCTGAGCGTCACTGCTGAGTCTTATGAAGACGAAACTCGTGTCTGGCGTATTAAATTATAATCCTGATACCTTTGATAACTATTGTTAAATCATAACTTTGTACTACTGTTACAATTTTATTTTCGGATTTCTAGTTTCTTACAGTAGATAGTGCTAATGTGTAGGCTGTCCATATAGCGATGTACTTCAAGACGTTTACCTTCATCAGTTATCATTGATATCTTACAAAATAAGTTGTTGGATTACATGTAAATATTATAGGTTGACAAGTCAGGAATATGACAGTTCTTGTCCATTCGTTTTTGATTCGTTTTGTTATTTGATTTTGCCATGTGATTATGGACTTTCCGAATTGATTTTCCTCTAAGTTCAGTATTTTTGTGATTTTACTTTTTGATATGTGTTCAGTTACAGTAAGTATCGAAGACAAACCCTGTGTGGCTATAATGGCAAACGAGAATTCCGACCATCCACGTCAACATTTCCTCTTTATAAAAGAGAGGCGAAAGATAACAAAGGGAAATTCGATTTCTGTAATATCAGAGGCCAATTTTATACGTATAATTTCTAAACTCGTTTAGGAATCTAAAGCTGTTTCATTACATCCATATGGTAGTTTCACAGTGAATCTGTAGCCAGGTTTTATTGTACTAAATAAGATTATTTTAATACTTAAAGGTGTCAGACCACCAATTAAAAATCCCTATCTGTTCAACCAAATTTTGCAATTTTCACAGCTTTCTAAATATTTTACCTTAAGTTTAACTTCAAGGAAACCAGGTATATCCTGAATTGTACATGTATCACCTTCCTACATGCCAATTTTCAACCAATGTTTAAAGTCTTGTAACAAATTTCTGATTTTGAAAAGACAGGTACTACCAAAATAACTCCCGGTTTTCTGGAAATCTTAAATTAGTGTACTATGTAGCGCATTAATCCTGAATTTTTAATGCAAACTTATAGACAAGTGAATTTTGGCTCAAAATGGTCTAAATATATTTCCCTTTCACCAAAAGTTTCATTTCTGCAAATTTGTTGGTTAGTTTAAGTAAACAATGACATCAAAAGCACTATTTTGTGTCAAAGTAGGACTACTTTTACATACGTTCTAAATTGGAGGGAGTAATTGGTGGTCTGACACCTAATAGAGGATTCGTTGAATACTTTGCAAATCTTAAAACAAAACACCTATTTCTAAGGACTATTTTGAAATTTTTATTTGAAAATGTTATTATCATCATTTGTGATAGAAAGTCAAATGAAATATAAAACCGACCAATGCTACCCTCTTTTGTAAGAGTCGTTAGCTTTTGAACTTAATTTTCTCATTATAGTTGTAATGAAATCAGAACCTTATGCTTCTGCAACGCTTTTATTAACAAATATTTGGATTTGAGTGTTCCTGATGACGATCAATCCAGAAAAGCGCTTCATATGCATGAAATTATTTCACGTGTTGTTTAAAAAAAATCAACACCTACATCCTTTATACATCATTATATAATTTGATATACAAACAATGGGGACTCACCTGCAGAAATCATCACGACGTTTTAGTTATCTATTGTAATGCAGGAATATAAACTAGTCCAAATGGATTTATAGTAAAAAAAAAAGTACCCTGAAGATGACTACGTGTAAATGTAGGAAATGTAAATAAACAATTACCAGGTGCTGATTGAGCAACAAAGCTTAACCTCCAAACTCAAAACCGATATGTACTGACATTTTAAAAATTCTTTTAAATCAACTAATTGGAGTTTCTGGGTATCTTTCTAGCACAAATGTTGGAATGTCAACGTATATTTTCGGTTTCTGCTTCACGATATTTTTGAAACACTGGACACAATCATTTTTACACCTCCACAATGAAAAGAGTTCAAGTGCTGAACTGGTCAAGAATGGTATAGTCGGAATGGATGTTACTTTTATCTACAGGTAGATGGCGCAGAATTGTAATCAGAAATATTGTTGACTTAATCTCTCAAAGGTGGAGAGGAGAGGTGAGGACTAGATCGCAAGCCCTGAACATGGTAGGCGAAGCTGCCAACAACCACAAAACGATAAATAAACATAAATCATGAAAACGATTATAATAGCTACCTTATGTTTCATTTCCACATTCAAATATCATAGTCCTAGTCAGATATGGTTCTAGTTTTTTATAGGCCGATAATATTGAAGGCCGAGTGTGTGATTGGCCGTGATATCAACTCACGCCTTTAGTGCTGATTCATGCTTTCTAATTGTCTTTTCTACAAATAAGACTCAAATAGGTCAGATGATCCTTCTTTTGGACAGGTGCCAAAAAATAGCTTGGTTAAACATTCTGTATGAGATCTCAACCCTGCCCATTTACCTCTAGCCAATGTAGAAAAACAACCACACAGGTATACGCACATTAAAACTCAGTTTAAAATAAGTCTTAGTCCGATATCAGAATAGGTAACAAAAGCAAAATGACAATACGTATACATAAATTAACAAAGGACTATTAACAGTTACTTGCACACCAGCTCCGCACATACCTTAATTAAACTGATTGAAAGAATTTCATATGAAAATCAATCACAATCCTTCCAGTTATGGGTATTACTATATTTTTCTTATTGGTTTATTTTCCAGTGTATATAAGTGTTATATCATGCATTGTTTTTGATAGTGCTGGTTTCTCTCTCAAATCCCATATACCTGACTTAGTGCAGGCATATTATTTCAGATGAAAAGAGTGGATTAAACGTCTTGTAGATGTGTAGATGGTTATTTAATGTATGCAAGATTGTCATTAAAGATTACATAATATGGCTTTAATATTGATTCACTTATAGGATCTTTGAATCGGAACCAAACACATTTTGTTTTAAACAGTTATTGGCATGGTTATGTTCTTCTCATATATTTTATGATAGTATGATACTAAACCCCTAACAGGAGGGATTGTGCCTGATATTCATATGAAGAAGACATACTCTTTCAATCTGTTTGATTGAGGTCTGGAGCTGGCATGTCAGTTAACTGCTAGTAGTCTGTTGTTATTTATGTATTATTGTCATTTTGTTTATTTTCTTTTGTTACATCTTCTGACATCAGACTTCTCTTGAACTGAATTTAATGTGCGTATTAGTATGCGTTTACTTTTCTACATTGGCTAGAGGTATAGGGGAGGGGGGCTTGAGGTCTTATAAACATGTTTAACCCCGCCGAAATTTTGCGCCTGTCCCAAGTCAGGAGCCTCTGGCCTATGTTAGTCTTGTATGCTTTTTAATTTTAGTTTCTTGTGTATAATTTGCAGTTTAGTATGACGTCCATTATCACTGAACTGGTAAATTTATTTTTAAGGGGCCAGCTGAAGGACACATCCGGGTGCGGGAGTTTCTCGCTACATTGAAGACCCATTGGTGGCCATCGGCTGTTGTCTGCTCTATGGTCGGGTTGTTGTCGCTTTGACACATTCCCCATTTCCTTTCCCAATTTTGAGATCTTATGATTGTATTGGTTGATGGAAATTGGTATGAAATTAATCTGCTTTATATCATGACTTATATCTAGAAATTGACAATGATCTTTACGACGAAAGGGATGATTTTAGTTTCCCAATTTTGAACTTTCCTTTTGTATGTACCAACATTCCAGTAGCGCCTGGTTACGGAGTATATATCTCAATTGATATGATATTCCCGGGATTGTATTTTCTATCATTCTAGATATAGGTTGCTGCTCCTGTAGGCCTGCTGGTTTTAGGGAATAGTTTTGAAGAAAAGGTCAGAAATGATTAACTCAAATTGATGGAAACACATTTGAACCTGGTTAGCTAAAAAAAAACACGGCTAATGATTTATGCAAAAACATAAATGATTGAACTCCAACATGTTATATAACTTCTTTGTTTCTTTCGGATAATTTGTACATATATAACTCTACATTAACAAACGGTATGTCTTATTGTTAAATTAATGTTACGAATTGTTACTGTGGACCAGAATATGCATTATGTCAATTTGTATAAAACCACGGTTCCATCATTGCTGCTAACTAATAGACTGTTTCTTTCTATGTCGATACACATTCCAAAAGGCCGGCCGATGCCATCTTCTTTTCCCAATATACACCTCGCAGAGTTCCCTTCAGATGATATGACGATAATAGTGTTGTTCCCATTTGATGCAACGTAAATATTGGAACTTTTATCGAAAGACACACCAATTGGGTTCTTTAATATTGTTTTGTCGTTGTATTCCCATATTTTTTCTCCTGACATCGTATAACAGCATACTTTATTTTCTCTGTACATTGTATGATATATCTTATCGTCTGACATTGCAAGATAATCCCAGTGATTATTAGCCATTTTCGGAATGAGGAGAGTTTGGCCAGAATTTGGCAGCTGAACTTTGCATATGCCCTTATTATGTTCAGCGTACAATAAAAATCCGTGTCTATAGGATATCCCACTACAGCAGTTAGTAGTATTTATTATTCTCTTTGATGCATTATCTCTTATATCAATAATGTGAATGCAATATGTCTCGTGAGTTGAAACAGCAACAGTTCTGTCATCGATAAAAGTAACATCTGCAGGAAAGGAAAAAGACAAAGGAATCTTTTTGTGTATAGATCCATCTTGATTTAAAATTAACAGTCGATCTTGGTAATCTGTAAGTATGATATCTCCAGTAGACGTATTGATGCAAGCTCCAGCGATAAACGTCATACGACCTTTTTCCTTAAGGTTTGTTTTCCATTGTAAAACCAGGGTGATATCATCAATTGTTTTTGGTTGTGCTGGTAGATTATATACAATTTGAGCTTGTTTACCCTTATCCATCTTAATGACAACCAATGGCTGGCCAAGCTCTATATAAACCTTTCCGAACGAACTTATTGTGCACAATATTTCTGTTATCTTATCGTCTAGATTGCATTTAAGGACTACCTCATTTACACTTCTGTCGTCCAAAATTGAATGCATTTCTTTTTCTTGCTTTTGTACCTCATCTTGAATCGTTTTCGTTCCCAGGAAGGTCTGAAGGTCTGATGCATACTGCTTGACAGTCGTTATATTGTTTTGTAACATATCAACTCTTTCTGTATTTTCGAAAACGTTTGTCAAAATACTTTCTATCTGTAATTTGGCATTTTCTTCCTGTGCAGATAAGTCATGGAGTATTTGTTGTTCTAATTTGTCTAGATGCTTGTTTATTTTTTCTCGCATCTGTTTTATCTCATCACGAAACTTCTGTTTATGGCTCTTGATTGAAGCAAGATTCTGTTTTTTGTTCTCGATTATTTTATTCATATTACTTTTGATATCATTAAGGTTTTGTTCCATACTCTGCAATAATGTTGATGTTTTGGACGATTGAATTATTTCCTCTACCGCTGATATTCCATGACATTCTTTATGATTGGCTGGAATACACAAAGGACAACACAGACTTTCATGTTGAGGACAATAATTTGTGAATTTCCTATCATGATCGGGGCAATATTGTTTTATGTTGATTATAAACGGCGGTAGTTGTTTATAATTATCTATGGAGATAATACAATGATTACGAGAGGACTTTAATGCTTTGTGGTACCTCAGACAATTGGAACACAGACCTTGTTCACATTCAGGACACCAATATTCAGCGTCTTTAGTTATGTGTTCAACTTCACACACACCGCATACTATGTCACCTGATGTTGCCATCGACTCTGAATAAACCAAATAATTATTTGCATCCACCTAAAAATATTTCAAGTGTATAATGTCTTCTGGTTTATGTATAAAAAAAATCGCGGACGTTATATGTCCCGAGTGTGCTTGTGTTTATTTCTACTGTATTACTGTCACGTAATCAGGTAATGTGGTCATTTTAGCGGTATTTTAAGCAGTAGATTCAACCCACTATTTATTTCTCAAGATGTCCGGTACCAAATCAGGAATATTGCAGTTGTTATCAAATAGCCATTTTTTATGTTGTTGGCGTTTTGTTTTGTTGCAGTTCGTTGTTTCTGTTGGTCAGTTGTTTTTCTCTAATAGCTGTTGTTTTTGCTCAATCGATTTGCGACTATTGAACATCGGTATACTACTACGCCTTTATATATATTTTTTTCCATTTTTACTACATCCTTAGATTTTCATTAAATTATCGCAACGTTAAAGTACCCATATATGAAGACAATTACATCTTCGATTTGCTAATGAACATAAACTGAAATAAACTCAGTTCGACCCTTTGTCGACCTATCCATATATGTTTACATGAGTAATTACATGTTATTCATACCAACATAAGTGATCATAAATATGATAAGCAATTGATGGGAAGAACCAGCGTAGAGTAAACTTTTATGGATTTGCAGACAAAAATGTTTACAAAATTTACCTGATCAAAATGTCAATCTAATTGTTCTGTTTTACAACAAGGAAGTTCAAATGTTCGTCAAGGTCGTTTAAATCTTTATTTAACATACCTTTATCTGATATCATCTGAACATTACCCCTCAGAGTATTACCCTGATACTTTTAAACTACTTGTAATCAAAGCACAAACAAAAACCATACGGAAACTGATTATTTTAACATTCTAACCATGCATTGATGTTTGGTTAACTTTTAAAAATAGAGCTACATAATTTCACTTGTGCATGCCTACAATATTTCATTGCTACTCATCATATTATTTAGGAATTTACTAAAAAAACATCCAACAGTGCATTTGTTTTACAACAATTTGTATTTGATATTACTTAATCAGAACTAAAAAAAACATGTTCAATAGTCTTCACGATGGCTAAATTGACATTCAAACATCAGTATATGTGATGAATTTCGTTGGCAGTTAAAGTAGGTTGACAACAAGGGATAACTTAAGTTTTTATATATTGACACTTCCATTTTTATTTGACAACATTCCCGTCGCATATGTATATCGAGTAGATTTAGTAAGGTTGGAACTATATTGCAGATCATAAGTTTCCTATAAAAATTGTCTCAATAGGAAGTTGCCATTTACAAGAAAGCTGTTGAAACAAGGATTCTCATATATGAATTTGAATTCGTCTAATTGAATGCTTAACGGACTCGATTTAGTTTGCCGTTTTGACTATTTGTGTTATATATAACCAAGGATTTAATTGTAATTCAGCAATGGTGATTAAGAAACAAAATTCTCACTTCTTGATATCTTGTCCAATATTTACAGATTTAATTATAAGTTTCTGTGTCAGTCCTTTCTATCACTGAAGACATCAATATTTGTTTGGCCTTTTGACTCAATAGTTCTCTCACATGAATAGAACAGCCATTGATTCTATTTGGATCAGAAATATATTACCAAAAGCAAACTTTTTAATCCTTGTATTTATATACGTATTGCATAGAATGCCAATATTTATGTTTTGAACAATAAAATATGTGTATGCTAAGAGAAAGATTTGTAAAAATAACATTTTTTGTGTCTGCATCCTAGATATTTGTATTAGTGTATGACATGTATATTGTTGAGATGATTTATTTGAATACTGTTGAAACTCAGGTTAGATAGCCTCAGATATATTTCATTGTCCTGCTCTTTTTTTTTCATGTGGTCTGTTCCTTCATTTTCTCATGGTTTTATCATGTATCTGTATTATTTAACCTCTTCATTTGATGATTGGTTTTTTTAAAATAATTTATAGTATGATATGCACATTTTCACACATAAAATTTTACTATTCGGCGACAATAAAGGGAGACCTAACTATCGAAAAATTCAGAACATTATTCAAATGTTGAAACGTTTACATTACTGAAAAATAAAGACAAACATGCAGAACATCGAATTAGAGATTTCCATGATGGAGATATACTCATTTATCAACAGGATGGGTGCCACATTTGTAGCATGATCTGCTTACGCTTCCGGAGCACCTGTGATCACCCCATTGCGGCTACAAATGGATACCTGTAGTTGTCATATGTTAATCATGATTGCCTTTGATTGGTTTGTTAGATTTTGGACAAATATATATCTTAAATCCTATATGAAAATGGATAGTTGAAAATACCTAGTCGAATTGGTATGTTGGTAAAGATTCATAATTACCTGATTATATATGAATATTTTTCTCTTATGCTGAAATTTTTTAGCTGCTTTTATTTTATCTTGTAAAAAATATGTAAAATTGGTCTGTTGAGGTTAGTTACCCCTACAAAGGATCAATTTTAGATTTCAGTGATCCTTCTGATTTGTTATAATTATTTACTGAACATTTTTACTGCTTACAGTTCATCTCTATCTATCATGGTTTCTACAATAATCAAAAGTTGATAAACTAGAGGCTCTAAAGAGCATGTGTCGCTCACCTTGGTCTATGTGCATATTAAACAAAGGACACAAATGGATTCATGACAATAGTTATCAAAGGTACCAGGATTATAATTTAGTACGCCAGACGCGCGTTTCGTCTACATAAGACTCATCAGTGACGCTCATATCAAAATATTTATAAAGCCAAACAAGTACAAAGTACAAGATTGTATTTTGGTGATGGTGATGTGTTTGAAGTTCTTACTTTACTGAACGATTTTGCTTCTTACAATTATATCTATAATGAACTTTGCCCATTAGTAACATAGAACTATATTTGGTAAAAATTTACATAAATTTACCATATTAATGAAAATTGTTAAAAATTTACTATAAAGGGCAATAACTCCTTAAGGGGTCAATTGACCATTTAGGTCATGATGACTTATTTGTAGATCTTACTTTGCTGAACATTATTGCTGTTTACAGTTTATCGCTATCTATAATAGAATTCAAGATAACCAAAAACGGCAAAATTTCTTTAAAAATTACCAATTGGAGGGCAGCAACCAAACAACCAGTTGTCCAATTCATCTGAAAAATTCAGGGCAGATAGATATTGACTTGATTAACAATTTAACTTCTTGTCAGATTTGCTCTAAATGCTTTGGTTTTTGAGTTATAAGCCAAAAACTGCATTTTACCCCTTTGTTCTATTTTTAGCCGTGGCGGCCATCTTGGTTGGTTGACCGGGTCATGCCACACATTTTTTAAACTAGAGACCCCAATAATGATTGTGGTCAAGTTTGGTTAAATTTGGCCCAGTAGTTTTAGAGGAGAAGATTTTTGTAAAAGCTAACGACGATGGAAGACGACGACGATGACGGACAACGTACGACGATGGAGGCCGGACGCCAAGTGATGAGAAAAGCTCACTTGGCCCTTTGGGCCAGGTGGGCTAAAAAAACAGTCGTTCATGGCCAAAAACTTCTATATTGGGTTTATTGGCATCTTAAGCAATTTTCGACTATTAGTAGATCTTTTTGAACGGAACATTTTTGTTATTAAATGTTTCATTATCAAGGAATTGGTGCAAAAAGCAAAAATTGGTAAAAACAGTCTTTCATGGGCAATAACTCTTATAAAGAGTCCCCAATTACCACCATTATGACTTGTATATAGATTGTATTGTGCAAAACACTTCGTTTATCCAGTTTCTCTTTAGCTATCATAATTTCAGCTAAAAAGACTAAATTGGTTAAAACCATCTTCCAAGGGCAAAAACTCCTATAATAGGTCAATTGACAATTTCATCTATGCCAACCTACTAGTTACAGTTTCTCTGTGCAAATATCTGTCTGAAAACACATCAAAGATAAAGGCTTATATTTGTTTTACACCAGACACAAATTTTGTCTACAAGACTCGTCATTGATGCTAGATTAATAAAAGTTAAGAGGCTAACTAAAGAATGAAGTGGAAGAGCAATTAACAAAAACAAATGCTGCAATGGCAATGTCCCCTATTTTTGACATTTTACCTATTATGTCTGTTTGTTTTGTTCACACATCGTTGTAAATATAATGGAATTTTATGTGACTGTCATACAAGTGAGAGGTTTAGCTAGCTATAAAATCAGGTTTTTACTTCAAAAAATGCCTGTACTAAGTCAGGAATATGACAGTTGTTGTCCATTCTTTTGGTGTGTTTGAGCTTTTAATTTTGCAATTTGATTACAGACTTTCTGTTTTGAATTTTCTTCAGAGTTCCGTATTTTTGTGATTTTACTTTTTGAAACAAGTCCAATATTTTTTTTAAAGTTCTGCATAGATCAACCTGGCCGCAGATCTTTTTTAATTCCATGTCAGGTTTGCTCTATCTGCTTTAGTTTTGGAGATATAGGCCAAAAGCTACAATTTACCTTTATGTTCTTTTTGATGCTTCAGTTTCCCAGGATAAATGTGTGCAACTAAATTCCTATCCTAAATTTAAGGTAAATTTTGACACAGTTGTTTCATAGTTTTTGTTTTGTTTATGATAATGGACAACAGATGATAATGATGAATAAGTACAATGGAGCATAGTTCAGAGATCTGTCAACAGACCAGGATACTCTTTGTATAAGCCTATCTTTATGTAACATGCATTGTATCAACATTTTTAGGAAAAATTTAATAAATTCTTGTATTTCCATTATTATGATGTGATTGATATCAATGATTGCCATTTTTTTGTTTAATTCATGGTAACATCAGATCTATTTACTTCCAATAGATTCTCAAAAAATTACACTACCAATCCCAAATTTTTATAAATTTCCTGTTTACAAAACTTTGAATTTTTCGAAAAACTAAGGATTTTCTTATCCCAGGCATAGATTACCTTAGCCGTATTTGGCACAACCTTTTGGAATTTTGAATTCGCAATACTCTTCAACTTTGTACATGTTTGGCTTTATAAATATTTTGATATGAGCGTCACTGATGAGTCTTATGTAGACGAAACGCGCGTCTGGCGTACTAAATTATAATCCTGGTACCTTTGATAACTTTTTAAGTAAAAATGCTCAGACTGATGGTTGGGAATTTTTAATCAAGCAGACAGTAGTTCATAAATAATCTAATGAGACATAACAACCACAAGTAATTGAAATCAGAACTTTACAAGACCACTTTGCAAACGGAAAGACAATGAAATCAATTATGACTTTTTTAGTTTTGTATTTTTGTATTATGAATAACAGGTAATCATCATTGTTTTCTAAATTTTCCACTGATATATTTTCCTTTTCTTATCAGGGTCCTTTTTATTGAGTGGCCAATATTAATGACAAAAACTATACACAATTTGTTTTTATACACATACATAACAATAAAGAGACATATTTAAATGCCATAGCTCCATCCTTTCTTAGTTCAACAGAGTTTTTTTGTTTTACAAATTTTTGTGAACAATTCATTCTTGCATATAATGCCCTTCCTACTATGTTTCTCATACTTCTGTCCTAATAGGATTTAACATTCAATTTCAATAAAATTCCTTTTTCATTGGCAAGGATTAAATCATGTGTCATCTCCTCTTGTCTTTCTTTTCTTTGATTTCCCTCCCTCCTGATGAGATTCTGAGAACGTTCTTCTTCTCTTCGAGTCATCCTCCTGTTGAAAAAAAAATCAACTCATAAAAAAACAAAACATGACCTATCACAATTACATTTATTTCTTTTCTATGAGCATAGTATAATAATTTTTATAAGTATTGATTGTAAATCCACCATTTTTCGCATCTTTCCAAACTATTTGCACTTGATACTTCACAACTGCCAAGTTTAAATTTTGATTGATATATATTATATGTACCACATAAACATTCAAATTGTAGAAAGGATAGCCAAGCATTTAAATGACATGAATATATGATCTTGAACTTGTCCACACTCAAACTCAAATCTTTAATTGGTATAGCCCTTTCTAATAGGCTTAAGTGATAAATTTTTGCAATATTTCAAACTTTGTTGATGTATTTTCACAATGTTTTATTTTCCTGTTATTTTTCTTCCCTGGATAATACCATATATAAATTGCAAGCACAAATATATTTGGGGATAAGAATTTAAAGAATTTAAAGAAGACAGTTCTGAACACAGAGCATTCCTTCATGGTCATTCAAAAATTTAGAATTAGAAAATAAAGAAGATAAATCTAAAATAAAACTCAATCATTTAGTTTTTAGTGATGGAAAATGAAGAATAGAATGAATTTCCTCCTTCACAATACCACTGTTACATAATCTGCAATTTTTTTTGTCTGGGGTATCCCTTTGTCTTCACTTTTCTGTTACAAATTCTAATTTTAAATTTGTTTAACTCATCTATTGTTTTACAATTTCAACAGTTAATACATCCTATAATAGACCTAGCAGCCTATTAAGTAAAGATGCAACTTTGACCATTGACCACCCGGCTGAGATCAAAGTTCGTTTGAGTTCAGATTCAAGATTTGACATCTTGTACCTAAGCTTGTGTCCTACAACTGATGACAATTTACTACATCGTACATGTAAATCCTTTCCACAGGGACTTTATAAAAAATAATGGTGATTAATGGATAAATATCTATGATGAGCAACACAACACCAAAGAACCCATACCTTATCACTTTTGTCACTGCTTTCTGTCCTCCTGGATGGCCTTAATGATTTACTCTCTGATGACTGTAACATTAACTGTGCACTGACATATTGCTGAAAATTTTAGAATCAAGTTCAATTAATTCCATTATATTTCATTTGCTTGATGAATGAATTGGAGATTAAAAAAGAAACAACTCTTTCATGCTGCAATGTATTGATTTATTGAACAGTAAACATACTCATAATTTCAAAAATCAAATTTACTTTTCATGTTAGAGAATATGTTTTAAAATTCATATCTGTTAAAAAAAAACATACAAGTAATAATGAAAGTGGCATTCTATTAGATGACATCAACTTTCATAACGTTAATCTTATCATTTAGTTTATTAATTATATAATTTTTTCATATAGTTTTATCTTTATATTTTGTAAAAGTGTCAATGTCATTTAGGATAGTTGACCACAATTTTTTCAGTTATTCTTTAAAATAACCCTTTTCTTATATAACTCTATATATCTTTCAACATAAGTACTTAAATTTAGTATGTTGGCTTCTATGCTCAACAGGTAATGACTTATAGTTTTATAATTTTTGTATCATCTGGTCTCTCGGTAAGAGTTGTCTCATTGGTAATCATACCACTGGTTCTTTTTCATATATCTGTATAACTAACCTCAATGTGTGTCATGACATCATCATACATCTCCACGGCCATCTTGTGTACATTATGATTACAACTGTTATACATGATAGCGTTAGTAAACATTAACATCATGTCTCTCTGGAACTCAGGTGTTGTCCTAGTTATACCAGCTTCAACATTCTTCTTAATAGTTGTTAAGTCCAATGGCCTGAAGAAGTAAGGACAAAGTACTAAATAATGAACTTCCTCTGCTACCATTTATATACTTTATATCTCCTTACTTCAATATTTGATAAAATAAATTAGAAAAGTTAAATCTTTCCTTTTCAATTAAAACAAATTACCTATTTTGTTTATCAATCATTGCAAACAAAATTAAATGCATACCAGGATAATTCTGTATCCTATTGATTTTAGACAATAGCAGACAGGACAATCATAAAATAGGAGGCTTCACAGATTGAATACAGATTTAATGATTACAATCTGTTGCAGGAAATGATTTATTTAGCATGTGAAGCTGTGTAACCTATCAAAAAGGAATAGTGTGATACATGTAAACTTGTCATAACTTAATTCTTGAATCATCACATACAATTCAAAGAGTTAATGGTTGAAATGTAACCAGAGTATAATATCAAGCACCTGCCTTATATGAACAGAATTATCTGTCCTAAATGTATTTGATTTATATAGGTTTGTATATGTGATAAAGCAATATAAGTATACCTTAGTACAATGCCTTGGTATCCAGGAGCTATTTCATTGGTCACTGGATGTAGGAACACATTTGCATATCTAAAAAGTAAGTGAGAAATATGTGTATGCTTCCAAATATGTAATCATTAACATGCATATATATACTTTTGTACTTGATTTCTATTAAAGAAGGTGCCACTGTGGTTTTATCTTGCCAGCATATTAACTTTGTCATATAAAGAACTCTAACACAAGTCAAATATGTCTTTCCATAAGAAGTTTTTAAAAACACTGAGTCATTACAACTTTAAAGCAGAAAAGTTTTCACTTTGTCTTTCTAAATTAAGAACATATAATAAGAACAAATATAAAACATTTTTTGCAGATGAATGTGAATATTCTACAGCAAACATTTTATAACACATGTACTTATTAAAATTAGGTGAACTGCCTTAATTCAAACATATAAAACACTTACTTGTGATTAGCAGCCATTCTCCACACCAACATAATAGATTTCTTCCAGTTTTTATGGGCTTTGTCATCTTCTGTATCACTACTGCAATGGTAATTAAAGAATAAAATCAACATTTTTAAACATTAACGAAACAAGACATGGAACTTATCCTACCCTGTTAATTTATCAAAATCAGATCATTATTGACAACTTATTTTATCATATAAATAATTGTTTCAAGAAGACAAAGAAATGTAAATTAGCTAAATCTGGCGTTACTGAATAACAGAAAAAGGAATATTTATAAGGTTTGCAAATAAGATTAGCAATACAAATGTACAGCTGACAGTAAAAAGGAATTTCAAATTACTTGTCAACCTACAATAATAGGGAACAATAATAAAAGGCAATCTGGACAGTAATTTGCATTGTTAGCAACTCTTTGTTGTTCATATCTCTATATAAATTTGAATGCATGTATGCCTTATTAATACAATTGGACAACAAAAATGTTCTCATATATGTACATGTGGACATCGACTACCGAAATTTGTTCTCATGTGTACCACCATTTTTAGTGCGATTTTGTTGCTGTTTCTATTATTGATACTCCACACCTCTCCTTTTTACAGACATACATTGTACAACACCTGATATGATCTGAAAGTAACTTTCATAATTTTCCACTAAATATATTACCAGTGTGATAGAGGACTGTTAGGTATGGATTCTGAGAATGTAGCTGTAACAGATGTATTGGCGATGGATGCTGAACCAATGGCTGTGTCGTCACTTTCATTGCCATCATCGTCACTTGTTTCTCCATCTGTCAGCTGAGAACTAAGATCTTCCTTCTTGTCTTCCTCCTGATATAAAAATTTATGTATTGATTTGTAGATCTTGTGTTGATGATTATATTTTGCTGTTTGTAGGTTCAGTTAAAATTATAGTTTTGAAGATTTTAGATAAATATAGTTTATTGGTCAAAAAACATTATTTTACTTCTTTAAAAAGAGTCTTCTTTCAATTTCAGTCATTTATTTACTTGTTTATAATTACATTAGATGTATGTTTCATTATAATACGCTATTCTGATTAGCTACACTGCAATCATGCGTTATCCTTTATAGGCAACTTCATTACACAATAAAATTTATCATTCATGATGACACGAGGTCACACAATAAAGTGCACAAGTACATTAAATAAAAACTTGATAAAAATCGTGTTTTCATGATACTAACTGAAAAATATTATTATAAGTATTGAATGCTTCTTTTTGTAACTTCATAGGGTCCTAAAAGCTTTGACCGTGCACACATTTTGATATAAAATCGCTTCCACGCTTCATACAAAATGTACTTCGGTCAACACTTTTACACCTCAATGAAGTTACAAAAAGAAGCATTCAATTCTTAAATAAAATAGAGAATGGAAAAGTGGAATATGTCAAAGAGACACTAACCCGACCAAAGATCATCAGATAACAGCCAAAGGTCTTCAGTAAATCACATTTTGTGATTTTCATGATAATTGACAATACTAGCTTGCATTTTCAACTTGTGGTAGCACATTAATAAGTTAAAATTGTAAAATATTTTTGATGATAATGGTAGGTGGGGCAGTAGGTGGGGCATAAAAAGTAAATAGAGAGTGTGTCCATGGGACACAAATGATGCTCCCCCTTGCATATAATGTAATAAAGGGACAAAACTCAAGAACTATAAAAGTTAAGCTATCCAAATGTGTACTTGATCTAAGTTTTGTGGTAAAAGCATTGTGAATACATTTTATAACATGTAGTTGAGGCAATCTTAAGTTAGAGAACATTAAGCAATTTTTTCATTTGTAAAGGGGCATAAAGCTAGAACGATAAAAGTGAGGCCACCAAAATTTGAACTTGATCTGTGTTTTGAAATAATAAGCAGCGTGTATAAATTTCATTACATTTGGTTGAGGCAAACTCAAATTAGAGAACGGAAACAAAAGTTCAACAAATTTTCCATTTGTAGAGGGGCATAACTCTAGAATGGTATAAGTGACACCAACAAAATTCAAACTGGATCTGTTTTTTGTGGTTATAAGCGTTATGTATAAGTTTCATTACTTATGGTTGAGGCAAACTAAAGTTAGAGAAAGGAAACCAATTTAGTGATGTTTTGGTAAAACTTAATGTTCCCTCTGTGTGTAATGCCCCCTCCGTAATTAAAAATAATGGAAATCACTTACAGAGATATCGATAGATTTCTTGTTTCTAGCTGAGGATCTCCTGCTACTACTTTTCCTTGCTCCTGGAATATAAGCATTAAAGAAGTAAATAGCCAATAAGAAACCCATTAACAACATATCAATAATGTGTGAGTAAAACTAGATGTGAATCTTCAACGAAACCTGTATTTTGTGATCTTTCAAGGGGTTATGCTTAAAAGGTCACAGAAGATTGATGTTCTTTATAGTGATCATCGTTTCTAGGACAATAATTTAATTTTGGATGTAAAGCGTCTTCTGATTGGCTGACGTTGTTTTGTTTATCAGCTCATAGACATAATTTTGTCATGTGACCGTAATGTCATCAATGTTTTTTCATAGTTTACTACAGTTTATAATGGAATTTAAAATTAAATTATAAGAAATGACTGTTATATTTTTTCTGTTTATTAGAAATAACATAAAAATGGGGTTATTTAGTGTGCACCACATTTTTGATGTTATTACTTCATAGACAGAAAAAATATTACAGTCATTCCATAAAATAAAATAGATTTCAATTTTACATTTGCATACTTTATGAATTTTTATGCATTTGTTTTGATCATTTGTATTTTTTAAAGATTCAATTAAGAAAGTTCAAAAAAAAAAAATTCATAGTGCACTAATTGTAAATATTATTATAAACACATTGATACCATAATTTTAAGTTGCAATTGACATTTTAAAAGTAACATAAACTACTAAAATGTTGAGGAGTAATGAATTAGGTAAGATAAAACAAGAAGTTTAATGTCATCACTAAGAATGATCTGAAAAAAGAATTTGATTGACAAATTGGCAAGAGATGCTATTCTGCTGTTAGGTTACCGACTCATAATATATAGAAATGAGAAGATATGGTATGAGTGCCAATGAGACAACGCTCCATCAAAGTCACAATGTGTAAAAATGAACCATTATAGGTCAAAGGTATCCTTCAACACAGAGTCTTGACTCACACCAAACAGCAACACGTCAAAGGCATTAGCTTTACTTAAGACTTTTAACTTAATCTCTTGATAAGTAAATTTAATAATTTCCCTACAGTCTCACTGAAAGGTAAACAATATCCCATTGCATTACTGTTGGGTAGACCCAAATTCTTTGGAAATGGTTGTAGAATTTGATTTGGGGGGGGGGGGGGGATGGGGATTAGAAAATGTAGATAACAGAGAGGAAACATACCTCTTTTATTGAGAAATCTGACATCTGCTTCACTAATTTTTGATGATTCACTACTGGCTGGTGACATTGGCTCTTCTCTGATTGATATTTCCTCATCAACACTAACAAATGTAGCATTTCCAGCATCAACAGAGACTTGGCTATCATCCTATCATAAAACAAACACAAATTTAAAATTATGAACGGTAACTACACATGTATTCTGTCTGATTTACTTTTAAATACATGTACCAGATAACATAAATTTAACTTCATGATGAAAATGTTCTGGAATATTCTTTTTCAGAATTTCTGGATCAGTCTGATACCAGATATATTGAAAAGCTTAACATGAAGTAATTCAAATCATGAAAACCTTAAATATCAAATGTCAATTTTGTCCTAGGTATCCTATCTTAATTTTGATAACATTTGCATAATTTTAATTTATAACCAACATTGTTTGGAACATTCCTTTGATTTGATAACAGCATTAATTCCAGGGCATCAATTCCATGATAGATTTGGAATAAATTCATACCCACAAGTGCAAACTTTGTATGGCTGATTTGATAATCTATGATTTAGCTGTGTTTTCTTTTTAATGCATTTGAAACAAGATAACCATCGTATTTGAAAATTAGTAAACATATATTTTTTAATTTGACAGTTGTAAATATCTATAAATTTACTTTAATACAGTTATTAATATCAATTAAATTCACTACCCCATCACCAGCTTACTTCAATTTTTATTCAATCAATCAAAAAATTTTAAAAGATGGATTCATCTAGGTACCTGTAATTAGCTAGCTTTTCATCTGAACATTTGGTTAATCAAGGTTTTAAGTATTTGTAGCAATAAAACTGCTTAGTTGACCTCTCATATCTCTGATTACTTCAATGGTTTCTAAAAATATTATTGCCAACCTAAATTTCCTCGGTCATCTCTTCTTGGTCAACATTTAAACTGTTGTCTATTCTACTAATCCATTAAATAAATACAATAGCTATTTTTCTCTATGTAGTTTTTTCACAGGGACAATAGAACAGACAAAAGTTAAAATACCTTGACCAAGAGAAGATAACTCTGTGGAGATGTTTCATTTAGTTCTAAATATGTTTTTTATGAAAATCTACTAATAAACTAAAGTCTACTAATAAAATCGAAGTACTAATATTAAAACTTACATCTTCCTCTTTGACATCCAATTTCTCCACTTCTGGGGCCTCTTTTTGACTATCCACAACAACTTCTTTATCCACCTCTTGTTTGACTTCTTCGGTTACTACTTCTACATTCACCTGAACATCTGCAATTAAATTACTTTTACAACTCATCTAAAATAAAACTGGACTTAAAAGAAACCACATGATATAAACCATAAAATAAAAATACTCTAAATTTTAGAGACAGTTTTCTGAAAACAAGAGTTTAGAAAACATCATAAAAAAAGTCAGCAATTCTTATAATTGTTTCAGTGCAGATTTTCATTATGAAATTTTATAAGATTAAAATTTTGATAAATAACCAAAATAGTTCATTCACATATAGGTGATGATAGATTCAATTGGTTATATTTTTATATTTACTTTGTATTTGTTCAATTGGTTATATTTTCATATTTACCTTGTATTTGTTCAATTGGTTATATTTTCATATTTACCTTGTATTTGTTCAATTGGTTATATTTTCATATTTACCTTGTATTTGTTCAATTAGTTACATTTTCATATTTACCTTGTATTTGTTCAATTGGTTATATTTTCATATTTACCTTGTATTTGTTCAATTGGTTATATTTTCATATTTACCTTGTATTTGTTCAATTGGTTATATTTTCATATTTACCTTGTATTTGTTCAATTGGTTATATTTTCATATTTACCTTGTATTTGTTCAATTAGCTCTATTTTTATATTTACCTTGTATTTGTTCAATTAGCTCAATTTTCATATTTACCTTGTATTTGTTCAATTGGTTATATTTTCATATCTACCTTGTATTTGTTCAATTGGTTATATTTTCATATTTACCTTGTATTTGTTCAATTGGTTATATTTTCATATTTACCTTGTATTTGTTCAATTGGTTATATTTTCATATTTACCTTGTATTTGTTCAATTGGTTATATTTTCATATTTACCTTGTATTTGTTCAATTGGTTATATTTTCATATTTACCTTGTATTTCTTCAATTGGTTCTATTTTCATATTTACCTTGTATTTGTTCATTGGTTCTATTTTCATATTTACCTTGTATTTGTTCAATTGGTTATATTTTCATTTTTACCTTGTATTTGTTCAATTGGTTATATTTTCATATTTACCTTGTATTTGTTCAATTGGTTATATTTTCATATTTACCTTGTATTTGTTCAATTGGTTATATTTTCATATTTACCTTGTATTTGTTCAATTAGCTCTATTTTTATATTTACCTTGTATTTGTTCAATTGGTTATATTTTCATATTCACCTTGTATTTGTTCAATTGGTTATATTTTCATTTTTACCTTGTATTTGTTCAATTGGTTATATTTTCATATTTACCTTGCATTTGTTCAATTAGCTCTATTTTTATATTTACCTTGTATTTGTTCAATTGGTTCTATTTTCATATTTACCTTGTATTTGTTCAATTGGTTCTATTTTCATATTCAGGGTTTAAGCTAGGATTTTGAGGGCTTTAGTCACTTTTGCACGCTATGAAAATCAACCTTTTTTTTGTGTAACAGCAAGGGACCAAGAATGTAAATTACTAGCTTCATCTTTGACTTTGTCAGATTTTATAGGACTTAGGGCTAGGCATGATTGGCAGTTATTGTATGATTTGACTGTATTGGCCCTTAATATGAAAGATTCTGACATGGGATCTAGAAATTTAGATCACAATTTCTCTTCAGTTTGTTCCAGGGGACATTCCTGGTCAACAAAAGTTGGATTCAATTTTTTGTAAACAAGGAATCAGTGCAGAAATTAACTTGCAACAATTATCTCACTGCATAATCATTATCCTTATAAAACGTCTAAATCGATATTTGGAAATCATTTCTATTAAGTTGGAACTGTATAAATCCTTTTGGGAACAATTATAATGACTGTAAAGAGGTTGTAAACAAATCTAGAATAGATCACGTTTACTATTTTCGGTTTTAAAATGAAATGAAAACGGGAAGTGACACTGCATAATAAATTTAAAATGAGTCCGGATTCATCAGGAAATTATCATTTTTTTATTCAAATTCCTTTAGTAAGAGATTTGTTTCTCTCGTTCATTAAATACTAAATGATATTGTATTTTACATTTTTGGTGTCTATAAATAGTCATACGAATACTTTCACGCATGCCTAGCAAGCAGTGCAGGAAGCACCTGTTTGACTCGTGAAAACATTTCTGAACGTTTTAAATGGAAATTGTCTAAAGTTTTTGATGAACATTTATCAAATATGACGAAAATGTGTTCGTATGACGAATCTACGACAAACGAACTTCAGATTGTTATCGTTTTAGAAATATTGAAATTCAAAAGCCAATTGTCCGGTGGGGGAACAATTTTGATCAAATGACGAAACAATACTCCTAGTTGTTGAAATGCCAACAGATTGACTTTCCTCGGGAAAATAATTATGATGGTCCCTTATGAGGTTTATTTATAATTAACGGATTATAGTACCCATCGGATGAAGATAAGCGGATTAGTTGTAATCACAACTTGTAACACCTGTTGTGAATGTTAATTACCTGGGGGTCATAAACTTGTCAAAAGCATAAAGACAGGTAGAGTTAGAGTATTTTAAGATGAAAATATTTTTACACTTTCAAAATCTAAGTGACGAAATTGATTTAAAATACTTTCGTCAATGCGAAAATCGTTTCGTAAATTACGAAAATGACGAGCGCTAGCAAAATCACTGCATATTTACCTTGTATTTGTTCAATTGGTTCTATTTCCATATTTACCTTGTATTTGTTCAATTGGTTCTATTTTTACTACAATCTCTGGATCTATCTCAGCTTTTTCTGTGCTTGGATGCTGTGGTCTCTTAATTGGTGCTGTAGTACCTGATACATAAAGGTGGAAATGTTCAGTCCGCAAGTTATACCATGATAAGCACCTTGTTTAATATTTTCTGTCATTTTATTCTATTTTTCTGTCGCTTTAATTTACATAAATTTTTGGGAGCATAGTGAGTGAGTTTTTTAATAAGATTTCAATCAAGGTGAATTTAGATTATTTTTTTATTTATTGTTTTACAAGTAGCAGGATCTCAGTTCTTGTTTTGAAAACAAGACCAGGAATTCAAGCTGAAAATGAATTGATGAACCTTGTTTAATTTCCCCATACCATGTGGTAAAGCTTTTAAATTCATATATCTAACAGTCATTTAGAGTGAATGAACATATCTCACTTATGATTTATGAAAAGACTAGATATGATGATATATATATGAATGCTCCACCTGCAGTTTTATTGTGAAAAGTCAGTTAAGCAGAATGAAATGCAAAGTCAATATCTGTAAGTCATTATTTTACAATTAATAAATTAGGTACCAAAAATAAGCATTAGAACTGCAAGCATTAAAGAAAGAGTGATCAAGCCTAGTTAAATTTTCAACAATTTTTCTAGGTCTATATCTGCTGGCATAAGAATAAAAAGACAACACAATTTTTGGATTTGACAAATCTTGTGTAATAACATATGCCTTGCACACTTACTGGCAGGGGCTTAAAAGCATTAAGTTAGTACAACCACCAAATTTAGAAAGATACCAAAGATGACTGACTGGCCAATGAATTCCTAATAAAGTTTTCTTGAAATTCAATTTTTCATCTTTTGTTTTAGTCAAAATTATACACAACATTTATGAAACAGTCTCACAAGATTTGACAAATTCCATTTGTATACATTTCAATAACTCACTAGTTTTATCAGTTGTCTCCCCTGCTGCAGCCGTAGAACTTTCTGTTTGTTTTGTTGAACCAACTGAAGTCTTTGGTGTCTGTTGTTGGTCTTTAGATTCTACTTCCTGAAGTAAATAAATAAACAGAAATGAAAACTGCAAAATATTTCTGACGCACCATTAGTTGTTTTCTCTTGATGATATAGAAAAAAAATAGTTGTCTAGAGTACAACTTATGGTTGACCAGGGATCTCCATGGATGAAAATTGAACCATGGAGGAACTTTCACCATTACAAACCGTGTATACGCTGTACAGTGTAGTGCGATAGGAAGTATTTTATCCCTCCATACAAGGAATGGTGAACATGCTAATTCATTGCTTATTGAAATTATATTTATTTGAATTTTCATTATAGAATTAGAAGTGTCAATATGTTCATTTATTGCCGTTTTTAACCATTCAAATACCAAGTCTTCATGGTCCCCCCTTAGTCGAGAATGACCAAAAGCTGTCATGAAGGTCCCCATGTAGATCTCTTGTATTTTTGGTAATTGTTATGGGGATCAAAAATCATATGATGTGGAAGCTTATTTTTCATGGACACTGTCAAATTCAGAACCCATTACCGGTATGGCTGATTTGCAGCAACAACAAAACGATTCGTACGGGTTATGTAAAAGGTTAAAGAGATTTGTAAAGCAAATGAAAAGGTTTTTAATGACTTTATCTGACAAATTGATGCTGTGCAACATGCATCTTTCGAGTCTGAATAGAAACCGGAAACGCGGATGTATCAATTTGATTGTAATATACGAAATGAATTCGGAATTACGATACGATATTTCTTTACAGGAAATATTTATAAGTTTTTACTTTTAAACTTTTAAAGTCATTTTAAATTATCGTTACAGCAGTACGCGAGTTATTTGTGATGAAATAATATTTACTGTTTTGCGTCTTATTTTGTACTTCTTAAAAAAGGGGGATGCTGATTGCGTAAGTCAAAATAAAGCACGTGTTCGACTTGTTAAACTGTTTTCTTTGTAACTGGATTATTAATTTATTTATTTAATCCAAATTATCATAATCATTTGCTGAAACTTAGTTGATTAATTCGACAAATGGATCGTCTATCCTCAGATAGTATTCTCCTGTCTGGTTTGTTGATCTACCTGTACAAGCTCAGGTACAAGTGATTAGCGATCTTAATCCGGATATCCCTCAGGCGTTAGAACTGTGTTGGATTATAACACAAAAAGCCTGAGGGTTATGCAATTACATGCATTTGATTATAATTGATAAAAAAAAATGGCGTCGGGCTACAAAAAATGATGAAGTTTTGAACGATGGCGGAAGACAATTTAACGATGGCGCAAGATAATTTAACGATGGAGCGAGTCATTTGACGATGGCGCAAGACATTTGAACGATGGCGGGGCGCCATCGTTAAACAGGCCATGGAGATCCCTGGTTGACATCAATAGTCTTTGACCAAGTGACCTCAAATATTGGTAAAAGTTAGAGTGTTAACACAAAATAGATGTGGAAATCAAAACTGTTCCCAAATGTCTGTACCCTTGATCTTTGACCTATTGACATTAAAATCAATAAGGATCATCTCCATCCCATGAGGTATTAAAAAAAGTCAAAGATTATAAAAGTTGGAATCAAAATCTAGAATCCAACATTTTGTTGAAATTTCAACCTATAAATAGCTGTTGTGGCCTTTATCTTTATTATGTTGTTCTAAAGAGTTCTCATCAACCCCAAAATATTATCCATCCAATTTGGTAAAAATGGTACAAATGGATCAAACATATATTTCCTAATAATTGAGAAAAAAACAAGAATGTGTCCAAAGTACAAGGATGCCCCACTCGCACTTTCATTTTCCAAGTTCAATGGACCGTGAAAATTGGTAAAAACAAGAATGTGTCCATAGTACACGAATGCCCCACTTGCACTATCATTTTTTATGTTCAGTGGACCGTGAAATTGGGGTCAAAACTTTAATTTGGAATTAAAATTAGAAAGATCATATCATAGGGAACATGTGTACTAAGTTTCAAGTTGATGTAACTTTAACTTCATCAAAAACTACCTTGACCAAAAACTTTAACCTGAACTTCGCACTATCATTTTCTATATTCAGTGGACCATGAAATTGGGGTCAAAACTATAATTTGGCAGTAAAATTAGAAAGATAATATCATGGGGAACATGTGTACTAAGTTTCAAGTTGATTGGACTTCAACTTCAAAAACTACCTTGACCAAAAACTTTAACCTGAAGCGGACGGACGAACGGACGCACAGACGGACGCACATACCAGAAAACATAATGCCCCTCTACTATTGTAGGTGGGGCATAATATCGTAGGTGGGGCATAAAAATCCAGAAACCAAAACATTGAGTTGGACTTTATTGCAGCTTGATGAAGTAGTTTTATTACTAGTACCCATTTCAGGATGAAGAGGATAAGTAAGTACCGAAATATATATAGCATAAGAACAATTGTACAAGATGCAAAAAATACATAATTATAATCATGAAATAAAATTGCTTTAGGAAAATAGCTTAGTAGATCCCACAACTCACCTGTTTTAACTGCTGTAAATCCCCAAATGATGATTTAGAACTCTGTAACAATGTTGATAACAATGGTGATGTTGGAGGAGTAGGCTTGGGCTTGTCATCAGCTGACAACCTCTTTATATCCAGGGTCAATGGTTTGTTGATGGGGACACTAGTCTCTTCTACCTCTACCTACAATGTATATGGACAAATTTATCTAATGAAAAACAGAATTTATATGAGTAAAGATAAAAATACAAACTGGAAAATTTGTTCTTTTGGTTTAATATGAAAACCGACTGAAAACAATTATTATATTCTGTGTTGATTTTCTGTTTTCCCTTTTTTTATTATTCCACTGACTGAGCTTTTTGAATGTTGAGTACTGATAAAACAACTTTATCTTTTAATATGCTAACATTTGTGTTCTAACATGAATTTTCTATTGAATGAGAATCTTTATTTGTCAGATGTAATCATTTATAAATGGTTTCAACCAAGAGATATATTTTAAAAAAACTTAAAATATTTTATGGACACCTCACCTCTTTTGATAATACTCTGAACATTTGAAACAAGTATATTGAATTTCAATAATATAACTACAAGATCAGGTGAGAACTTAATCTTAACTCTGAGAAGAATTCAATTAATAATTTCAGCCCCTTAGTACTGGCCCAGTATATTTATTTGATGTTGAAAAGTGTAATAAAAATCTTTTATTACATAGGTTGCAATGAATAACATTGATTTCCCAGTTAAATAAAAATCAATAATTTCACATGTGAAATAAATGTGGTTATTTCACTCTCCGACGTCATACAACAATAGGCTTTGTCAAGACATCGATAACGGCAGATCAAAACAAATTGGTAATGCGTAGATAAAAGATATAGTTCCTTACATGTTTTACATTAATTTCTTTAAAAAAAAAAGCCATTTGCCAATGTAATAAAAAGAATAACTAATTAAAGAATTCAAATATCGAAAAATATTCAACTCGTGACCAAACAACACTGATAATTAACTCATGAGCTACGCGCATTCCTGAGTTAATGTGTGGTTACATCTTCTGACATCAGACTCGGACTTCTCTTGAACTGAATTTTAATGTGCGTATTGTTATGCGTTTACTTTTCTACATTGGTTAGAGGTATAGGGGGAGGGTTGAGATCTCACAAACATGTTTAACCCCGCCGCATTTTTGCGCCTGTCCCAAGTCAGGAGCCTCTGGCCTTTGTTAGTCTTGTATTATTTTAATTTTAGTTTCTTGTGTACAATTTGGAAATTAGTATGGCGTTCATTATCACTGTACTAGTATATATTTGTTTAGGGGCCAGCTGAGGGACGCCTCCGGGTGCGGGAATTTCTCGCTACATTGAAGACCTGTTAGTGACCCTCTGCTGTTGTTTTTTATTTGGTCGGGTTGTTGTCTCTTTGACACATTCCCCATTTCCATTCTCAATTTTATTCGTTCACTCGTTGAATATTTTTCTCTATTTGAATTCTTCTATTAGTCATTCTATAAATATTCTTTCTTTGCTGATGTAAATATCATTAAAATAATCTCTAACCTTTATAGGTGGTGGTATATCTATAGGTTCTATGACTGGTTCCTGGTTACTCTCTTCTGAATTTACTTCAATCTCTTCTGACTTTGGTTTATCTTAATTAAACAGAAAAAACAAAATGGATGCAGGGTTTATTCTTGAAACATAACATGGTCGAAGTTGCCTCTTTGACACATTCCCCATTTCAATTCTCAATTTTATTTATATATTGTTAAATCATAAATAATTTTTGTTTGATTCCCAATCCACCTAATAATATTGTTTTAAGAAGATCAACTTCACTTAGATACAACAGCCTTAAGAGTTGGTATTGTTTTTGTCAGCAGATCTCTAACACTTGAACTGAATATCTATTCTTACCCTCGTCTTCTGTGGTTTCTGGTTTTTTCTCCATCAAAGCTTCCTCTTTTGCTATTTTTTCTCTATAAATTATAAAAAAAAAACGTAAACATTTGGACATTACCAAAAGAGAAATACATTTAATTCAGTCACACGATGTTTTGCTCAATTTAATATAAAAAATATTCTCAAAGGTTCTATGAAGCCATGGGTCTTGTCTGCAATTCTGCAATTGATACTGTAAGTATGAAAGTTTAATGTTGACTGCCAGTAAAATATAGAAATATCAATTTCAAAATATTTCTTCAGATATAACTTCTTAATGATGAAGAAGCTTGTCTAATTTTCATAATATCATAGCTCTACGTTTGAATGTATGTATGACAAAGTTATTGATGTATAAAGACAACAAATCCAATACTAGATGTAAATGTTATCTGCAATTAAAAAAACCTCAATCAATCTTTAAGTCAAATACAGAAAAATGACAAAAAATCTTACAAATTTTTGGCTTTTTAATCATGTCAATCATAGGAAAGCCTTTGTTCAAGTGTTATAAAATTCTAGGAAAATGTCCACTGGCATAAATATAACAAAATATAAATTGTTTATTGTAAGCACCTCTAGACCCCATGCTCCCAACAATATTTTGTTTACTTACTTTTGTATTTGTTCCCATATCTCAGGCAATGTATCATCCCACTGACCAGTTTTGATGCTTTCAAGATCCCTCTTTAGTTTTCTGAAATGAAACTCATAACATTAAATTACTTTAAATTTTACATCTTTCTCTGTCATAACTGATATGATCTTCAATATGAACATAAAAATTGAATACATTTTAAATAAACTGCATTGTTTAACTTCAATTCAGCAAACAAACATCAATAAATGATTAAACTTGAAAATGAAAAATATGAGATTTATGTCAGAGTAGTTTTAAACCTAGTCATCTTTATTTGATGAATTAAAAGCAGATAGAAAAATAAGCAATTCTGAGTTATTCATTTAAAGAAAAAATACAGCAACTCTTTTCACAAAACTAGATGTGTCAAAGCGACACGAATTGCCCCATCTCAAAAATTTGAAAAATCTGCAATTTCAATAACACATGTGGACACAAACATGATGGTAGTCTCATATATCAAAAATCAGCTCAAAATCTTGAGGCGTATAGAAAAAAAGTTTGCGTAACTGTGATTTCCAACAATTTTTAAAGTTGTAAACCCTTAATTTTGGTAAAAATATGCGGAGCGCCAGAAACAAAACTTAAACTTGATCTGTATCTCATCATGGTTAGCTCATAACCAAAAATCAGCCCAATATCTGAAAGCATTTAGAAAAAAGGTCCATATAACTGTGATTTTCAAATATATATTAAAGTCCAAAGCCCCACATTAGTACAGCAAAAATTAGCCGAGCGAACGAAACTTAAACTCGATCTGTAACTCATCATGGATAACTCACATACCAAATATCAGCCCAATATCTGAAAGCATTTAGAAAAAAAGTCTGTATAACTATAACTGTGATTTTCAACAATTTATCAAAGTCCATAGCCTGTAATTTCGGCAAAAATTAGCCAAGCAAAATAAAACTTGAACTTGATCTGAAACTCATCTTGGTTAACTCACATACCAAAAATCAGCCCAATATCTGAAGGCGTTTAGAAAAAAACTCTGTATAACTGTGATTTTCAACAATTTATGAAAGTCTAAAGCCCGTAATTTCAGTAAAAATTAGCGGAGCAGAACGAAACTTAAACTTGATCTGTAAATCATCATGGTAAACTCACATACCAAAAATCAGCCCAATTTCTGTAGGCATTTGGAAAAAAACTCTGTATAATAGTTTGTTGCGGAATGATGAATGACAGATTTACAGAATTACGGCATTTCGGAATTACAGAATTTCGGACAAGGGTAAAACTTTGTTGCGGGGCCATAAAAATCTTACAAAAATAATTGATCTTAAGATATACGGCAATGTACATGTTCTTGACTTAAATATGAGTATTTTTACCATCACAACATATTTTTTGTGAAAAGAGCCTTGGAAGCATAAACTAACAACAGATCCTGAATCTTACTTATATCTTTGCTGATATTCGACCACATGTTTCTTTAATTCTTCTGCTCTGTCAACAGCCAGCTGTCTTATTATTTGTGATTGAGGATTTTCTGCTTCTCCTTTATCTCCCCGCTTTCTCCTAAATATACAGAATATACTTGCAGTGAGATGAAAGTTTTATAGCTCCATGTTGAAGGCCTTAATGTGATTTTGAGATGAAGAACAGCAATAAAAGCGCTGTTCCTTTGTCTTTTGCATGTATTTTTGATGTAGCTATGCATGTATTGATTTTATGTCATGGATGGATACCCCTTTATTATTCTATTAGAATAAACTTAAGTTATAGTGTTCCCCTCTGTCTGTATAAGCTATAAGATAATACATGTGCCATACTGTATTATTCTTTCTAAGGCCAGGATTTTTTAATTTGTTGGTTTACGGATCCGCCGACCCGATTTTTCCGATTTCCAGAATAAAAATAAAATTGACTTTTCATGCTTTTTTATTCCCGCCGACCCTAACAAATGCATTATCCCTGAAAAATAATTAAATTTTTTTTTTTTATGAAATGAAATGCATTAATCACTAACAAAATTGATAACACTTTTTCTGTTGTGAAAAAATAAAACTTCCAGTTTACGTTTCTAAAAATAGACAAATCAATTATAACTGACCTTGAAATGTCGTTTGCGCAAATAATATTGCGGAACGAAACTTGTGTTTAAAACCAATTACACAATAAGTTCGTTTCCCTTATTTGTCATCAGTCCGTAAGATGCATCATCTCATAGAAATAGACTTGTCCAAATGTGGACAGGGTAAAGGCATCAAGTTGAAGTACTGAATATTAACAAATCATTTGGAATTTTCTTGTTTCATATAGATAATAAAAAAATTATCGTCCATTTGGATAAAAAACGGGAATGCGAGACAACAGATTAACCCGATAATCTCGTTTTCCAGTGGACGAGTCTATTAGGTTTTTGACACGTGTGTTGAAACTTATTTTCGTACGACGTTTTTACATTTTTTCTTTATCAGTTTTCGTGCTTGAAGATCATTATTCACCAAGTTTTCTGGAATTGATAAAGAGCTACGCGAATTTATTTTTCTTGTTTCTGAAATGACGATTTAATTTCGTCTTTGTCCGTGCACCCCCCTTTTTTTACTGTAAATTATTAGACAATGTCATGCGATGTTTATAACAGTTGAGCAATATTATTTCATCGAACTAAAATTGAAGAATTGATGATAAAATAGCACAACAAACATATTGTTAGAAAGGTGAAATATATATTGATTTTGCATATTTTTCTGTCTTCAAAGATGATTTTTTTTTCTTTTTTTTTCCCGACCGACCGACCCGACTTTTTCATGGGGGAAATCCGTAAACCATCAAATTAAAAAAACGTGGCCTAAGTTTTAAATTCTATAATAAGTCTAAAAAACCTCCATAAAAATTTATGTGAAAAACATCATTCTTTGACCTCCAATTAAAGAATCAAATCATCTTTCTCAACAAAATTTATAACAACATATACAAAAAATCAAAATGCAAAGATTGGATAGTGCATGAAACAAATGTAGCTTCAACATAAGATTCTAAAAGCTAGGAGTCTTATGTGTAGTTTGATTACATTAATAAATTGACAAACATATGCATGTGGAGCCTCCATTTCAGGAGAACACTTGTGATATACATGTATGTTTTTTAAAAATAAATTCCCTTCATGTGAATAGCATATTCAAATCAAGGAGTAAATAATAAATTTTATAAATAAAACTTTCTGTAATGCATTCTATTTTCTATGACAGAGGATATCTCTCAAAAAGAAAGTGTATGAAAATTAAGTGACAGTTTCATTAGTTTAAGAACCTAGCGTGAACCAATGACCTATATGAGATACTGACAATCTCTATCACAAGTAGGTAGATCAAGTGTAGGAGATACTGACAATCTCTATCACAAGTAGGTAGAATGACCTATAGGAGATACTGACAATCTCTATCACAAGTAGGTAGATCAAGTGTAGGAGATACTGACAATCTCTATCACAAGTAGGTAGAATGACCTATAGGAGATACTGACAATCTCTATCACAAGTAGGTAGATCAAGTGTATAATATAATTTTATGCAATGACAAGAGCAAATTCGTGATGTGCCATGATAAGATAGTGTACAGGTAGAAATTGACCAAGCTTAAAATGGTGAAAATTGAAGTTGCCTCCCCTTGTTATTTTTTATTGATGCTAACTTACTTTGGTGTTTCAATTTTCTCTAATAAATCTGTATACTGCAAAGCACAATTCTGAAAATATAAATCATGTCTCTGTCATGCTTATAAAAATTCTCTGCTTTATGATTTTATAGCTATTTAACATGTTTAACAATTCTATTAAACATTAAAGAAACTAAAAAATCATTTTTCAAGGCATTTAAATAAAGTTTCTTTTCCCTGCCTGCATTGAGAACAGAGGGGATTGTGTTTTTGGGTATGTGAATCAATCGATCAGCCCATCCTGAATAATGTTGAAGTTTTGGTGTAAAGAAGTTTTTGGTTTAGGATTGTTCGTGGTCAATTCAACCTGAAACTTAGAACACATGTTTTTTCTTAATTTATGAACTCTTTAATATTAATGCTGAAACAGGGTTTTGACAAAATAATGGAATTTGAATCAGATTTCTCTGTTCATCGAAACATGTACTTTTAATGGTTTCAGTAAATTGATAATACATATAGAATGTAGGACAGAAAGTCACAGGACAAAAAGTCACAGACAAAAAGTCACGGACAAAAAGTCACAGGACAAAAAGTCACAATTCATTTTTTTCTGAATATTTTCTTTGAATAAAAAACACTGATTTCTACAAAAATATTTTTGTATTTTTCTTGAACTATTGTATATAAACCAACATTGTAAAAAAAATGTATCCAAAAAATATCAAAGATGATCAAATAATTGTTAAAAAAACAAAATGTCAACGTGGCTTTGCACTTAAATGGCTTCATGGTGCCAAGAAATATACCCTTTGCATGATTAAAATTAAATAAATCTTCATTTTTCAAGTATAATGACACAGTTCCTACACTTTAATATGAATATATGTATTAAAAAGTAAATATTTCAAGATATTTCTCTTATATATTCAAATAATTGTCAACAAACTATTTGTGACTTTTTGTCCTGTGACTTTTTGTCCTATCAAATTTGTGACTTTATGTCCTGTGACTTTTTGTCCTGTGACTTTCTGTCCGTTTACCTACATATACATATACCTACCCTTTGAGAAAACCATTCTGGTGATCTGCTATTTTCTCCAAAAGGCTTGATAGCTCTACTAACTGATACCCTATAAACAAATAGAATAAATGACATAATACTGTAGAAAACAATCATCTAAACTAGAATAGAATGGAGGAAGTTTGGTAAAAACAAGATCAATGGTCATATTTGGGCTTGAATTATATATATTATGGCTTATGTTAAAAAATAAATAATAAGTTGATGAAAAGACATGGAAGAAACAAAAAACAACTATATTTTTCAAGCTTTTCTTATTTATAAAGCATTGATATCAAAAACCAAAAATAAACCAAAAATAAAGATTTTGGAGAAAGTTGACAAAATTTAGTTCTAGGAAACATAGATTACTGGCTTCTATGACAAACTAAATATTCCATTCAAATATGTAAATTATTATTATAAACATAATTTAAAAAATTGTTATATTTTCAATGCATGCAGCTTTGTTACCAGTCTTAAAACAAGTAAAAAAGTAAGGAATAGTACTTTAAATTTAAAATGCCATGTGCCTTCTTTGCCATGTTTACACTAAAACTCACCTGGAAAAAATAGAGAAACCTTTATATTCAAAAAAACAACTAAAGTCTTAAATATGTTGTTTTTTTCAAGTATTGCATCAATATCATTAAGATACATGATAAAGGAATCGCTATAGGTTATTCATACATGTATTCAACAGATAAACAAAAAATCAAAGAACTGTTGCCAGTGAATGATTCCCTTTGAAGTGTCACTGTATCATGTGGAAATGGACAAATCAATGTTTAAGACTTCATTAAAGATTTACCAATTCTGATCTCCACTTCTTAATACAGAGCATGCTAGTGCCAATTTTTCTCTCGTAGACCATACATCTAAAGGACCATGAAGCTTGAATTCTACAAATTACAAATATATACATGAGCATGCATTAAAAATTTTAATGGATTCATACATGTATATACATTACTTTAGCCCATCCATCTACTTAAAAATATACACCTAACATGTGCTTTAGTTTATTTAATTTCTCACAATGTAGAATTATGAAAGTACAGTTCAGCTTTTATACCCTGGCAGTGTGCTTAATTTGTATTCTCCTCCATCAGCCTTCTGTTTTTTGCAATTTTGATTTTCATACACAATATACATGTATATGCATGCATGATACGTATATGCTTCAAATATCAATAGATTGCAAATTGTCTAATAAATACCAGATACAATGGATATACCTATATCTGAATTATCATGTCAGTTGCAATAGGAGTATTCTGATTTCTCGGGATAGATTTTGTTTCAATTTAGAGAAATAGATATCACACTACATCTTTCTATGCACATGCCATACCTGCCAACTTTTCAAAACACCCATGGGGGTTTTACGTGCAAAATGGCTAAAGTTAATTGTTTTGTTTGAAATTGTGGACAAAACTGCTCTATCAAAATTTCCATTTTGGAGCCTCCATAGGGGAAATCCCCTGCAATTAGTGACAGTTGGCAGGTATGACATGCCTATCAGTGATATTGTTTGCCTCAAATTACAGCGGAAATTCTGCCTTTTCCCCTGGAGAAAATTCCCAATTACTAAAAAAATGGCTTAAAATTCCTCCCAAAAAGTTTTTCATTTTCCCCAAACAGTGATGGCATTGGTAGTAATGTTTGTAAATATCGTAATTATGTTATTATTTTGATATTAGAAAGCACTTTTAAGATCCGGTTTTCTGATCAGAATCATCATGGTGTTTGTATACGTAACACATGTAGTTTTCAATGCATTAAGTACCATCATTGCTTCTGTTTCTTTCCCCTCTCCGAAAAGTACCTTTCAGGTTGAAAATGTCTGACAACCAAAATATACATGAAAAAACAGTGCAAAAATGACAGCAAAGGTTAGTAAAAAATTTGAGATGTGTTTAGAATAAAATATACAAATTTTCCAATTTCAATAAAAAATATGCATTTTTCCCAACATGCCCAATAAAAAAGGGTAGAGGTAGTTTTGAAAAAAGACAACAATATCACTGCCTATATTTTTACATAGGTGAATTAAGTAAATGTTAAGATCTAATTATATTTCCATAGGACTAAAATTGAGAATGGAAATGGGGAATGTGTCAAAGAGACAACAACCCGACCAAATAGAAAACAACAGCAGAGGGTCACCAACAGGTCTTCAATGTAGCATTGTTTGAATTATTCACCTTGTTGAAAATCTACCGTAAGACTACATTATCTATATGTTGATGAAAACATGTTCAACTGTTCGCAACAATGCATAATTTCTGACATTAAGCATAAAAATTAACATGTGTGGTTTGTGTGTAAAATAAAATCAGACACCTTTTTAAAGAGACAAAGAACTAAAGCATTTTAAAGCAATCACATTAACATCAGTGTCTACTGGAATGTGAACTGAACTGTGATGTAAAGATACACAAAGGCATAACATATTAAATAAGCTTGAATGCCTAAAGCTTGCACTTATGTTTAAATGAAGGGACGTTTTGTTTATCTTCAAAAATACAATTTATTGGTATTCAGATGTACCAATCGTTTCACCAATGAATTTAACAAACTATCAGATAAATCATGTTTTATGAGCGTTGGTAGTATTAGATATGAATAAAATGTGATAATTTATGACTTTGTGCATTTATTTAATGCAAAACATTGATTTAAAAGAAGAAAACTTACTCGTCGCACTGGCCATCTGAACCGGAAGTTGTTTTATGGATTATTAAAATTTTAGGTGTACGTTTCCGACCTTCACCCATCTATTGTGAATTTCTTTTTTGCGTTCAGAATCGACATTTTTTTGTTCCAAAACATTCATTGAATCAATTTATTCCAATGAAGTTATTTTTTTTTTTAAATGAATTGCGACAATTCTCGCATTGTACATATACATTTCTTTAAATGGAGTTCGGGAGTCGTATACATATTTTAGGTTCAATAAACTAAAATTTAACTGAAGACCAACTTTTGTGTGTTGAAGAAAACCAGAGATTTATAAATTTTAGTGACTGAAAGTAATTCATGTAATTTGTTAGATTATTTATCTATTTTGCATATGTCTTGAGATAAATTATTATTTATTCAAAATGGTACAATTTGAATATTTAACAAATACTGCACAAAGAGAATTTTAATGAGTAAAATTACAACGGACATAATTATGTACATGTACCTTTATAAATTGTTTAATGAACAAACTGCAGGAAGATTTTTAAAACTCTGTCATAAATATATATATAGATTTTAACACTGCATCGAGTGTAATACGATATTTATCCACTAGAGTATCATCGTGTCATATGTTTTCGTTAGTCCAAATAATTCTGACTATACAGGGATCTCCATGGCCTGTTTAACGATGGCGCCCCGTCAAATGACTTGCACCATCGTTCAAATGTCTTGCGCCATCGTCAAATGACTTGCGCCATCGTTCAAAACTGTGATCGTTTTTACAGCCTGACGCCATTTTTTTAGCAATTATAATCAAATGCATGTAATCATGAATTGCATAATCTTCAGGCTTTCTTTATATATAGTATAATCCAATTCTAACGCCTGAGGGATATCCGGAATTAAGATCGCTAATCACTTGTACCTGAGCTTGTACAGGTAGATCAACAAAGCAGACAGGAGAATATTATCTGAAGATAGACGATTCATTTGTTGAATTATTTAATTAAGTTTTCGCAAATGCTTATGATAATTCAGATTAAATAAATAAATTAATAGTCCAGTTACAAAGTTTAACAAGTAGAACACATGCTTTTATTTTGACTTACGCAATCAGCATCCCCCTTTTTAAGAAGTAAAAAGAAGACGTAAAACAGTAATTATTATTTCATCACAAATAACTCGAGTACAGCTGTATTGAAACGATAATATAGAATTACTTTAAAAGTTAAACATGTTAAAAAGTAAAAACTTTTAATATTTCCTGTAAATAAATATCGTATCGTAATTCCGACTTCATTTCGTAGTTTACAATCAAATTGATACATCCGCGTTTCCGGTTTCTATTCAGACTCGAAAGATGCATGTTGCATATATCATCGATTTGCTAGATAAAGTCATTAAAAACCTTTTCATTTGACAATGTTCGCTTTACAAATCTTTTAACCTTTTACATAACCCGTACGACTCGTTTTGTCGTTGCTGCAAACCAGCCATATTGGTAATGGGTTCATGAATTCTGAATTTGACAATGTCCGTGAAAAATAAGCTGCACATGAATTTTAACCCCCATTACAATTACCAAAAATAGCAAGAAAACTACATTGGGACCTTCGTGATAGCTATTGGTCATTCTCGACTAAGGGAAAGAGAGGCCTAGGGGGCATGAGGGCTTGGCCTTTGAAGGGTTACAAACGGCAATTATTGAAAATATATATACTTTTATATACATGTAGTATTTATAATGAAAATTCAAATAAATGTAATTTGAATAAGCAATGAATTAGCATGTTCACCTATCCTTATGTGGAGGGATGAAATACTTTCGATCGCGCTACACTGTACGACGTAGATACGATTTATGATGGTGAAAGTTCCTCCACCGTTCAATTTTCATCCATAGAGATCCCTGCTATAATAGCCTTTCAAGACGTCATAATTATTTGGACTAATGTTTTCGTACGTCATATGTTTTTGTATCATCCATATGTCATTGGTTTTGATTGCTCACGCGTATATTGTGGTGGGTTTTTCGGTTTCTATATCTGGAACAACAACAACACGAAAACTTTTCAAATTTAAAACATTTTCAAAGTCGCTTAAAAAGAAGCTAGAACAAATTTAATAAATCTGACCAGATTAGCCATTTTTATTTAATGTCATAAATATGCATCACTAAAATAGTTGTTGAGAAAAATTCTGAAGAGTTACATACAGTAAAGATATGTTGTTTGTCTGTTAGACACCGGATCTTCAAGACATGTGACTGTCATGTGTGAATTTTTTTGGTTTTTATTACAAACCAGTGAGCGAGTTAAAATAATCAGGGTTCTTATGTAAAATGGTTGTTCAATCTCCATTCCTTCAATATTCTATTGACTATTCTTTTTATACATCCTTAATACATAAAGATTGCATTTTAAATTATAAAAAGTAAGGTCTTTTGTAAAACTTTATCAGTCATTCAGTTCGGATCTGAAAAAACATCACAATGTTAAAATTTCAGCACATGAAACATCAACCAAATAGTACTGCAAGGAATTAAAATCTCTTTTTATGATTCAATCAATTACAAGAACCAAGACTTTAGAAAAAACTCATTTCCGGATTTTATAGTAATTTCCTGTCCGTGTATTGATCCAATTTTTACTTTATACGAAATCATATGACACTGTTTTTTGACATACGAAAAATCACACAATAATCAGAAACAGTAAAAAATCATAGTGAGCCTTGACAAAAAAATCTAAATACATAAAAACATTCAACAGAACATGCTTTTAACATGTAGGTACACATGTGAATAAAACTCAACAGTGAAAACTGTAAGCAGTGAAAATTGTATTTGTACGAAAACTCATCACATGAGGATAAAACTTGAGGCTCGCTGAGCGGTTTAAATATTTAGAATTTAACTGTTGAGAGTGGATAAATATTTTATTACAGAAGATTTGGTGGTGGAATCTGTTTCTCTAATGATTTTCAAACAATACGCAGGCAAACTTATTCCTTCCTTTCTAATGATCTGCAAAAAGATTTGTTCTTTCTATGTAAAGTCATCAGGCATGGTCGCCTTTTTTCATGCTGTCACAATAGGAAATTCAGAGGAAAGCAAGAAAATTTCACGTCATAATCAATTTTAACCAATGAAGAACTAAAATCAAACAAACCACACATTGATTAATTTTTTTATACAATGGCTGCAGAAAGGGATAAATTGACAAAGAATTAGAGAAAATGTCTTATCACTATCACCTTTATCATAATCATGCGACAAATGCAGAGTCAACTAATCAAATGAACCACAGCAATAGCCAATACTTTACACAGAGGGTTGAAGGTGATAGTGAGAACAATGAACTAAAAACAAATATGATATACTGCAAAGTTACGCAACAAATGACAATGAATTACAGGCTCCATATATGTTGTAGCTGGTTTATACAAGTTTGCTGACACCAAACCCTCCCCCTAACCTGGAACAGTGGTGTAACAGTACATAATAAAATCAATCTATAAAAATCAGTTAAAAATGGCCTAACTCATGAGATAGATACAAACACAAACACAGACTGGACGTTGTAGGGTATTTATACATTCCCACAATTCTCACAACAAAAAAGACATAAAGTACCGGTACAGATCTCTGAGTACTGCCAGTTTCTGACTGAGCTAGTTCAAAGCCTGTAGCTATATATAGGATATTTGAGCATTTATACTTTAATTTTGTCTTTCTTAGCATCATTCCTTTTGTTAATCAGATACTAATTTGTGTGATATTGTATGATTCTTTACTATACGTATAAGGAAAAAACATAAAACCCAAAAATAGTTTTTTCATGATGATGTGATACTTCTGTAGAGCAAAATCAACTTTTCTACCATTAATGGCCTTTTGGGATTTTAATACCCTCATTGAGGAGAATCTTTGCCAACCTGTTTACCATGTTAAACCACCTTTTTATGGTACCTATCTATGGTGGTAGTTTTAAAGAGACTTAAAAAGATTTTAGAAAGAATGCAATTATTGTTTCAATGTTTTCCCAATGCATTAAATCACTAATCATGATGTGGCTGTGTTGGCTACTTAATCTTCATATTACACTTAAATATACTTTAAACACTTCTGAGGCACAATTAAACTGTGAAAAACTTGGGTCATACCTCAACTGCAGCTTTTTCAATTTTGCAGGTTAATTTGATTTGGTTTAATAATAAACCTAGAGAAATGCATAGTTTCTAGTGAAAAAAAAATTTTGTTTGGTTTCTTAAACTGTATTTGTTGTATTGCAAGTTACATTTATGAAAATGATTTCTTTAAAAAATCCTTTTACCATTTTAGATTATCAATGGATGTAAATGTGATGCCAGTAGATGATTTCAACCCTCCTGACATATGTGGTGATGAAAGATGTCGAGACTATTTCATGGAGTTTGTGTATTGTTTCATTATTCCAGGGGGAATAGTGTTGTTACTGACTATGATAATTACAGTTTCTATTCTATGTACCTGTTGTAAAAGGTAAGATTATTTAAATCATTGTTAGTTTGATACCTTCAAGTACCTGAAAGGTTAAAGCACATTAGATAATAAGAGTCAAATATAAAAATAATGCAATCAAAATACAGGACCTCATACATATAAAAGTAATTTTGTTAATATGTGGGATCTGACAATAGTTTTGACTTTATAAGTTCATTACATTCTTGGTCAAAATTGAATTCCAAAATTAATCAGTTTTCATCAAAATAGCATACACTTTATATCAGGTTTGAATAGACAGGATACAGATTAATGTCCTATCAATGAATTGCTTCCCTTTGACAAAACATTTAGAATTAAAAATAAAGTTGATAAAATGAACTATTTTTTAAATTAACAGCTTATCTTTGATAACAACCTGAACAAATAGAATAACTGCAGAAAAAATACAGTGAACAAACAAATTTATGACACATTTTACCACAATTTAGGATTATGGAGTTATCTCCCATGTTGAATATTATTTTCATTTATTAGAAAGAAAAATTGTCTCCCTTATTTCACATCTTTGAAAATATATTTAAACTAAGTAAATGATTATTATATAAAGATGATAAATCATGCCTAAAATAGCTACAAAATTCATACTAAAAATTCTGTATGATGGATGTGTGTCAAACTCTATACTTGGTTTCATATAAAAAAAACTGAAAACAGTAAATAAACAAATTTATCAATAATAATGCAGATATGGTGAAGTTTCTTCTAATTTGAGAAATACTAAGCGAAATGGAAAAAATTTAAACTGTAGAAGTCAGACATATCCAATCAATCAAAAACATTTAATTATCTCCCTTGTTCACTGCTTAACATTGACATTTTTCACATCAATTGATAAAAACCTCTCAATAATTTTTGAATTGACAGAATTAGAATTACCCATAAATCAAATCATATGCTAAAAGACAGGCTGACATAACACTTAGGCATATAATATGTGTACATTTTCACCATTTAACCATAATCATATATATTTTTTTCTTTTTTAGGAAAGAAAAGCCAGTGGAAGAGTAAGTTTAAAGTGAAATATTTAGTTATTAGATTGCAATACATTTTACATTTGGATAAAGGAAGGGTTACAAGTTCTCTTCAGTTTATATGTAGCAACAGACACAGTACTAGCAACAATATACATGACATGTAATACAAAATTTAAAAAAGAAGATGTGGTATGATTTGCCAAGGAGAAAACTCTGCACAAGAGACCAAAATGACACAGAAATTAACAACTATAGGTCACTTTACCGCCTTCAACAATGAGAAAAGCCCATACCACATAGTCACCTATAAAAGACTCGGAAATAACAATGTAAAACAATTCAAACAAGAAAACTAATGGCCTAATTTATGAACGAAAAACAAATGTGTAACACATTAACAAACGAATCTATTCAATTGTATATAAAAAAAATATTGAAGATCATGGATGTGTACTTCCACTGTAGAAATATGACAAATACAATTAATTGGTTTGGATTTTTTTCAAAGCAAGTAAACTGTTCTTTCGGAATATTAGGTTTTTATATATAAATAAAAGATTTCAGTTCATTTTCTTCTGTTTTGCCATTTCATACATGTCATAGGAAAATATGAATCTAAAAAGTAAAATGAAGATGGAAATGAAATAGGAAAAATATTATAATGTTTATCATGTTTATACTATTATCATTGATAAGGTATGAAATGGAATGTTACAATACAATAAGGAGAGCTTCTCAGAGTCTTAGAGATCTGTCACACAAGAGAGATACATTGTTAGAACCAAGGAGTGGATCTCTGAGCTTACCTAGAAATGGATCCAGCGGCAGATCACGAAGAACATGTTACTCTGCTCCTAATACACTACAAAGGTATCTGATTTGCAATAAATGGTTTGGAGTCAAATTTAAAGACACCATTAAATAAGGTTGATATTTTTTTTGCAAATGTTGAAAAAAATCTACCATTAACATGATCATAATGATAAAGCATCTTAGTTTTTTTAATGATTCAAAATATTTAAAGTTAAATTAGGATATGGTGCAATCCTTGTATTTTAACACATCTCCGTGACACAAAATTTAGATTGGTTTTCCTGAAAAGATGTACTGGTATACAATGAGATGTAGCATATACCTCAATAACACAGCAACATTACAACATTGTCTAAATCTAAACCAGTTCAAAGTGAATTCAGAGTATATTGTCTGATCCGATAAAATCCGAGAAACCCGAAAAAAATGTAAATAAACAAGATGGCTGAAAATAAATCGTAAAATATATTTCTTTCGCCTAATTCTTATGCCAATGATGAATTTTAATCGCCAGCGAAAACACTGAACATAAAAAAGCCAAAGCACAGTTTATTTTTAACACTAAAATGGACTGTTAATCATCAATGTACAATGGGTCAAATTTTGATTATTTTTTTGTTTTATTCAGAGTTGTGTAAATATACAAAATGTAGTTGACTAATTTATATTTTTTCAGAGACAGACGTCGGCATCAAAGAGAAGAAACACATAGTTTGTCACCACCCAGTTATCAAAATCCACCAGCTTATTCTTATGTGTCAGACTTATTTGGGTAAGTATTAAACTAGCTATTAAAATCCACCAGCTTATTCATATGTTTCAGACTTATTTGGGTAAGTATTAAACTAGCTATTAAAATCCACCAGCTTATTCTTATGTGTCACTTATTTGGGTTAGTATTAAACTAGCTATTAAAATCCACCAGCTTATTCTTATGTGTCAGACTTATTTGGGTTAGTATTAAACTAGCTATTAAAACCCACCAGCTTATTCATATGTGTCAGACTTATTTGGGTAAGTCTTAAACTAGCTATTAAAATCCACCAGCTTATTCATATGTGTCAGACTTATTTGGGTAAGTATTAAACTAGCTATTAAAATCCACCAGCTTATTCTTATGTGTCAGACTTATTTGGGTAAGTCTTAAACTAGCTATTAAAATCCACCAGCTTATTCTTATGTGTCAGACTTATTTGGGTAAGTATTAAACTAGCTATTAAAATCCACCAGCTTATTCTTATGTGTCAGACTTATTTGGGTAAGTATTAAACTAGCTATTAAAATCCACCAGCTTATTCATATGTGTCAGACTTATTTGGGTAAGTATTAAACTAGCTATTAAAATCCACCAGCTTATTCTTATGTGTCAGACTTATTTGGGTAAGTATTAAACTAGCTATTAAAATCCACCAGCTTATTTTTAAGTGACTTCTCTTCTCTGCTATCAAAATCCATCAGGTTACTCATAGTTATCTAATTTATCTGGGTGAGTCACCACTTACCACCAAAATCCATAAACCTATTCATATGTGTCTGACATATCTTGGTAAGTCACCACTCAGCTACCAAAATCCTCAAACTTATTCATAAGTCATATTTCTTCATAGTTTCATTTTAAAATGTCATTTAAGGATGTACTAAGGTGAAATTAAAAAAACAAAATGATATTGTAGCTAGAACAGCATTAGTAAGGGAACAAAGTAAGCTAAAATATTGAAAGGTTATGGAGCTACTTTATGAGGTACTTTATTTTTTAATAACATGATAATGGCGTGAAAAAGCTTACTTGAACTTTTAACTTATATTTGGGTTGATATTACAATTAGAATTTTACTAGAATATTTTACTTCATTGTTTAATTATTGTAACTGAATGTAACATTTTGATGAAGGGGAGATGAACAATTTCAATAGACTTTTTTGTGTATCAGTGGATTTAATGAATTAGTTCTATTAAAACATTTTTCAAAATTATATATTAAGAAAGAAAAAATTATTGTACTACCCATAACATTGTGCTTCATAAATATTTATTTAGTCCTGCACATAAAAAAAGATAAAACTCAAGTCTAAGATACTATCTTTATTCAGATTTTATTCTTGTATAGAGCAAACATGAAGTGTTTATAGAAAATGTTACTATGGTTATATTTTAAAGTCCTTATAACAATATATCATATCAGGTGATATATCTTAATTGACAAGCTGGTTAAAATACAATTCAGGCATTGCCTATCATATGTTTCTGTTAAACCTTAGCATTGGATCAGTATCGAGATAAATTTATTTAAAAATTTGATGCTTTGTTTATCAGGCTTCATTGGTTTAACATGTCATCAAATACATGTTCATTGTTCTTGATAACATATTTCTTATATGAAAGATGAATGTGCTGTATGTAAAAACACTTTATATTTTATTTACAGATCAGAATCTAACGAATTAAACCAGCCAAGTATGCCAACACATTACAAATATGACTTGTAACTACAATGTTTTGAATTCAAGTTAGGAGTTGGGATTATTAGAATGTTACATATCTATACACTGGCAGCCTTATGTAACACAAGACCTTCAGGAATTTGAGTGTTATCTTTTCATATGATTTTAATAATGCCATCAGATAAGATCTTTAATAAATGGCATATATTGCATATATTGCAACTAAATTCTAAACAATATTCTGATAAAGGCTAATTTTTGGTCTGACAGTTGTATAACAATATGATTTTTGAAGACTTAAATATTTTTTCATCAGAGAATAAAACGAAATAATATTCTGTAAGTGTTTCAGAATTAAACACAATTGTGGAATGAGAGGCATTATTTTTGACCCCAAACACCCATTAAATAAAACTTTCATTTTACTTCTAATTCTTTCAAAATAATAAGGAAAATGCTACCACCCACAATTTATTGATTTGAGTGAAACCCTTCCCTCCCACAAGATCAATTTTGGAACAGCCCAAATAAGGGTCTTCTTTGAAGGAGTCACAATATATATATATTAAATTCTTTTGTTATATTTATCAACCAGTACAGTTCCAAATTTATAGTTACCAGCTAGTGTGCTAGAATTTAAAAGTGTAGCTCCTTTACAACAGGTTCTTATACAGGACATGTTTAGCCACAAATAGTCAAAGCAAAACTTCACATTTATAAGAATTTCTAGTAATGTCAACATACTTATTCATATTGCAAATTTGCATTTTAAGTTGTCAAACTATTTTAATTAATCTATTTCAAACAAGGATATCCAAAATACAGGCAGATTCATCATTAAAATATATTTTGAAGTGATTTATGACAGGACATTGAAGTATAAAAAGAGGAGACAAAAGATACCAAAGGGACATAAGTCAAAAAATACCAAAGGGACATAAGTCAAAAAATACCAAAGGGACATAAGTCAAAAAATAAGCTAACAATGCCATGGCTGAAAAGAAAAAGTCCAAAAGACAATAACAGTTAAGATTTAAATTAATTAACCATCAACTTGTCATGGAATAGAGCTTGACTGTCCCTCTATCTGGTATCTTTCATGGAATAGAAGTTCCTTTATAATATAAGTTCTTTATTGGAAAAATATTTTTGAATATTGTCCCCCCTGGAAGATATGTAACTGCATTCATTTTTGAAGAAAAAAAAGGATATAGATATTTGCTCTAACCCCTATCTAGATTACTCTTGTCGTCCATCTGTTTATACTTATATTTCCATATTATTGGTATATTTTTATCAAAAAAGATGTTCATGTTCAGTCGCGGATCCAGAACTTTTCCTAAGGGGAGGCCCGCTGACTGACCTAAGGGGGGACTGATCCAGTCATGCTTCAATGATTCCCTATATAATCAACCAAATTTTTCCCACGAAAGGGGGAGCCCAGGCCCCCCCCCCTCCTGGATCCGCCTATGATGTTTTATTGTAGAATCTTTATATTCAAGTTATAATACTCCGTCCTTAATATATGTGCCAAAATACTACATTTTAGTTAGTTGTGTTAGTATATTCATTAAACATATCAAATTCATAATTCTTATATATCTACAAAAAAACATGTATTTATGTGCATATTTAATGTGATTTAATGTGAAATTAAAACCAACCATAGTATGTTTGTCTTTATATTTTACACAATTATTTATTTGAACTTTGCATTTGAGTTTTGTCCAGTCTTGCCAGTTTGTAGAGATATATCAGTGTATTTGATATTGTACCTAGTATTTGAGTTTATTTAAAAATTAACATGTATTTTATAACATATAGTTGTTTTTTCTTCTTTTTTTTTTAAGATCATTTGTTTAAATATTTCAGTGCATTTATACTAATATATTTTACAAGAATTAATTGGCTTGAAATTTGAACAAAAACAAATAACAGGCTATTATTTGAACTTGGAATTATTTTCAATTATGGAATTTGCATAATTTCTTGTGTTTAAAATTTTTAATAAATTTCCATGTTTATTTGGTATCATAATCTTTTGAGCGGTTAATAACACTTTCCATACAATGTATTTTGGTTAGATAGTGTTGTGCGCGGCACAGTACATTCTATTGAAAATATACTATATTCTTTGTAATAGAAAGTGTTGTGCGCAGCACAGAACATTTCAGTACAGTATAAACATGGAATTTATTAAAAATTTCAATAACAAGAAATCAAGCAAATTCCATATTTAAAAATAATTCCAAGTTCAAATAATAGCCTGTTAAATAGAGATTTCTTTATCAATGTATTTTGCAAGTAGTTTATTGAGAGAATTTATGTATGTACCACAGCTGAGATACATCAGTTTTCCTTTACTTATAACATGTGTTCATCATTATAGCATTATAGATCAGTAGTCTTTTTTTATGAAAGAAACTATAAATGGATTTCAATTCTGACTTGCAAGTTATTATTGTAATTTTACGCGGATCATACAGTGTTTAAAAGGAATCAATGTTGATGCTGTTAGAAGAAATAAGTTAACATATGAAAGTAATCACTGGTATAATTTTTTTTATTATCAAAATACTCATCATTACCTTTGTTAAATTTAAGATAGAATTATAAGATTGCTTTTTCATTTATATGCATTTTATTTCTATAATCAATTGCGTGCAAACATTACTCAGAAAACTTGAGGACTATTTGAACTCTAATTAAAATCTTGAGTGAACTCTTGTATTTTTGAAGAGTAAGCAGTTAAGTTCTATATACGGTATTAGTTGCAAATCAAGAAATCCACAACCCCCAATATTTGTAGTCCTGTCAATTGTTCTTATTTTATATATATCTAAAAAGGTGCTATTGAAATGTAGGTTTTGTCAGATGGAAAGTAAACATATGAAAAATGATATAAAGGCTATTTCTTCTTTAACCATTAATATGCTCTTACTTGTTGTTTATATATCTGCATACCTATTTCCAAGAAATGCATGAGTGTTTTAACCATGGAATGTTTGTAATGCAGAAACAGAACAATAGCAAACTTTAATTGACTTTATTTCCTATCTGACATACCTTTCATATCAAGAAAGTTTCCAAGGTGCAATATATATATATATTTGTGTTTTTACAATGTTTTTGTATTGATTGATAAAATGTAATAAAATGTCTATAAGCGTGCAGTGTTTGTGTTGATCAGTTTACTCTATATAAAACACAGACCAAGCCATACAGGAATAAAAAGAATGTGTCCATAGTACATGAATGCCCCACTCGCACTATCATTTTCTATGTTCAGTGGACCGTGAAATTGGGGTCAAAACTTTAATTTGGAATTAAAATTAGAAAGATCAAATCATAGGGAACATGTGTACTAAGTTTCAAGTTGATGTAACTTTAACTTCATCAAAAACTACCTTGACCAAAAACTTTAACCTGAACTTTGCAGTATCATTTTCTATGTTCAGTGGACCATGAAATTTGGGTCAAAACTATAATTTGGCATTAAAACTAGAAAGATCATATCATGGGGAACAAGTGTACTAAGTTTCAAGTTGATTGGACTTCAACTTCTTCAAAAACTACCTTGACCAAAAACTTTAACCTGAAGCGGATGGACGAACGGAGGCACAGAAGGATGGACGGACGGACGGACGAACAGAGGCACAGACCAGAAAACATAATGCCCCTCTACTATCATAGGTGGGGCATAAAAATCAAAGTTTGAAAGGTCTGCAAGGGAGATGCTTACTTTTTTTTCTGATGTACTCTCAAAAGTTTCCATGATGTTGCTTTTAAACTTGAGAAAATGTTTATAAAACTTCTACCATGTTTTGGGGGCCAGCTGAGGGATGCCTCCGGGTGGGGGAATTTCTCACTGCATTGAAGACCTGTTGGTGACCTTCTGTCGTTTTTGTCAAGCCTGCAACTTTTGTTGCTAAAAGCTTGACATCGGGATAGTGATCTGGCGGCGGCGTTAGCTCACTTCTTAAAAGCTTTATATTTTAGAAGGTGGTAGACCTGGATGCTTCATACTTTGTATATAGATGCTTCATGTTACGAAGTTTCCGTCAGTCACATGTCCAATGTCCTTGACCTCATTTTCATGGTTCCGTGACCACTTGAAAAAAAGTTCAGATTTTTTGTAATGTTGAATTCTCTCTTATTATAAGTAATAGGATAACTATATTTGATATGTGCGTACCTTGCAAGGTCCTCATGTCTGTCAGACAGTTTTCACTTGACCTCGACCTCATTTCATGGATCAGGGAACAAGGTTAAGTTTTGGTGGTCAAGTCCATATCTCAGATACTATAAGCAATAGGGCTAGTATATTCGGTGTATGGAAGGACTAAGGTGTACATGTCCAACTGGCAGGTGTCATCTGACCTTGACCTCATTTTCATGGTTCAGTGGTTTTAGTTAAATTTTTGTGTTTTGGTCTGTTTTTCTCATACTATATGCAATAATCCTACTATATTTGTTGTATGGAATGATTGTAAGGTGTACATGTCTAGCGGGCAGATGTCATGTGACCTTGACCTCATTTTAATGGTTCAGTGGTCAAAGTTAAGTTTTTGAGTTTTGGTCTTTTTATCTAATACTATATGCCATAGGTCAACTATATTTGGTGTATGGAAATATTTTATGATCTTAATGTCAGTCGCGCAGGTTTTATTTGACCGTGACCTCATTTTCACGGTTCATTGCACAGTGTTAAGTTTTTGTGTTTTGGTCTATTTTTCTTAAACTATAAGTAATAGGTCAACTATATATGTTGTATAGAAGCATTGTTAGCTGTACATGTCTGCAAGGCATGGTTCATCTGACCTTGACCTCATTTTCAAGGTTCATTGGTCTTTGTTTAGTTATCTTGGTTAATGTTAAGTTTATGTGACAGTTGTAATAAAGCTTAGCTTTATACTTAGGACTATCAACATAATATCAATGATCAGTATAGAAGGCGAGACATTTCAGCGTGTGCACTCTTGTTTCTATAGTCGGGTTGTTGTCTCTTTGACACATTCCCCATTTCCATTCTCAATTTTATTTTTAAATGATTTGTATGACCTTGTCTGATTAAGATATTTAAATCATTACATCCAGCACTCAAAGTGAGCATGCTACCACATGCCTACCAAGCAGTTTACATCACCAAAAGCAGAATTGTTGGTTTGATTAGTTTACAGTGCATTATAAGAAATCCAGTTTGAAAATTTCTAACCTTTTTCAGAAAGAATCTTGTTTACCATCTCCTCTTTGTTCATTTGATCTGCATCAGGTTGTATGATAAATTGTTAGATATATAACATATTTTGTTTGACAGTTGATGATTTAGTTCTATGAGGTTTTTTTTTACATAATTCCATTTAAACTAAGAAAAGATATACATGTAACTTTTGAGAAAGGGACCTTCATCATTGCCCTTGTTATGTTTGCATGTATGTACATGTATTGGAAACTGATCTAAATGGTTTTTGTATCGCCTGTAAATACAAGACAGGGATTACAACTGGACAGTGGCAGTGTAGATATAAACTTTTTGTATCAAACTTATGATTTCAAGAGATAAAAGATTTTTATGCTTCAAACCTTGTATACAGATATATGTTATGCTATGAAGTTTCTGTCTGTCAAATTTCCTTTGTCCTTGAGCCCAGAATCTTGAAAGGTCTACTTGTTCATCAGAGCTCATCTGACATCAACCTAATTTTATGAATCAGTGATCATGGTTAAGTTTTTAGGTCAACTATCTTGTTTTTTTGGAATAATTGTAAGGTGTACATGTCTGTTTGGCAGGTTTCATTTTACCTTGACCTCATTTTCATTGCTTATTGTTCAATGATAAGTGTTGAGTGTTTTAGTCTGTTTCTTAGATATATTAACAATAGGTTTACTGTACTTGGTGAATGGAATGACTGCTGTAATCTTATGTTCATGCAATAATAATTTTATCTATAAATTCAAGTCATACAAGTTAATTAAGGATAAACATGAAAACTAAAAAAAATATAGTAGAAATGTCAAAATTCCTCACAGATATATGGCAGTTGTGGTTGTGCAAAAGCTTGTAATTCAACAAGAATGCACACGCTTCACTAACTGACTCATAATGACTGAAAAACTATTTGGAACTTTTTTTAGATCAACATCAATCTAAAGTACTGATTGATAAGCCATTTAATTGTTTTTTTTTTATTTATTTCAAAATATACTATGAATGGTTTAAAATACATTGTAAATATACATATATATAAATATATATATAACATGAATAATAAAATCACTTTAAAATACATAATCATTTTTGTAACAATAATGATTTATTGGAATGTGTTTTAGCTAAACTCTACACTATTTTCAGGCCCGTAGCCAGGAATTTCCAAAGGGAAACAGTCACAATTCGAACAGAACATCGACTTTAACAGTGCTTATTTGTTTTCAAGGGGGGGTTCGTCCGAACCCCCCGAACCCCACCCCTGGCTACGGGTATGATTTTTGTCATAAAATTCTATAAAGGTTTGACAAAATTATTGATGCTCAAAAAATTAAACACCACACTGTCTCTAAATACTTGATGCCAAAAAAGACTATAAATCCATTTATCAGTAATATATGGAAAATAAAAGAATAAAAAAATGTTTGATCTAAATACTGGCTTTTGATCAACACAAAACTTATTGGCATTTTTTTGGAAAATCCATGCTAATTTGACAAGGTTATTGATGTTTTAAAAAAACACACATACTGAACCTAATGTTGACACTTACCTACAAGGGAATGTAGGATCACTTTGCTTGTGACATTGGTTTCCATTGAGATCAAAATATATGTGAAAATATTTAAACCATCACATTCATAAAAACACTTGTGGAATTCAAATATTAAAGGATTGTATGTATGCTATAAATTATCACTTTGCACTTTAATGACTTGACTGTGGTTAATCCACAACAATTGGTTTTAAATTTCTGACAACTTGAACTAAACTATCAGCTATGTTATTCCCTGTGTAAGTAGGATTCTCATTATATTATTGTTAAAGTTACCAAAAATCATATAAAAGAACAATTTCAATATTTAAAATCAATAAATACATACACATGTATACACATGAAGTGCAAGAATATATTGATAAGCTTTGCTAATAAAAATACTAGTTTACTAACTCTACAAAAGACTAAGTTGTCTATTATTGAATATAAATGGAGTAAACTAATAAGTTATACTATTTGTTCAAATTGTAATACTTGTTCTAAACTACTGTTAAAGTCCAGAAAATCATTCATAACAGCAAAACATAGCTGAATTATATATCTGGATTTGGTTTTTATAAAGTAATTTCTAAAGAAATTTCTAATTTTTCATTCATATCACTTTAAATACGAAAATGAGATATCTATCACTTGTCTGGAGAACTTCAAACAAAATTTTTAAATTGATAATTGAGATTTATGATTGCCTGATTTTTGCACATACTTACAACACATAGCAGAACCTGTCTAGTTGACAGCACTGCATCATAAATTTATTGTGCATATCATGTGGTCTTTTAAAAAAATGGTTTTAATTAGTAAACACTTATAAAGGAATGTTATGAACTATTTATCTTTTAAAAAAGGTTCCATCGCATAGCAAAAATGCAATAAGAAAACCCTGATGACAAGACATGATAATAATACAAATTATATTTACATTTTCACTCTATTCTGTACTCAAAAGTTTTGAGTCCCACTTCACATTGTATGCTTAGATATTCATGTACTAGGAATGTATTTGTAAATTTAGTTTCTGACATGTGAATTGTAACACACACTCTTATGAAGGTCAACCCTGCAATGTAATACTTATCATTTAAAATAATTAAACATCTTCAAGATTTATGATAAAACGTTTACTAATAAAATGGTAAAACAATTCATTCAATGAATGTTCACTAACAGTATTATGCTAAATTTCTCTCAGACCATGATTTCTATTAATTTGGTTTCAAAGTATAGACCAAACTGAAACACCTACACACTAAAATATGTAGTTAACAAAATCAACTGAGCAATTTTTGTTCGTGTCCTCCTACAAAATAGTAACAGACAACGTTGACACCATTAGCATTGTATTTATAAAAAAAATAGCTATAGAGGGCCATAAAATAGTTATTGATATATAAAATAACCTACTGGTGCAGATCCAGGATGTGATGTCAGGAGAGTTACTCTTGAGAATAAGGAACTAAAAGACATTTTTAGTCGTAATCTACATTCATTTTCATTTTTTTTCTAGGCCTGGGGGAACACCCTGCCTAAATCTGCACCTGCCCAAGTACATTAACAATTTTTAAGAACTAACAATAAATGTAACAGTAAACAAAATATGATGCTGGATAACAATAAAAAACCCTCATTATATAACAAATAAACAAAAATTTTACAAAATCAGTTTTGACTGACCACTTGTATTTTCTTTCAATTCCACTGCTCTTTTTTTACAGGGCTTGAAAATCCTGATAATATGGGAAATTTTTGTGAGGTGCATGGTTTTCTGTTCATTTCATGATAAAAATAAAATCTTTGAAATATAATGATAAAGTTAAAAAAAAAAAAAAATCTAGTTGCTTAAGTATTGATGAATACATATATGATTATAACTGTAATCTTAAAATCTATTTGATTTTCATATATATTGTATAAACTTATAACATTTCTAGTACTGTTATCTATAAATTTATCACTGAATGAAAAACAGTTACAATGGAATGCAAAAATGGAATTCAATTAGGAATGTTTTATTATTATATTTCATCTAGAAGTTTAAATAAAAAAAGAACCTAGCAAAATAAAATTTTTAATCGCTTAAATTCCTACAAACTTAAACCAAAGTTTGAGAATATTTTAATCTTTTTTTTGGTGACTTTAAGGACAATCTTTGAGTACATGTACAGTTTTGAATGCCTTAGTGACAACTTTTCACTTTTCAATAAATTTCACCTTTAAAACTTAAAAAAAAAATTGACATCTTTTTTCCTAGTTATAAAAAATCCATGGGAAAACTCATATCAAAACTCAGGTATTTACTTAACATAATCTGCTCAAGTCTTAAAGTTTTGTTATTAGGAAATTATTAGCAGGCGTTTAAATCCTTATTATTTTTTTGTTAATATATGTCAGAAAAAATCTATCGAAGCATATTTTACATGATTGAAAGGAGATGTTGGCTATGCATCAGTGAGACAGCAACCTGGTAATACAAAAAAGCAAAAGACAGTTTACAACAATTGCAAATGTCATCAGAATATGTCCAAGTCTGAATGTTGTCAATTTTAGAAAAGCAGTAAAAAGATTTAACAGAGATTATCAAAGATCTGATCTTAACACAAAAGTCCCTAATGAATAAAAACATTAAGATATAACATAAGACAACCACTAGCCAGGTTCCTGTAGCAGGGTTAACCTTGAAAATTTGATTATATTTATATTGCGTGCAAGCTATATCATAACCATTTTTCATTATATTACAGAAATAGGATAAAAACAAAACAAACATAATACTCAATTATTAGAGGCATCATGATGCTTTTTTCAAGGCAGAATCTAGCAAAGTTCAATGAAACATTTATATTTAACACACACAATAATAAAATCATAAATACACACATTTTAAAAATAGGTGTATCATAAAATAACATTGAATGATCAATAAAAATTCTCTCCAGTATACATAATCCAGATAAACTTTTATATTCTAAAACATTCTAAATACATTTTTCACATCCATAAAAAATCATCACTGAATGGATAATAAAACATTTTACAATATACGGAGCATGAACACATAAGTACAAGCATGCTTGAGATTATTGTAATGTTTTCACATTACATATGATGGCACCCTGATATATACCCAATGGTAACCACCTCTTGTTATTATCACAGATTTCATATCATTTATCACTAGACAAGACATGTAGACAGACTTTGCAAATTATGTTTATAAATACTTGTGTAGATCTTTTGTAATGTTTTATGAAACGCACCTAACAAAAAAGTGCCTAGTATGAAACCATGGAATTAAGAACCAAAGATCCAAGCAATTTTCCACTTTTTTTTATGGTTAAATATTATTCTTTGCTTATTTTGGAATTTAGAAATGACATTAAACATTCTTTTTACTGGGAAAGATTAAATTTCTTTTAAAATGTTTTGTGTATCCCTTTAATTCAGTATCTAACCAGAAGTACTTACAGGGTACTCATGATGATAAACATTTCAAACTGATCAATAATAGATTTAGTATTCTACAAAATTATAAACTTGTTAACCACTTTTTCATTTGATACTGCTCAATCATGCATGACGTAGAAGATTGAATTAAAATGTTGATAGATTGTTGATTTAGCTTGAAAACATTGGTAAAACTAACAATTTTATTTTGTGAGTTCTATGGCAGCTGTAGCTGTAGCCAAAAACAATACTTCACCTCAAACAGCAAATCAAACACATTATCAGCATTTCTATTCAAAATTGATCACAGTTCTACAATATGACAATATGTCTGTGACTTTGTCAATGATTATCATTTCATTGGAGATCTGATCAGCATCGTAGTGTCTTGCTTGCCGTCTTTGTGAACCAGAATGACGTCATTGGACTGGTGGTGTTTGATTAAATTTTCTACTGACATAAATGACTGGAAATAAAAGTAATAACATAGAATTAATTTCAACTAACAATATCTCTTTAGTAATGCTCAAAGCCAAATAAATCAGAAATATACAAATTGGTTTCAATTTGTGAGCATGCACAGTAAAAATTGTTTCTAAAAAGATGTTACCATTATGCTCATTTAATTTTATGTACATTAAAGACATGCTCTTAAATTTATCTAGAAAGCCAATATAAAATCTGAACCAAACTAAAATTTAAAATGTCGACCCCATCAAAAACTATATGTGTAAAGGAGATGCTCAAATTGAGGTCACCTACTGGCCATTCATAATTATGTTTTGAAGCATTTTTTCATGGATTTCATGGGTTAAGTTTAAACCATGGATTTAAATGTTAAACGAAATACCAGTTTTCTATAGGAATGTATGCAGACTTTGACAAAATCATGACATCAAATATCTATGAAAATTTGTTTTTCCTCAATCCATCAAAATTGATTTCCAAGATGATTAATAGTTATCAAACAAAAAAATAAGAAAATAAATGAATCCACAGTAATCTTAAGGTGGTACCTAACACTACAGGGAGATAACTCTGTAAAATCAGCTAAACGTTTTAATTACGTTGTCGTTGTTAAGGGAATATTAAGCTTCTCAATGATCAAAATCAGTGTTTGTCAAACTGCTATATAACCAGTGTAATTTTTCTAATAAATTGGTTGGTTCAATTTTTTTGAAATTTTTATATTTTTGTAAAAGGGTCAAAGTAAATATTTTGTCAAAATTTTATGAAAATTAAACGAGCCAAATAAATTTTAGTCAAGCTGTTGGGTACCACCTTAAACTATATACAGTAAATAAAACTAAACATGTTATTATAGCATTGGAGCTATGTTCTATTAATCTCCAATCAATCATTAGATCAATGTTTTTAATACATGTACTGTGTTTGAAATCTACACACAAACGTTTTAAGAGAGGAGATAAATTATCATATCAACCTACCATTTCATCAGGTTTTTCTTCTCCTATAGCCATCCTACCATCATTTCTTTCCCTTATCTTGAGATTATATATATGGTCATTATATAAAACCATCAATGTATAGGGTTGGTTATTGCCACCTTTTGTACTTTTTCGTAACAAGAAAGATCCATTCTAAAAGAAAAAATAACAACATGATTATAAATATTCTCAACATTATCAAGCTGAAAATCAATTCCTGATCATAGTAGCCAAAACATTTTGAAGAAAGATTATTTCTCAAATTCTTTCAGATGGATTGAGTAGGGTGGTGCAAGAACTGATTTCACTGTTGCATTATGAAATGAAGGTAAAAAAGCATTTGATCTATATTATCAGAAATAGTGAATAATTTAGCTGCTGTTTTTCGGTGTGAGCCAAGGTTCCTTGTTAAAGTCTGTACTTTGACCTATAATGGTTTACTTTTACAAATTGTGATTTTGATGGAGAGTTGTCTCATTGACACCCATACTACATCTTCTTATATCTATTTATTGACAATAAGGGATCAAAATTAAAAAAAATCTCCTTTTAAGTGGAGCATGCTGCTCATTTCACAAAAAAATCTTAATACTGAATTACTCACTGTTCCCACTTTCTTTAATTTATCATTTCCAACCATTCTGTCTATTTCTCCAAAATACCATCTTTCCTTCAACAATGGATCTTCAAACTATAAAATACAAATAATTACAATTGGAAGGCATACACTTTATATTAACTCTCTATCCTCCTCATGTTTCATAACTTTACATTATTATGAAACTTCACTGTTTTCCTACGTTGTTTCAGTTAGTTTATACAAAAAGTAACATAGCCTCTTTTTTTTAACAGGGACCTCCACGGCTAAGTGATCTACATAGTTCATCTATTGTATCATTAACTTGACAACACTGAGGTTGCCAGTTCCAAACCTGCAAATTTAAAGCATGTTTGATATCAATCTTCATTTACATTTACTAGGATTGCCAGTTTTCCTGCTGGAGGCTGGTGATTCTCACTGGGCACTCTGGCTTCCTCACCAATAAAAACTGAGAAAACACAATAGCACATATAGTGCTGAAGTGGCCTGAAAAAAATTTTCTGTAAATTAAATTTGTGTACTTATGAAGTAATGTTTTTAAAGTTTTGTATCACAGAAAGTTTTGAACAGAAACAAAAACTTACTGATATGGCATCATCATAAATTTCTTGGTCATCATCCTCATTATTGTTTTCTTCTGCCTCAGTTACACTGACCTTTAAAATGTAATGAAACATGATAACAAATCACAGTACTTATTGATCAATTCTATTTAAAACATGTCCAGATTTCATAAAGCTTAAAATAGAAAGCCATATTCAATATAATCTAAGACAACATAATCTAAACTCTCATTGAAAACAAGCTCAGCAGTTGTAGTATTCATTTCAAATGCCCATTTGTCAATTGAGCCAAGATATCAGTAATTAAAAGCAAAATAATACAATAAATATGTATCATCTAGAAAAAATGATGATGTGAAATGAACAAAGGAAAAAAAAACAAAAAAATATGACAGAATATTATCTTTTCAAATCCACCTGAATTTTCTGTAGTTTTCCTTTGTTTTACTGCACATGTTGCTATATAAGCTCAATTAGTATACATTGTTTTGCCTTTGCCCATTAGCCTTGCTATAAAATACTGTTGATTCATTATCAATTTTGGGATAATTTATTAAATTTTCATTGATTTCATGTGTATCAGTTAACAAAATGAATCTGCTGTACTTTAATTTATTCCCTATAAAATCTAACTCCCCCTCCCCCTCCCAAATCATTGTTTTGGTACATATGTGATAGCATTTTCCATATACAACGGTAGTTGACTGAAAATCAAAATGATAATTCAGTGGTTTTAAGGACATAGGAAACATAGGAAATATTATGTCCAGTACAGACATCGCAGACAATCAAAATCAGTAACAGAAAAATATTAAAAAGTAACACAATCCTCAATTAAAGCAAGGAGATAACTCACACCCCATGAGTGAAGCAAGTTTCAATAAAAACATGAAATAGAAAGCATACCTTTGTATAACCATCTTTTCCCCTGGGTGGTGGCAACCCAGGTGTGGCATTGGATGGAGGTGGAGGCAGATCTCGATGTTGGGATGGGATTTCTTTGACTGGTGGTGGCACAGGTGGCAACGAATCACTAGATTTCTGAAATATAGCATTTCTATAAATAACTTTCATTTAAATACATGTAATAGCTTTCTGATATATACATATTGTTTCTATAAATAACTTTCACCTTAATAATGCTTTCTGATATACCATATATCATTTTTATAAATTACTTACACCTGAATAATAGCTTTCAAATATATCTTTTCTATAAAAAAAAAATACTTTTACCTCAATAATATGTTGTTGTGACAATAAACAAATCTAATGACAGACTATTAGAAATAATTAGCATTAAAATTAAAAACTAAAAAAACCAATCTAAGCTTCAAATCTAACTGCGACTGAGAGATTAATGTGATTACTTTAACAGAATAAATGTGACAAATTCACAATACTTTAAATTTGAATTAAATATTTGCATGTATAACTCTAAAATAACAAATTTTAGTCATTGCATTAATGAATCTTCTTCTTTTCAGTCAAAATTGAATTGAATGCTTGCTTGTTATACTTTCAAACTAGAGGCTCCAATGAGCTTGTTTCACTAACTGTGCATATTTTATAACATTTGATATGATTATTGTTGTTTCTCAAAGATTTGGAAAAAGGTATAGTGTGTTATAATCAGATATAGAAATATTAGTTAAGATATAAACATTTGTTAGATACGGTTTCAATTTGTATAGCTTTAGAATAATGATTGTTAATATGAAACTGGAAATTTTCCACAAGTTTGTCTGTGATTTAGTTGAAGTTTCAGTCTAGATTACTGTCAGTCTATGTCAACATGGTCATCTCAGAACAATCATCATCAGTTATTAAATTTATTGACCGATGAGGATATAGTGCATGATATCTGTACACATGCATCTAAAGGCTCTACCATTCTAACTATTGCCACTCAATGCTTGCTCCTGGACCATATTTATTAGATTTGTCAAAAAAAAAATAATGACTTTAAAATTGGGAAAAAGAATTTGTGGGAAGAAAAAGAAGCAGAAAGCAGTTTTGACACAATATCTTTAATTGTTGGATGGAGAAGATGCAGTTACCATTATAGAAATAAAAGTAAAAGCCACCTCAAATAACTTCATAATTAAATTCAATTGCTGTTTGATTTTAATGCAAATTTCTTAATTTGAACAACATAATTCAATGAGTATCAATTTTGGTTATTCATTTTGTGCATAGATTAGAATCTTTTTAATAGCTGAGGGCTTATATTATTTAAGTTTTGATGGTACACAAAACCTTTAAATTTGCGGGTTTGGATAGGAATGTATGATGTAAACAGTATGATCATTGGGCATTTACTGCCAATGTTTTATGAAAGATGTGGTCCTGAATGTTATGATAAACTAAACAAAGTGTTTTAGGTTAATTGTCTTCCTGAGACTGAAATCTTAGAAAAAAATTGTCTTTTTGGAAACATTTGAGCCTATGGTAGAACAATACAGCTTTTTTGTTTGACAAAACAATTTCATTTAAATGATGAAATAAAATTTAGAATGGAAATTGGGAATGTGCCAAAGAGACAACAACCCGACCATAGAAAAAAACAACAGCAGAAGGTCACCAACAGGTCTTCAATGTAGCGAGAAATTCCCACACCCGGAGGCGTCCTTGAGCTGGCCCCTAAACAAATATATACTAGTTCAGTGATAATGAACGCCATACTAATTTCCAAATTGTACACAAGAAACTAAAACTAAAAGTATGAATCTATTCCAAATGTGTTTGTTCAGGTATTAAATCAGTAAGAATTAGACCATGTTTCATAGCAGAGTGTCATATTTTGTTTTAGATATAGACCCTTGTGGATGAATCAAATTATGTTCCGACCGTGCGAGGGCTGTATAGCCAGTCAAGGTCGTTAAAAACTTCCATTTGTTGATGAATCAAGCAATTTTTTCAATTTGATCATGTGATTTTTTAAATATACATTTCAATGATATCTCATACATTTAGTTTTACACAACCAAAAATTACTAATTTGAATATAATACATGTTATATGTGTATTATTATTATTACTACAGAACACATGCTAGTTATTTAGTTCCCAGTCTATACACTACAAGCTAATATGTACCTTAATTTCAGCATATATTACGTAAATTCAAGGTCTTAATCTGTTTTCTTAAACCAATATCAAGTTTTCATTAAAAGAAATAAAAATCTATTGACTTGGAAATTGACAAATCCAGAAAAATTATAATCATTATTGGACACTGATCAGGAAGGTCTTGAACCTTGCAGCTTAATTAGATATTGATTAAAGATTATGACAGATACTGTGGATTCAATATTATTCGTTGGACACTAATTTTCGTTGATTTTCGTGATACTAAGAAAATTATGTTCAACGAATAACAAATTTTCTATAGGCTTGTATGCAGACTTCGGCAAAACCACCAATATAAATGTCCACATACATGTTAGTTTAACTTAATCCACGAAAATAAAACTATCAAAAGTAAGTGATACTTGTATATCTTAGGTTATTTATTTTAAAAAGAAATTATAGGCTATAAACACTGCAAAAGTACCATTATGTCATGGTAAATACTCACCCTAGATTGGGGTAATGACCTTTCACCTGGAATTGTGGGTGAAACTGGGGAGTTTACTTTGTCATCTTTCGCTGGTATGGATTTCTTAAAACCGAAACCGACAGGTTTAGGAGTAATATCTGGCTTGGCACCTTTAGCTAAAGCTATTAAAGTACAACAGCATTCATTATAATTCATGCAGAACAGGATAGAATGTTAAAGTTAAATTTCTATTTAGGATCATGATAGGAAATCTGGAAGTGGTTAAAGTCAAACATTCTGAAAATAAGAGAAAAACATTTATGAAACAGCTGATTCCACTTGTAATTTAACTAATGAAAATCAAAATTAGACCAGATAGACCCAGTAGTTGTGATAGGCCCATTTGTTTCAAAAATTGAAAGTCAAATGTTGCAAAAATAACCAAAAAAACACATATCTAATTTTGTTAGGTGAACAAATTAATTCATTTTGCATTCACTTGAATTTTATTAGTATATCCAATTTCATTGATTGTTATAATGAAGATTTATTCCTTTGATTAGAAGTGGAACCATCATGTAGAATGAGATCAAGTCTTTCTTTCTGGTTGACATGAACAATAAAGATGTTTTGGAGATATCTGGGAATATTTGTTTCAAGGTACAAGGCTGGAAATAAATCCCTGAAAAATATATAGACAAGAGCAAAGGATAAATGACAACATGCTACAGATCTAGATAATCCAGTTTCATCAGTCATGCAACAGAATACACAGACATAGAGAGCTACCAGTTTAGGTACCAGTTTTGGTGGAATCCTCTGGTTTGAGACTTCTGGATTCTTGTCCAGGTAGGCATGCAGGAAGGACTTCTTTTCTGTCGGTCTGGCATTAGGTACTGGACGAGTCGGAGGAAAATTTCTTCCTGGTGGCTGTGAGGAAACACTTGTTTCTCCCTTCTGACCCATAAAACTTGGTCCAGTATGATTTTGTAAGGCATTCTTGTCTGATGAGTCAGAACTCCTTCCAAATTTTAAAGGTGAAGGCTCTCTCTTTGGTGGTTGTAAAGGAATATTGCTTGTTACTTCTTTTTCTACAGTATCCACTGGTCTATTTACATGTTTTAACTTTACCTGACTTAAAAAATTTGGTGAAGAGTCATTTTGCTCATCCGAAACACGTGAAGGTTTAAGTGGAACATTTGGTCTCTTTTTAGCAACAGGTTTGGGAAAGCGACCACTCGGAACATCTGAAGGTTTCACTGGTAAAGGTTTATTAAGACTTGGTTTTAATGGTTTCTTAGCTTCATCACTGTCACTACTACTATCTGTAAACAAAATTCCAATGACAAAATTTAAAGGACGCTCAATACATTTTATGAAGCCTATATAACCTCAGTGGATTGCTTTTTGACTGTTTAAAAACAAACAAAAAAGATTGATTAAATCTGATAATACATAGCTATAAATATGTGTTAATTTGTAGACCTTGATATACTTTTAAGATCACAAAGCCAAATTTGATTTTTGATAGCTTTCATGCAATTAAAACTAAATTTGTTAATCAAAAGACAAATAAAAACAAACTGTTTTTTATTATTTATATCAAAGCCACATGTAGTAAGTGAGCATATTAGACAATAACAATTCATCATCACACTTAGAGACAAGTTAGGGTATATACATGTATCATAATCTCCTTGTCCACATGTATGTTCAACAAACCTTATACCTGTTCGTTGGCTGTAACTGAATGATTGTTTTGTTTTTTTAATGGATTCTAACTTTCATTTGCTAAAAATAATCTTTATCAGTGATGAAATATTTTTTTAAAGAAAATAAATAGTTTGAATAAGGTTTCCCCTCGTTATCAGTAATACAGAACAGTAAATAAACTATGGTTTCCTCCATTTTTGAGAGTACCATTTTTCATGGCAGGAAGCGGACACTAATTTTGACAAAGCACACTTAAATCTCACTTTCATTATCAAAGTTGACACAAAACTCATATTCCTACAAAGAAGATAATTAAGCGAATCGCCAATAGGCATGATAAGGTAAATATATCTATAAAACACCATCTTAAAAGCAAATAACTACATCACAGTCTGCCCTGTCTTACATTTACCCCATACAAAGCTTATATCTGTCATTATGTATCAAATTCAGTTTGTTGCTTCACAAGAACAGCTCTTTTAACACAGTGCATTATATTGCATATATATTTCAATGTTTGCTGGCAACTGGTTATATATGGTCTAGAAAAGTTGTCAGTAAAAGCTTAATGGCTCTGACGAAATGATGACAATTACTTAAAATAATTTAATGGTTCTCCTAAGAAAAATTTGAAAGGGCACCAAATAAAATGCATAGTGATTCATTTAAGGGATGTTTGTTGCAAACTCCAGTCAAAAGTTCACAAATCATGGTTTTTTTTCAAACATACTGTTATTGAAAATTTACATAAATAAATGAAGGTATGTAAATTCTAAGATTACAGTATCAGCAAAAAGAAAACTATTCTTGTGAAAACAACAAACTGAGAAATTTCTATATTATCATGCATTATTTATATAAAGTACTCCACCTTTATACATCTATTTATCTCTGACATTTACATGTCCTATAGCCATCACATACCCTTCATACTTCTACATTCTATATCTAATACAGTGCTAAATTAAAGTACAGATAAGGGGGATAATCCAGTAACTTACTACATGTAAAATTGAGAAAGGAAATGGGGAATGTGTCAAAGCGACAACAACCCGACCATACAGCAGACAACATGTACATGTATAAGAATGCACTTTTCTATGTGGGTGGTTATTAATATATTGAACAATCAGAAAAATAAAATAATCAGTCTATATCTTTTTAACGTTCTTTTAAATTGAGTACATGTACTTACAAAATGCAGCTGCAAATATTTAAATAGAAAGATAATTTAAGAAGATAAACTTTTAACTTTTTGAAACATTATAAGACATTTGGGTATTTTTGATAAAATCAAATAGTGATATAAACGGGTTGTCATTTCTTTTTCTTCTTCTTTCTGTTCTTTTTTTCTTACTTGTTTGATATAATTTTGAAAACAAAGTTATAAGTTTGAGCAATTTGCTGCAACTCCAAATGCAAAATATCAACATTTACATATTAGCTTCTCATGGTATAGCAATTTGCATGTGCGAAAAATCACTAATGATAAAAATATGAAAGTCCAACCTAGCTTGCTATTTAATTATCTGGTTCTCATAATTCTACTGACAATCAAGAAACCATTGAACCAAACTTAATTCTACAATTGACAAGTTTACCTTTTTTCTGGTTTGAAAAATACCTCTAAAACATTTTTTATGATAAGAAAAAAAGAGTTTTCTTTTTATTGAATTACAATTATATTGTTTCTATTTGTTCAATATACTATGGAATGCTTTACTGTTATCAATTTTTGTGGAATTATTTTTTTTTAATTTTTAAATTTTGGTAGATTTTAAAAGATTTAATCATATTTTTGCACACAAACATTTTGAAAATTCTTATTTTGTTGAACAGTTAAAAATGTGGTTAAACTTGAGTCAAGAAATTCCACAAAAATTGGTGACCTACATGTAATAATACAATGTAAATCCAAAGAGCAAATGACTATTCTAGCAGGAAATTGTACATAAAAAGTTCAACGAAGAAAATAAAATTTGATGATTTTTTTTGTTTCTTCAGCAACACTTTAGTGGGATCTTCCAGGATTGTTTAAAGATAATGTGAAAATTATCAGGGCATAGTTAGTAAGAATACTCTTCTTTGACAAACCTGTGTTAGCATTCAAATTGCAAACTTCAATTCAACAAATCTATGGATTATTGTTTGAGAGTAGAACATATTTTCTATTTGCAAAGGAAAGGGTTTAGAATCTTCTTTTTATTTTCAAATAGATAATTATAAAACAATTTAGCAGCCTTTTCCCATAGGCCTTTTAACATCATGGTAATGCAATGCTATATTTCTTGAATGTGATGCTATCTGAATCTTACAGATTACATTATGGATGTGATGCTATAATTTTTAAAACCTAGAAGGTATTACAAATTTCCATGTTTACCAGGATGTTAAATGAAATATATGGGAAGAACTTTTAAGGAAGTATTTCAAAAGAATCTTTTTAATAACCATTATTACAAAATGTAATAAATAGATTTTTTTAATCTTAGAGCAAATGCAAGTATAAGTACAGCTATGATTTACAGTTGAGTATAAGTACTTGTATATTTTTGTGTTTTGTCTGAGTTAAAATTAAAAGCTCAATTAAAAGTTAGATTATAATTTGCTGGAGACATTATTTAACTTATCAATTTAAAACATCTCTCTTCAGACAATATAGGACTCAGATTTATTTCTATAGTTTAAGGTTCTTATTGGCATAGTTTAACCTACAGCTTGAAAAATTGCTCTAGAAGTACTTTATGGATAGCAGCAATCAATTGTTTAAGTAAAACAGTACTCCATTTTTGTACAAGCATATGCATGCAGTGTTATTTTCCTCAAGTTTGTTTACCAGAGCCTAAATAAATATCAACTTGAAAATTGAGTAGCATTTGGTCTTTTATTTCAATTGCCAGTAAGGCTTCTATATATGGTGCTGGTGATGAAAGCAGGTTGTTATTGAATGGTGTTTTAATTGCTGATCAAATGCTTTGTTGAAGGACATTATTGCGAACCAAATGAATAGAACTGACCAAAGTTTAAACATCTTGACCAAGAGTAGATGACTCTGTGGAAATGTTTCATTTGGCTCACAATAAAATAAAATACAACAAAGAAAAGGTGAGAATAGACTTACGTGTAGGTGGACCTAAATATATAACAAGAAAAGCTTGCATATCCTAAATATCCTGAATATATTCATAGAAAACAATATTCTAAACATAAATTATTTTAGCAATCTGATTATAACAAATAATTACTTCAACAAAGATATTTGATGTTTGTTTTGTTGCCAATTTTAATATAAGCCAGCAAAAATTTAGCCAAAAATGAGCTCTTGTGCATAAAAATAAAATCACATCCTAGCTAATTCTACTATTCAAACAATAGAGGTGAGTGCAAAAGAAAAAAAAACCAGTAGTCTATATATTTCCCACAACAAAGGATGTACTATTGTGAAGTATTTTATGACCCCAAAACTATCCTACCATTTTCCCTTCTTTAGCTAAGTTGCTACTTTAAGTACAACATTAATTAAGCTGTGATGTTATGCTGAATTAATACCTTAAAACTAACATAAAACATTTTGAAATATATAATGAAACATTTTAGCTTACCTTCTCTTTCTTTGTTTTTAAAGAAATTAAATTTAGCTTGAAGTTCATTATGATCTGTATATTGCTTTGGTTCTTTCTTCTCAGGTTCTTTTTGAGGTTGAACTTTTTTTAGTCTGTCTTTTATATTGAGTATATCTCCCATTCCTATAGCAGGCATACCCATACCAGTAGGTTTTGGTACTGGTTGTTTCTTTTCTACATTCCTAGGAGCTAAAGTACATTATTCTAATCAAAACAAACACACAATAAAGAAACAACACAATAGGTGCCTAAACAAAGTTGTTATGTCATAGAAAAACAAATAATAGGGGTATACATCCATGATACAAAATCAGTACATGAACAGCAAAAATCTCACAATCAGCAAAGGAACATGCCAGGTACTTTTATTGCTGTTCTTTATGTCAAAGAAAATGTAGGACAATCTTACTGGTTTTCTTTAAAATTAGCTATTTCATTCAGAAAAACTGCTTATTTGATGACTTTCAATATAAATTCCTACATCTTTTTTGGCGTATGCAAAAAACATAGAAAAATAGTACAGTAACTATACTATAATTTATCATTAAAAGCTGACTGTACTAATGAATACATACGAGGTGGTGCATCATCTCTCTTCTGTTTCTAAAAAATATAAAAAAAATGGCACTCTTACAACATGATGAAATTGTAAAAGAACAATATCACAAAAAAGGTTTTACTGTACTTGTACACATTTTCTATTAGGATGAAATTAAATGACAAAAAAAATAAAAAAATTTGTATTACATATATTTTTTTATTACAAATATTTAATAAACAAAGGGATTTTTGTTATGCTTCATAAAATATATATGTTTGTTTAGGAGAGTCAATACAGCTAAACATTGTGTTGCTACTTTTGTGATTGTGATTCTAAGTTGTAGAATGATACGAGAACTTTACAAACAACATTTTATAAAATAAAGTTGCCTTGCTATTTAAAAGATCATTTAGGCTGGACAGAATCAATCAAGATAGCATTAATGAATGGATGCAAAAAATATTTACAGCAGTTCAAAAGCAAATAATCCCCTCTAAGAAACCTTCATTCATTGCAGCAAAAGATTTCTGAGTCATAAACATTTATCTTTGGTGTTTTAAGGAACGATCTTTTTTAAATGGTGTTACTGTAAAATAGTTTAGAAACAAGAGTGAACTTGTTCCTAATCATGTTTATGTAAAAGAAAGTAGAGATATTGCCTTGCATTGACAGCAATGATTTTTTTCTTTTTATATGCAATGAAACATTGTGAATTTTTCACTATAGTACTGGGAAGGACTAAATATTAAGCAGGCAACATTTTTCTCTTTGATGTGCAAAAATAAGTTCTGCATAATTTTTTAGACTGTTAATTCAACATATGATAATAGGATAAAGACTTGATGGAATTACCCTTATGACATAAGACATTTAAAATAAGGTTTAACCAAATACCATACATCGAAGGAAAACTACTGGGAAATAACTCACCAATACTAAACATGCAACCAACACATTTTTACCATAAAGTACTCACAAAAATTGATGCAAATAATTTTTCCTCAAAATATTTAATAATATCTTTCTGTAAATAACCACAAAAAACAACTTTGTACCATTTCTCAAACAAGTAATTGCTCCTGTTATATTTCTAGAAGATTTGTGTAAAAACATATTTGGTGAGAGTTAGAGTTAAACCATTTCTGTATAAAAATTGTGTTAACTTTTTTTTTAAACATTAAATGAACCTAATGATCATAAAATTCTTTGCAAGGACAAAAATTGCTTTTCAAGGTCGAAAAATTTCCATGCAAAGACATAACAATGCTTTGCAAAGATTCAAACATACAATACAAAGACTTAAATATGCTATACAACAACTTAAATAAGCTATGAAAAGACATAAAAACATTATGGTACTCAAAGACATTCCACTGCTTTGCAAAGACAAAACAGTGCTCTGCATAAACATAACTATGCTATTAAAAGACATAATAAACAGCTGCATTGAGAGTCCATGACACAAACCTTATAGTGCAAATGGAACAAATGGATATTGTTGCAATACAAAAATGGGATATTTCAAAGGAATTTACTGTAATTAAAAGCAAATAATATGAGTCTGTAGAAAAACAAAACTGAGGAAACTGTTGAAATCAGAATGTTTGTTATGCTTAGCCATTGAAACAGTATGTACATGTCTAAGCAAAATGAAGTTATAGTACAATATGTGAAAAATATACTGAAATCTGACAATTCAAGTCCTAGCTATAACTCTGGAACGACAAACAGAAAACTTTAAAAAAAAAAATCAAATGGGAACCTCCTTTTATCAAGTCCCACAATAATGTGAAGTTTGGATGAAATCAGTCCAGGAATACTGGAGTTCAAGTGTGATTTGTGAAAATTGTCTTAAATGTAAAGAGTTTAATAACTCTGGGACAAAACACAGAAAAATTCAAAAAATTAAAAAGGACCTTCTTTTCACCAAGTTTGGAGGATATCAATTAACAAAAACTGGAGTAAGCTGGTAATTTTTTTTTTAAATAGCCTAAAATTTAAATCAAAAGGGAGCTTTTTCCATCAATTCTATTGTTGTGTTAAAGTTATTTGATAATTGGTTAATGAGACCTGGAGTGATTGTCGGACGGATGGACATTAAATAGTATACCAGAACACATCCCCTCTTTGACGATTGCATACAAATATTATGCAACGACATGAGCATATTTAATGAATGGCTATTATCTATTTTGAATTAATTGAACCATAAAACTAATTTTTGACTCTTCACATTGAATAATCCGCGAAGTGGATTATGTAAAATGTGAACAGTCAAAAATTAGTTTTATGGTTAAATAAAATCAAAATAAATTATTGCCATTCATTTTAAATAAATTTCTATCAAAAATAAGGCCCAAAGAACTTTTTATATTATTTATATTAACAATAACAATGTACAAACATGTTGGCGTATGAATTCACAACGTCAGAGTGGGCGTGTCGCCATCAAAATTGACAACATTGAAAATAAAACTAATAATTTTAACCAATCAGAAGACAGTAAACACACCAAATTTATTTATAATAATTTATTGAATATGTGCTTATAAATAAAGAAATGAGCCTTAAGGAACATGCTCAAAACAAAATTATGTAGACTTATTCAAACTTAATAGAACTTCCCTTTTCCATGTTATAGCTATCGATAGAGCAGACTTAAAAGGTGTTTATATTCTGTACCACATCTTTTTTTTTCATTTGAACAGTGTTTTTCATTATAATCTTTTTTACTATTTTTATGTAATTATTAACACTACCCAATACTTACAGGTCTTGGTGGTGGAAGTGCTGGAGCTGCTGCTATTGGAGGGGCTGGGGCCGGAGGAGGGGGTGTCTCATCATCAGCAATCTGTAAAAAAAAAATTGTAAAAATCTATAAATATTTGTGATGAAAGCTATGATAGGTTTCAATTTTTCGATTTTAACTGACAAAAAAAATTGTCTGAACACTTAACAGTATAAATGCCATAACAAAATCATCACATCAAGTTGAAGATAAAAGTAATTTATTGACCAATCTGTCCTTTATCCTTTCTTAGTATAAATGTGTTTAAAATATTCATCTGTTAGCTTTGAATTGACTACTGCAGAATTTTTTTCTTTTATTTTAAATTATTCTTTTAGAAATGGTCAGCAATGAATTTGCCGTTTGTATAATAAACCCTCACAATTTATTGACAATGTACATATTTTACCTGATACAATTCTTCTGATACTGGTGCACCAACATCACATTCTTGGTACTGAAAATGTCAGAAATTAATATAGAATTAATTCTCAAAGTGGGATTAATTACAACCATTAGCAACGACAAGTCTTTTTTTTAAATGATCTTGACTTCTTCCCATGAGGGTCTTGCATGGTTGGTAATCCCATAGCAATTTTAGTTTCTTTATTTCAACCTAACTGACCAAAATACTGGAAACTTCAGTATTACAGTACTATCATCACCAAACTATTCAGTTTTCTATGTGTGCAACAAATATTTTGAAATATACAGCCATGTTTATATTTCTTAAAGACATACCTTCAGTGAAAAATTCTACAGAAGTTACCAATACATGGATTAGAAAAACACTTGTCACCAAAGAATTAGCAAGTACAAAAAGAAGCATATAATTGAGACACACTGCACAACAAAAAGTTTTGAGTCTAGTAAAAATAATAAATGCCACAGTTTAATATCACATCCATATCATTAGTAGTCATACAGATACAGTAACTACATTGTTATGTCACACCCACTAGTTAATGATTGAAAATCTTTATATTTTATTTGTGTGGAGTTAAATACTTAACTTCAAACAAGAGTGCACACGCTGAAATGTCTCGCCTTCTATACCAATCATTGATATTATGTTGATAGTCCTAAGTATAAAGCTAAACTGTCACCTAAACTTAACATTAACCAAGATAACTAAACAAAGACCAATGAACCTTGAAAATGAGGTCAAGGTCAGATGAACCATGCCAGGCAGACATGTACAGCTAACAATGCTTCTATACAACATATATAGTTGACCCATTACTTATAGTTTAAGAAAAATAGACCAAAAAACAAAAACTTAACACTGTGCAATGAACCGTGAAACAGAGGTCACGGTCAAATAAAACCTGCGTGACTGACATAAAGATCATAAAATATTTCCATACACCAAATATAATTGACCTATGGCATATAGTATTAGATAAAAAGACCAAAACTCAAAAACTTAACTTTGACCACTGGACCATGAAAATGAGGTCAAGGTCACATGACATCTGCCTGCTAGACATGTACACCTTACAATCATTCCATACAACAAATATAGTAGACCTATTGCATATAGTATGAGGAAAACAGACCAAAACACAAAAACTTAACTATAACCACTGAACCTTGAAAATGAGGTCAAGGTCAGATGACACCTGCCAGTTGGACATGTACACCTTACAGTCCTTCCATACACCGAATATACTAGCCCTATTGCTTATAGTATCTGAGATATGGACTTGACCACCAAAACTTAACCTTGTTCACTGATCCATGAAATGAGGTCGAGGTCAAGTGAAAACTGTCTGACAGACATGAGGACCTTGCAAGGTACGCACATATCAAATATAGTTATCCTATTACTTATAATAAGAGAGAATTCAACATTACAAAAAATTTTAACTTTTTTTTCAAGTGGTCACTGAACCATGAAAATGAGGTCAAGGACATTGGACATGTGACTGACGGAAACTTCGCAACATGAAGCATCTATATACAAAGTATGAAGCATCCAGGTCTTCCACCTTCTAAAATATAAAGCTTTTAAGAAGTGAGCTAACACCGCCGCCGCCGCCGCCGCCGGATCACTATCCCTATGTCGAGCTTTCTGCAACAAAAGTTGCAGGCTCGACAAAAAGTATCTTGACCACAAGCTCCAATTATCATTTTGTCCATATAAAAAGCTCAGACAAAAATTTCAGATACAAATAATTTGCTGTTTATTTTTAACAAAGAGAAATTCTTCACTGAAACTTCTATATTAGTGTTTCTAAAGGCCATAAAATGCTAGCAGGATTTTTCAAACTTTTTCGACAATCAAGAAAGAGTTTATATTTTCTAATCCCTTCCTGCATTATCCAATAATATTTCATAACATTAAAGGTGTGATGCTTGGATAGGCATGTGGATAAGACACATGGAAGTGCATTATCTAGGTGAGCTGTGAATTTGAATTTTGAACAGAAATCTAAAAATCAAGAAAAGTTCCATGATTCATGGCATATTATAATATGAGCAAAGACATTCTGAAGGTATTGGCTAAATTTGTATGGGGATTTTAAGTTCACAGTGATTTTGATTCTCAAAAGGTGCCTTAGACATACCTGGGTACGGAACCTAAGATGTTTCATGATACTTGGTATGCAGAGTGAAACTAACATTTACAAACCCTGTTTTAAACAATTAAATTTATTTTTTGTGGGGAGGGGCTTTTATAATGGGAAATTTTGGATGAAATTTTCAAGGAAAATTATTTGATGATAGAAATGTTAATTTGAGCTCATATGTTATTCTATTTTTGAAGAAAAAACCAATAGACCACTTTCTAGTTCATTTGGAAAAAACAATTATCCGCCCGTTTATGATATCATTTACCAGATAGAGGGGATCACCTGTATCCCTGCTCTATTCACGTTCATCAAGCGTCTTAGTGATCGTCATTGTGAAGTATAAACTAGAAATAATGTTTGTTCTGTAGGTACTTAATGACAATTCCCTAATGACAGCAGAGCTGATTGTCATTAATGAGAATTTAATTTGCTGAATAATTTGTGCAATATAGCATTATAGTTTTCCAACCGATTGCTCATCATGGGAAAGGAAGTGACGATGCCCCTAAACGCACTTATGATGTTCGATAAACCAGAGTTTTTGATAGAAATGCATCAAAATCGTAAGTTGTCTATTAATTTTTCATAACAATTATTGATGAAGCCAGCCCATAAAATTAATTAGGCAACGAAAGGGATCTTAAATAATGTAGAAGAAAAAATTTGAATAAAAAGCTAATTAAAAATTATTTGTGTTCTATAACTATTTCTAAACAACAACAAAACCCTGTGTAATGGGTTAATTATGATCTAAAAAAAATGATAATTCTAAAAATGTGCTGAAAATATCTGCAATGAATGTATAGAAATAAATAACAATTTTGGATTACCAGTATATGTCTTGAGCAGGCTAAACCTAATTAAAGTAGTTTTCATTTTTTTCGCATAAAAACATTACTAGCTGTATATCAATCTAAAAACCTTTCATGGATATATATTGTATAGAAGGTTCTCCAAAATTTAAACGTGTAAAAGCCTCCAAATATAAAAATGTAGATAATGCACGTAAATATTAATATAAGTGATTAACCAAAAATAAGCCTCTACTTGAAACAGTTCCCATCTAACTTACCATTAATCCAATCTCCTATGTAAAAATACCAACAAGTTTAATCGGTACTGTTTCAAACATTTTATTATTAAAAGAATCATCAATCTGTTAGACATATCTCTGTATACTGATAACTATTTCCTACCAATGCTTAAAGACGTACAATTTGCTGAAATTTCTAGTTTGTGACCGTCTGTCATAGTTTTGGGTTTTTTTTGTTTTTTTTTTTATTTTAAGGTGTGATATTTTTCTGTTTTTAATTATGATTCCAGATAGTAAGAAGAAGGCATGTATTGTAGTACTTGGCATTACCCTGGATTGTGTTTTAAAATATTGCAAAACAAAAAGCAGGTGTTTGACAGATTTTAAAATCACTGATACAATACATCTCATCATTATCAAGCTGCTGACCAAATATGAAGTCATTCTGTTCAGTAGTATTCGAGAAATATGCGCCAAAAAACTTCCAGGTTATTCAACATTGAAAAATTTAAAAGTATCAGCTAATGGGAAGCAGGAATCTGACAAATAAAAAAGCGGTCACGCATGACAATTCATCTGACCAAATATGAGATCATTCTGATAATTGGTTTTGAGAAAAGTATTACTTAATATCAGTTGGAAGGACTAATTTTAAAACAAGGTGATTGCAATATATATATATATACAAAGTTTAAAACCTTAATTCAAATTTTATAGAAATAGCAAAAATATAATAATAAAAACTATTAGTAGACAGCTCTCTGAAAAGCGTAAAACCCATAACTGTAAATCATAAGGGCATAACTTTAAGCACAGGTACACATTATACATCAATAACAGCACGAGCAATAAACCCTGCAATCATTATAAAAATAAGATGTGGTACGATTGCCATTGCAACAACTATCCACCAAATTTCAAAACCTAAATTTAAATTTAAAGAAATAGCAAAAATATGATAATAAAATCTTTTAGTAGACAGCTCTCTCAAAAGCAAAAAACCAATAACTGTAAAATGTAAGGGCATACACTACAAGCACGGGTACACATTCTACAGCATTTACACAGCATGAGCAACAAACCCTGCAATCAATATAAAAAAAAGGAGTTGTGGTATTATTGCCAAATAGACAACTATCCACCAAAGTTTAAAACCTAAATTCAAAGAAAAAGAAAAAGAACTAAAATATAATAATAAAAACTACTAGTAGACAGCTCTCTTACAAGCAAATAAACCATAACTGTAAAATATATAGACATTCACTACAAGCATGGGACAATAGACAATTATTCTTTTCACTTTTACCCCATTTGTTTTTTTAGAGAAAAAATTGATGTAAATGATGATAGGCCCTAAGTGATGGGATTAGTTCAAACTAACCCTTTATGCCAGGTGAGCTAAAAATTAGTTGTTATTATTATCATAATTAATACCCTTGTTCAATCTCAATTACATGTACTAACCTCTTCTTGTGCTTCTTCTACTTCATATGTGTCCTACAAAATGTCAGGAAAAATACATTAACTACTTTGATCATCAAAATTTTAGATTGAATGATATTAATGGCTGTCAAGGTTAAAAAAATAAGAGGATAAAATGAAAAAAAGATTGATCTATCCCAATAAATGCTTCTAGTCTTTCTCTGAATTAAATTAGAAACTCTGTATACAGTATAAACTTTGAGTAATCTAAGTTGATCACCTCCATATCAAATCACAGTCGTCTTTTTTTTTTATATCAAATAGACCATCCTGAATAAGTTTTGAAAAGAAACTATGATAATCTGCACCTTTAACTGGCATAAGACAAAACATTATTAGTGAAAAGTGTGGTCTAAATTATCTTGTACAGTCAAACCTTGTTTTGTAGAACTTGTTATTGTGTTAAACTCAAATAAGTTAAGGTATAATGACTGTCTCAGAAAATTCATATTTGACCAATGCATTTTTAATTTGATGGATTTGAAAATTATACGAGTAAGAGGTTTAGCTAGCTATAAATTTAATTCACCATTTTCTACATAAAGAAATGCCTGTACATTTACTAGGTAAGGAATATGACAGTTGTTTTCCTATCTTTTAATGTGTTTGAGCTTTTGATTTTACCATTTGATGAGGGACTTTCCATTTTGAATTGTCATTGAAGTACTGTTTTTTTTTATACCTAAACCTGAGATTTTTTTTGGCTGAAAGCTAATGTAAATACTGCAACAGATAGGTTGAAATAAACAAATATCTAAGGTTGGTTTTTATATAAAAATTATATAAGTTCCTCCTTTCCCCCTATCATCAAAAGGTACAGTAATAATAAGCAATAAATTGGGTATTCACATATCATTTCAAGGAACTTTAATTATCCAACTTACAAAGTGCCATAACTCCAGTACATTTATCAAGAAGCAGAGAAACATAAATAAACTTACATCTGCTACACCTTGGAACTCATCATAGCTTTCTTGTGGTGGCTAAGGATGAAACAAAAAAATCCCAAATAGATTCATGCAATATATAAAAGATAAATTCTAATACATTTTTACTGATGAGGGAATATATAAATCATTACATAATTTTTAATATGTTTCTTATTCATTTTATATAATCAGGCAGTCTACAGTTATTCACAAACTATAAATTCAAAACATTGTTGTTTTATGAAGATAATTTCCCCCTTTTTTGTGTTTGACTAATTTTTTTAATTTGTAAGAAAAACTGTATGCTTCATAAAATGTTACAAGAAATTGATCAAAAAGAAGTTAATAACTAAAAGATTGGCTGATCACCAGCCATATAGTGAATACTGGAAGAAATACATGATTTACTATTAGTTGTTTATAATTATTCTGTGTCTAAAAGACACATATAATGCACATGCATGTGTTATAATTATATCATTATATTTACTATTAAACAATAATAAAGACAACACCCATCAATTACCTCATGGTAAGATTTTATTGTGGTCTACATGTTTCGGCAACAGGCATGGTGTATTCAGAACCTGGTGGTACTACTTCATACATCTAATTTCAATCTACATGTACTATGGTGTAGTGTTAGAAACATATGATGTGCATCAATATACACAAAAAATCTACTTTATATCAAATATAATCTTGCATTTGTTATAATACTGGAATCCATGAATTTAATACCCAACAAATAACTATAAATTCATGGTCTTTATAGAATAACTAATAGAAGAATTCAAATAGAGAAAAATATTAAACGAGTGACCGAACAACACATTAATTCACGAATGCGCGTAGCGCATGAGTTAATTATCAGTGTTGTTCGGTCACGAGTTGAATATTTTTCGATATTTGAATTCTTTAATTAGTTATTCTTTTTATTACATTGGCAAATGGCTTTTTTTAAAGAAATTAAAGTAAAACATGTAAGGAACTATATATTTTTTTCTACGCATTCACAATTTGTTTTGATCCACCGTTATCGACGTCTTGACAACGCCTATTGTAGTATGACGTCAGAGAGTGAAATAACCACGTTTATTTCACATGTAAAATTATCGGTTTTTATTTAACTGGGAAATCAATGTAATAATCTTAAATATTTCTTTTTAGAAAAAAAATATCTTACTTCTATCTCTTCTTCAACTTGACAGTCAGCATACTCCTCTTGTTGCTACAACAGACAACATTTGGTTAGTTTAAACAATATTTACTCACATTAATTGTTTCTCTGGAATTTTTAGATAAAAAGAACGTGTGAGAGAGAAAAATCAGTTTTATTTAATTTTTGTTCAAGGAATATAGAACATATTTTTGTTAAACTTTTTTAGATATTGAATTCTTAATTCTAATGAAAATGTGCTTGCAAATAATCATCCATTTTGCAGCCTTGTACATATGCCTTTTTTAACACATTTACTTTTTGATTTGTAATACACAACACTCAATGACACACACATTTCTTGAATCTTTCTTGCACAGTAAGTTAACTTTGTTAATGATATTATAGGGTTATTGCATGAATATTGGGGAATATTGTCCCGAGTGGAACTTTATATTGCACAAGCTTGCAAGTGCAATATATGTTCTACAAGGGACAATTTTGCCAAATATTCATGCAATAACCCTTTTATTGTATTGCAATATAATATTTCCCACAGAAAGTAAACAAAAGTTAGCGTGCAATAAATTCCAATATTGCACTAGTGCAATAAATCTTCAAAATTCATGACGTCATCAACGACAAAACCCTTTTATTGTATAGCAATATTATATTTGAAAGATATTTGTAAAATCAAAAGCTCAAACACATTAAAAGATAGGAAAACAACTGTCATATTACTTTCTGTGGGAAATATTATATTGCAATACTATAAAAGGGTTATTGCATGAATATTGGGGAATATTTTCCCTCGTAGAACATATATTGCACTCACAAGCTCGTGTAATATAAAATTCTACCCGGGGCAATATTCCCCAATACTCATGCAATAACCCTACAATACACAATGATAAGAGTAAAATGCAATAAACATTTTATTTCTAATTCTTTCAAATTTTATAGCACTTTTTAAATTATTTTCGGAAACAGAATATAAATATCTTTTTAAAACACTGGTATCGTAATAAAGCAGATAATTCCTAACAAACAAGAGATGATTATAACAATCATTTGATAGTTATTGGTCCTAACATTGTCACAACCGTGTAACAATCATTGGACCTTATAAGTAGGTCTGTAGGTGAACAAAGAGGGCTATACTGAAGTGACTTCTTATCACTTGTATTGGACCTTATAAGTAGGTCTGTAGGTGAACAAAGAGAGCTACACTGAAGTGACTTCTTATCACTTGTATTGGACCTTATAAGTAGGTCTGTAGGTGAACAAAGAGAGCTACACTGAAGTGACTTCTTATCACTTGTATTGGACCTTATAAGTAGGTCTGTAGGTGAACAAAGAGAGCTACACTGAAGTGACTTCTTATCACTTGTATTGGACCTTATAAGTAGGTCTGTAGGTGAACAAAGAGAGCTACACTGAAGTGACTTCTTATCACTTGTATTGGACCTTATAAGTAGGTCTGTAGGTGAACAAAGAGGGCTATACTGAAGTGACTTCTTATCACTTGTATTGGACCTTATAAGTCGGTCTGTAGGTGAACAAAGAGAGCTACACTGAAGTGACTTCTTATCACTTGTATTGGACCTTATAAGTAGGTCTGTAGGTGAACAAAGAGAGCTACACTGAAGTGACTTCTTATCACTTGTATTGGACCTTATAAGTAGGTCTGTAGGTGAACAAAGAGAGCTATACTGAAGTGACTTCTTATCACTTGTATTGGATGAGTTGTTGATAAATGAAAATAATATATACTGTGCATGCTTCAACTTTTTTTATTAGCATTGGTTTTCAGTGTATATTTTTCACATAAAAATGTCCATCACCATTTGTAATTTTGTGATCTTTTTTTGTAATTGTTTTCCCTTAATTTTTTACTTTACCAATTTTTTTTTCATTTTTCAAATTTCATTTTTTCTCTGGTTGATTTAATCATATGCTTATAGATAAGAACTCTTTTTATACTATAACAAAATGTCTTACATCAGCTGCATCTCCAATCTCTGCGTCATCATAAGTTTCACCTTCTTCCTATAAAATTATAAATATTTTATATCATACTTTGCACAATAGTTAGTTCAATCATAATTTAACAGAACTAATATATTCTTCAAATATCATCTGAACAATCATTTTACAACTTCATTGTCTTTAACACAAAAATGATATGCAAACACTTTGTTCACCTGACCTAATAGATTCTGACATTTCATAGAGTCATATAATTTTTTTTTTTACTTATTTTACAAACTTTAACCATTGTTGATGTAGATGAAACAGAAACGTAAATTATTGATAGGCCTAAGTCTTTTTTTTTTTTTTTAAGGAAAGGCATACTACCATGGTTTGAGGTCCTTATATGCCTTTTTACAATGATAATATCTACCAGTTCCTACTAACCTCAAAAATCAAGAACACTTTCAGATGTAAATTGAACACACAGTTATTGTGATCTACAGAAATTCCATTAGATATAACCCCAACAATAATCGATTGATCAAATCTACATTATTACAGAATATTTATATACCATGTATGGTTCATAAGAATCAATACTACAAAAGCAGATTTTATTTCTCAGTAAAATGCAACATTCATGACTGAAAATGCTTCAAATGACAGTATCACAACAATGTATTGGAAAAAAAAAGAAAAACTTGATATAACTCATAATTGGGCATAGAATTTAAATATACTATAAAGATGTGGATATTTCTTTTTGAAATTATACAGGGTCGTAAATGCAATAATTGTCTGTGTATTTGCTGGAAGGGCTTCTTCAAAATGTGCTTTCACCAATGCTTTTACACCCTAATATTTGTTTTAACATTCAATCCTTATACAAGCTGTATTATATACCTCTGACCCTGCTCCTCCCATGGCAGCCTCATCATAGATATCACCATCACCTACATCCCCATCATCATACAATTCATCTATTTCTGGTTCTGGAGGTGGCTGAAAGTGTAAAGAGATGTTTTTATTGATATTTACAAATGACCTTAATGAAATCAACAATTTCTCACTTTAATCTAGCTTAAAAATTGATCATTACTAAATGTTAAAATGGTTTTTTTTTGCTATCATATCAAATTCACAAAGATTTTCCCCCAACAAACTTGAAATTTCATGGAGCATAATTATTTGTCCCATAATACCCCTTCTCTTTTCCATTGAAGAGTACATTATAGCTCTAATGCAGAAACAAAGATGAAAAAGGAAAAAATACTTTTCAATATCATGTTGTTAACTAATATTTCTATCATATTTAAGTGAAATAATTATCACATAAACTCATATGAAGCAATTGACTAACATTATAAGTATGTTGATCTTTCACCTAAAATATTTTACCATGCATATATATATATATATATATCCTAAATAAGAACAAAAGAACTAGCATTGGATATCTATTTATTTTTCCTACATTGTACAACATATATCTGCAAGCATAATTTTGTTATCACACCAACTACAAATATAACACAGACTAGAAGCTACAACAATACACGCCATTGTTTAACCAGATGCTCCGCAGGGTGCAGCTTTATACGACTGCAGAGGTTAAACCCTGAATGGTCGGGGCAAGTATGACACAACATTCAAGCTGGATTCAGCTTTAAATTTGGATTGTGATGAAATAGTTGACACAGCATAGGTTTCTGACACAGAATGAATGTGGTCTAATGAACTTAAAATAATTTTTTTGCTTTTGAGCAATTCACTTTGCTGTTGAATATTAATCCTCTCAAAAAAATGTTTGACGACATTTTCTTTTTATTTATGAAATCTGAAATGAGAAAAATTTACCCCCCCCTCCATTTTTTTTCACATCCCCCTTTCCCTTTTTCTAAAACTGATCTCAATTCAAATTTCTAATGGAGTTTGCAACAATAACTACTCATTTAAATACATCATAAAATATTAAAATGTAAAATAAAGTGCTTGTTATCACTGAATGGTAAAGATTGTTTTAATTTATCAGTTGGTAGTAAAAGTGATATATACATTGTATATTGTATAAAACAATAATTTAAGTTGATTCAACTACTATTCTGGACAAAGAAAGATTACTCCAATTGAAAATTTCTTGCTATTGCACAATACTGTGCAATTGAAAATATTTGCTATTGCACAATACTGTGAAATTGAAGATTTCTTGCTATTGCGCAATACTGTGCAATTGAAAATTTCTTGTTATTGCACAATACTGTGCAATTGAAGATTTCTTGCTATTGCTGAATACTGTGCAATTATAAACTTCTTGCTATTGCACAATACTTAATATAATAATTTTGGATCCTGATTTGAACCAACTTGAAAACTGGACCCATAATAAAAAATCTAAGCACATGTTTAGATTCAGCATATCAAAAAGCCCAAGAATTCAATTTTTGTTAAAATCAAACTTAGTTTAATTTTGGACCCTTTTGACTTTAATGTAGACCAATTTGAAAATGGGACCAAAAATTAAGAATCTACATACACAGTAAGATTTGGCATGTCAAAGAACCCCAATTATTCAATTTTTGATGAAATCAAACAAAGTTTAATTTTGGACCCCGATTTGGACCAACTTGAAAACTGGGCCAATAATCAAAAATCTAAGTACATTTTTAGATTCAGCATATCAAAGAACCCCAAGGATTTAATTTTTGTTAACATCAAACTAAGTTTAATTTTGGACCCTTTGGACCTTAATGTTGACCAATTGGAAAACGGGACCAAAAATTAAGAATCTACATACACAGTTAGATTCGGCAAATCAAAGAACCCCAATTATTCAATTTTTGATGAAATCAAACAAAGTTCAATTTTGGACCCTTTGGGCCCCTTATTCCTAAACTGTTGGGACCAAAACTCCCAAAATCTAACCCAACCTTCCTTTTATGGTCACAAATTTTGTGTTTAAAATTTCATAGATTTCTATTTACTTATACTAAAGTTATGGTGCGAAAACCAAGAATTATGCTTATTTGGGCCCCTTTTTGGCCCCTTATTCCTAAACTGTTGGGACCTCAACTCCCAAAATCAATCCCAACCTTCCTTTTGTGGTCATAAACCTTGTGTTTTATTTTCATTGATTTCTATTCACTTATACTAAAGTTATTATGCGAAAACCAAGAATAATGCTTATTTGGGCCCTTTTTTGGCCCCTAATTCCTAAACTGTTGGAACCAAAACACCCAAAATCAATTCCAACCTTCCTTTTGTGGTCATAAACCTTGTGTCAAAATTTCATAGATTTCTATTTACTCAAACTAAAGTTATAGTGCGAAAACCAAGAAAATGCTTATTTGGGCCCTTTTTGGCCCCTAGTTCCTAAAATGTTGGGACCAAAACTCCCAAAATCAATCCCAACCTTCCTATTATGGTCATAAACCTTGTGTTAAAATTTCATAGATTTCTATTCACTTTTACTAAAGTTAGAGTGCGAAAACTAAAAGTATTCGGACGACGACGACAATGCCAACGTGATAGCAATATACGATTAAAAATTAAATTTTTTTCGGTCGTATAAAAAAGATTCAAGTCTATATACCAGCAACCATTTAAAATGGTCTTGTTTGTAATGCGTTTTTTAATCTATTAAACTGCATGTTACAAGAGTTCAACAAAATTCTTTTAAAAAAAATGAAAAGATCTGAAATGTCTTGAAACCATTGATAACTTTCCCAGAAAAAAATATTCTAAACATGAATAATAATATTAACAAATAAAACATATTTATAATTAAACATGTAAGAATGTTGGTTCATATGAGAACTATGACATATTCAAATTATCTGATAGAATTAAATAAACACTTTTCATTCCTAATTGTAGCATTATTTTCTATCTTACTTTTTGTTTTTGTCCTCACCTTTGTTTAGAAAAAATATAATCACCTTTTAAACATAATAATTCTTAGCAGATAACGATAGAGACTAGAGATGACATTTAAGCACAACGGTAAATTAATGCACAAAAACAGATATTTTTTTTTTTCTAAAACTGTTGTTAATTTGCATTCTGACACAAGGCAAGGTTATTAGGGGCACTAGCTGTTCACTGATTTGACTCAATTTCTCATATTTGATCTATAACTATGTAAAACATTTATCCAAATTATAAAAGGTCTAAAATAAACAAATTAAAGGGCATAGGCTTGATAATAAGTAGCTTTGTTTTGTGTGTATTTGAGTCTAGACACCATCTAAGGAACTAACGAGATGATACTGGCTGCTAAAAAACAAAGTATTATTTCACTATTCCACTTCCATTAATGATTGAACAAAAAAAAAATCTTATTTCAGATTTTTTATATACATTGTATCTCTTAGCTAGTGCCCCTTTATACTTCTTTAGAAAAAAATGTCACTGATATTTATTTTTTATGTTATGCTTGTTAAAATAAACAAATATGAAATGATTACTTAGGAACTGTAGGTGTAGGAAGGAAGGGATGAAACACACATTATTAACATCTTTTTTTTTATTTGTTTAGGAAGATTTGTATTATATATGCTACTATGTGCTATATTTTATGACAGATAAAAATCATGCAATAACTGAATTGTAGAAATAATGAACTTCTCAGAAAGTTTTTAATGAACTTATGATTAATGAACTTCAAGTATGGTTAAATCTTCAGGAAATATTGAGATAATTTAGAAAATATATAGAAATTTGTGAATCAAATAATTAGTACACCAAGATATGTGAAGATTAAAGTGATCAACATGAAAATGGCAATTTGTGTTATATATGAAAGACACAACTTTCCTTCTTTTTTTTTATGGTACAAAAAAAGGTTTTATGTATGAACAGAGCCAAAATGCAAGGTGAGAACGATATGCACAAATATTTCACAAGTATATTAATAGATTAATTAGATATAAGTTCATAGTCTTGTCAATTCAATCAAAATGTTATTGAACTGCAATAGACAGTGCAATAGAAGCAGACGACAGTTGTCATTGCAGCAGTAACCTTGACGTTTGCTGGTGGAGGTGGTGGTGGCCTTGTTCTGTTATCTTTATAGCCTCTTTTTGGTATATCTGGTATAGGCTGTAAACACAAAAATAAGAAGATGTGTTATAATTGCCAATGAGACTACTCTCCACTAGAGCCCAAATGAAGACAGAGGTAGATGATGATAATGGATGGTTGCTTAATGTCCAGCATCAAAGTGATATGCATATTCAGGACGAGAACATGTCTCTACAAGTTATTCATTTTTTAATAATTGCTTCAATGACTATGTAATGACAAATTAAGGGGTATCCAACATTATAACTATTATAGATTTGACTCATTTGATTTTCATAAAATTTCGACCAAATAATTACTTTGACCTGTTGACAAAAATATAAAAGAAATCAAGATATTTGAAAAACACAATTTACAAAATAATTTCTTTGGATATATATAGCAGTTTGACAAACACTTATTTTGATAATAGAGGAGCTTGATCTCTTTTTACTCAGAGTATGTAAGTAAAACAATGTTAAAGAGTTAAGTCCCTTAGGTGGTCTGTATCCCCCTTAAGCAATATTTGTTTTAAACAGTATCTACTGTATCCCTGTCTATGACTGTACTTACTGGTTCTATGCTCTGTCCTGACATGTCTTCATAACTTTTAGTAGAACTGCCAGAATCAGAATCAAAACTGTATTCCTCCTCAGAACCAGAATCAGGGGCAGGTTGCAGAATTGGTTTGTTCTGTGAAGTGGCACTTAACTCATTATTTATAAGTTATTCAATAAAACCACAAAATTATCTCATAGTCTTAACCTATAAACATGCAGTTTCATACATGCAAAAGCAAAAACTATAATTTTAAAGGTATAATGGTGGGATGGTAAGAAAATTAACAAACTTCATTATTGTTCACATTCTGGATGCATAAATTAATAAATAAACTTTATAAGCCAATGTATTCTAAAAATATTTTAATAATGCCTCATTTCAATTTTAAAATTACTGACAAGTCTTAATGTAAGGATTTTGTTTCTAGGGAAGATAAAGCTTTCTTTTATTTTCACTTAATGTAACCAGTTACAACATAAGCCCTGAGTGCTTAGACAAAAATATATAACCAATATTATTACATAAGCCTATGTGATCAGAAAATGCTTAACCAAAAGACCTTATTGTCAAATTATATATGACTAAATGCTTATTGACAGATCTCATTGTGATATAAGCCTAAGTGCTCAGAAAAATGCTTATCGTGAGACATCATTGAGACATAAGCCTAAGTGCTCAGAAAATGCCTTGTCAACTGACCATTATTGTCACATAAGCCTACTTGCTCAGAAATTACTATACAGACAGACCTTTTTGTCATACAATGTATAAGCCTTAGCATGCAGCACTTATTATGCTTACTAATCAAACAATGCATTACTGACAACCCATTACTTATTTCCACAGGAAATATAAAGAAATACAAATGTCATTAAGTTTTCATTATTGCACAGACAAAAAAGCAGCAAAGGAGTCTGAGGTTTATAAGATACAGTACTCATTCTCTTTCTTGATCGTCCTCATGGTATATTCATTATTCTAACTTTGAATATATATATGTCAATGCAATGTTTCCATGTGTGCAGACAGATTCCTATGGAAACCTATGTTCCATGGAATGACCATTATTTATCAGGTAGTTATCTTAGATCAACATTCCTTATAATAATGATAAGCTCTGCCAAAACCAGAACAAAATCGTGGATTAACAATCAAACAAAAATTAACAACAACAAAAACTTGGGATGAGGGATGATTGTTGTATATTTTTTGTATTACCATGTTGTGACTTTCTATTTATTTCTGGTAGGAAATAATCTCCTCATTTATGATGTCTTTTTATACATTACATTAAGTACATAACAGGAAAAATCACACAAAGTTGTAACATTGTACTTGATTACTTTTGACATTTGGAATTTTTCTTGTCAACAAATTGGAAAAAAAATTGTCTATGAAGTGGAAAAAAACTCTAATCCTGAAAAAGTTGTTATTAATATGCTTTGTTACAAAGAAAACACAAGAAAAGGTAAAACAAATGCTGTTATATAAAAGTAAGTCCTTAATTCATTCTAGTTCATGTGTTATTTAACAACAAAAAAATATGTTAAAAATATAACATATTTTTCATATTTTAAACTAGGTTTTATGAATTTGAATCTACCTTTAATTTGGGCCAATAGAAATTCCCTGAAATACATGTATGTTAAAGTTCTAAGAAATAAATAAGAGAAGGTTAATGAATGTTATAAAATTTCAACAAAGAAAAAATTAGTTTCCCAAAAATTAAATATCTTTACAAAAAACATAAAACATGCAACAAAAAAAACAGTGTATATACAGACAAAAAAATAAACAAACATGGAAAAATAGACGGTATAGCATGCATATTTTACATTTAAATGATTGTTACCATATGTACCTCCTTTACAACTTCAGAGAGCATGAAATTAATTTAAAGCGTATAAATACAATGTTCTACAATTATAAACTACAAATGACTGATTAAAAATGTGTCATTTAAAACAGTTAGCACAAAGATATGTTTCCCTACTGCAGCCTAATCGCAAACTTAAACAATTGTTGATGCCACCTAGGACTAATAGATTCAAAGTATTAGTTCATACACCACCACTGCTAAGGCTTGAAACAGCACGCCTAAAATTCAATTCTCAAACTTTTTTTGCAGGCAAGACAAAAACTGTGTAATTTATTCTAGACACATTTTAATTTAGACAATTCTATCAGTCACTCTAATTTTTTAATTGACATGATTGTCCATTTTCCTGCCCATGATCATGGTTCCCTCTGGGTACTCCCATTTCCTCAATAAAATCTACCATGCCTGACATATAATTGACTTGCAAGTCAATAAATAAACCTCATAAGTATCCAAATTCATGTAACCTTTAACTAGAGCTTGGTGGGTTACTCATGAGTTCAGCATGTGGTTCATTCATTAAAAAGAAAATAATTTCCAGATTGAAAGGTGAATCAAGGGAGAGACCAGGAATAACATTTCTTTGATTCCTCTGGCCAATAATGATAACATTTATTATGATATTCAATATGAAATTAAACAGACGTTGAAAAATCATAATACATTGTAATACAATTGGCAGTTTTTGAGGGTCATCCAGATTCCTGATAAATAGTTAGATGGCTCTTATCTTAAAACACATGTAAACGCTGATACATTGTAACAGGTTCATGCATTGTTAATTGATTCTTTTAAAACTTTTTATTAATTTCAATATACGTTTTAGAATGTTACAAATAAAATATGAGTATCTGGTTAAATAGGTGAACATGAGTTTGACGGCTTATACTCCTTGAACAGAGATATTAGAATACAAACATAAAAAAACATTTTGTGTTTAAAGGTTCCCATTAGAGCAAGAAGAACATATAATGATGCCAATTTATAAAAGAAAGAAATGGGGTATGTGTCCATAGGGACATAAATGATAACCCCGCTAGCATATAACCCTATAAAGGGACATAACTCAAGAACTGTAAAAGTGAAGCTTCCAAAAATTAAAATTAGACTGAGTTTTGTGGTAAAAAGCATTATATATATATTTCATTACATTTAGTTGAGACAAACTCAAGTTAGAGAACAGAAACGAAAAAAATTCAGCAATTTTCATTTGTAAAGGGGCAAAACTCTAATCAAAGTGCTTTTAGCACTGAATGGTAAAGATTGCTTTAATTTATCAGTAGGAAGTAAAATTGAATATTGAATTGTATAAAGCATTGTTTGTAGTTGATTCAACTATCATTCTAGACAAAGAAAGATAACTCTAATTTTCAAAGAAGACTTTAAAATACTTTTAGAAATGAAGGGTAAAATTTGCTTTAATTTTTCAGTGGAAGGCAAAATTAAACATTGCATTGTATAAAGTATTGATTTTAGTTGATTCATTTATAACCATGGACAAACAAAGATAACTCCAATTCTAAAAATTACTTGATTGATATTTTTAGAAAAAAAAACAGTGTTTTCCATTCGGCATTTAAGCCGGGTGTGCCGACCAGCTTCTTTTGAAAGCCGACCACCTTTCGATTTTAGGAGGTGGTCGGCTTTTTTTTTCAAATTCCGGATTTTTTTCGGTTCCGTACCGTTAAAATTTGAATACTAATCGCGCCTTGCTTATTTGTTTTCATTGACAAAGATGGCGTCCAATCGTCAAATTTAAATGTTTTCATTTATAAATCGGGGTAAAAAGAAAGGCAGATGACGATGATGATAAAGAAAATACCAGACCAAATAAATAAAATAAAATTGATAGTAATGTTGAAGTTGTGGAAATTGAACAAAAATCAACCAAACAACGGAAAAGACACGCAAGTGAAGACAAATATGGCAAAACTTCAAATGGCTTATTGTCACAGAGGAAGGATACTACTGTTCTATGGGCCAAAAATACGACACAAAAGCAAGAGACAGGACATAAAATTGTAAATGAAAGAAGAGAGAAAAGAGATAAATTGTTGAAAAAAATCAAATCAAAAAATATTTGACAATTAATATGACTACTTCTATTTATGTTTGTTTAACTCCATTAAATGTGAATTTTATACTTATCTTTATTTTTGTGACCCCCACGTGCACCCACATTAAAAAAAAAAAAAAAACGGTTGAACATTAAAAAAAAAACCACCCGGTTGTAAGTGATTTTTTTAAAACACCCACCTTCCCTTAGCGAAAAAAGGAAAACACTGAAAAATGAAAAATTAAGCAAGTTTTCCATTTGTAAAGAGCATAACTCTAGAACTGTAAAAGTGACGGCACCAAATTTCAAACTTGATCTGTATATTGTGATAATAAGCATTGTTGTTTCAGTTTCATTACATTTTGTTGAGCCAAGCTAAATTTAGAGAACGGAAACCAAATTTGGGACATACGGATGGATGTACTTACAGACTGACAAGGGTGAAACTTAATGCCCCCTCTACTACTGTGGGGGCATAATGAAGGGAGAAACACTGTTTGGAAAAAGATACTTATTGGCTAGATACTTTAGATTCATCATCATTCATTGAATACTAATTTTCCTGGATTTCGTCAGTATAGCTGAACCATGAAATTAAGTGTTCAACAAATTAAAAATTTCTTATAAGCAGACTTTTGCAAAACCACAAAAAAAAATAGTTGAGTAGGGGGAAAAAATGAGGACGGACACCACGTGCTTAGAATAGCTCACTTGATCCCTTGGATTAGATGAGATTCAACTGTTAATTGAATGAATGAAAGAGTAAAAATATTAAAACAAATTGTCCATCAGAACTTCACCAAGTATTATTTATCAATAGCCAAAGTTTCAATATGTTACATGTTCATTGTTTTGTCCTTCATTACCTTTTGAGGTTGTGGTTTTGGTTGAGAAGGTCTGCTAGATGTTGGTACCGCTGGAGGACCTGATGGAACAGATGGTGTTGGTCTCCCTGGTAAAGGTCTATTAGGAACTGGAGGAGGTGGGATATCATCATCAGCTGGTAATGGCTGCACATGAAAAAAATATATAAATAGTACATCAATGCTGAAATTATCATCCTCTAACATGTCTAACAACACTAGTTGTAGTTGTAAAGGTCAAATCAATATAACATTATGTTTTTACAACCCAACCTTTATCACAGGCATGTTTGTATTTTATTTTTAAGGGAGTCATCAGGTGGTGGCAGTTGGTATAAACCCCCAATATCCATTTCTCCTTAAAAGGCAATGTGCAACGAAATATTTCATTTTCAAAGGGGCATACTGCATTTTCAAAGTTGCATCAATTAGAAAATAACTGCTTTGAAAATATGAAAATGGGTAATACACTATAAATGTATAAATAAACATTATCTAATTGTCAAGGTCAATAAATCACTAGCACTTTAAGCTTTGATATTATGAAACTTATAAGACACATTCTAAGAAAATATTTAAAATTGAAATAAGATACAAATAGAAACAAGATGTTGGATGAGTGCCAATGAGACCTCTCTCAATCCAAGTCACAATGTGTAAAAAGTAAACCATTATAGGTCAAAGTACAGCTGAGCCTTGTCTCGCACTAAACGGCAAGTTATACTTAACGTGTGTACAAAAATGTATGTATAAATCTCTTCCTTGTTTTTCAAGATTTCAATAATACAGTGTATATCTATTCTATACATAAGTACCTACTGCTGGTAATACAAAGTATAAGTGTCTACTTGAAAACAAGCACCATGTAACCCATTTTCAAGTTTTAGCAGAAAATAAATGGATAGGAATTTTTTTAATTAAGTAATGTGACCTAATCTGCTTGAATAATTTGAACTTTACTCCTTTAAATACTCTATAGGTAAGAAATCTTCTAGAAATTAAACAGGAAAATGAATATACTGAAAATCTAGTCCATATTTATGTGGTTCATAAGCAATAAGTGTTTCTCGTTTTTTTATATAGATTAGACCATTGGTTTTCCCGTTTGAATGGTTTTACACTAGTAATTTTTGGGGGCCTTTATACATTGTAGGTGGCTGTTGGGTGTGAGCCTTAATTAGGCTCTGTTTTGAAGACCGTACCTTGACCTATAATGGTTTACTTTTATAAATTGTAACTTGGATGGAGAGTTGTCTCATTGGCACTCAAACCACATCTTCCTATATCTATATAAATGATTTTTCACTTCAAAATAGTACTGAGACTTACAGGTGGTGCTCTCCTTGATGGAGCTATGCCATCTGGTAGGGGTAACTGACGTCTCGCCATCAAAATCTATCCTGTAAAATTAAAAAAATAGGTTTTATTTTTATCCATGCAATTCTATCAAAATTTATTGCTCACTGAATATTGTCAATATAAACAACTGTCATACAAGCTGAAGGTTTAGCTACAAATGTAGCTATAACACCAAGTTTAACTCATTACTTTCATCAGAAAATGGTATGCATGTACTTAGTCAAGAATATAGCAGATTTTTTTAAAATCACTTGTTGCCTTTATTGATAGCTTTCATTTTGTTATGCAGTTTGGTATTTTTGTTACACACTTTTAACAATTAGAAATAGAAAATATGTCATCCAACTGTTCTGTGTATGTTTTAGCCTTTAAGATTTCTCTGCTATCAAAATGGAGGGTAGAAAAAGGGCTGAATTTAGCTTTACATGTACATTTTGATTTCAATTGATATTAATGTCTGTTTTAAAGTGTATGTGCAGCAAAAGTGAAAATCAATAGTTTGTGACATCACAAAAATTCATACTTGATCTTTAATTTGTGGTAACAAGCATTGTGTATAAGATTCATAACATTTGGTTGAGGAAAAGAGAACGGAACAGAAAAATCAGCATTTTTCCATTTGTAAAGGGGCATAACTCTTGAAAGGTTAAAATGACAGTCACACTCAAATGTCACACCCAAATTTCAACTTGATAGATCTGTCTATGAGGTAATAAGCATGGTGTATAAGTTTCATAAGATTTGGTATAGGCAATCTAGAGTAAGGGGACAGAAACCAATTTCAGGATGTATTATAGTTATACAGACAACGGTAAAACTCAATGCCCCACCCCTTGGCTACAGCCACAGGAAAATTTGTAATGATCTGAGCAGTTACCTGGAACACAGTTAATTTGATGGTATAATCCTTCAAACAAATCATTCACTATGTTCATAGATGTCAAATTATTCACCTTCAGTTTAAATTTATGGGAGTCATATAAAGGAAGAAGATAAATGTAGGGCATGGTTACATGTAATTACCAATGAGACAACTTTCACTCAGGACTCAGAATCTCAAATTGATTAGTTGCAAATATATAACTGATGAGTCATGTAACATTGTGGTGGACAAGTAAAGAATACACATGCAGCACCTGAAGCCAATTGTAAAACAACAATAAAATTTAAAATTTCTCAAGAAGCACCAGTGTCATACCAAAAACAGTAGATATAAAAAGAAGATGTGGTATGATTGCCAATGAGACAACTCTCCACAAAAGACACAGAAATTAACATCTATAGGTCACTTGTCAGCCTTCAATAATGAGCAATGCCCATACCACATCGTCAGCTGTAAAAGGCCCAGAAATGACAATGTAAAAAATTCAAACGAGAAAACTAACGGCCTAATTTATGTACAAAATATAAGCGAAAAACAAATATGTAACACATAAACAAACAACCACTGAATTACAAGCTTCTGACTTGGGACAGACACATACATACAGAATATGGCTGGGTTAAACAGGTTAGCGGGATCCCAACCCTCCCCTAACCTGGGACAGTGGTGTAACAGTTCATTGAGTTCATTGAGCCAAAGCAAGATACCACACAAGAATGCATCTCCTTTCTGATCATTATTAAAAGACTTAGGTTACAAGTACAGTTAACTGATGACCTCGCTATCTTGGGGTAAACTGGACCATGGAAATATTTTGAAATACAAATGTACCTGTAATTAAACTCAAAAGAATACAAGATCAAGGGACAGAACTCTTACTATGATTGGTTCATGTAAGTCTGAAATAAAACTAGACAAGTATGGGAAGGGAATTGATATTTTGGTATGTAATTATTGTACCAAAATGTATCTGTATGGAATGGTGTTTTATTATAATAAAAAAAATATGACTTTTTTTGTCTCTTATTCATTTACTTCTTTGTACAGTTACAATGTTTTCCTGGTTTTTTTTGGCTAAATTGAAAAGTGTTAAAAAAAATGTAGGTTTATTTTAAATTTGTTTTAATTCAATCTTATTCTCATGACAAAATGCAAAATGATTAGAGTAATTGTAGTGTAATATAATGTGCTATAAAAATGCTTGGTAAAAATAATAAAGACGCAAATTGAGTAGTTTTGATGACTCCTTTATCAATTCTCGGTGTAAATGAAGTCAAGGTCAGATGTCAGACAGACATGTACACCTACTTTTGTAACAATCATAAACAAAAGAGAGTTAACTTATATAATTATTGCTTATACTCTGAGAAACAGACCTCAACATGAAAACTTATCTTAGATGAAACTTTAACCATAGAAATGAGGTCAAGGTTAGATGAACTCTGCAAAACAGAAACGTTCACCTTACATACACCAAATATAGCGTGTATATAACATTTTGCTCTTAGTATCTGAGAAACAGACTTGCTGACTTAACAATGACAATGAAGTCAAGGTCATATGAACCTGCAAGACCAGCATGTACACCATGCAATCATTCATACACCAAATACAGTTGACAAACCGCATGTTTGTTAAGTGGGATGGTTTTGTATGTTCATGTGTTTTCATTCTGCATTGTTCTGTAATTGAGTTCCCAAATCTTTGCTACAGTACAGGTAGCGACTTATTTTTGTGGATGCCTTAATCCGTCTAGATGTCAGACTGGTCGAACAGTAGTCCCTGAGTAATTAACACCTGCTTTCACTTTCACTTTTATTATTCATGTTCGACTACTATGAGCTTCCCTGTTTTGTATAGACTTTATGTAATGTGAACCAAAGGATTGTGAAGAAGGAATCTTGTATTTCAAGTTTTGCAACTGCATGATATTGTATTTGTACAATGTTGTATATATATACATATATATGTATATCATGTATATATCATTGTACATGGAAATATGGTCTTATCATGATCAGGGTTCTTTCTAATCCGATTGGGTTTCTGTGTTGTTCTACAACTGTATTTATTAATCATGATTGAGAAATTCACGTGTGACAAGACATTTTTTTCAAAGCAGTCGTTGAACCATGAAAATCAGTTCAAGGAAAATGAACACATGATTAACAGATACTTTGTAACTCAACCAATCTGTATATAAGATATGAAGCATCAAGCTCTTTTACACTCTGAAATATTGTATTAAACAAAAAGGTTATGCTGTCGCTGCTTGCATTCTTCGTCTTTTGACACAAGCCAGATAATATGTACTTGCACAAAGCATGCAAAATCAGTCTGTAAGCATGAAATCTTATATTAAAAAATGTCAACATGAAATATGAGGGGAAAGTTTACAAGTAGTACAATACCATCATCATAAATGATGGTGCAAGTTCTTCGTCTTCCATATTACTATATACTCCGCACATTCAACTTTCTGAATATAAAATGTTTGTTTTCTATATATGGTTATAATTTCGACAAGAAACATTAAGGATACGCCTCTGGTTAATTGAGGAAATTGTTACCATTTTAACCATTTACCTGTAATGTCAGTTTTGGTAATTGGTGCAGTAAATAAGATGCATACACAAGATTTTCTTCCCTACAGTATGTACAACTATCTTTATTGTCTTCAATCAAATCACTTCCTTGTTTCAAACTTCCGGGTTAAGCAGTACTAATCAATTAACAAAGACGGAAAAGCCCCAAAATATCCGTACATTTTTCCAGAAAATGTTGAATGTTGAAACCAGTTTATCGAATGATGAATATTGATATTGAATGTTGAATGATCTTGAATACTGAATAATGAAAAACAAATTTTTAATGTTGAAAACGAACATTGAATGTCGATAACGAATGTTGAAAGTTGAAAACGAGTGTTGGATGTTGAAAACAAATGTTGAATGTTGAACCCAAACGGTTATTGAAACTTTTGTTGAAAACCAAGGATTTGTATAGTCTTACTATACAAATCCTTGTTGAAAACTAATGTCAAGTTAACAGTGAAATCGAATGTTGAAAGACGAATGTTGAAAAACTAATGTTGAATGTTGAAATCGACTGCTGATTTTTTTTTTTTTTTTTCAGTTTAATCATTTTGAATGTTGAAATCGTATATATATATGCAGAGACATATATATAATATGTATTATATGTCTCTGATATATATTTGCACAATTTTTTACAAAACTTGACGAAAACGAAGAAAGATTATAACTAAAGCCCCAGTCCCACTAGACCACGATCGCACCACGCTCACCGCGATCTAAAATAAATTTAGATTGTGGTGAGGTCGCGGTATGAGCGCATGAAAATGTAAATTTTCGTTGCTTTCACGATGCTACTATGTCCTCTCTATACGCTTCTACAAAGATCCCGCTACGATTATACCACGTTCTCAGCGCGCTTATTCTGCGACCTCACTAAGCTTATCAAGATCTTTCTACGCTCTTCACGTTCTCACTACGACCATACCACGAGTTATCCGATTGCAACACGATCTTACTGAGATTATAACACGTTCTTCATTTCTTACCACGATTATACTACGTTCATAGCGCGATATTACTACGTTCTCAGCAATAACGTCAACATCGTGTTCCATATCAATACAGTTCAATTCCTTCTATTTCTGATTAAATTGTAAATCGTAGATTTCTCGGAAACAATACAGTCATGCCACCAAAATCTACCAGAACACGTGGACATGCTGGGTGGTAGGAGTTGATGTAGAGGCAGAGGGAGCAAAGTAACGAATCCTGATCAAGCAGAGATGTCGGACCGACCAATCCAACCTAAATTACAACCTATTGCTGGTCCATGAAGCTCAATGACGATATTTTAGTGAACGATAGCAGAGATGACATAGATGTATCTTATATATAGGAAGATGTGGTATGAGTGTCAATGAGACAACTCTCCATCCAAGTAACAATTTATAAAAGTAAACCATTATAGGCCAAGGTACGGCCTTCAACACGGAGCCTTGGCTCACATCAATCAGCTGACGCTATAAAGGACCCGAAAATATTACTAGTGTTAAACCATTCAAACGGGAAAACCAACGGTCTAATCTATAAAAACGAGAAGCATGGTTGAGCCGTTAGAGCAAATGGATAATTACATTCAAACAAACAAAATCTAGGGAGTTTTTTTATATATTTTATGTGAAACTGATGACAATGAGAATGATGGTCGTAGTGTGAACGTAGTCAGGTCGAAAGAAGAGCGTGATGAGGACGGCAAGGGCGTGCTAGAATCGTACTATGGTCGTGAACAGCGTGGTATAGTCGTAGTGGAAGCGTACGGTTGGGTCGCAGTGAGAACGTGATGGTCCTAGTGAGGTCGTGATAACGTCGCTGTGCGATCGTAGCGCAGTCTTTCCGAATAGAATCACGCTTTCGCTACGCTCTCGCTACGATTGTGTAGCGACCTTTGCGATCTTACTACGATCTTAGTGCGCTCTCACTACGCTTCTACTACGACCTGATTTCGCCACGACCACTCCACGATTGTTTTAAACATGTTCAAAGTTGACCACGCTCTTCACGATCTTGAAGACCTCACCACGACCGTGATACGACCTTACTGCGATCTACACGATCGCACTACGATCATCAAAATTTGCATTTTTTTCAGAGATCGTAGGCCTAGTGGGACTGGGGTATAAGAGAAAGAGAAAATCCATAAAAGTATAGCGATTTTAAAAAGTTGCTCTGATGGTTCAATCTCATGCGAGTTTTGGGCCTCATAGCAACTGATTTTTAGGCTCTGTTTTGGATAGATTTAGTAAACTTACTATTATTCATAATCTTATTTGAAGTTGTTCTTATATTTTACCTTTTGCTTGGCCTTTATAGAATGAGAAAAATTAAAAAAAGCTAGAAAGGTACAAGAACGGGCACTCCGTTTTGTATACGAGGATTTTATCAACTCCTACTGATACAGCAGTAGTCTTGCCTCCTATTGTATGTTATGATGTACATGTACATATTTATGATATACCTATAAGCTGTCTTGCTTTTGGTTTGAAATAAACTATTAAACTAGGACCTTTTACACAGGTATGAATGGGTACAGATATTTGTAGAACTGGGCATGCCCAAAAAGACAAAGTATCGATTAATCGGGCATGTACAATTCAGGGATTCAGGTGGCGGATTTAGGCGGGGGCGTGGCGGGCGTGCGCCCCCCCCCCCCCTAAAATTTGCAAAGCATGGGTCGTCTTCAGCTTAATTAAGTATCAGAAGAGACCATTCCATCATTTTCAACAGTCAAAGTATAAAAAAAACAGTCAGTTTGTCAGAATCAACGTGATTACTTATCAACTGTCCTACGATTTATTAAAGTTCTATAAATTATTTCAAAGGAAGGTGTGAAGCGCGGAGCTGCGTTGGATCGTTGGATGACAAGTATAATATAGATTTTTAACAGTTAAAGAAAAAACAAATGTTACATTGTATTTGCAGTTTTTATAATCTATTCCTTTGATAATCGAAGTCCCAAAACATCCTTTTTTCACAAAATCCGCACTTGTAATGGTCAGGTGAGCAATTGTAATCTATCCAGTCCCACTTTGCGTCCGTCGGTCCGCCTGTCTATCTGTCTACTCTTCTTAACCAAGTTTTAAGGGCTGGTGTTATAGAGTAATTCTTAAGTAAGGCAGTTAAATTTCACTTTAATGAAACCATATACAAATGGCTTAGACACATTGACACAGAATCAAAATAAAATCAAAATAAAATGTTCGCATGATCTGCAGCTTCGGTTTGTGAGGCTGCAGCTTTATTATTGTAGCTTTATAAACTCACTCATATATGCAATATGAATTCCTTAGTGCGTAAGTTAGGAGATTGTTGTAGATTCGTAGGAGACCTTGCCATCATAACTCGGAGGTTCTCCGCGGAACAGGGACATATTGTTTTACCTATGTCCGTCCTTCCGTTAGTCAGTCACTTGATATTTGGTCTGGAGGATCCACTAGAAAGCATAAAAACCTATTACTAGTACGTCATTATTGAATTCCCCCTGAAGATATTCGGTTGACTAATATGAATGCAACACCAGTTTTCCAAGTAACCATTGACATAGCATTGGCTAGATTTTTTGTATATGGAGGGTCAGCTTGTGTACTCCGCATTGAGGTCTGTCTCTATCCTTATTGTCTTCGGTCCTGTTTTCTGGGAAATATATGGGGGTAGTCTCAGTGAATAGAAGCTTACATATTTCTTGTTAATTACGGTGATTGTAGATTAAGTGTGGATTAAAGCGGTTTCAGCTTGATTTTATATAATATAAGTTAATTTCTTGATAATTTTACCACACGATAGTTCGAGATATCTACATTTCACCCTTTTAGAAGAATATTTCAATAATTATACCTCTAAATTTTTTTTAAAACAACACTTTGCGCCCCCCCCCCCCCCCCCTAATCGATAATCCTGGATCCGCCCCTGCAATTCAGTCAGATTTATAAGTTCCGAGCACTATTAGCAAAATACTGCATGCATCGTATTACAAGATTAATTTTAGCAAACACGGCAAAATTATTGAAATTCAAATGCATTATTTTAATTACAACTACTTGCCATGATGATTATGCATGGCTTTACTGTTAACCATAAAGATGTTTAAAACCAGGTTATTAAATGGTTCAGAATTTAAAAAAAAAACAGGCCTTAAGGTCAAATGAATTTGTGAGTTGTTTTCGGTCGAGGGTGTGTCTTTTTTGTTGATTCTTATTGGTTTGATGCTTTGTGTCCCTCAATTTTTGACAAGTGGAAAACTTCCCGCCGAAGTGTTTCAAAACCCTTTGTCTTTAGACGAACAAGTTGGAAATACTTTAGAGAAGAACAAGATTTGATGAAATCTATGACGCTGTTCATAAAGCCACACATACAAGGTAAATATTTTCCCAGATTATTTTTCGTTTTATGAATCAAAACACGACGTTTAAAGTTCTCATAAATTTGGGATATGATACAGATAGACGATATTTTTTATATAAATCCTAGAAGTCTCGGTTATTTTATAGAAAGGTATATACTATGAAAATTAGAGCCGGAGGGGCTATGCCCCAAGCTCTTATTTTCATAGTATATACCTTTCTATACAATATCCAATTTAGCACATATTTACAACTTGAGTAATCCTGTAATTAGTCTATTGATGTTTTGGCTGACTGGTGTTAGAATGTAGATTGCCATGGTCAGTTAGTTTTCATAGAGTTATCGTTCTTTGTATAGTTTCTTCAATATTATGGTCCGTATATTGTTTTGTAATTAGAATTTAGAGATTAGAATAGAATGTTGATGAGAAACGTTTGTTTTTATATGTGCCTCAGCCTACCCAGAAAATGTGAGCTAGCTTCCCTAGATGGTGGAGGTACCCGAATTTCGTAATAATTTTAATACATCATCGTTATAATAGTGTATGAACACAACGTAAGATTTTCCTACATAAACATTGAAAATTTGACACTCAGCATCAGCACATCATCGCCACATGGCACCTCGTTTTCGCACTTGGCCACGATAAACAAGAAAAACAATTTGTTTATGTCTTTGCGTTTTATTATGAACTTACTGTCGAGCGTTTTATTCTGAACTTACTATGTTGGATTGCATTTCCCTCGAACACTCATGAATCAAGGTGGCAGTGACGATGAAAATTTTTACCTCAACCCAACATTTCTGTCATTTAATAACATTTCAGACAAATCCGTTTTAAGTGACACTTTCCTTAGCAAAAATTGTTTGGGCGAAACATATACACCAATTTCAAGGTCTGATTCTGACTCTAGTTTTGCTGAAAAATATTTAATGGTACAAACTCCCGAAACACCTGAAATAGACCCAATTCAGCCATACTTCACAAAAACTGTATTAACACCTGCTGATATTGATGAACAATTAGTTTCCGCTAGACAAAATATAAAATGCAATTCCGAAAATTTGAAGAAAGTAACATTTAGCACAAGCACCCCCTCAATCATAAATTCAAGTTCAAAATACAGGAGCATTGCAGTAATGGAAAAATTGGGTACGTGCCGAAAATTTGCGGGTTATCCTAAAGACAATGGAACAAAATTTCTACGAGAATTTGAGTCATTCTGTAAGCTTCACGAACTAGACATTTTAAATGAAAAGACAGTTGCTGCTTTTCATCTTCATTTAGAGGGACCCGCCCTCACTTGGTTTAACGGTCTTAGCCCGGATCTTTCATGGACCACTGTAAAGAGACTATTTACTGACAAATATGTTCAGATTGGTTGGCAGCATCCTTCGGTAGTTATAGAAAGTGAAACTTTTCACAATATGCAATTGGGTCCAACACAGGAAATTGAAGATTTTTCTTGTCAAGTTCAAGAAAAGGGGCAAATATTAGCTAAACCTGAACATGAAATTATGTTTCGTTTCATCAATGGTCTACCTGAGAAACTAGCGTTTTATGTTAGGACTAGTCATCCAAAAACTCAATCAGAAGCGTTATCATTTGCCAAAGCAGGCGAGGCATATAAATATCGAATTCACGATCAATGCGCCGCTGTTGGAAAAGGTCCCTCATTCCGAAATGCTCCACATTCCGATGATATATCGGAGATGAAATCCCAAATTTCTGAGTTGACTAACATGATGAAGAGACTGACCCCTGATAAGACATTTCAACAAAATGACCAACGACAGTCATCAGGTTGTTTTAATTGTAGTTGTACCGGACACGCTAAAAGGTATTGCAATTGGAATGGAAGTGGAACGATATCGGCTGACATTTCTTGTCAGCTATGTAATCAGTCAGGACATGGTGCAGGTCAATGCCTAAAATTCAAAGCAAAAACTGATAACTATAATAGGAATCGTGTTGTTTGTCAGATATGTTCTAAACCAAACCATACAGCATCTGAATGCTATCACAATCAATTCGCTCAACAGGGAAACCCGAATTTCCTGGGGGACACCAGGCACGGCCCCTCAGGAAGGTAAATGGTGCCGAATATCGAGAGCCTGCTCCTTTTCGTCATTCAGTGATTGTAAATACTTTGACTAATACTAATAATGTACCTAGCTTTAGTGGTTATAGTGACAGTGATACATCCGAGTTTTACTCTGACAACGAAAATTTTTCGATTGCACGAACAGACTCTAAGTTTATCTATTTACATGTTAAATTTCATTCTGTACAAGTTGCAGCACTCCTTGATTCGGGAAGTTCAATCAATATTATGTCCACAAGTTTATACAATTCTATTCCACAAGCGTGTAAATCGATGATTGATGTAAATAATGGTGACAATATAAAGTTAGCTAATGACCAAAATGTGCAGGTAAAAGGTACTGCTACAGTGAAAATGTACTATAAGGGTGATAAACATTGTTTACAAGTGTATATACTGGAGCAAACGTCCCATTCATTTATTTTGGGTACATCGTATTTAAAAGACAATAAAATTACTATTGATTTTGAAGAGTCCGAAGTTGTTCAAAAACATGCAAACATAAGGTGTCGAAAACGCATTACTCTAGATCCACACAGCGAAATTATAATATGGGGTAGACTACCGAGAAATATTCACTTCGGTTATCAAGGAATGTGTGAAAGTAGTACTCAGATATTGTCACATGGTTTAATTTCTAGTAAAGCCGTAGTTACTGTATCACAAGACAGAACCGTACCCGTTAAAATTTTGAATCCCGGCAGTAATTCTGTTGTTATTCCGAAAGGTAAAATCATTGCCAAATTTAGTCAATTGACCGAGGAGTACCAGGTCCGACATGTTAATTGCAAGAACAATGTTCCTGTTGTACAAAATATTAATTTAGTGAAACAATGTCCAGCTGAACAAGGTGACAGCATAAATTGCGAATTTCTAGAAAATTTTGAAATTAATCCGAATCTAAAGAACGATCAAAAGATTGCATTAAATCATTTATTATGTGACAATAAGGAGGTATTTGTAACAACGGATAGTCCGAATCTTGGCTGCACTGATATTGCTCAACACCATATCATACTTAAACCAGATATGAGACCTTTACATCAAAAACCGTATAGATTAACTCCTCACAAAAAGGAGGTATTAAGACACCATCTTGATGAGCTTCTACAACAAGGTGTTATTTGTGAACTCAACGCAACTGAAGAGGTACCGATTACGAGCCCAGTTGTTTTAGTGGCAAAACGTTCGAAACCGTCTTCTGAACAAATAAGTGAAAAAACTACTAGTTTAAGACAATTTAGATTTTGTGTCGACTTTCGTTATTTAAATACCCAAACGGAGCCTCTTAAATCATTTATTCCGGATATACAAGAGCTAACAGAATCCTTTACGGAACGAATTCCAAATTATATAGCGTCAATAGACATGAGTAGTGGATTTTTTCAAATGAAGTTGTCACCAAATAGTTCGAAATATACCGCATTTAATACATGTTTCGGGACTTACAAGTTTTTGCGAGTACCAATGGGTTTACACACAGCTCCCAACTCATTTCAGTTGTTAATGGACAAGATTTTACGAGGTTTGACATTTAAATCTTGCTTATGTTATCTAGACGACGTTCTCATTTGCTCCGAAACTTTCGAACAACATATGTCTGATCTTCAAGAAGTTTTTGATCGTTTCCGTATTGCAGGGCTTAAACTTAATCCACAGAAATGTACTTTTGCAAATTCGTCAGCAATATTTTTAGGACACCATATTTCAAAAGAAGGCATCCGACCACCTCCCGACCGTGTCAGGGCTTTGAATGAATTTCCTCCTCCACAGAATGTTAAACAGCTACGTCGTGCGTTAGGTATGTTTAATTGGTTTCGGAAATTTATTCCAAACTACAGCTCAGCGGCCGAACCGCTTACTCGATTATTAAAGAAATCTGCTAAATTTGTGTGGTCACAGGAACAGGAAACATCATTTACAAGAATCAAACATTTATTGCTAACATCCGCAGTTTTGGCATTTCCTAGATTTGATTTACAATTTTTCCTAGCAGTAGATAGTTCAGCGACAGGTATAGGCTACATGCTTTATCAAAAACACCCAAGTGATACAGGTGAACAAATCCGAGTGGTACGGTTTGGGTCTAAATCATTGAACTCATGGCAGAAATCATACGGACCAACCAAATTGGAATTACTAGGAGTTGTTACAAGTATAGTTGACTGTGCTAGTTATTTACGCGGAGACAGATTCACCGTAGAATGTGACCATCAGGCGTTGCGATCGTTATTTCAAAATCAGTTTAAAGGAGCCATTTACGACCGATGGTTAGCTGTGTTACAACAATTTAATTTTGATATCAAATACAAGCCTGCCGCCGATATGCAAGTTCCCGATGCACTTTCAAGAGTCGAAAATGCGCCACTACTGGACGTTAATGCGGAAGAATCACTTAATGAAAATGACCCCCATTTTCCGTATGAAGTCGAAGAAGTTGGGAAAATTTCATTTGTTAATTTTGCAAAACTCAGTACTGACGAAATCGAAACGGGTTATACAGCAGATACCGAGGAGGAGTCGAGTAAATTGACATTCAAACAAGAAAGTATTGATGGACATTCGTCTTTACCGTGCAATTCAGTGACTTTAGCCGATAGTGGGATTACTTCGAATTACCCTGATGATAACCGAACTACTAATGAAAACGATTCACTTTTTATCGATAGTCACTCATGTGACGTAGATAGTTCCGAAAACAATTCTTTTTTACAGAGGCACCCGACGGATTTATTCGATGTATGTGGAAATGAATGCGTTTCTGACTGTGCTTGTGACACTTTGTTTGTAAATAAATATGAAAATGAGACTGATAACTTACGCATTGATCATTTAACTCCTATTTTACAACGGCATCCTATTGATTTTATTGATTCTTGTGGACCTGAATGTGATCAAGCTGGTGATAGTTTATATTTACATGTACATAACTCTGGATTTGGTACTGAATTCACAACAGTACAGGATATAAAATTTGTTGGCACAGCTGATAAGACACGTGATCAGCCAAGTGATTTTAACACAGAAAATATTAAACATTTACAAAGACTAGACGAAACATTACTTCCAGTTATTCTTTACTTAGAAAATGGAACATTACCGAAACTTCAGAAGGAAGCTCGTCGTTTGTTATTAAAAGCACCTGATTACAGCATGATCGATGACTTATTATTTCACTCGCGGGTTGCAAAGTCGAAACGCACCCAAAGAATGGGAGAATTTCAGTTAGTTATTCCTAAACAATTGATACCTAAAGTTTTAGAAACTTACCACCAAACACCTTTAGCAGGCCATATGGGTATACAACAAACAGTGGACAATATTTCAGAACAATTTTATTTTCAAAACTTGCCATCAACAGTGTCAAGTTATGTTCGTTCTTGTCACGATTGTCAGGAACGAAAGATGACAAAAGCTCATACGAAGTCCGAAATAATTTCTTTTCGAACGCCTACAGAACCTTTTCAAACTTGGCAGGTAGACTTGTTTGGACCATTGCCAATAACACAAAAAGGGAACGCATATGTTTTCACAGCAGTTGATATGTTTTCCAAACTATTATTTTGTGTTCCGTTACTCAGTTCAGACTCAGTTACAGTGTCACATGCACTTTTTCAATTAGTATGTACTTTTGGCGTGTGTGATTGCGTTATAAGTGACAAAGGTAGTGAATTTATTTCACAATGCACTGATCAGCTTTGCAAAATTTTAGAAGTAAATCAAAACTTTACCCCAAGTTTTATACACCATTGCTTGGGATTGTGCGAACGTACACATAGGACTGTTGCAGAACGTTTAACACCTTATACTAAAAAGGGAATACAGTGGGACAATATGTTACCTGCGATAACATTTTCTTTTAATATCTCGCCAAGTGACTCAACTAAATATTCGCCGTACGAAGTGGTTTACGGATTTCGTCCGAAATTTCCTCTTTCCGTTTCGAAACTTGGAATAGACCTTAATTCGCTTCATAGTGATTATCATAGTTATATGAACCAACAAATAGACAAACTGAAACTAATCCGAGAAGAAGCAGTTGTTAATGCACAAAAAGCAAGTGGAATTATGAAGGAACGCGAAAATAAAAAGACAAATCCGCTTAAACTTAACATTGGTGATTTTGTATATATGTTGAAAGAAGTAGTTGGACCAGGAAAAAAGCTTCAACCAAAATACGCGGGACCATATGTTGTTCATGAAATTTTATCGCCACATTTAGTTAAACTCCGAGAAAAGGACAGTGGTAAATTGTTTAAGAATCCAGTGCATTTGGACCGTCTTAAAATAGCGTTTGTTCGCGCTCCGAATCCGACCAATTATTTTATTCCAATATCAGTGAAAAATGAGCAAACTTTGAATGAAATAGAAAAAGGAGCTATCACTAATTCCGAACCTAATAGTAATGTCGTCTCTGACGAACCAAACAGTGAACCCTCAGTTAACAATAATTTACGAACAAGACCCGTGAGACAAATTCGTAAGCCAGTGCGGTATCGATCAGAACTAGACAATATAAGTGAAAGTACAGTAGCCGATACTTCATCATCTGAACAGACTGACAATACTTTTTACAAAGTGAAACGCATTTTGGCTCAACGAAAACGGAACGAGTGTTATGAATATTTAGTGCAATATAAAGGTGAACCTGCACAAAATGCGATATGGACTGTGGAGAACCAGTTAAATGAAGCCGCGAAACAATCTATAATAAAAAGACCACCTCCAGTTATAGAATAAGACGTAAAGAGTGATGTTACATTCTTTTCATGGACTTTAAATACCATTTGAAATTACTTCGTTAATTGATATGTTGACAATTTAATAGACATGATTGCATTTCCATATCATAGACTATAGTTATTAATTTGACAAGTTTTTGTAGTTAGTTTTGTGTTTTAGCATTAGTTAAATTTTTCTTAGTCGTTAATTTGCTTTTTAGTAAAGTAGCTAGTTATAATTATAAGAAAAAGAAAAAAAAAGATAACAATAGAAAAATATAAAGTCTGAAGTTTTTTTTTTGCTGTGTATTTGTTATGAAGTTTGGTTTTTTTTTTCAATTTATTGTGTACAACTGATATTGTATTTTTGATTATTGATGACTGTTTTACACATGTAGAATTATGACAAATTTCCCTTGAGATAACGAATTTAGGGTTCAATGAGATGAAAACAAATGGTACACATTGTTATCGGATGTCATAAAATATTTTGAGAGGTCAATGAACTATGTGGTTAATTCCGGTTTCAAGTGTAAACCAAAAATGGAATACCTATTTATAAACAGTTCTCTCGTAAAATCATCCGTATTTTTATGAATCTTCATTAATACCGTTGAAAACATGCTAAGTTTGCAGTGTTGTTCATTTTCTAAGGGTATACATACATGTTACAGTGTTAGGTTATTCACATTGTTGATAAATATTTACTGTGAGTCTAAATATACCACGCAAATGATATTATAGCATTGAGTTTGAGTCTTCGAAAGTAGTAGTATTTGATGATGATTGATCTGTTTGAATAATGTTTTTTAATGTTATGAAATCTCACTGACCATCTGAAACAAAATGGATTTGTTTTTTGTTGGGCGGGGATGTTAGAATGTAGATTGCCATGGTCAGTTAGTTTTCATAGAGTTATCGTTCTTTGTATAGTTTCTTCAATATTATGGTCCGTATATTGTTTTGTAATTAGAATTTAGAGATTAGAATAGAATGTTGATGAGAAACGTTTGTTTTTATATGTGCCTCAGCCTACCCAGAAAATGTGAGCTAGCTTCCCTAGACTGGATATAGCTCCTTTACGTAGTTTTGTAAATCTACTCACTATAATATCATTGTAAAAATGAGATTTCAAAGGCCCTTGACTTAAGAATGTAAAGAAGGTAGCTGCTGGTGTAAGTATGTTTATTGATATGAACGAAGCGTTGTTTTACTATACGTGTACTTATTTACATGGTAAGATGACAAAATGAATTGACCAAGAGCAGACAATTCTTAAATTGCAGTGAAAGCTTTACATTCTTGAAAACATTTTTTTAATTTCACATAAAACCTAAAATTATCTTAATACAAACGGTTGGATCCCCCTCCCACATCTTTGGTTGAAACACCTTTTAAAAATGGCTAGATCTGCCCCTGGTATGTACCCATAGGTAGTCTAGTGGAAAGTTTATATGCATGAAATATTTGTCACTGGACATTAGGCAACCAATTATCGACCAATTTTATGACTAAATATATCAAATTGCTTTATTAATAATTTCCCTCCAAAAGATTCATGGTTGACCCTTTTTTGTGTACAAAGTAATTGCATGGAAGATAAAGGATTACACATTTTAGATTGAGTTGTACTTTAATCAAGGTATAAAGCACCATTATTTTTACTCTTTATTTAAATGAAAGAAACTTTTTTAATTGTCAAAACAAAATTTAGATCAAAAGATTGATTAGTAGGATGTTAAAAATCTTTTTTCAAAACTAATTACAAACTATTTAGTTAAATTTGGAACACATCATTTATTTCAAAATAGCCAGTAGCAATTTTTGTTCTAATATCTTGATTACAATACAATGAAATCTTACCCTTGTGGTCATTCATGCGTAGTTACTTAGTACACGGAAAAAGTATGTACTATGAAAATTAGAAGGCAAATTCAAGCAATTTGATTGGACGAGAAGTTGTAAGTATGTGCTAAATCCCTTTCCTTAACCCCAGCTTAGTCTTTTGTTTCTCAAGTTTCTGCTTTTTAGGACAGTGGTTGTTATTAACTTAATCGTCCTCAGTGAACATGCATGAAATATTTGCCACTGAAAGTCATGCAAGCCGAAAGGAAATCAATTTATAATTGACAACTTTAAAAAAAAATTCAAATCGAATGAACCGGCTTTGTCAGTGGTCAAGGTCAAAGTAAGCTACTACAGATGCCTTTGTCGGAAACTATCTCATTATGCTTGTTGTTGTTGTTGTTGTGTATCTTTCCTCCATGCACTGTCTGGAGAACTGTAGTCTTGGGTCTGGTTACCCAACACTTCATAGAAAGATATGCATCTTTTTAAATTTGAACGTTATTCATGATTTTAGTTTTTCATTCACAAATGTTACGATGAGCATCGACATAAATTCTAAGAGAGTTAATGTATTAATCACAAGGGATACATCAATTTCTAATCTGAAACAGACGAAAAATATTATGTGTTCGTACTTGTCAGAACACTGAATACAACTAAAAAAATGCAGGACATTTTTTTTTTATCCTAGTCCACCTCCTCACCCCCATAAAACTCAAATGTAGCTCCCTTAGGCTTAAAGCATAATTGAAGGTTTAGGCACAAACACTTGGGGAAAAAGACCCTTGAATATATGTTATATATTATTTTTTTGTGTTTAACATGTTTAAAATTTTAAAAGTAAATACTCCTTTAAAATATTTGAATTATTTTCACTTAATTGATAATGCTGTTCTAGCTCATATCACTTCATATTCCATGAAAATAAATTGTCATCAAATGTAAACTACTGCTTTTGTTATAGCATATAATAAGAGCAAATACACATTGAAGAAATGAAAATAAGTAATAATTTTACTTGAAGACTGGATATTTTTTTAGCCCTCCCCCTTTTTTCCAAAATCATTTATCCTCAGCAGTCACTGATATAGATTAGTGTCCTCTGTGGATAGTCAACTTGGAATTGATAGTAAATAGCAAACATACCTTATAGATAGTATAATTATGTTTATATAGAATACAGAAAAAACGTGAAAATAATTGAATTTATAATACATGTTGGTCACAAACTGTAAAGTTTATACGACAATAAAATATTTATTTGATTTGGTAATGGAAGTTCTCTGATAATCTCTGGATTTCACAATCTGTAATAATTTACAGCTTGATAAAATCTGCAGTTGCTATTAATGATCTCAGATATCTTGACCACCAGATTTAGTTATTTTTTTTAATCTTAATTTTATAAATTATGAATTCATGAATAAAGCATGGATGCAACCGTTTCCTGCTTCCCTGTAGATGGAAGCTACAGGGCTTGTACATAAGAATGTTGTAAGTATGACATTAATTCAAAATTTCTTTATTGCATTTTTCTTTTATCCTTCAAGTAGGTTATGTCCAAAATTTGACATTTACGTATGTTTATCCATTTCATTTTATATGTTCTTGTGCATGTTTATTTCTTTATATTTTCTATAGGTTACTTCAAAGAATTGATATTGATGCATGTTTATGTATTTAATTTTATAAGTTCTTGTGTATGTTTATTTCTTTTCTTTATATTTTCTATAGGTTACTTTAAAGAATTGATATTGATGCATGTTTATGTATTTCATTTTATATGTTCTTGTATATGTTTATTTCTTTTCTTTATATTTTCTATAGGTTACTTCAAAGAATTGATATTGATGCATGTTTATGTATTTCATTTTATAAGTTCTTGTGTATGTTTATTTCTTTTCTTTATATTTTCTATAGGTTACTTCAAAGAATTGATATTGATGCATGTTAATGTATTTCATTTTATATGTTCTTGTGTATGTTTATTTCTTTTCTTTATATTTTCTATAGGTTACTTCAAAGAATTGATGTTGATGCATGTTTATGTATTTCATTTTATAAGTTCTTGTGTATGTTTATTTCTTTTCTTTATATTTTCTATAGGTTTCTTCAAAGAATTGATATTGATGTATGTTTATGTATTTCATTTTATATGTTCTTGTGTATGTTTATTTCTTTTCTTTATATTTTCTATAGGTTACTTCAAAGAATTAATATTGATGTATGTTTATGTATTTCATTTTATATGTTCTTGTGTATGTTTATTTCTTTTCTTTATATTTTCTATAGGTTACTTCAAAGAATTGATATTGAGGTATGTTTATGTATTTCATTTTATATGTTCTTGTGTATGTTTATTTCTTTTCTTTATATTTTCTATAGGTTACTTCAAAGAATTGATATTGATGCATGTTTATGTATTTCATTTAGTCCTTGTGTATGTTTATTTCTTTTCTTTTAATTTTCTATAGGTTTCTTCAAAGAATTGATATTGATGTATATTTATGTATTTAATTTTATATTTTCTTGTGTATGTTTATTTCTTTTCTTTATATTTTCTATAGGTTACTTCAAAGAATTGATATTGATGCATGTTTATGTATTTCATTTTATATGTTCTTGTGTATGTTTATTTCTTTTTCTTTATATTTTCTATAGGTTACTTCTAAGAATTGATATTGATGCATGTTTATGTATTTCATTTTATATGTTCTTGTGTATGTTTATTTCTTTTCTTTTAATTTTCTATAGGTTACTTCAAAGAATTGATATTGATGCATGTTTATGTATTTCATTTTATATGTTCCTGTGTATGTTTATTTCTTTTCTTTATATTTTCTATAGGTTACTTCAAAGAATTGATATTGATGTATATTTATGTATTTCATTTTATATGTTCTTGTGTATGTTTATTTCTTTTCTTTATATTTTCTATAGGTTACTTCAAAGAATTGATATTGATGCATGTTTATGTATTTCATTTTATATTTTCCTGTGTATGTTTATTTCTTTTCTTTATATTTTCTATAGGTTACTTCAAAGAATTGATATTGATGTATGTTTATGTATTTCATTTTATATGTTCTTGTGTATGTTTATTTCTTTTCTTTATATTTTCTATAGGTTACTTCAAAGAATTGATATTGATGCATGTTTATGTATTTCATTTTATATGTTCCTGTGTATGTTTATTGCTTTTCTTTATATTTTCTATAGGTTACTTCAAAGAATTGATATTGATGTATGTTTATGTATTTCATTTTATATGTTCTTGTGTATGTTTATTTCTTTTCTTTATATTTTCTATAGGTTACTTCAAAGAATTAATATTGATGCGAGTTTATGTATTTCATTTTATATGTTCTTGTGTATGTTTATTTCTTTTCTTGATATTTTCTATAGGTTACTTCAATGAATTGATATTGATGCATGTTTATGTATTTCATTTTATATCTTCTTGTGTATGTTTATTTCTTTTCTTTATATTTTCTATAGGTTACTTCAAAGAATTGATATTGATGCATGTTTATGTATTTCATTTTATATGTTCTTGTGTATGTTTATTTCTTTTCTTTATATTTTCTATAGGTTACTTCAAAGAATTGATATTGATTCATGTTTATTTATTTCATTTTATATGTACAAGATCTTGTGTATGTTTATTTCTTTTCTTTATATTTTCTAAAGGTTACTTCAAAGAATTGATATTGATGCATGTTTATGTGTTTTATTTTATATTTTCTTGTGTATGTTTATTTCTTTTCTTTATATTTTCTATAGGTTACTTCAAAGAATTGATATTGATGCATGTTTATGTGTTTCATTTTATATGTTCTTGTGTATGTTTATTTCTTTTCTTTATATTTTCTATAGGTTACTTCAATGAATTGATATTGATTCATGTTTATGTATTTCATTTTATATGTTCTTGTGTATGTTTATTTCTTTTCTTTATATTTTCTATAGGTTACTTCAATGAATTGATATTGATGCATGTTTATGTATTTCATTTTATATGTTCTTGTGTATGTTTATTTCTTTTCTTTATATTTTCTATAGATCACTTCAATGAATTGATATTGATTCATGTTTATGTATTTCATTTTATATGTTCTTGTGTGTGTTCATTTCTTTTCTTGATATTTTCTATAGGTTACTTCAATGAATTGATATTGATGCATGTTTATGTATTTCATTTTATAGGTTCTTGTGTATGTTTATTTCTTTTCATTATATTTTCTATAGGTTACTTCAAAGAATTGATATTGATGCATGTTTATGTATTTCATTTTATATGTAAAAGATCTTGTGTATGTTTATTTCTTTTCTTTATATTTTCTAAAGGTTACTTCAAAGAATTGATATTGATGCATGTTTATGTATTTCATTTTATATGTTCTTGTGTATGTTTATTTCTTTTTCTTTATATTTTCTATAGGTAACTTCAAAGAATTGATATTGATGTATGTTTATGTATTTCATTTTATATTTTCTTGTGTATGTTTATTTCTTTTCTTTATATTTTCTATAGGTTACTTCAAAGAATTGATATTGATGCATGTTTATGTATTTCATTTAGTCCTTGTGTATGTTTATTTCTTTTCTTTTAATTTTCTATAGGTTTCTTCAAAGAATTGATATTGATGTATATTTATGTATTTAATTTTATATTTTCTTGTGTATGTTTATTTCTTTTCTTTATATTTTCTATAGGTTACTTCAAAGAATTGATATTGATGCATGTTTATGTATTTCATTTTATATGTTCTTGTGTATGTTTATTTCTTTTTCTTTATATTTTCTATAGGTTACTTCTAAGAATTGATATTGATGCATGTTTATGTATTTCATTTTATATGTTCTTGTGTATGTTTATTTCTTTTCTTTTAATTTTCTATAGGTTACTTCAAAGAATTGATATTGATGCATGTTTATGTATTTCATTTTATATGTTCCTGTGTATGTTTATTTCTTTTCTTTATATTTTCTATAGGTTACTTCAAAGAATTGATATTGATGTATATTTATGTATTTCATTTTATATGTTCTTGTGTATGTTTATTTCTTTTCTTTATATTTTCTATAGGTTACTTCAAAGAATTGATATTGATGTATGTTTATGTATTTCATTTTATATGTTCTTGTGTATGTTTATTTCTTTTCTTTATATTTTCTATAGGTTACTTCAAAGAATTGATATTGATGCATGTTTATGTATTTCATTTTATATGTTCCTGTGTATGTTTATTGCTTTTCTTTATATTTTCTATAGGTTACTTCAAAGAATTGATATTGATGTATGTTTATGTATTTCATTTTATATGTTCTTGTGTATGTTTATTTCTTTTCTTTATATTTTCTATAGGTTACTTCAAAGAATTAATATTGATGCGAGTTTATGTATTTCATTTTATATGTTCTTGTGTATGTTTATTTCTTTTCTTGATATTTTCTATAGGTTACTTCAATGAATTGATATTGATGCATGTTTATGTATTTCATTTTATATCTTCTTGTGTATGTTTATTTCTTTTCTTTATATTTTCTATAGGTTACTTCAAAGAATTGATATTGATGCATGTTTATGTATTTCATTTTATATGTTCTTGTGTATGTTTATTTCTTTTCTTTATATTTTCTATAGGTTACTTCAAAGAATTGATATTGATGCATGTTTATGTATTTCATTTTATATGTTCTTGTGTATGTTTATTTCTTTTCTTTATATTTTCTATAGGTTACTTCAAAGAATTGATATTGATTCATGTTTATTTATTTCATTTTATATGTACAAGATCTTGTGTATGTTTATTTCTTTTCTTTATATTTTCTAAAGGTTACTTCAAAGAATTGATATTGATGCATGTTTATGTGTTTTATTTTATATTTTCTTGTGTATGTTTATTTCTTTTCTTTATATTTTCTATAGGTTACTTCAAAGAATTGATATTGATGCATGTTTATGTGTTTCATTTTATATGTTCTTGTGTATGTTTATTTCTTTTCTTTATATTTTCTATAGGTTACTTCAATGAATTGATATTGATTCATGTTTATGTATTTCATTTTATATGTTCTTGTGTATGTTTATTTCTTTTCTTTATATTTTCTATAGGTTACTTCAATGAATTGATATTGATGCATGTTTATGTATTTCATTTTATATGTTCTTGTGTATGTTTATTTCTTTTCTTTATATTTTCTATAGATCACTTCAATGAATTGATATTGATTCATGTTTATGTATTTCATTTTATATGTTCTTGTGTGTGTTCATTTCTTTTCTTGATATTTTCTATAGGTTACTTCAATGAATTGATATTGATGCATGTTTATGTATTTCATTTTATAGGTTCTTGTGTATGTTTATTTCTTTTCATTATATTTTCTATAGGTTACTTCAAAGAATTGATATTGATGCATGTTTATGTATTTCATTTTATATGTAAAAGATCTTGTGTATGTTTATTTCTTTTCTTTATATTTTCTAAAGGTTACTTCAAAGAATTGATATTGATGCATGTTTATGTATTTCATTTTATATGTTCTTGTGTATGTTTATTTCTTTTTCTTTATATTTTCTATAGGTAACTTCAAAGAATTGATATTGATGTATGTTTATGTATTTCATTTTATATTTTCTTGTGTATGTTTATTTCTTTTCTTTATATTTTCTATAGGTTACTTCAAAGAATTGATATTGATGCGTGTTTATGTATTTCATTTTATATTTTCTTGTGTATGTTTATTTCTTTTTCTTTTTATTTTCTATAGGTTACTTCTAAGAATTGATATTGATGTATGTTTATGTATTTCATTTTATATTTTCTTGTGTATGTTTATTTCTTTTCTTTATATTTTCTATAGGTTACTTCAAAGAATTGATATTGATGTATGTTTATGTATTTCATTTTATATTTTCTTGTGTATGTTTATTTCTTTTCATTATATTTTCTATAGGTTACTTCAAAGAATTGATATTGATGTATGTTTATGTATTTCATTTTATATGTTCTTGTGACTATATTTATTTCTTTTCTTTATATTTTCTATAGGTTACTTCAAAGAATTGATATTGATGCATGTTTATGTATTTCATTTTATATTTTCTTGTGTATGTTTATTACTTTTCTTTATATTTTCTAAAGGTTACTTCAAAGAATTGATATTGGTGCATGTTTATGTATTTCATTTTATATGTTCTTGTGTATGTTTATTTCTTTTCTTTATATTTTCTAAAGGTTACTTCAAAGAATTGATGTTGATGCATGTTTATGTATTTCATTTTATAAGTTCTTGTGTATGTTTATTTCTTTTCTTTATATTTTCTATAGGTTTCTTCAAAGAATTGATATTGATGTATGTTTATGTATTTCATTTTATATGTTCTTGTGTATGTTTATTTCTTTTCTTTATATTTTCTATAGGTTACTTCAAAGAATTAATATTGATGTATGTTTATGTATTTCATTTTATATGTTCTTGTGTATGTTTATTTCTTTTCTTTATATTTTCTATAGGTTACTTCAAAGAATTGATATTGAGGTATGTTTATGTATTTCATTTTATATGTTCTTGTGTATGTTTATTTCTTTTCTTTATATTTTCTATAGGTTACTTCAAAGAATTGATATTGATGCATGTTTATGTATTTCATTTAGTCCTTGTGTATGTTTATTTCTTTTCTTTTAATTTTCTATAGGTTTCTTCAAAGAATTGATATTGATGTATATTTATGTATTTAATTTTATATTTTCTTGTGTATGTTTATTTCTTTTCTTTATATTTTCTATAGGTTACTTCAAAGAATTGATATTGATGCATGTTTATGTATTTCATTTTATATGTTCTTGTGTATGTTTATTTCTTTTTCTTTATATTTTCTATAGGTTACTTCTAAGAATTGATATTGATGCATGTTTATGTATTTCATTTTATATGTTCTTGTGTATGTTTATTTCTTTTTCTTTTAATTTTCTATAGGTTACTTCAAAGAATTGATATTGATGCATGTTTATGTATTTCATTTTATATGTTCCTGTGTATGTTTATTTCTTTTCTTTATATTTTCTATAGGTTTCTTCAAAGAATTGATATTGATGTATGTTTATGTATTTCATTTTATATGTTCTTGTGTATGTTTATTTCTTTTCTTTATATTTTCTATAGGTTACTTCAAAGAACTAATATTGATGTATGTTTATGTATTTCATTTTATATGTTCTTGTGTATGTTTATTTCTTTTCTTTATATTTTCTATAGGTTACTTCAAAGAATTGATATTGAGGTATGTTTATGTATTTCATTTTATATGTTCTTGTGTATGTTTATTTCTTTTCTTTATATTTTCTATAGGTTACTTCAAAGAATTGATATTGATGCATGTTTATGTATTTCATTTAGTCCTTGTGTATGTTTATTTCTTTTCTTTTAATTTTCTATAGGTTTCTTCAAAGAATTGATATTGATGTATATTTATGTATTTAATTTTATATTTTCTTGTGTATGTTTATTTCTTTTCTTTATATTTTCTATAGGTTACTTCAAAGAATTGATATTGATGCATGTTTATGTATTTCATTTTATATGTTCTTGTGTATGTTTATTTCTTTTTCTTTATATTTTCTATAGGTTACTTCTAAGAATTGATATTGATGCATGTTTATGTATTTCATTTTATATGTTCTTGTGTATGTTTATTTCTTTTTCTTTTAATTTTCTATAGGTTACTTCAAAGAATTGATATTGATGCATGTTTATGTATTTCATTTTATATGTTCCTGTGTATGTTTATTTCTTTTCTTTATATTTTCTATAGGTTACTTCAAAGAATTGATATTGATGTATATTTATGTATTTCATTTTATATGTTCTTGTGTATGTTTATTTCTTTTCTTTATATTTTCTATAGGTTACTTCAAAGAATTGATATTGATGCATGTTTATGTATTTCATTTTATATTTTCCTGTGTATGTTTATTTCTTTTCTTTATATTTTCTATAGGTTACTTCAAAGAATTGATATTGATGTATGTTTATGTATTTCATTTTATATGTTCTTGTGTATGTTTATTTCTTTTCTTTATATTTTCTATAGGTTACTTCAAAGAATTGATATTGATGCATGTTTATGTATTTCATTTTATATGTTCCTGTGTATGTTTATTGCTTTTCTTTATATTTTCTATAGGTTACTTCAAAGAATTGATATTGATGTATGTTTATGTATTTCATTTTATATGTTCTTGTGTATGTTTATTTCTCTTCTTTATATTTTCTATAGGTTACTTCAAAGAATTAATATTGATGCGAGTTTATGTATTTCATTTTATATGTTCTTGTGTATGTTTATTTCTTTTCTTTATATTTTCTATAGGTTACTTCAAAGAATTGATATTGATGCATGTTTATGTATTTAATTTTATATGTTCTTGTGTATGTTTATTTCTTTTCTTTTAATTTTCTATAGGTTTCTTCAAAGAATTGATATTGATGTATGTTTATGTATTTAATTTTATATGTTCTTGTGTATGTTTATTTCTTTTCTTTTAATTTTCTATAGGTTTCTTCAAAGAATTGATATTGATGTATGTTTATGTATTTAATTTTATATGTTCTTGTGTATGTTTATTTTTTTTCTCTTAATTTTCTATAGGTTTCTTCAAAGAATTGATATTGATGTATGTTTATGTATCTCATTTTATATGTTCTTGTGTAGGTTTATTTCTTTTCTTTATATTTTCTATAGGTTACTTCAAAGAATTAATATTGATGTATGTTTATGTATTTCATTTTATATGTTCTTGTGTATGTTTATTTCTTTTCTTTATATTTTCTATAGGTTGATTCAAAGAATTGATATTGATGTATGTTTATGTATTTCATTTTATATGTTCTTGTGTATGTTTATTTCTTTGCTTTATATTTTCTATAGGTTACTTCAAAGAATTGATATTGATGCATGTTTATGTATTTCATTTTATATGTTCTTGTGTATGTTTATTTCTTTTCTTTATATTTTCTATAGGTTACTTCAAAGAATTGATGTTGATGCATGTTTATGTATTTCATTTTATATGTTCTTGTGTATCTTTATTTCTTTACTTTATATTTTCTATAGATTACTTCAAAGAATTGATATTGATGCATGTTTATGTATTTCATTTTATATGTTCTTGTGTATGTTTATTTCTTTTCTTTATATTTTCTATAGGTTACTTCAAAGAATTGATTTTAATGCATGTTTATGTATTTAATTTTATATGTACTTGTGTATCTTTATTTCTTTACTTTATATTTTCTATAGATTACTTCAAAGAATTGATATTGATGCATGTTTATGTATTTCATTTTATATGTCCTTGTGTATGTTTATTTCTTTACTTTATATTTTCTATAGATTACTTCAAAGAATTGATATTGATGCATGTTTATGTATTTAATTTTATATGTTCTTGTGTATCTTTATTTCTTTTCTTTATATGTTCTATAGGTTACTTCAAAGAATTGATATTGATGCATGTTTATGTATTTCATTTTATATGTTCTTGTGTATGTTTATTTCTTTTCTTTTAATTTTCTATAGGTTTCTTCAAAGAATTGATATTGATGTATGTTGATGTATTTAATTTTATATGTTCTTGTGTATGTTTATTTTTTTTCTTTTAATTTTCTATAGGTTTCTTCAAAGAATTGATATTGATGTATGTTTATGTATCTCATTTTATATGTTCTTGTGTAGGTTTATTTCTTTTCTTTATATTTTCTATAAGTTTCTTCAAAGAATTGATTTTAATGCATGTATATGTATTTAATTTTATAAGTTCTTGTGTATGATTATTTCTTTTCTTTATATTTTCTATAGGTTACTTCAAAGAATTGATATTGATGTATGTTTATGTATTTCATTTTATATGTTCTTGTGTATGTTTATTTCTTTGCTTTATATTTTCTATAGGTTACTTCAAAGAATTGATATTGATGCATGTTTATGTATTTCATTTTATATGTTCTTGTGTATGTTTATTTCTTTGCTTTATATTTTCTATAGGTTACTTCAAAGAATTGATGTTGATGCATGTTTATGTATTTCATTTTATATGTTCTTGTGTATCTTTATTTCTTTACTTTATATTTTCTATAGATTACTTCAAAGAATTGATATTGATGCATGTTTATGTATTTCATTTTATATGTCCTTGTGTATGTTTATTTCTTTACTTTATATTTTCTATAGATTACTTCAAAGAATTGATATTGATGCATGTTTATGTATTTAATTTTATATGTTCTTGTGTATCTTTATTTCTTTTCTTTATATTTTCTATAGGTTACTTCAAAGAATTGATATTGATGCATGTTTATGTATTTCATTTTATATGTTCTTGTGTATGTTTATTTCTTTTTCTTTATATTTTCTATAGGTTACTTCAAAGAATTGATTTTAATGCATGTTTATGTATTTAATTTGATATGTTCTTGTGTAGGTTTATTTCTTTTCTTTATATTTTCTATAGGTTACTTCAAAGAATTGATTTTAATGCATGTTTATGTATTTAATTTGATATGTTCTTGTGTAGGTTTATTTCTTTTCTTTATATTTTCTATAGGTTACTTCAAAGAATTGATATTGATGCATGTTTATGTATTTCATTTTATATGTTCCTGTGTGTGTTCATTTCTTTTCTTTATATTTTCTATAGGTTACTTCAAAGAATTGATGTTGATGCATGTTTATGTGTTTTATTTTATATTTTCTTGTGTATGTTTATTTCTTTTCTTTATATTTTCTATAGGTTACTTCAAAGAATTGATATTGATGCATGTTTATGTGTTTCATTTTATATGTTCTTGTGTATGTTTATTTCTTTTCTTTATATTTTCTATAGGTTACTTCAATGAATTGATATTGATTCATGTTTATGTATTTCATTTTATATGTTCTTGTGTATGTTTATTTCTTTTCTTTATATTTTCTATAGGTTACTTCAATGAATTGATATTGATGCATGTTTATGTATTTCATTTTATATGTTCTTGTGTATGTTTATTTCTTTTCTTTATATTTTCTATAGATCACTTCAATGAATTGATATTGATTCATGTTTATGTATTTCATTTTATATGTTCTTGTGTGTGTTTATTTCTTTTCTTGATATTTTCTATAGGTTACTTCAAAGAATTGATATTGATGCATGTTTATGTATTTCATTTTATATGTCCTTGTGTATGTTTATTTCTTTTCTTTATATTTTCTACAGGTTACTTCAAAAAATTGATATTGATGTATGTTTATGTATTTCATTTTATATGTTCTTGTGTATGTTTATTTCTTTTCTTTATATTTTCTATAGGTTACTTCAAAGAATTGATATTGATTCATGTTTATTTATTTCATTTTATATGTACAAGATCTTGTGTATGTTTATTTCTTTTCTTTATATTTTCTAAAGGTTACTTCAAAGAATTGATATTGATGCATGTTTATGTGTTTTATTTTATATTTTCTTGTGTATGTTTATTTCTTTTCTTTATATTTTCTATAGGTTACTTCAAAGAATTGATATTGATGCATGTTTATGTGTTTCATTTTATATGTTCTTGTGTATGTTTATTTCTTTTCTTTATATTTTCTATAGGTTACTTCAATGAATTGATATTGATTCATGTTTATGTATTTCATTTTATATGTTCTTGTGTATGTTTATTTCTTTTCTTTATATTTTCTATAGGTTACTTCAATGAATTGATATTGATGCATGTTTATGTATTTCATTTTATATGTTCTTGTGTATGTTTATTTCTTTTCTTTATATTTTCTATAGATCACTTCAATGAATTGATATTGATTCATGTTTATGTATTTCATTTTATATGTTCTTGTGTGTGTTTATTTCTTTTCTTGATATTTTCTATAGGTTACTTCAAAGAATTGATATTGATGCATGTTTATGTATTTCATTTTATATGTCCTTGTGTATGTTTATTTCTTTTCTTTATATTTTCTACAGGTTACTTCAAAAAATTGATATTGATGTATGTTTATGTATTTCATTTTATATGTTCTTGTGTATGTTTATTTCTTTTCTTTATATTTTCTATAGGTTACTTCAAAGAATTGATATTGATGCATGTTTATGTATTTCATTTTATATGTACAAGATCTTGTGTATGTTTATTTCTTTTCTTTATATTTTCTATAGGTTACTTCAAAGAATTGATATTGATGCATGTTTCAGGGGTTAAAAAATGCACTAGCCCGACGCCCGGGACTAGATCATTTACGCATCGGGCAATTAAAACGTGTAATCCGATATGCCCGACGGACTAGTAACAAAAAATTCTTGACGTTTCCAAAATAGAAAGTGAAAAATCCCTTCATCACTATTCTATGTTAGCCAATTCGATTCAATTAAATCATCTGGGATTCCAAGAATTTGAACTGGTTTGTACAGGTCCTGTTGTACATATTTTAAAAATAGAACAAATAACTCTGGCATGTCTGGTGGCCTGGTATCATGTATTGATTGCAATTCTCATACTTTAAATATCGATTTTTCATACCATGGCTTGGGGTATCGTGCCGAGATTTTCAATTAACGGTATTTGGGGTATGATGTATTGATTGGTATTGACCTGTCTTGTTGCACAGCTCTTGAGCACGAAACCATGCAACAAAATATGTTTAAATATTTTAGTACGGGAACCCCAGGAACTTCGTCAGTTTCAAAACGAAAAACGGTAGATGAAAGGAGTAACGAGGCTAAAAATTCATCCCCCATAAATGCTAAATACGACAGGAAAAAGCCGCGGAAAAAAATTAATAGTGTCCAGGACAGAAGGGCTGCCAAGTCTTTAGCGCGAGACTCACACATGTTCATGCTTATTTGGCGTCATTTTCCTTTGATCTATTGTTTTTTCTCTTTGATCTTTACAATTTGCCCAAAAAATCACACATTCACTTCCTGAAAAGTTGGTAGAACTGGGACACAATGATTCCCCTCGCAAGGTTGGCTGTTGCTGATGAAAAAAACGAAAATGCTCTGTGAATATTGCCGTTAGTTGCCCCAAGCACGAAAAAAAAAGTCTGCTTTGAATGTGGGAACAACTAAGTTAGGTTAAGCACCAAAAGAATAAATAACAGATCAACAAAAATTATTAAATACAGTGTATAATGTCTACAAAGGACACCCACTTTGTATTATGCAGCAAACTCTTGATTTTTAAGGCATACTAGGGCTAGCAGGTCAGTTTTGATGGACTAGCCGTTCTTCCAACAGGGCTAGTAAAATCCTGCTGCCAATAAGTCCTGGGCTAGTTAGCTGTAACCAAATTTTTTAACCCCTGATGTTTATGTATTTCATTTTATATGTTCTTGTGTATGTTTATTTCTTTTCTTTATATTTTCTATAGGTTACTTCAAAGAATTGATATTGGTGCATGTTTATGTATTTCATTTTATATGTTCTTGTGTATGTTTATTTCTTTTCTTGATATTTTCTATAGGTTACTTCAATGAATTGATATTGATGCATGTTTATGTATTTCATTTTATATCTTCTTGTGTATGTTTATTTCTTTTCTTTATATTTTCTATAGGTTACTTCAAAGAATTGATATTGATGCATGTTTATGTATTTCATTTTATATGTTCTTGTGTATGTTTATTTCTTTTCTTTATATTTTCTATAGGTTACTTCAAAGAATTGATATTGATTCATGTTTATTTATTTCATTTTATATGTACAAGATCTTGTGTATGTTTATTTCTTTTCTTTATATTTTCTAAAGGTTACTTCAAAGAATTGATATTGATGCATGTTTATGTGTTTTATTTTATATTTTCTTGTGTATGTTTATTTCTTTTCTTTATATTTTCTATAGGTTACTTCAAAGAATTGATATTGATGCATGTTTATGTGTTTCATTTTATATGTTCTTGTGTATGTTTATTTCTTTTCTTTATATTTTCTATAGGTTACTTCAATGAATTGATATTGATTCATGTTTATGTATTTCATTTTATATGTTCTTGTGTATGTTTATTTCTTTTCTTTATATTTTCTATAGGTTACTTCAATGAATTGATATTGATGCATGTTTATGTATTTCATTTTATATGTTCTTGTGTATGTTTATTTCTTTTCTTTATATTTTCTATAGATCACTTCAATGAATTGATATTGATTCATGTTTATGTATTTCATTTTATATGTTCTTGTGTGTGTTCATTTCTTTTCTTGATATTTTCTATAGGTTACTTCAATGAATTGATATTGATGCATGTTTATGTATTTCATTTTATAGGTTCTTGTGTATGTTTATTTCTTTTCATTATATTTTCTATAGGTTACTTCAAAGAATTGATATTGATGCATGTTTATGTATTTCATTTTATATGTAAAAGATCTTGTGTATGTTTATTTCTTTTCTTTATATTTTCTAAAGGTTACTTCAAAGAATTGATATTGATGCATGTTTATGTATTTCATTTTATATGTTCTTGTGTATGTTTATTTCTTTTTCTTTATATTTTCTATAGGTAACTTCAAAGAATTGATATTGATGTATGTTTATGTATTTCATTTTATATTTTCTTGTGTATGTTTATTACTTTTCTTTATATTTTCTAAAGGTTACTTCAAAGAATTGATATTGGTGCATGTTTATGTATTTCATTTTATATGTTCTTGTGTATGTTTATTTCTTTTCTTTATATTTTCTAAAGGTTACTTCAAAGAATTGATATTGGTGCATGTTTATGTATTTCATTTTATATGTTCTTGTGTATGTTTATTTCTTTTCTTTATATTTTCTATAGGTTACTTCAAAGAATTGATATTGATGCATGTTTATGTATTTCATTTTATATGTTCTTGTGTATGTTTATTTCTTTTCTTTATATTTTCTTTGAGTTACTTCAAAGATTTGATATTGTCGATGTTTTATATGTTCTTGTTCTTGTGTATGTTTATTGTTTCTTTATATTTTCTATAGGTTGGTTTTAATCAGAAAGTCTTTGTTACATATTCAACAGAACTTGACTTCATTGGCGAGAGGCAAGAATGGACTCGTTAAGTATTTGATAAAAGTGTTCAGAATAAAATATAAAAATGTTATTTAGGTCAATATAATTTGTCAAATTCAAAAACGTTTTGACTGTGCAATATAATTTTACCAATTTCAGAAAATTTTGACTTTGCAATCACATGTTTAAATAGATAAAGAATGTAATGCTTATTTATGATGTATTGTGTGTGTAAGCTTTCTTTTTTGTAGTCAGACTGAAACCCACGGGGGGGGGGGGGGGGGGGGGGGGGGGTCTCTTCCTATATAAAGGTATATACATATGTGTCGCTGGAATGGGTCCCTTTTTTGATCCGTCAAATATATCAATGGGGTGCAATTTTACCAAGGAAATATATCAATAGGTAGTAATTGACCGATTGTGATATATCAATGGGTCATAAATATATGAATGGGATATGATTTCGCTGTGAAATATATGTATAGGTAGGGATTTCACAATTATTCAATATATGAATGGGGGGTGTTTTTAAAATCCCAGCTGCACACCTGTACCCAAAATCCCATGTTGAGATCCCCCCGTGCTGAAACCAGCCCGACTATGCATGTGCAGTGGGGATGGTTTGATCAGACTGTTTTTGTTGCAGATTATATGTCAACAGAACTTGGCACCATTGGAGACTCCGAGAGTGGCAAGACTAGGCTCTTAAGTATTTAATCAAAGTGTTTAGAATAAAATATAAATATTTATTTTAGGTCAATATGATTTAACAAATTCATTAAAATTTTGACTTTGCAATATAATTTATCAAATTCAAGAATTTTTTTACTTTGCAATATAATTTTACAAAACTTAGATAATTTTGTCTGCAATCACATTTAAAACAAATTGTGTGATGCTTTTTATTGATGTATTTTGTGTGTAATCTTTCTTTTTCGAGTCTGATTTAAACCAGCCCTGACTATCCACTTGCAGTTGGGGAGGGGGGCTGGTTTTAAGCAGACTGTCTCTGTTGCAGATTGTTCATTCAACAGCACCTGGCTCCACTGGAGAGTGGGAAGAATGGTCTCTTAAATACCTGATGAAAGTGTTAAGAATAAAAAATAAATATATATTTAGGTCAGTATAATTTAAACAATCAAGAAAATTTTTACTTTGCAATATATTTTATCAAATTAAAGAAAATTTTGACTTTGCTTATAATTTTACAAAATTTAGAAAATTTTGACTTTGCAATCACATGTTTAGATAAATTAATGATATAACCTTTTTTTTGGTGTGTTTTGTGTGTAATCTTTCTTCTTTGTAGGCTCATTTAAACCAGCTCTAACAGTGGGGGGCTGGTTTAAATCAGACTGTCTTTGTGGGGGGGCTGGTTTTAATCAGACTGTCTTTGTGGGGGTCTGGTTTTAATCAGACTTTCTCTAATTTTTGTGCTATTTTCACATTTCCTGACCGGTGTGAGAAAAATATTTCTCCTCACTAGTGAAAAATCTGTTCTCGGCAAATGATTAGTCGAAATTTAATTATGACGTCTAAATGTTTTGTTTTCTTCTGAATTTTCCTATTGTGACGCCATCAAAATAGACGGCAATGCCTGATGACGTCGAGTATAAAGAACACAAGTTTCTGAAAATCTTTGAAAAAGAAGGATAAAAATCATTAGAGAAAGAGATTCCGACACTATAACTCGAGTATTATGATATTTCTCCACTCTCGACAGTTAAATTTTAGTTATTTAAAGTGCTCGAATTTTAAAATTTAACTGTCTCGAGTGGAGAAATATCGTAATACACTTGTTGCAGTGTAGGAATCTATATGTCTTTGTTGCAGAAAGTAGTTCATTCAAAAGAACTTGGCACCATTGGAGAGTGGCAAAAATGGGCTCTTAAGTATTTAATAAAAGTGTTCAGAATAAAAAATATATAATATATATAAATATATATTTTATGTCAATATAATTTAACAAATTCAAGAAAATTTTGACTTTGCAATATAATTTATCAAATTCAAGAAATTTTTACATTGCAATATACGTTTACAAAAATAAAAATATTTGACTGCAATCACATGTTTAAAGAAATTAATTATGTAATGTTTTTTAATGATGTATTTTGTGTGTAATTTTTTTTTTTTTTTTAGTCTGATTTAAACCAGCCCTGACTATCCACATGCAGTGGGGGCTGGTTTTAATCAGACTGTCTTTGTTTCAGATTGTGCTTTAAACAGAATTTTGCTCCATTGGAGAGTGGCAAGTATGGAATGGAAGTAGTTAGAATCAATATAAATATAACTTTTAGTTCAAAATGATTGAATTTTAGAAAAAATTACTTTGCAATCACATGTTTAAACAAATTGATGATATTATGCTTTTTTATGATGTATTTTGTGTTTTATAATCTTCCTTTTTTGTAGTCTTGATTTAAACCAGCCCTGACTATTCACTTGCAGTGGCGGGCTGGTTTAAGTCTAAGAAAATTTTCACTTTGCAATAACATGTTTAAATAAATTAATGCTGGTTTTAATCAGACTGTCTTTGTTGCAGAAAGTAAGTAGTTCATTCAACAGACTATGGCTCCATTAGAGAGTGGCAAAAATTGGCTCTTAAGTATTTAGTTAAAGTGTTCAGAATGAAATATATATATATATATATTTAAGGTCAATATAATTTAACAAATTCAAGAACATTTTGACTTTGCAATATAATTTTACAAAAGTAAAAAAAATTGACTGCAATCACATGTTTAAAGAAATTAATTATGTAATGTTTTTTAATGATGTATTTTGTGTGTAATCTTTCTTTTTTTTAGTCTGATTTAAACCAGCCCTGACTATCCACATGCATTGGGGGCTGGTTTTAATTTAAACCTGCCCTGACTGTTCACTTGCAGTGGGGGAGGGGGACTTGTTTTAATCAGACCATCTTTGTTTCAGATGGTTTATTCAACAGAACTAAGCTCCATTGGGGAGTGACATGTATGGGTTCTTAAGTATTTAATGAAAGTGTTATCAATATACATATAATTTATAAGTCAAAATGATTTAACAAACTCTAAAAAAAAAATTGATTTTGTAATGTTATTTATGAATTTAAGAAAATTTTAACTTTTCAATCTCATGTTTAAATAAATTAATGATACAATGCTTTTTTATGATGTATTTTGTGTGTAATCTTTCTTTTTTGTAGTCTTGATTTTAATAAACTAATCATTTAAACAACCAGCCCTTACTATCCACTTGCAGTGGCGGGCTGGTTTTTGTCAGAAAGTCTTTGTTGCAGAAAGTAGTTCATTCAACATAAATTGGCTCCATTGGAGAGTGGCAAAAATGGGCTCTTAAGTATTTAATGATAGAATTCAGAATAAAGTATAAATATATTTTAGGTAAAAATAATTCATCAAATTCAAGAAAATTGTGATTTTGCAATATAATTTTATAGATTTAAGAAAAATTTTGATTTTGCATTAACATGTTTAAATAAGTGAATGATGTTAATGATTTTTATGATGTGTTTTGTGTATAATCTTTCTTTTTTGCAGTCTGACTGAATTCAGCCCTGACTATCCACTTGCTGTGGGGTGCTTGTTTTAATCAGTCAGTCTGTCTGTGTTGAAGATTGTATCTCATTCAAAAGAACTTAGCTCCATTGGAAAGTGGCAAGAATGGTCTCTAGAGTATTTAATGATAGTGTTAAGAATAGAAAATAAATATATTTTTAGGTCAGTATAATTTAAAAAATCAAGAAATTTTTTACTTTGAAATATATTTCATCAAATTAAAGAAAGTTTTGACTTTGCAATATAAATTTACAAAATTTTGCAATCATGTTTAGATGAATTAATGATATAATGCTTTTTCATGGTGTGTTTTGTGTGTAATCTTTGTAATCTTTGTAGGCTCATTTAAACCAGCTCTAACAGTGGGGGCTTGTTTAATCAGACTGTCTTTGTTGCAGAAAGTAGTTCATTCAACAGAACTTGGTACCATTGGAGAGTGGCAAAAATGGGCTATTAAGTATCTCATAAGTGTTCAGAATAAAATATAATTTAACAAATTCAAGAAAATTTTGACTTTGCAATATAATTTATCAATTTCAAGTAAACTTTTACATTGCAATATAATTTTACAATAAACTATTTGACTGCAATCACATGTTTAAAGAAATTAATTATGTAATGTTTTGTAATGATGTATTTTGTGTATAATTTTCCTTTTTATGCCCCACCTACGATAGTAGAGGGGCATTATGTTTTCTGGTCTGTGCGTCCGTTCGTCCGTCCTTCCGTTCGTCCGTCCGTCTGTCTGTTCGTCCGTCTGTCCCGCTTCAGGTTAAAGTTTTTGGTCAAGGTAGTTTTTGATGAAGTTGAAGTCCAATCAACTTCAAACTTAGTACACATGTTCCCTATGATATGATCTTTCTAATTTTAATGCCAAATTAGAGTTTTTATCCCAATGTCACGGTCCACTAAACATAGAAAATGAAAGTGCGAGTGGGGCATTCGTGTACTGAGGACACATTCTTGTTTTTAGTCTGATTTAAACCAGCCCTGATTATCCACATGCGGTTGGGCTGGTTTTAATCAGACTGTCTTTGTTTCAGATTGTGCTTTAAACAGAATTTTGCTCCATTGGAGAGTGGCAAGTATGGAATGAAAGTGGTAAGAATCAATATAAATATAATTTTTAATTCAAAATGATTGAATTTTAGAAAAAAAATACTTTGCAATCACATGTTTGATGATATTATGCTTTTTATGATGTATTTTGTGTGTAATCTTTCTTTTTTTGTAGTCTTGATTTAAACCAACCCTTACTATCCACTTGCAGTGGCAGGCTGGTTTTTATCAGAAAGCCTTTGTTGCAGAAAGTAGTTCATTCAACAGAAATTGGCTCCATTGGAAAGTGGCAAAAATGGGCTCTTAAGTATTTAATGATAGAATTCAGAATAAAGTATAAATATATTTTAGGTAAAAATAATTCATCAAATTCAAGAAAATTTTTATTTTGCAATATAATTTTACAAATTTAAGAAAATTTTGACTTTGCAATAACATGTTTAAATAGATTAATGATATAATGCTTTTTTATTGTGTTTTTGTGTGTAATCTTTCTTCTTTGTATGCTCATTTAAACCAGCTCTTACTATCCACTTGCAGTGGTTTTAATTTAAACCAGCCCTGACTATTCACTTGCAGTGGGGGAGGGGGCTGGTTTTAATCAGACTGTCTTTGTTGCAGATTGTACTTCATTCAGCTGAATTAAGCTCCATTGGGGAGTGGCACGTATGGGCTCTTAAGTATTTAATGAAAGTGTTCAGAATCAATATACATATAATTTTTAAGTCAAAATGATTTAACAAACTAAAAAAAAATTGATTTTGTAATGTTATTTATGAATTTAAGAAAATTTTAATTTTGCAATCACATGTTTAAATGAATTAATGAATCAATGCTTTTTAATGATGTATTTTGTGTGTAATCTTTCTTTTTTGTAGTCTTGATTTAAACCAGCCCTTACTTTCCACTTGGGGACTGGTTTTAATCAGTCTGTCTATGTTGCAGATTGTAGTTCATTCAACAGAACTTAGCTCCATTGGGGAGTGGCAAGAATGGTCTCTTAAGTATTTAATATATAGTGTTAAGAATAAAATATAAATATATTTTTAGGTCAGTATAATTTAAACAAGAGGCTGTCACAACGACAGCAAACCGGATTTATTAACATTTATTTGTGTCCTGGCAATATCACAAGAACCATTACTGATGAATGGTGAAAGTGAAAATCGTCAATAACAAATTTGACCTCCATTTTGTCATCAGTATCAACATATTAAAATTTGAAAAGCTTAGATTGAATGGTTCATGAGTAAATGCAACAATTTAACATGAATGGAAACGCCATTTTACGATCTTTCAAGAACCAGAACTCCTGAACGGTAAAAGTCAAAATCGTCATTATTGAACTTGACAATTATTTTGTCATCAGTAACAACATATTAAAATTTCAAAAGCTTTGGTTGAATGGTTCATGAGAAAATGCACGGACACGACGGGAAACACCATTTTTCAATCTGTCAAGAACCATAACTCCTGAACGGTAAAAGTCAAAATCGTCATTATTGAACTTGACCTCCATTTTGTCATCAGTAACAGCATATTAAAATTTGGGAAGCTTTGATAGAACAGTTCATGCGTAAATGCACGGACACGACTGGAAACTCCATTTTTCAATCTTTCAAGAACCATAACTCCTGAACGGTAAAAGTCAAAATTGTCATTATTGAACTTGACCTCCATTCTGTCATCAGTAACAACATATTAAAATTAGGAAGCTTTGGTAGAACAGTTCATGCGTAAATGCACGGACACGACTGGAAACTCCATTTTTCAATCTTTCAAGAACCATAACTCCTGAACGGTAAAAGTCAAAATCGCCATTATTGAACTTGACCTTTGTATAGTTGTCAGTAATAACATATTAAAATTTTAAAAGCTTTGGTTGAACAGTTCATGAGTTAATACACGGACAACATTTGATTGCCGCCCGCCCGCCGTACATCCCCAAATCAATAACCGACATTTTTGTCACAAAAATCCGGTTAAAAATTCAAGAAAATTTTGCTTATTTAAAAGTAATTGTACTTATGCAATTTAATATCATATAATAAATTCAGAAATACATCTTACTTACTATCCATTTCTGTACTAACATTTAACCACTAATCTAACAGACCTAACATTGTTTCTTTGTCATTGGTATGTCTAATCTTCATTGGTCATTTCTGTGTGGTGTTTTCTTTATTTTGTGCTATTTTGCTGGTTTGAATTGGTTCCTATGTTTGATAGTTGAAATATTACCTTTAATTTTTATAGAGTTTCTTAGAAATGTATTTCTGAAGTTTATTTGTAAGATATTTTAAGCTTTAAAAAGTTTTTTCTCATTTGATGCAGTTACAATTTGATTTTTTTGGGTTATTATTTCAAAATTATATAACCAGGGTACTGCAGTAGTGCATTATCATTTACCTTACTAAAGTTGTTGAGATCCTTGTCCATATTTGTTTTTATCATTTGTTAGAGGGTTTCTGGGGTTACTTTCATGGGGAATAACGGTTGTGTAATGGCAGCTCCTAATGATTTCTGTTTTAAAAGTATTCTAGTTCACCAATTTTGCAAAAGCTACCTACTAGAATAAATGTCAAAAATATGCATGTAATATATCCAACTGGACATCAACTGGCTGCAACGAGTTGGAATATTTTGAAAGATAGTTATATACTAGCAAGAGATCTCCATTACCAGAACAAAGGCCTGATGGAAGAAAACAAGTTTTCCGTTGATGATGGCAGACTTGTTTCAATCAGAAAGATGGTCATATGGGATGTATCAAGAAATCAAGGCTTTTCCATGTTTATTTTAAGGTATTCCATTTTGTTCCAGGGGTGGGTGCAGCCATTTCTAAAAGGGGGGTTGCAACCCAGGATAAAAAAAGGGGGGATTCCAACCATATGTCACCATTCAAATGCATTGATTGTCCAAAAATAAGGGGGGTTGCCACCCCAGGAAACCCCGTTCTGGATCTGCCACTGTGTTGATATAATTTTTAACCGGATTTTTGTAACATAAATGTCGGTTATTGGTTTGGGGATGCACGGCGGGCGGCCGGGCGGCAATCAAATGTTGTCCATGCATTAACTCATGAACCGTTCAACCAAAGCTTTTAAAATTTTAATATGTTGTTACTGACAACTAAATGAAGGTCAAGTTCAATAATGGCGATTTTGACTTTTACCGTTCAGTAGTTATGGTTCTTGAAAGATTGAAAAATTGAGTTTCCAGTCGTGTCCGTGCATTTACGCATGAACTGTTCTACCAAAGCTTCCCAAATTTTAATATGTTGTTACCGATGACAAAATAGAGGTCAAGTTCAATAATGACAATTTTGACTTTTACAGTTCAGGAGTTATGGTTCTTGAAAGATTGAAAAATGGAGTTTTCAGTCATGTCCGTGCATTTACGCATGAACTGTTCTACCAAAGCTTCCCAAATTTTAATGTATTGTTACTGATGACAAAATGGAGGTCAAGTTCAATAATGACGATTTTGACTTTTACTGTTCAGGAGTTATGGTTCTTGAAAGATTGAAAAATGGTGTTTCTAGTCGTGTCCGTGCATTTTCTCATAAACCATTCAACCAAAGCTTTTGAAATTTTAATATGTTGTTACTGATGACAAAATAGAGGTCAAGTTCAATAATGACGATTTTGACTTTTACCGTTCAGGAGTTATGGTTCTTGAAAGATCGCAAAATGGCGTTTCCATTCACGTTGAACATTGCATTTACTAATGAACCATTCAATCTAACCTTTCAAATTTTAATATGTTGATACTGACTACAAAATGGAGGTCAAATTTGATATTGACGATTTTCACTTTCAGCATTCATCAGTTATGGTTCTTGTGATATTGCCAGGACACAAATAAATGTTAAAAAAATCCGGTTTGCTGTCGTTGTGACAGCCTCTTGTTTTTGCATAAGTTGTAATATCAGGAAAATGTTATTAAAACAGAAACCTTAAAGAAGAAAGAAAATTATAGAGATCAATTAGATTATTCACGGTATTGCATTGCTAACTGATAAGTTAAGGAGCAGGCAAAATCAAGTAATATATTTCAAACATTTAAATTGAACTTTTTGCATATATCATATTTAATATTGAACTTTTGGCATATCATATTTAATATTGAACTTTTGGCATATCATATTTAATATTGAACTTTTTGTAGATTTGACATTCTGGATTATAAAAAAAATTATATGCCAGTTTTGAAGTATGTTCTATTTACAAATGTTAATCCATTCTTTTTCAGATTCTTTTTCAGATGCCAAGATTATATAAAAAGTTGAATTCAATGTTGCTGCAGGGCTTTGAAAATTAATACAGTTTAGTTAATAGTTTGTTAATAGGTATTTGATTGTAAAAAGAGCATTGTTACTGTTACTGGCCAAAACGTAAAACATTGTAAAAACTAACATAAATTTCAGTCAATATTCTGTGACATAGAAAAACTGAATGGTGATTCTTTTTAGCAAACTGATTTAAATATAATTAATCTATTGTAAAGATGATTTTTTTTTTAATTTGAATACAGGGTGGATTTATTTTGAATTACTGTAAAATAATAACTGTTAAATGCAAATAGTGTGACTGAGTAGGTCAATAATCACAACTTGCATTCTGATATATGAATATGTATGCAAATTTTTCTTGAATTAGTCTTTTTTTTTTCTAAATGCACCCAATAGTTTTTAAATCTAGAGCCAACTATTTTTAAAATCCTTTATCAGATGCAGACATCTGATGTACAGTAGTTGTCGTTTGTTTATGTAATATATATATACGTGTTTCTCGTTTCTCGTTTTGTTTATATAGATTAGATCGTTGGTTTTCCCGTTTGAATGGTTTTACACTAGTAATTTTGGGGCCCTTTATAGCTTGTTGTTCGGTGTGAGCCAAGGCTCCGTGTTGAAGGCCGTACTTTAACCTATAATGGTTTACTTTTTAAATTGTTATTTGTATGGTGAGTTGTCTCCTTGGCACTCACACCACATTTTCCTATATCTATCACACAAAATAGTTAATTCAATGTTTCTGCAGAACTTGGAAAATTTCTGTTTTATTTCAGGTTTGTTGAAAAATATTTCATCTAAAGAAAGAAAAGATTTTGTTTTGTTACTCTGTCAGGTTTGATTAAATCTTTAAGGGGAAGTAACAAATGAACATAGTCAAATTTAATTCCACTTAAAAGAATTGAATTTATTGAATTTGTAATTTACTGTTTCAGGGAGAATTTATCTTCTTTTTCAAAAAGCAATTCTATGTTGAATTAGACCTGATATTATTTTTCTACTTAAAAATACTACATTTTTTGTAATTAAAGATAGATATGAATTTTATACTTTTTATTTTCATAGTGTTTTTAGAAATTGAGGTACATTGCTGTCAAACATTCTGTCATAAATTGTATTAAAGAAAAGACTGGTGCCACTTCATGATAATGATAAGAAGAAATTGTAAAAGAACCATTTCAAAGTTAAGAATTTAATTTTAGATATCATTAACATCATTTATTTTAACTTTTAAATTAAGTATGTTTTGTTCTGTTTTTCGTAAAGCAAATTAAATTTGGACTTTTTGCTTTTTCAGGATGAAAATAGCAAACAGGAAGTTCAAAAGATTTTTTCCTCAATTCTAAAATGGTTAAATGCAAAACTTGAGGTAATCTTTTTTTAAATTTAGGAAGGTTAGTTTATGATGGTCACATCACTCATATAAGACCTAGTCATCCATCTGACTGGGACATTATGACTCTCTTATTTTTTACTATACTGAGAAAACACATACTAAAAAGAATTCCAATCTAAATAATGGATGTGATATTCTTGGGAGATTTTTGTTGTTTCAACTTTGAAAATTATTCTTAGTAAAATTGAGAATGGAAATGGGGAATGTGCCAAAGAAACAACAACCCGACCATAGAAAAAAAACAACAGCAGAGGGTCACCAACAGGACTTCAATGTAGCGAGAAATTCCCGCACCCGGAGGCGTAGACTGTTGCAACAAAGGCCGACTTTTAAGTGGCTGCTCAGAATGAATTTCTTTTTTAGAATATTAAAAAAAAAAAAAAAAATCTAGAATAGAAATGAGTAATAGGCTAATTTTATAATGCTACCAATTTGAAGTTGAAGAAAAAATATATATATAAAGCATCTCTGGACAGTACACATTTTGATAATTTATTTTTACAGCTTCATTCAATGCTGGCCTCTGAATATTCACAAAGTGCCAATTGGAAGAAATTTACCTGATGTTTAGGTAAGTCGGCATTACTACCAAAAAAAAAATACACAAATGCATTGTTAAGAGTAAGGTTGTATCCTTTATGAAATTTTCTTGTTAAAAAATTCAGATGAGTTATTTCCCTTGATTCACAAGTTTATATATTTTATAGCTTCAAAACTAATTGATACATGACAGGACTCATTTCTTTTCATTAATAACTCATCACTTTCCAGATATACTAATTATGTAAAAATATGTGCATCACACAAGCATACTTAGGAAAGAGGGGGGATGCATTGATGAAAATTATTTCAAGGGAGATAATTTTAGATTTTTTTTCTGCAGGACAAATATTATAAAATGTTATATCATCATCAGATTTGCAAATAGAGCTGAAATAACATATGTATCTTACTCTTAGGTTCATTTTTTTATGCAAGAACCACAGGATGGAAAAGTTTTACTATTTGAAACATTTTGGGCACCAAATGGTATAAAAGTCAAGAATTTAGCAACAAAACATAATTCAAACTGTTAAGGATGAAGACTAAAATAGTGATATAGAAAAACTGTTTCTCCCTTTTATTTTTAAGAACCTTGTAAACAAATTTTCATTCCATTTTTAGGTAATATTTGATGCTTCCAATTCTGGGTTTTAAGGGGAAAGGTGAAAATGAAGGAAGGACATCAACACACAAAACATATCTTTTAAAAGAAAGAGACTTGGTAACAAAATACAACTCTGTAATTATTTGCGGTGATAGAATATGGACTTAAACACTAATGGACTCAGGAACAAGCTGTGCAAGTGAAGCAACTTAAACAAAACCACAATTTCAGGAATATGTTGTGCAAAACAATGGACTTCAAAAACAAACAAAAAGAAGACCAAGAAATATGATATAATTCAACAAGAAACTTATATTTAACAACTAGGACATAGAATATAATCAGTGATGAAATAAAAACTATGTTTAGCATGAACTCTTTTATTTATTTGTTAGACAATTGAGATGCCTGTGCTAAGCATAACAATGATTGCAGTTTTGTTAGAGCCCTGCATTCCTCAGTCATGTCTATAGACTGAATTTATTTTAATCATGCATGTGTTTAAGGATGATGAAAGATAATTTTAACAGTACATTGTAAGTCAATGATATTTGGTACACATTTAGACAATACCTATAATTTGCATCCATTTTATTCAAAATTATTTGGTGTTCAATCCCTTTTCCCCCTTTATATGATGGCCCTGGTCCATGGAAACACATTTTTTCCTAGTTTGGTGGGTAAAATTATTATCACCAACTGAAGATGAGTTAGTATTATACTTTAGCATCTGCAAACAGGATTTTTTAAAAAGATTAAGCGTGAACTAGTGCAGTCATGGTTAATTTATAAAAAAAAAAAATGAAAAGGCTTTCTTCTCGCCTCAATAGAGTCAAAAAGCGAGACATGGGTATATGCTGTTTCCGGTGTCTTCAAAGATACATTAGTTTGGAATCAGGTCAGTTTACATGAGGAACCACCAGTGATTGCTAAAATTATGTTTGGTATGCAGTTGTATCAGCACTGGCATATCTCATTTCCATGGACATTAGTTGGCTCCACCTAGTAATTTTCAACTTCGATGCAAGTCTGAATCCTTGTTATTGGAAGGAATAACTCCGATATTGATTGCCAAGGATTGACTGAGTTTGATTTTTTTTTGCTGAAGATTTGTGATTCTCTCCAGGTACTAGTTCCGTCTTCCTCCACCAATTACATTAAAGATTAGCTAGCTATAAAACCAGGTTTAATCCACATTTTCTACATAATAAAAATGTCTGTACCAAGTCAGGAATATGAGCGTTGTTTTCCATTCATTTAATGTGTTTGAGCTTTTTATTTTGCCATTTGATTAGGGACTTTCCATTTTGAATTTTCCTCGGAGTTGAGCTCTTTTGTGATTTTGCTTAATACTGACTGTCACATAAAACCAAGGTTACTGAATCAGTGGCCGACAACAAGAGCTTTTTATTCTTTGAGGGAAATAAAAAGTCATATTTATATAACTTTTGCAGTGATTTTATTCTTGTTTAATTTAATATGTATGCTGAATTGATAGATTTGTAGATGTTTTTTAAATGTCCAGTGGCAAATGTTTCGTGCATGTTGAGGACAAACGCTGAATTGAATCTGAATGGGGCAAAAATTCTTTTTGTGTTAGGTCTTAATTCATAGAAACTGGCAGAATGTCATACTTGCATGGTAAATATGGTGTGACCATCAGTCAAAATATTGAATAAGCAGCACATTATAATCATAGCTTTGTGGCTTGTGATAGATTTTACGTCCTAAAATCACGGTATTATATTACAACATTACAACATTATAAATTTTAGTCCCAGTTTACACCAAAGAAACGACAGTATTAAACATAGCAAGACCGTATTTATTTTTCTCTATCAAATGTAAATATTGCTGACAATAACAAATGGTCTCTTGCTGGTAATTTGTAAACGGTTTGGTTGCTAATTAAGTAGAATAAGTATAAGGCTATCCATCCTGCAAGGGATTTCACTATTCAAAAGAAGTTAGTAATTTTACCAAATTCTAAATCCCATAGGTGCATTCCACACTTTGCACGTTAAAAAAACAGCTGCAACAACTCTCTGATGGGTTATTGGGATATTTTCTGTCTCTATCCAGTCTGATCCATTCTCATCAGCAATCCGACGAATTCTAGTGGTAGTCCTTGCTATTCGTCTTAACTTGTGTTCCTAATATACAGACTCTTACTTATTATACTAATGGTACGTATGACTGCGATTTGTTCCTGTCTGTCAATCCGTGCATCTGTTTGTTTGTCCATCCTTCTATCGTTCTTTTTGTTTTTTAAGATCCATACTCGTATTTATATCAGATTGCAACCTTACTGGAATATATGCCCCATATAATGAGATTGTTGATTTTTATGTCAACATTTCAAAGGTCACTGTATTATATGTCTCTGCTAAAATATATGGTCATATTTAATAAGAGGAAGATCTCTACTAATTTGTGAGAAAGTTTCTCATCCGATCTTGTTTACCAAGGGTTTTTTTAATTGTTTATCTGTTCTAGTCCCGAACATACATGAAATGTTTGTCACTGGAATTAAGGACTAAACTGGCAATCAATCAATCGTGACGTAATATGTATTTTAGAATTTTAACCATTTAACTAAAAGAAGCACATCTGAGTTGTTTTCCTGGATAAAAGACACGGAGGGGTCCAAATGACACACTGAAATTAACAACTACTAGCATAGGTCACCGTACGACCTCCAACAATAAGCAAATCCCATACCGCATAGTCAGCTATAAAATGCCTTTATGATTGGGAACCACAAAAGGTAAATCAATGATATTTGTTATAAGTATATAAGTATTGGCACATCTCAGTTCCATGGATATCATTTGGCCCAAACCCAGATTAAATTCGAACTATTTGTTAGAGAAGGTGAAACAGGCAAAGTTGGAAAATTTGAATTGGTTACTTCTGTTCTGTGGGCTTTAAAAGTTAAATGTTACATAATTTAGTATTTTATTCATCTGATACATGTATGTGTTTTAGATTAATTATTTAATTGAGCGTCGAGATATTTGTTATTTAAAAAAAAATTATAGACAAATTTACAAAGCAGTCGATTGTGGTGCAAATTAATTCATGTGGATCTTTTTTGTCATAACCATATATTCCGCCTTAGAAAATCAAAAGAAAGATATAATAGATTCATCTTTTTGAAGCTTTAATTAGCTTCTCACAGTGACAATTTAAAAAAATTAAAATCCACCAAATAAGCAATATCATCGAAATGAGAAAGTCGAGTACACTTTTTTTGTTCAGGCGTGTTTGAGTTGTCTATTCTGTCTTGAAAAGGTATAAAAGAAAAATATTTGATACATGATCATCTCGTTTCAGATTCTATTATTTTACATATTTAGATCAAGTTTAAATAACATTAAAAATTTACAGTACTTCAAGATCAAACATATGGGTCAAGTGAAATACCTTTGTAAATGAGTCATAACCATGAACAAGATAAGTGTGTTGTATTTTTTTTTAATAAAAGTACTTGAAGACAAACTTTTCTGGTGGATCTTTAAAAATATGCACAACTGAAAATTCTGAAAATCTGCTTTTCCATTTTCTAAATATTTTTGAACTTTCGAAAATTCCCGACAACCTATATGAGACAATAGTTTTGAGTTAACAAAATGAAAAAAGTACATTCGAATGATGCTCAATAACTAGAAGTTACAGTTGTACAACAACTAGTAGTCGGCATAGTATGTAAGATCATGAAAGGATTGTGTAATAAATGTCATTATGATACCATCAAAGACATATAATACATTGTGTACATATGTAATTATATGTCTCTGATGTCATGTGGATAAATAAAGCTAAATTGACAGCGCGTCATCACTACAATCAGAGACATATATTATATGTCTCTGCTACAATGTCCTTTTCACAATGTTAGAATAATCAATTTTAAAAAGAAATCGTATTTCCCACCGTTTGTACAAACGAAGTCTTACGGTACTTTACGGTGTATTATTTATAGATGGCGCTGTCAAAGGAGAAGTGACGTCAATCGAGAGTTAGTGCTCGATGGAGAAACAGGAATACACAATTTGTGTATTGAATTGGATTTTATCGTTGTTTACAGGTGTCATTTCGTGAAATAAAAACATAGAGCATATACAAACAATGAAATAGTTCCAATTGTAAAGTGCCATAGTTATGTGATGTAGAAAAACAACAAATTCAATGCAAACAATTATTTGAGTAACTTGCTTTGCACGAGCATAGATGAAGTGAAAAAATATTATTATGGAAGGGAATTATCCCCGAATGCTGCTTGTTACAGCTAATGTCGGGTCTATATTTGAAGATGTACGTATAAACATAAATATAATCGATCGTCTGGTAGTTAAATATTTGCATAGTGTAAAAATCAAAGTAATGTTTTGCTTTTACAACATATGACATACGTATCGTCAGGTCAGTATGTCATGAAAATGACCATATCGTGCTGCTGACCTGAGGGCAATTATAATGACAATTTCACTGGAAATATGGACTGAAATCAAAACTATATCTTGATTTGTCTAGTCCAAATAAAAATGACATCTTGCAATGCTATTTTAAAAATTCTGGGACATGTAGGAAGCACAGGCACTTGTCTCAGAAAAAAAAAATTCCTATATACCTCAATATAACATAATAATATATTAAGGTATATAGGAATTTTTTTTTCTGAGACAAGTGCCTGTGGTTGGAAGGTGTCTCGATCAGGTGTCAGAAAAAAAATGAAAATAGCCTTGCAAGACCTCATAATTATTTGTCCTCAATCCATAGGGTACATACAGTAACGAGTTTGGTGACTATACCCCAAAGTTGTTTCAGGAACATGCAAATACTTTTTTCGGCCAGAATATTCTTTATTTTGCAATTTTCTACAGTTTTATTCCAACTTTATTTACTTTCAGACTTATTTACTTTCAGGCTATTCATTTTTTCAAATTTATCAAGTAAGGTTACAAATTAAAAAAAAAAAAAATAACAAAAAAGTAAAAATCTGATTCATTGATTTTCTTGAACATGTTGAAGTACATGTAGTTTTATTTGTGTTAATTTATTTTTTAGTTTAGCAAAAAAAAGGTATTATTATTCTCTTGATTTTCATTATATATACAACAATGGAGCATATATCGGACTCAGTATAACTTTTAGTATAGGTCTATTATAGCTATAAATTTACATAACAGATAAAATAACCTCTACAACTATTTAAAGTATTAAAATTTATTATTAGTAATTTGCTTGCTTGTTTAACATTTTATATTTTAAATCAAACTTAAAAGAGTGTTTATTGTAAATAAACAAGAAAATATGAAGGTTGTGCTTTCAGAATGTAGGCGAAGTCATTTCTAAAAACTCTAAACTAAAACTGAATCCTTATTTTCTGAATCGTCTTGAACACACATAAAATATTTGCCACTGGACATCAAGCTACATCTTGATCTGTAAAAAATGTGGAATATGACACTGTCTTATTGTAACCCCCTTAACTTTCCTGGGCGGCTTTACCTACTTTTAGCTAATCTTTATTATAAAATTAGTTGAAAAGAAGAAATTAAAATAAAATACTCCCAATTCCAACCACAAATTTATAAGCTCAAAATTTATCTTTTTCAAATCTCAAAAAAGTATAGATGCAGCAAGTGTCAAATTGGGATCTGTTTATTAAGAGCTAGAATCACAAAGATGTCACAAAATACATTTGAAATATGTTTTAAGATAACTAAATATATACATCACTAATTAATAAAGTATGACCACAAATTTGCTTTAAAAGTCAAAAAACAAAAAACAAAAATATAAATTTACCTATGTTTAAAAAAATTACTACAGGAGGATTAAATGTAACCGTAAAATATGTCAATTTAATAAAAACAGCATTTATGAAATCATTATATTTTGAGTATGTGCTCCTGTAGGGTCCTCAATTGTTCAATAAACATCTCAAATCTGGGTTACAGCATCTAGAAATGGGAATTATGACGAAACTTAATATAAATTATTGTTTAAATCTCTGTTGGGATTCAAAATTTCCTTTTTTTGCTAACAGCTCTGAACACTGATAATAGAAAGTGTTATTTTTTCATTGTACATTTACTAATTCATTCTTTCTGCATTAAATTATTGCCTCTGGACTTTAATAGCAATTAACAAGCAATCATTAATATTTTATTCAAGTTTGATTTAGATTTGTTTAGAACGGTGCACATCTTCAACAAGTGATAAGAATGTTTTGCCCAACTTGTTAATTAAGGCAGTTTTATAGTAGTTTTTTCTCCCCTTTGTTTCTGTATGTTTTTTTGGTAGACTGGTAGTCATTTGCCTGACATTAAAGTGAGATGAATGATGTTGGATACAAATTTTATATTAAATTGTCAAGTATTACTTGTATTAGTATTGAAATTTTAATTATGAAAAGGTTCATGTCATTATAGTATACAATAATAATGGTCTATATGCAGTTAAATTTATTTCATGTTTAATGGGTGCAATTTGCCCTTCATAAGAAAGAGTCAATTGAACATCATCATTTACATGCATGAAGATTACCATTAGAAATTCCATCTATTTCCAATTTAAAAAAAAAACTTCAGTCACTATTCATGAGGGAGGGGGGGGGGGGGGGGTAGGAGGGGTCCTGATCCCGAAATCCCAGGCTTAAAAACACAAAATCCTGAGGTCCCAAAATTCGAAAAAAAAAATTCCCGGATCCCGAAAGGTTCAATCCAGACATCCTGAGCTAAAAAACACACGATCCCGGAGTCCCGATAAAGGTCCTATCACCCCTCATTCATGTTTGATTGATATACTGGTAGTAAGCATTGGTTGTGGATAAATTTTAAATTTTATAAATAATGTTTTAGAAAAATCTACATGTATTATGATGTACTGTCAAAATCTGCATTGGTTTGTTTGTTTAGTTATAATGTTCATGAACTATATTTCGTTTATTTTTTAGCCTGATCATATGCTGAAGATTTGGCTGAGGGAATTTTTAAAGGTAAGTACAAAATTTACACATTACATAATATATATGAAAGTCAGTATTGCAAGTGATATATACAAAAATCATGCACCATAAACCCAATAACAAAAATCTAACATAAATTGAATCTTTACGAGTAAAATGTTTTTGAAATGAAGAATTATGGTAGTTATTTGTTGTACATGAAAGAGATATTTTGAAGATGTTATATATTGCTAATGTATTACTTTTGCATACTACTACGGGGGTGTTTAACGACCTTGACTACCCATGAGATTCTTACACAACTAAGTATAACATTTGCATGGAAACCGTTTTATATAATATATGATAATATCAGTACTGAAGCACCTTGATTGGATACTTGGGCAGAAATTATAAAATATGCATTTCTACAGGGTTTTTAAAATCAATATATTTTCGTCCTTCTTTCAACAGAATTTTAAATATCTATTAGGTGCATTAGCACGTACTGTTAAATTTAACCTACACATACATGTTATGAGAAGAAAGATGAGCAGATTTACAAGGAATGGGAAGAACAGCTACACACAATAGGGCAAATAATATCAGGCATTACTTTTGTGTCACCTCTTCAAGTAGTGCAGCTGGGATTATAGCATGTTGTTTTCAGCGACACCAGCATCAACAATTTGTCAAGTATTGTGGATGAATAACTTTAATGAGAACCACTATTTTCAATTCCATAATAATTGTAATGCATTTACATAAGTATTAGTACATCTACTTTCCTCTACCTTACTCCCTCAGTCATGGTATGTTGAGCTAGAATCTCCTGTATAAATTACATACATGTTGTCGTTTGGTATTTATGTCAGTTTGATGGGATCTGTCTTACAAAAAGCATTATATTTTTGGTATGCAGCTCATATCCATGTACTGTAGATTATTTGCCTCATCAATCATGATCTATTGGCTTTGAAACATTAAGCATAGATTAAATGTTTAAGTTTATGATAAGGTCAATTGAAGATGCCCCCCATCATGGACCACTAATGATAATTAGTAAGTCTGAGATATCCTGAACTGAGTTGTATGAGTATTTACCTACACATCTCATTTTATGGACATTATTTAGCCTGTATCTTCACTGACTTCAGCTCACCGACTTCAGTTAGATTGACTTTATAAAAATAAGATGTGGTATTGTTGTCAGTGAAACAAGTCTCCACTTTAAAAGAGACCAAATGACAGGAGATGCAGGTCACAGTAGGGCCTTCAACAATGAACTAAATCCAGAGCAAATGACAGGAGATGCAGGTCACAGTAGGGCCTTCAACAATGAACTAAATCCACAGAGCAAATGACAGGAGATGCAGGTCACAGTAGGGCCTTCAACAATGAACTAAATCCACAGAGCAAAGCAACCTACAATAGGCCACAAAAATAGAAACTAAAGACCTGATTAATCATGTTAATGTACAAAACAATAAATGAAAAAGTATGTGATATACAGCAACAGAAACTAATACAACCACCGAATAACAGGCATTGCATAGTTAACATTTTAAAGGATGGCAGTTTTGAGGGAGGGTAGGAGGGGTCCTGATCCCAAAATCCCAGGCTTAAAACACGAAATCCAGAGGTCCCGAATTTAAAATGAATTGAAATCCCAAATCCCGAAATTTGAAAAAAAGAATTCCCGGAGTCTCGATAAAGGTCCTATCCCCCCTCAGTTTTAAATCAACATGTGTGTTTTCATATCTCCTCTGTGTCAACATTATGGTTATAAATTATTTCATGTTTTTTTTTGTTTCTGTACATGTAACTTCCAAACAAAGATTTAGGCCTCAAAAGTTAGAACAGATACTTTTAACAATAGTGAATGAATATTTTTTTTAAATAAATTGCATAACAATAGTGAATGAATATTTTAAAAATAACTTGCATGAGAATTTAAGTAAAGGATGTTAATATCTGACAATAATGAAGTTGTATTAATATATATTGATCATGTATTTGGATTAAATCCCTAAATATGTGATGAATGAAATAAGAAGATCAAAATTATAAAATAAACAACAAAAGATGCGTAGGAGGATTTTAGTTTGTAAAAAGAAATCTATACAAAGTACATGTGCTGTCTACAGTGTATAATATGAATTCTTAATTTTATTTTTATGCAGATTCTAAATTAATGATTAAACAAGATACAAGATATTTTAAAACATTAAATTTTTCTACTAGTTCATGTATCATTTCAAATGTTTAACATGTTTATAGTGTTTTATATTAAGGTTTTATTCAGGGTGGTGCCCCCATGTATTTGTTTGGGCTATTTTGGAGTCCGTCCTTTAAATTTTGAAATTCTCTAACATATATAACGTTTATAAACCCAGATCTTTCAAATTCATCACCACCATCCTTTTGACAATCCCCCATTCTTTAAAAAATTTCTAAGAAAAACACAGATTCATTCCTATACATGTACTTTTAAAAGTAGCATTTCACACAATGAGATATAAAATTTTACAGGAAGTTTGTTATCATTATTATATAATTTTGAAGTATCTTCCTAGAAGAGTAAAATCATTATCCTTAAACTTGAGAAATGTATTCAATGATCATCTCATTCATGTCATTGTAAGATAGTAAGAAAAGAATAGCATGTCACTTTAAGTATCAGTTGTTCTAACTTTGTAAATTAAATTGGTGACACATGGATTTTTTTTAAGTTATTAAGTAATCAGTGGTTGTATCACATGTCCTGATTTCATGTTTGTTTGTTTGTTGACAAGTGACATAAAAGTCTCTAGCAATATTTCCTTGTTCTTGTAGATCACCACACTTTGACTGTTTGTTTATAAGTTGATGAACTATGAATTCTTTATGAACTGTTTATAATTGCTGTGGTTGTATCACATGTCATGGTCTATCAAATGAATGTCCCTATTTCCTTTGGCTAATTGCTATGGTTGTACCACATGTCATGGTCTGTCACATGTATGTCCTGATCTATTTGGTTATTTGCTGTGGTTGTATCACATGTCATGGTCTGTCACATGTATGTTCTGATTTCCTTTGGTTGATTGCTGTGGTTGTATCACATGTCCTGGTATGTCACATGTATGTCCTGATTTCCTTTGGTTAATTGCTGTGTTGTATCACATGTCATGGTGTATCACATGTATGTCCTGATTTTCTTTGGTTAATTGCTGTGTTGTATCACATGTCATGGTCTGTCACATGTATATCCTGATCCATTTGGTTATTTTGCTGTGGTTGTATCACATGTCATGGGTTGTATCACATGTATGTCCTGATTTCCTTGGTTAATTGTTGTGGGTTGTATCACATGTCATGTCATTGTCGGTCACATGTATGTCTTGATTTCCTTGGTTGATTGCTGTGGTTGTATCACATGTCATGGTCTATCACATGTATGTCCTGATTTCCTTGGTTAATTGCTGTGGTTGTATCACATGTCATGGTGTATCACATGTATGTCCTGATTTCCTTGGTTAATTGCTGTGGTTGTATCACATGTCATGGTGTATCACATGTATGTCCTGATTTCCTTGGTTAATTGCTGGGGTTGTATCGTATGTCCTGGTCTGTCGCATGTATGTCCTCATTTCCTTGGTAAATTGCTGTGGTTGTATCACATGTCATGGTGTGTCACAATTGGTGTGTCACATGTATTTCAGCATTTCCTTGGTTAATTGCTGTGGTTGTGTCACATGTCATTGTGTGTCACATGTCATTGTGTGTCACATGTCATTGTGTGTCACATGTCATTGTGTGTCACATGTATGTCCTGATTTTCTTGGTTAATTGCTGTGGTTGTATCATGTGTCATGGTGTATCACATGTACGTCCTGATTTCCTTGGTTAATTGCTGTGGTTGTATCACATGTCATGGTCTGTCACATGTATGTCCTGATTTCCTTGGTTAATTGCTGTGGTTGTATCACATGTCATGGTCTGTCACATGTATGTCCTGATTTCCTTGGTTAATTGCTGTGGTTGTATCACATGGCATAGTGTGTCACATGCATATCCTGATTTATTTTACAGTTTCTTTTCATCAGAAATTGATTTGTTTTTCAACTGGGCAGTTGTATTTGTAGCTAACATGTAGTTAATTTCAATACTTGGAAGTTTTAAACCAATTTCAATGAAATACCCACATTTGGTCTAAGCAGATTTAACATTCATTGTATCAGCAAGTTAAAATATCTTTTTTTTTTGAGAAGGTTGAAAGTCCAATTAATATGGAATGTTGATCTCTTTATGAATTATGATTATTTGTATAAACTGGCAAGTAATTGTACATGATATTTATCGTTGGCATAGAGACCCTGTGTTTTTGTCATCAGCATTTATCTGATATCTCCAGCTAGGGAATTACACAATAGACAATTATTTATTTGTTTTGACTGAAAAACTTGCATTATGTATTCATATGTGTAAGTAAAACACATTTATATAATGGATGTAAAAATAAAGAGATGTGATGTGATTGCTAATGAGACAACTATTCAACGGAGTTTAAATTACAAAGATAAAAGCAAAGAATAAAGATCACAGTAAGACCATGAAGACCTTCAACAATGAAAGGTGTCAGACCACCAATTCAAAATCCTTATCTATTCAACAATTTTTTTTCTCAATTTTTACAGCTTTATAAATACTTAACCTTCACCATGTTAACATGCTTAAGAATATAACTTTATAGAAACCAGATATATTCAGAATTGTACAGGTATCAACTTTCTACAGGCCAATGTTTATCCAATGCTTCAAGTCTTATAATGAGCTGTTAAGAACGCACCTCAAACCCTTACCATATAGTCAGAAATAAATAACAAAAGGGACCCCAACATAAAAATCATGAAAATGTGAATCAATACAAGTATTGAGTACTCATTATTGAGATTAACTACTATATCTTAGAAGAAAAAGACTTCTAAAAAAAGGTACTTTTTTGTCACTTAAATTTGACAATGAATCAGAGTTAATCTGGCATAATTTGTTGTAGGACAAATTTGTAGCATTTTAAAATATGTCTTTTGAAACTTTAAAAACTTCTCAAACTTCTTCATTTAAATAATCTTCCAAATAATCATTTTGATATGAACAAAAGTCTTACTTATTAGTTAAAGATGTATTTATCTACAAGATGTTTTGTACAAGGATATTAATGCCAGTGAAATAATTTTTTTTGAAACGACGCACTCATATTTTAGTTATTAAAAATTGTTTTTACCTGTAGTATGTTAACATGGTTACATATACATGTAAATTGTTAAATTACATTTCTGGACTACAGTGAATACCAACTTGCATCACTATCACTATATATACCTTCAACAAAATAATTATTATACATGTACATGTAACTTTGAAAAGACTGAAATGTTTTATATATTTTGCGATTCCTGCCGGCTACAAATGACTCCTATCAAAATTCCTACTTTAAATGTGTATCTTAATTTGTAGAGTGTACAGCATTACCAGCCAGGATTACTTGCTCTTCATTGTCAAGAAGTTGGCGGTAAAAACTATGAAGATTCCATGCAACATGTCAACAAGTTTGTCAAGTGAGTACATCTATGAAGAGTCAATGTTTTTTAGCTGTAGTGAGGCAAACAAAAGAATATTTAACAGAAAAGTATTGCCTGCTGTGCTTGATTGTCATTGGAAACTACTTTCACTTAAAACAAATACATCTATTAAAAAAGTTGAGTAGAAAAGTGGTTTAATGGACTGATGATTCCTTCAAGTCTCAGATTTACGTTAGGTTTAGGTTGGTCAGTAAAAAAATCAACTTCAGTGGCGGATCCAGAGGGGGGGTTCCGGGGGTTGGAACCCCCCCTTTTTTGGCCGATCAATGCATTTGAATGGGGACATATAGTTGGAACCCCCCCCCCCCCCCTTTCATCCTGAGTTGGGAACCCCCCCTTTTTAAAATGGCTGGATCCGCCCCTGAACTTTATGTCAGATTGTAGTCTAATATTAACCAATGATGATTTCATATAAAGAATGTTTTGAACAATGCATGTTAGAAAATTTAAAGATTTAAATTCTGTTCAAAGTGTTTACATATCAGTAGGTATATCCTGGTGGGCGAAGATATTGTTATTTTAGGTCTATTTATAGCACAAATCATGCTGTGCATTTGACAAATGTTTGATAATAAGAGATATATCAGAATTGTGGACAATGCTGTCATTATTTTGAAAGTTTGAATTGTTTCCTGATAGTTGTGAATTATATCATTTCTCAGAAAGAAAAAAAACTTGTCAATTCCAATTCATGCATAATAATATTAAAGTTTCAATTGAATTTTGTCAGTATCTTAACAAAATAGGCATGTTTAATATGATCAGAATCAGGAAACTTTAATACTTTTCGAACAGGAAATATTCTGTAAATTTAGAGATTAACTTTTATTACATGTTGTTATGTTTAGAGATTGCATTGTTAGAATGTTAGAGGGTTAGCGCTATAGAACCAGGTTTAATCCACCATTTTCTACATTTGAAAATGCCTGTACCAAGTCAGGAATATGACAGTTTTTGTCCATTCGTTTTTGATGCGTTTTGTTATTTGATTTTGCCATGTGATTATGGACTTTCCCAATTGATCTTCCTCTAAGTTCAGTATTTTTGTGATTTTACTTTTTAATGCTGTACTGGTTTAAATTACTGTAAACAAACTCATTTTTGCCAGTAGAAAAATAGCTTTATATGGAGAACCTTGGTCTTCCCTTGTATAATATATGTCAATGACATTTGAATATTGCGAAAAATAAGTCCATGTGATATAATATTCATGAAATATGTTAATTTACAGTAGTTATGATATAACATGTATTATATTAAGTGGACATCTGTAAATCAATATTCACTGCTGCAATCAAAGTTGTCTGGCTTCTGAAAAAGTTGGTGAACAATTGTATAACAGGAAGTTATAAGTTATGTTTCCAGTAGCTAAAATCCAGGAAATCAGTTATTTATCAATTTGTACTTATTTATTTACATTGGCACTGGTACAATCCTTCATAAAAATTCATATTGGCTAAATTGGATTTTTTATTGAAAAAATGTTAATTATGAAAATTTAATTTACATTGTAACATAAATTTAATATAGATTGTGACAGAAAAAACGTAAATAAATTGCTTTGTGACAAAATCCAAATTTTAGATGGTTTTGTATTACTTTTATGATGTTGTGTCATTGCATTATGATTCTATACAGTTTAGCTTAATATCTGTTTCATAGATTTGTGGATGGTATAGATTTCAGCTATAGAAGTCCACAGCATTTTAAGTTCATTGATATTTGAAATATTCAAATACAATTATTTTAGTCCTATCTGTTACAAATATGTATTATTTAGTAGGTATTCGTATCATCTCAACAGCAATTTAAAAGGTGCAAGAGACCTTCAAGGCTTGCTGTTTCAGACTACAGAAGTTTTAATGTACTTTTTTGTTGCTATTTCAATGATATAACCTTTTATTGACATTCAAAGCTGGTTCAATTTTTAAATTGCATAATAATTTAAAAGAAGAACTTATTTTGTCATAATTAGATAAACAACAAGTGATTACTTTTGTCCTTTCTGTTCATTTTGAATATTTACAGCCATGCATTGCCAGTAAAAGTTATTTGCAACCTTTAATCCAATGATTGATGTCTGCAAATACAGAAATATGGAACATCTAAATTTTGTTTAAAAGTAAAGATTTTTGTATGGGAAAATATCAAATAGATATTAAAACCAAACTAGTTTTAAATTATGGAGAGGCAATGAAGCAAACCAAATCCTCTCAACATTTAAAATTATTTAATGGAAAGTTGTGCTTGATATTCAGATAAATATTTTAAATGTTTTCTTGTTTTGAGGACCATGGAAAATCTTAAATTTCAGTCAAACATATGAAGTTTTTTAAAATTTTAATCAGTCATTTTAATTTAGATTTTTTACTCTATGAGTTCCTTATTTTAGTTTTAGGCATAGTTGAAATACATGAAATTCCTATGTTCATATTGACCCAATCATGTTATTTGCTCTTTGGTCGGGTTGTTGTCTCTTTGACATATTCCCCATTTCCATTTTCAATTTTATGATATACAGCAACAAATGCCGGCCAACCACTGAATTACAGGTTCTCGACTTTGGGATAGGCACTTACAGAATGTAAAGGGGTAAAACATGTTAAAAGATGCCCAGACCTCCCCATACCTGGGATAGTGGTGTAATAGTAACATATTCCATTTCCACTATCTCACACTATTTCAATACTCATAATTTTTCATCTAATATATCTCATCACAAAGTTTTTTCTTGTAAAATGCAATGAGTGAAGCAGTATGGTACTTTTTTGCTTACTTACAAGTTCACCACCAAATGTAAAGTGGGGTTCATAATGTTATCTTTTTTTATTTTCTGTGTTGTATTTGAAGACTACCGTTTGTGTTTTACTCTTTTGGTCATGGTGTGGTGTGTACTTTCTCTACATGTGATATTTGAAGTTATACAAAACAATATCTTCCATCATTTCCATTGCCAAGTTAACATGTCATCATAGTATTATATCTTCCACATGGAGAATTGTGATAACAAAAGAGTAATATGATGGAGAACAAACAAGTTGTCCATCATAAGAAGTGTTAATCAGCTTTCGACCACCTAATCTCTTTACCTTTTGACATTGATGTATTAATTAAGTTATCTCTAAATTACAAAATCAATAAGTAATTGTATTTAATACTACATCCAATGTAGTCAATGAGTGAGTAGATTAATAATGAACCAGTGGACAGAGGCTCAATAAAAGTATGAAGTAGTGTATTATGTCAATAAGACCAAGTTTTACAAGTGTTTTTCTCTATTTACCCCTCAAATCAAGAGATATCGAAACATTAAAAGTAACTTTTATATCTTGGAATAGTGAAAAAGGCATTGAAACCTTACTTTCATAAGAAAAACTTCAGAAAATGTTTTTTTTAATCTCTGAATACATGGGAAACATGATTTAATCGAATTTTCTCTCTGGTTTTGCTTTCTGAAACCTGAATTTTCAAGATGTTTCTATGGCTGCCAAATGCTCTGCAGTTGGATAGGTTTGATCATTATGCAATTTGAAACCTTCAACAAAACCTCCTTTATCTTTGAATTGTCAGTTACAGGAAATAAAATTTTGAGTATATTCCCATGCTTAAGAATGGGTTATATCTATGTTTGTCTGTCACATGGTCATATGATCTATCACAAAGTCACAATGGCAGCTACTACAGACTAAAATTTTGCTTCTTGATACCAAGCTTTGTCTGGAAAAGCTCAACAATGATATTTATCAAAACAGGTTTCAATTTTATTATACCTGGATTCTTTGATTAGTTCTTACAACCACTGGGATGGTGCCAATGGTGGTTGACTCTTTGTCCTGGAGGTTAGCCTATCATCAGCCAAGTAATCAGCACTTTTGTGTTTACTTGAAATATAATTGAAATGTTCTTTTTCAATAAACTTACCCATAATGAAATGTAAAAACCCTGGCATAGATACCCTTGGTATTTTTACTATTTGGTACAACTCTTTGCAAGCTTTGGTTTTCACTCCTTTTTAACTTCATATTTGATTTGGTATGCCAACTGTATTAATTAGAGTGTCACTGTTGAATCTATTTTAACAAAATGCCCTTCTGACAAAGCAAATTATAAGCATGATACCTGTGATGATTTCTAAGAAAGCTGTTTTTCAAATTAAAGATTGATTTTTTCTCTTCTGTTTCCTGTTTCCTGCCAGATACATACATGTCTGTTACATGTAATTGACATCTGCAGACTATAAAATTTTCATCATGTTTTCCTCTGCAACTTTAAATCCTATTTTCATGGTATTTGTTACCAGAATTCATCTGCTATGCTGCAGGTCATGTCTTTAAATACATGTACATATACTAATCTCTTTATAAAATAGAGTAAGGTTAAAATAGATTAATTCTGTTTATATTCAATTATGATTGATAATTAAGTGTCAACATTTAACTGTGATTACAGTACAGTCCTTAAACCAGGAGGGAAAAGTCATCTAATGTTGAGTCTGAAATTTTTGAAGATTTCTTTGCAGATGATTGTTAGTTTTCTCAGCCAGATTTAGTGTATGGAATTATTGTACAGTGAACGTATCTGTCTGACTTGTATCTTCTGACCTTGACCTCATTTTCATGAATCATAGTTCATGTACTGTTAAGTTCATGTGATCCTGTAGTAAAACCTTTATCTTTTAAGACTTTCAACATTGCATCAATTATGATTAGTAAAGCAGGTGAGATGTTTCAGTGTATGCACTCTTGTTTTAAAAATACATGCCAAAGATAAAACAAATGAGTTAAAGAGGTCTGTTCACAGGTTTGCTGTAGATTCCAAGGGGTTTGCAAAAGATAATAAATTTTAACTGCATATTTTTGCATTTTATGCTTGTATCCTTTTTGGGTTGTTATGTCCTGTATTCTTACCTTCTTTTTTTTGTTTGATAATAAAAGCTTAAACCTGAAGATGAAGCATTATTTAATATGATTCATTTGTTAACTTGTCCATGCATGGAACGAAAAAAAAAAGATGGCACTGTTAAACTGTTTAGAAACACTATACCACACCAATTCTATTTCAATCATTCCAAAGTATAAACATATACAAAACACCTTGAAGTTCTTCAAGTCAATTTACTTCTCTTGGCAGCTGTATTAAACTGTTTATATATAGATTAGTGAAGAACTTCTTAGATCAATTAATGATGTGGAGAAAGAACATGAAAATCACATTTCCCATGCAGTAGTAAAGGGAAATTCTTTGGAAATATGAAAATCATCAAATAAACTATTGGTTAGAAATATATATTTATAATAGTTAATATCAGTGATTTTCTAACCATGCTAACCAAGGGGTATAGAAGAGCTCAAGCGTACATGTATTTTGAACATTTTTTATCTTCTTTCCATTTATAGCATTTGAGAATATATATCTCGTTTTGAAAATGGTACTGTAAAATTATATATGTGTAAAAGGATCATTAGATTAGTGACTTAATGTATTTCAAAAGTTTGAAATGCAACTGAACCAATTGCACTCAGATGTTTCATTGGAGTCGTTTGCTTGTTTTTAGAGTAATGTTAAAAAAGAGACTTAAGAGTTAAGATCATAATTTTACCAAGGAAGCAACTGAAAATAATCATAAGCCAAAGGAACAAAAAGCATAGTAAAAATTCTGAGGGTGATCTCTGGTGCTTCAGAAGGGTATGCTACTCCATTTGCCGCACTTGTCGTGTTGCAAAATGCATGTAACAATTTAAGGATGAGTCTTTATGACTTCTGAAGTTGCTGTTAAATACTCTTTCAAAATTTGAAGAGTGTTTTAAATGATAAGAGGTTATAATACAAGTATCATTTATAGACCAAGAAGCAAGTTAACATAAATTATTCAAATTTACTAAGTTTGCTTTGAAATAGATTCTTGCTTGTAGAGTTCACTTTGAAGAAACTTCTTGCTTTTGGACTGTTTGCTAAAAATAGAACACTTTGAGGCGCTACATGTATAATAGATCACAGAGTGTTGATGGTTTGTCGATTATTGTCTAACAATAACATTGCATCTGCATATAAACAATTACATGTGATTTTCTTAATTGCATTGTCTGTTTCCAGTCAGCCTTGATTGAAGTTGTTGGGGAAATTAACTGGGGGGTAAATACAACAACAGAAACTTTAGAAATAATGTAATGCAAACGATTAATTTCTTCAGCAGATGTTGATTTCATCACCAGTTAATGAGTACAGACTTGTCCATTCCTTAATTAGTTGTCTAGTGGCATGTTAAACTGGATTGTTTAGGTTGGAATCAGTTCTGTGGATGATTTGCATGTTTAGTCTTTATCATGAAGAAGTTACAACATATTAATGGTGTATTAAGTTGTAACTGATCCAAGTTTTGTGCTGCCATTAATTTGTTTTTACTTAAGATAAAGGATTTTTCTGTTTCTTTATTATTTCTATGTCTATTTAATTTTGGCTACATGTGCTTCACGGCACCTAAGTCAATATATGAAAAAAGATTGTCTATTTATTCTGCAATTTTGATTCTTTTAAGTTAAGTAGGAAGATTAATATATTTTGATTAAAACCCTTCAGCATGTTCAGTGCTTTGGAGTGAATGAGTATCTCTCTAAAAAGTCATTACGTTTTTTGGGGAACTGAGGACAAAATTAATTACAACAGTCTTTGAATTGAACAAAAACAAATGTTTTGATTGTTAGAAAATACTTGGATATTTATTTTGGTGTTGTTGATCGTTAGAATCTGTGCAGTTATGTTCTACATTAAATTTTATCTTTTCTAAAGTTATATTTTATGTAATGAATAAAGGAAAATCAAAGAATTACTCGTAACTTGTTTAGTAATAAAGAACTCCACCACAACAGCATGGTTATCTGTCTTAATAGACTTATGAGAATAAAAACCCTTGGGTGAATGAACGCCATGGATTATCTGTCACTTCTAATATGCAATCAATTTATTATCTTCCTTTAAATGTCTAAACAATTTATAGTTCATTAAATTATCAACATTTATCATATAAAATGTAGAGAGTCTTATAACAACAACACTTCAGGGACTGCTGCAGAAAATTTATTGATCGACATGTTTCGGTGCCTAGGGCACCGTCATCAGGATAAAAACAATACATAAAATCATGTTGAAGTACAAAATCGGGTTGTTAAAATTTAAACGTCACAATGTTACAATGGTAAGTAACGTTATTAATAGCAACGTACTGAAAGTGAAAGTGAAAGTTCATTGGAAGTATGTAAATAAACTATAAAAAGAAATTAAAATAAAATGTTTTTGTTGTATACCCGGCGAGGTATCCACTTTATGGACTCTACCGTTCTACAGACTCACCAGGCGTTGGTTCACTTTCGTTTGTAATTTATCATATAAGATCAAACTTAATTAGTTAAGATTAAACAAAAGGATTCATCAATTACATGATACAATTTTGAAGCCAATAGTTAGTGACATGATTGAACGGTAAAAAACCTACTTTGGACCTTTTGGCATTGCTTAAGGGAACAACAGCACTCTGAAAACATTTTGGGCAGGGATGCCAGAACTGACGAGAGTGGAGCACTGAGTGCCGTTTTTTTTTTGCTAAATAGAAACTCTTGTTATTCATTCTAAACAAGCAAATGACTGAATAGCCTTTTTGTGCCCCAACCCCTTCTTTGATACTGGGCACCTCTACCAAAAACCTTCTAAAAAGTGTGCCATTTAAAAAAATAAAGTTTATAATGTGGTTTGTCTAACAGACAAGCAAACTTACTTGTAGGTGATTTTTTTACACAACCAAGTATATGTGCTGTAATTGCATTGGATTTAAAAGATTATGGTGACTTGAGAAACACCAATACCACTCAGATTACAATTCTACCTTGACAGGTAAGTTTGTATCTAGCCTATAAAATACTTATTTAGCCTTGAGAATTGAAAGGTCAGTTTATCCCATGCATACAAAAGAAGTTTACCTATGAGGGTCAGAATGGGGTTTACAGAATAGAGAATACATGTAATAGCAACAAAAAATAATAGAGAATAGAGAAAATGAACATCAAAATAAAGAATAGAGAATAATTTACTGCAGTGCAAAAGTATAAAGAATAACTGTGCATAATAAAAAGGTAACTTAGGTAACTGTAAGGCATACTGATAATATAATCATGATCAATGAACATAATTGATAAATAATCTTGTAACAGAAAGACTAAATAGTAAAATCATTTTCATGAGAATTTTACAGAATGAGAGTTTTTTCAAGGCTATTAAAAGAAAATGCCCTAAAACTTTAAAGAATACAGATATTAAAAAACCCATCCAGGTCCTCATGTTATTTACCTTGTCAAAATATAGGCCACACCATTGTTATTCCAAGAATAATCTACACATCTAGTCAAACTGGTTTTAAACTAGAGATCTAGTCAAACTGGTTTGGTATAACTGACAGTTTGCTCCTGCCCTAGATGTCTATTTCACACTGACCTTATGTGTTTGTGCTTAGAGTACATTGTACTGTCATATTTATTGGTTTTCTGTTGGGGCATGATCTAAACCTGCAAAACAGTGGCTAGAGATTTCAATTTAAAAGGAATCAATAAAATCTTAAAAGTTTATTCTATATGAACTGATTTTAGTATAATAAATTAATATTTGGAATTTCATATCCTGATTGATGATTTTTTTTGGGACCAAGATGTTTTCTTCATTCTAATTCACATTATAATTATTTAACCTTCAATTCACATTAAAAGATAAAAAAAAAATCAGCTCTCGTTTAGAATATTTTGCAACTAAATTATAATCCTTTAGAATTTGGTGTAAACAAAAACAAGAGAACCTGCAAGCAGAGTCTATTTCTATAAAGCCGATAGTTTTTTAATATCTGAAAAGAAAACTAACACGTAAAAAAAAGGCCGAAAGTAACCCCTAAATTTCAACATTAACATATTTTGAACAATTGAATCAAGATGCACAAAGTTTAAGCATTGGTCAGAATATAGGGTTCTTTTGTACTCTAACAATATCACAATAACAATAAAGTGACCTTAATTTTGGACAAGGTAAATGGCATGAAGCCAATTTTACCAACTTCTTTTGTATGAATGGGATAAACTGACCTTTCAATTCTCAAGGCTAAATAAGTATTTTATAGGCTAGATACAAACTTACCTGTCAAGGTAGAATTGTAATCTGAGTGATATCGGTGTTTCTCAAGTCACCATAAGTTATTGTAAGAATAAACATTGATAATTGTATAAGGCTGATTGTCACTTGTTTTTCTTGTCCTCAGACAGAAATAATGTTTGGATATGAGATTTACAAAATTAGATTTGTAGGTTTATAATTAAGATATAATAATATGTGTACATTTATTGAAAGAGACATATTGCAATGTAATCATTTGAATAGAAAACAAGCAATATTGTTTATTTATTTAATATTTATATTTAATTGTATATTTATACATGTATATCAGTAAGATGTGTTATGATGGACTAGAGACAAGACATAGATGTGAGCAACTGTAGAATTGCTGTATGTCCTTCAACAACGAGCTCAGCCAACCTACATGTATACCATTATTAATAACAAAATATTATTTGTTAAAAGTAGTAAAAAAAGAGCTAACCCTCCCCCTCTATAAAAGAAATGGATAGGCAATAAGTTCAATTAGATGGATGCAATCATTGAATATGGTCACCAAACTTTGAATTGTTCAGTGAAAGGTCAAGCATTGCTAAAATCAAATTAAAGGTTATTGTTATCTATTTTCATTTAGAGAAATTTTCTATTGAGGATTATAATAATGAGGTCTGCTAATACTAAGCAGATAATCATTATGCATGAATTTTCAGTGTTTTATAACTACAACCAAAGTAAAGTTCTTAATTCAGAACACTTCCTGTATCTTGCAACAGATAGTTAAAGATATATCTAGATCATAACATTGCATATCTGCTGCAATACAAATATTCAATACAAATGTTCAATACAAATGTTCAAAGTGAGAATGCTGAGCAGACATTTCTTCAATTTCTTATTCAAATTTTCTGTTTTTCTTCTTTGTTGATTGAAGAATGTGGTAGGTCAATGATCTAGATCAATATTTCAAACGATGTTTTGAAATGTGAACTTTCATTGTATGAAAATTCATTATATGTTAAGTTATTGCAAATGTTAGCCACAAATGGCTTTCTATAGCTTTAAATTTAGATGATTTGTTTTTTGTACAGTAGTGCATACTACATGTTAACATTAAAGTTCACTGAACTAATTTATAACCAGAAATCTTTATGTTACCCTTGCAAATTCAGTATGTGTGTAACATACACAAACTCTTGCTGACAACTGTTTTATGCTTCATCCTTGTCATGATTGTTATATTGTATGCCAAGAATAGGGGATAGCAAATCTAATAAACATTATATGTACTTTTTAGTTAGGTTTGCAAACTTGTATCCAGCTATATACAAATAGAATATTTACACAACAGCCAATGTGGATTTTGCTTTTTTTTACCTACCCACAGTGGGTAGCCCACCCGTGCCCACTCTAAGTATAATCTCTTTTTTGTAAAAATATTGATAATTAATTCTTATACATTGTCTTCAAATATAGAATTTATATGTACAAATCTTGGACATGTCTTCAAGTATAGAATTTATATGTACAAGTCTTGGACATGCCTTCAAATATAGAATTTATATGTACAAGTCTTGGACATGGTTTCAAATATAGAATTTATATGTACAAGTCTTGGACAAAGGACGTATGTGTTACTTTGCTAAGCATTTATATCCTGTTATAAACTGGGTACAATTTTTGAGACAATGTGTGGTTCTCTTTTTACTACCACTCTTACAATTGTTTAATTGAAATTAAGTATTTTGGGTAATAACCATCAATTTTGAATTTAAAGAGGATGATGTAAAAATTGAGTGAATCTATATTCTTAATAAATTGTAATGAAACTACTGAAACAGATTTTTAACATCTCAGACAAATTGATATACGGTCAATGACTGCATATAGCAAATAGATGTAGATATAAGGTCAATGCAGTTGGACTATGCAAATACCACAGTTGCAGTATACATGGGAATAAATGGTGAATGACTTACATAGTCCTGACAGTTCAAACGTTAAATGTAATTAGTCAAGTTCCTGAGGGGTATACAATGACCTTGATCTAATATAACATCTAGTGTGTCAACATATTGACAATGAAAATGTTTCTAATTAAGTATTGCATAGACATGATAAAGGGAAATCAGTAATATTTTACAAAATCATATTCTTCCTTGTCTGAACAGGTTAAAATCATTAGCTACAGATTGTTTTGGAGACCATACCAGTCCTGACAGTGCTCTTGCCAGTATTTTCAAATTGCACCATTGGATTTGAATAAAATTATAGCACCACTGTTGCAATACATTCTAAGACAAAGAGACAATCTGTTATCATGCTTTTAAAAAAACCCACTGCATAGGTTTTTATCAAACCATCAGGATTTGAGGAAGGATTCTTCTATGATAGCTGCTGTATTTATGTTTTAAGAAATCTATCATTGATAATGCATTGAAGCTTAAAGTTTTGTTATAATTTTCAGAGCCATGTTGGGCTGTGAAGAACTACAGAAGTATGATAGAGCTAGAGTATTTCTGGATGAGGACTTTACTGCTGCAGACAAATTCACGGTAATACTCGTAACTTGTTTGAAGCAAAGAAAACTTCTTTACAGTCATTTTAAGCATCCCTGTTTATATCCAGTTGTAAATTTTCAAAGAACTAAAATACATTTTGGTTTGTTGTGAGGAATCCTCACCATTCAATGGTATTCCCTTTAAATCTATGGGAGAGTGTACATGTACTACGATTATATTTTATAGATAAAATTGAACCCAAATCTCCCTTTAATAAGTTTCCCCACATTAGAGTTGTATGTTTATGACCGGTAATTTAAATGTTGAACATATTTAAGAACTTGAAATGCAGTTCCCTAATCCCTATGTTTAAGTCACTTGTGTAGGTAGGATTCTCTTAGTTATCTTTAATTTATACATGATTATATGTTCTACTGAATACTTTGAAATAAGTCACCAAAAGTAATGTAAAGGAAACAATCACAGCTGAAGAAGACTATCCTTCTTTGAGAAACAACTGAATAGGACACTTGAGAAAAATGAACATCATTTGAGCAGCACAAACAACCTGGAAAATTAAAGTGCATAGAGAATTGATACCATACCCAGAGTGTAGTGAAGCGACACAAAGTTTAAGATTTACAGCTATTTCCAACCACATTTGTAGGCTTCAAGTCCCTATGTTTGGAAGACCGTTTTGAAGTGCCCAGGGCAGAGAAAGCATTAGAATAGTATGGGTCCCATAGAAGTGTCATTCACTTGGGCAATTACATTGGGAAAATGGAATAAATTCTATTCTTTGGTTGGTCTGTTGTCTCTTTGACACATTCCTAATTCCATTCTCAATTTTATTGAAACAATGTCATTGTGAATGATAGTGGTAATGTAACTTTTGGGAACCACATTAACTGACAGATTATCCTCAGTTTGTGTAATTTGTGTATCAGATTTGTCAGTCAGGAAGATCTTACTCTAGCAAATCTTAAGGCAAAACTAGCCTTTGTAATAAATTCATAGCTTGTTAATTTAGAGCTAACCAAGGTTGATGTTATTTTTATGCCCCACCTACGATAGAAGAGGGGCATTATGTTTTCTGGTCTGTGGCTCCGTCCCTCTGTGCGTCCGTTCGTCCGTTCAGGTTAAAGTTTTTGGTCAAGGTAGTTTTCGATGAAGCTGAAGTCCAATCAACTTGAAACTTAGTACACTTGTTGCTTATGATATGATCTTTTTAATTTTAAAGCCAAATTAGACTTTTGACCCCAATGTCACGGTCCACTGAACATAGAAAATGAAAATGGGAGTTTCAGGTTAAAGTTTTTGGTCAAGGTAGTTTTTGATGAAGCTGAAGTCCAATCAACTTGAAACTTAGTACACTTGTTGCTTATGATATGATCTTTTTAATTTTAAAGCCAGATTAGACTTTTGACCCCAATTTCACGGTCCACTGAACATTGAAAATGAAAGTGGGAGTTTCAGGTTAAAGTTTTTGGTCAAGGTAGTTTTTGATGAAGCTGAAGTCCAATCAACTTGAAACTTAGTACACTTGTTGCTTATGATATGATCTTTCTAATTTTAAAGCCTAATTAAACTTTTGACCCCAATTTCATGGTCCACTAAACATAGAAAATGAAAGTGGGAGTTTCAGGTTAAAGTTTTTGGTCAAGGTAGTTTTTGATGAAGCTGAAGTCCAATCAACTTGAAACTTAGTACACTTGTTGCTTATGATATGATCTTTCTAATTTTAAAGCCAAATTAAACTTTTGACCCCAATTTCACGGTCCACTGAACATAGAAAATGAAAGTGGGAGTTTCAGGTTAAAGTTTTTGGTCGAGGTAGTTTTTGATGAAGCTGAAGTCCAATCAACTTGAAACTTAGTAAACTTGTTGCTTATGATATGATCTTTCTAATTTTAAAGCCAAATTAAACTTTTGACCCCAATTTCACGGTCCACTGAACATAGAAAATGAAAGTGGGAGTTTCAGGTTAAAGTTTTTGGTCGAGGTAGTTTTTGATGAAGCTGAAGTCCAATCAACTTGAAACTTAGTAAACTTGTTGCTTATGATATGATCTTTTTAATTTTAAAGCCAGATTAGACTTTTGACCCCAATTTCATGGTCCACTAAACATAGAAAATGAAAGTGGGAGTTTCAGGTTAAAGTTTTTGGTCAAGGTAGTTTTGGATAAAATTGAAGTCCAATCAACTAGAAACTTAGTACATATGTTCCCTATAGTATAATCTTTCTAATTTTAATACCAAATTAGATTATTACCCAATTTCACGGTCCATGGAACATGGTAAAGAATAGTGCGAGTGGGGCATCCATGTACTTTGGACACATTCTTGTTATTGCTTAAGAAAATACTCATTTGTATCTGGTGATTGCTGTAAAAAAAATATATTCAGATACTAAATCAAAAGAGGATTGAAAATATGCTAAAGGTAGATGTAAAGTTTGTAGCTTATCTATGATGTACCCTAACCTAAAACAGTGACCACAGTTGTCTTTAGTTTTGAAGTGTAGTACAAATACAAAATGTTCTAAGATCACAGAGGAATATTCTGTAGTAGTGATAACTGTATATGTAATCATTATCCTTGATATGGATCACAATCATACTTTTGATCCTTTGATTACCCAATGAGGAATGATGCTTATTTCTTCTGACAAAATCAAAGCAGAATTTATCTTTCCCAAATCATCACTCCAAACTGCATAATATCTTGATCAGGGTTTACTGACCTTGACCTATACAGATATTATCATCATACAGACATATACTACAATATTTTATTATTTTAGTGTCATACAGTTTAATGTGGTCTTAAATTGTATTTTTTAACTTTAATCTATTAATACATGTTAAGTATAAAAAAAACAAGTAAAATATTGACCCAAATAAGGTGGACAAACATTGCAAATTGTTCTTTTTTACTGACATTGCTTGTAAATACACATTTAACACAAGTCTAGTGGTTTTTATGTAAATTTATTTTTTTCTGTTTTTTAATGTTTACATGTCATAAATTAAAACATTTAAGTATGATGAATTTGTATAGTTTACAACAAAACTCTCTCTATCCATTTAATGTCTCAAGGAAAAGCTATCTTATTCAAATGTTACATTTTACATAATACATTAGGGAGGAAATCCTGATTTTTGTTCTCACCTGTAATGAATGTGGCATAGCTGATGCTATTTCTGGAGACAGCAGCTGCTTAAACTATTGTAATGCAGCTTTACTTTCAAGAAAGGTAGAAAACCTGCATTATACATAATTTGTATACAGATGCCTTGTGTTCTGAAGTTTCCATCTGGCCCATGTCTTTTGACCTTGACCTTATGTAAATGGTTAAGCTATTGCTTTATACTATAGTGTTCTATCACTTAATTTTCTTACTTATTGTCAGTAATAAGATTTATATATTTGATTTATACATAGATGTAATATGATTTATAGACTCAATGCACATGGTTAACGTCTGTTGGCAGGGTCCACATGACCTTGACCTCATTTTGTTAATCAGTGTTTATAAGCAGTATGTCAAATATATTTTGGGTTTTATTTTGTCTGCTCTATATTTCAGGCTTTAGGTAACCTTTACTTCGTCCATGAAAGTGTAGAAGATATATCTATATGGGACTTTGTAGGTAAGTAATAATGGTCCATTAATGGATGTCAGTGTGCTTAAATCATTTCATAGTATAAATGTCTAACTGGAAGGGACTTCAATTATAAGCAATCAGACTGGTACACTTTCAGTTTGTTATTCACCATTTGAATTTAATATTCACAGTATGGAATTATTATTTGATTTTGAATGAGACATTACCATTAGTTAAACCAGTATTACATCATTTGCAGCAGTGCCTCCATAGATTACCTGCATTTACATCTGGTATATCCTAGTAATAAAATTGAGAATGGAATGTGTCAAAGAGACAACCCAACCATAGAGCAGACAACAGTAGTAGTTTTGTTGTCTCATATTAATGCACCTATAAATTAGAAACAATTCAATGTCTCAGAATAAAAAAGATACAAGCGTTAGGGTCTTTATTTGTAAAAAAACATATCCACAAATTTATTCATATCTTTAAACTAAATTTTTTTTATGAGGAAGAATTATGTCAGCTCAATTGAAATCTCATTGTAAATAGGTCAACTGTACAGGTCCACAAAAAAGGTCAAAAGTGAAAATTTAATTCACTGTAAATTTGATATTTAGATTGTTATTTTAACTTTTGTCAGAGAAATCAAAATATTCAGCAATAGATTAGAATGTGGTGATCCACACCCACAGTTTGAACTAATATACTATATTTAGATCTATAAACATTTGATAAAGGCAAAATATTACTATTAACCTAATTAGGTAAAACTTAATAGCTTACCTCATATATGAAGCATTTTATAACTTAATAATGTAACAAAACAAAAAACATCAGCAAGTATTTCAATACTCATCTTATGATGAATCTGTTGATAAGATTTGGGACAGGCACATACAGAAAGTGGCAGGGTTAAACATGTTTGCTAGCTCTAAACCCTCCCTCTTACCTTGGACAGGGGTGTAACTGTACAACTATTTTTAAAAAGTACAGATCTTAAGAGTACCCACAGTTACCATTCTAGAGTTATGCCCCTTTACAAATGGAAAAATTGCTTAATTTTTCTTTTCTGTTCTTGTTACTTGAATTTGCCTAAATCAATCCAGCATGTGTGTTATGGCCTTGAACTCATATGTATGCTTTAGTGGTCAGATTTAAAGTTTTGTGTGGATCAGATCTCAAACCTTATACATAATAAGTTCACAGTATTTGAATGCATTATCAAGATTGCCAAATGTGTCTGACAGGTTTCATTTGACCTTGATCTTCTAGTTCATTGACCTTCAACATTATAAAGGCAGTCAATTCATGTTAATTCCTGAACCATTTTGGTATAAGTAGCATTTATCTAACAAACATCTAACAATTGTTAGTTAAATTGAATTAGAACTGTGCATGATTCCAGTTTCCTGTATAATAAGGGCAAATTTTAGATTACATTTTTGAAAACTGTTTTTTCTTATATCTTATATACATTTAGGGAGTTGATTTTTCTATTCTTCAAATGTATTTTGTTTTGATAAATTGGTGTACACACTTAATTAATAAAAAAAGTTTTCTTTGTAGGATTGAAAATGATATAATGAACCAGAATTTATGTAAACATTTCTCAGCAGTAATATTTGTTTAGTGATATAGATACTTGTATTTTAGTTTTATATTTTGACCTTTCTCTTTTGAAATAGTTCTTGAATACATTAAACATGTTAAACATTTACTTACTGATTGTTTTGTGTTTTTTTCTGCTTATTCAAATTTTTTATATTTTCAAGTGTTTCTCTTTTTATTTTACTCTAACAAAATAACATGAACAGTGGCGGATCCAGGGGGGGGGGGGGGTCCGGGGGTGCGCACCCCCCCTTTATTTTTGCCGATCAATACATTTGTATCGGGACATATGTTTTGCACCCCCTGCACCCCCCCCTTTTTGCCCTGGGTTAGCACCCCCCCCTTTCGAAAATTCCTGCATCCGCCCCTGATGAAGGAATTAGCAAAAAGCAAATAGGTATTTTACATAAATGCAGTATCTTTCTAGCAAAGAAAAAAAGACACAATAAGTTGACATACAAAATAAGAGAAATTTTACTACTGTTATCTTCAAGTCTCCAAAAATATACCCTATACCACCATATAAATTACAAAAGGCTAAATTACATATCATCAGTGCATAATACAATCACTGATTAATGGTACCCTCTCAGTGCCGTTTGATTTATGAAAATAAAAGAATTGTCTTGTCCTAAGAATACTGAAAATCATTTATGAAAATAAAAGAATTGTCTTGTCCTAAGAATACTGAAAATCATTTATGAAAATAAAAGAATTGTCTTGTCCTAAGAATACTGAAAATCATTTATGAAAATAAAAGAATTGTCTTGTCCTAAGAATACTGAAAATCATTTATGAAAATAAAAGAATTGTCTTGTCCTAAGAATACTGAAAATCGTTTATGAAAATAACAGAATTGTCTTGTCCTAAGAATACTGAAAATCATTTATGATTTATATAGGTTCACTGACTGAGCCATTTGAACTATGAAATTATAAAGGGTAGAAATCAGCTTCTTTTTAGAGAGGGAACGCCCAGCAATCTGCTGACTTTCCATTAACATCAATAATTTGATATCAAACAATAAAGTTTATTCATATTAGATAATTAATAATTTGATTATTACATCAGTGTATTTTCATATTTATCAGATTGTTATCTTTTACTTGTGTATTTAATGTTTCATCACATGCTATCTTTTACATGTGCATATTACATCATATGAATCCTGCTGATAGTTTAATCCTTTTCTAATCATTTAATCTTTCATATCACAGATTAAAAATGTTGTTTGTAGAAATCTGCAAAGTTTGTTTACCTTGTAAATGCATGACAGCAGTTTACTAAATTAATTTGCAACTGAAGATAATTTTTCTAACCATATTTGTGAAACCTTGACAAGTGAAATTAGGTTGATTGATTACTGTGTGCTTAATGTTCTTTGACAAATATTTCATGCATATTTGATGAAATTGGAGCTTTTAGCATAAAACGTGATCCATTGTGTGACTAACCTTCCCAAAGGTGTAATGTTAGTTCTTGCTATTGCAATCCCTTACAAGCTTCAGTTGACAGAGGATCAATAAGAATCTGAAACATACTGAAACTTCTGTATTTAAATTAAAGCACCATTTTTACAGAAATGTAGAAAACTTTTGAATAGTTTGCATTTTACACAGGAGATACAAATCTTTGTATTGACAGTTTGTGCTCTTTTGAAATTATATTTGATAAACTTAGGATATGCTTTTAGCACACATGCTGCCACTGAAAAAACATGAGTTTGCACGAAACTTAATGAGTAACTACATTCACATATCTTGTCCTGAGAAAACTGCATGTTCAGTTTGTACTTGCATAAGCAACACATAAAAAAATAGATACTAGACGTGATTTCCTTTTTCTATGAACATGGATATATGAAAGTGTGAGAGGGACATAGTGTCCCTCAAACCTATGTCCCTCAAACCCATATACTGTAAAAGAAGAAATTTTTGTGGAGGATTTAATTTTGTTTTTTTATTAAAGCCCCCACGAAAATTTAATCTCCATGTAATACCACTTACATTTAAGAAAACCACTAAATTAAATCACCATGAAATCTTATAGAGAGACAAAACCAGGAAATTTTAACCACACAAATATTGATATTTGTTTGTATTCAGACAGAATACAAAATGATATTCTTGATTAAACAATTTTTTTTTTCTTTTGCAGACTGTAAATTTATACCAGTTGTTGGAAGAGAGGTGAGTTGATGTTACTAGCTGAAATAGTTCCTCATCTTATTGTACTATAGGCCCATTTCCTACATTGCCCATAAAAAAATATCACTGTCAACACTTTCCAAATATCTTGTGTGAATATGCTGCAGTTGCATTTCTGAATTCACCTTAAAAATGTTTAACTTTTGAAAAAATATTTCTTTTGACCATTTTCCTTCAAAATTGTGTGTGGATTAGAAGGTATGAAGGGGGTACGTAGAAATAAGTGATAAGAAGTCAAAAATTAGGAAAAAAGACATGCTTAAAGCACAGGCTTTTAGACACCTGGATCTGACTTTTTTCAATGTCTTTGTATATTTCTTCTGCTACCACAGTTGTTTTGTCAGAGCTATTTCTTTTTGTGTGTGTGTGTGCGAGAAAACACATTTTCTCTAACGTTATGGAATAACATTGACAAAAAATTTGAAAGTCTAGAAATAAGGGGGAGATAACCTGTTTGAATTATTTCCCTTTAAATGTTAAAATAGTTAAGTGGGTATAAATTTGTTGGGTCTTTTCATATCAATATTTCTTTCTTTTCAAACAGGCAATCTAAACTTGTTTTAAGTTGTATTTAGAAGAACACATAACATATTATTCATGACAAGCATGGTTTTTGTTATCTTGATTGTTTTATTTATTACAATTCTTATGTTTGCACAGTGTTATGCCAAAGACTCTTTATGTAAGCAGGTAAATTTCTACATCATCTTGTGTATAGGGTACATTATCACAGCTTTGAGTTTTCATAAACATTTGTGTGAGTTGAAGTGTAATCAGAGGAATGAAATTAATACAAACAAGGGTGGGAAAAATGCATTTTTTAATTCCTTGCCATAATGAAAAAAAAATCACTTTTGGAAAAAAGAATAAATGTGTGAATGATTTTCAATGAATACAAGATATATTTCAAATTAACACATACAATATCTGAATGAACAACAAAATGAAGGTATGATTGGTGATCAATCAATTACATATTAAGATTATAGACAGAAAAGGGGATTAGTTGATTGATGACTTTGGGATGAACATTGGAAGTTCATGACCTCTGATGGTTTTGAAGATGTAGACAGTACAAGTTTTAGCTTTCTGAAAAGCTCTCTGTCTCTGTAGGATTACATGATTAGATTTAACTACATGAATGTATTAATATAACACAGACGTTACTATTAAACATTTGCTCACAAGTCGATGCTTTTTTATTATGACTGAACATTTGCACAATAACTGAAAACTTATTTCAATTGATAAAAAGATGTTAGGAGGTAATGTGTTATAAATAAATAACTGAAATAGAGCTCTGAGAAAAAAAATGAAAAATTTTATGGGCAAAATATTCTGTATATCATTTTTTACACTCGGACCCGGCCTATATGATTTTATAATTTATTAGAAGTTTTGTTAAAATAAAGAAAGTACTTTCATAAAGAGTTCAAACCAATTCCCCTGTGGGATTGGAAGACATTTACTAAGCTTCAAATTGTCTCAGCCAATCAACAGATTTTGAGGCAGTAATAGTAATATCTGCCAATCAACTGGTACACAGCATTTACCCCATACACTGCATGGCTCAACTCTTAATACTGTCTAAGGGGAGATTGTTATAATAATGAGAGACATTATTTGTTGTTTGAAATATGTATGTATTAACTAGTAACCAAACAAAGGCAGTCTTTGCAATCATATTCAAAGTGATTTTTTTGGTGTGTTCATGATTTCATATTAATAAAATTTTGGTTGTTTATCTAACAATTGGATATTTTTCGCCTTTGTTTTATATTTCTTCTTACAAGCATTGAAATATTATGAAAAAAGTGTATATTACTGAATTAGATTATTTTGTTCCTGTATAGATAAAAGAATAAATCATAAAAAAAAGAGATGAATAAATCATAAAAAAAAGTGATTTTTTTTTTAAAGGTTTGCATTGACAGCTGTGAATGAAGCAGTTTATTTCTTCAGATGTCAGTTGATGACTAAGAATGACATGTGTGTCTGTAGACATTTTGTCAAGTTCTTTTCTGGTAGGAGGGTTAACTAGTATTTTTTTACAGTAAAAACCTAGTATTTTTTTAAATGATTTCCTGGAATCAATTTATACATAGAACACAGCTGTTTATTAACCGGATTTTTGTGACAAAAATGTCGGTTATTGATTTGGGGATGTACGGCGGGCGGGCGGTCGGTCGGGCGGGCGGGCGGGCGGGCGTCATCAAATGTTGTCCGTGCATTAACTCATGAACAGTTCAACCAAAGCTTTTAAAATTTTAATATGTTGTTACTAACAACTAAATGAAGGTCAAGTTCAATAATGGCGATTTTGACTTTTACCGTTCAGGAGTTATGGTTCTTGAAAGATTGAAAAATGGTGTTTCCAGTCGTGTCCGTGCATTTATGCATGAACTGTTTTACCAAAGCTTCCCAAATTTTAATATGTTGTTACTGATGACAAAATAGAGGTCAAGTTCAATAATGACGATTTTGACTTTTACCGTTCAGGAGTTATGGTTCTTGAAAGATTGAAAAATGGTGTTTCCAGTCGTGTCCATGCATTTTCTCATGAACCATTCAACCAAAGCTTTTGAAATTTTTATATGTTGTTACTGATGGCAAATTAGAGGTCAAGTTCAATAATGACGATTTTGACTTTTACCGTTCAGGAGTTATGGTTCTTGAAAGATTGTGAAATGGCGTTTCAATTCACGTTGTTGCATTTACTCATGAACCATTCAATCTAAGCTTTTCAAATTTTAAGATGTTGATACTGATGACAAAATGGAGGTCAAATTTGATATTGACGATTTTCACTTTCACCATTCATCAGTAATGGTTCTTGTGATATTGCCAGGACACAAATAAATATTAATAAATCCGGTTTGCTGTCGTTGTGACAGCCTCTTGTTATATTTGACATTTGTTCTGTTATTTTCTGGTTTCAGGTCCTCTCAGGGAATATAGAAACAGTACAAATTAAAGAGAAGGCAAAGTTTCCACAAGACTTTTTCCCAGATGTAAGTCAATATCACATGGTTTAATGTTCTTTTAGTACACTATATAATGACAGTAATTTTTTTCTGTAATGAATTAAATATTTTAAGGCAGTTTTATTTTCACTGATGATTTTAAATTTTCACATCGGATGTATGAATCTTTATCTGAATATAACTTTGTGTCGTCTGTAGCAACACATGTATGTTGTCTTTGAGTTCAGGTTGTCTTCAAAATGATACTGGGTTTATTTGAATATCCATGGAAGTAAACTAGACAGAGTTATACTAAACCTGAACAGATTAGATTCTTCTACAGATCATGATACTATGCCCATGCTATTTGAAACAGTTAATTTTGTAGTCCTCCAACATTTGCTTATGATAGATTTCTTTAAAAAAAGAAAGAATGATCAAATATTAAAAAGTCTGTGACTGTTTAAATTGCATTTACAGGTAAAAACAAAGAGTAAAATAATTTTTAAGGCCTTTGCCTAATCTCAAAAAAGGTAAAGGATGTTTTGATTAGATGTTCCAGCTTGTTAATGACTGTAAGCATAAATTGGGTACTAAAGTTGTGAAATACTTGCATGTCTTTGAAATGTAACTGACTCGTTGATTTTTTCCATGCTTTCTGTTATTAGAAAGCTGATATGTTATATGCATTAATTAAGCATATAATTGAATAGCTTAAAATATTGTTCGACATTATGAAATATTGCTATATATAATAAGTTCATAATTGATTTGTCTTTATAAAAAAATATTTATATATCTGATTTACTAATTTATTTGCAGTTTAAATGGTCTAGAAAAGGTTTCATTAGGACAAGGTGGAATATCAAAAATTGGTAAGGTTATGACATGTTTAAGGTTATTATAGGGTTAAGGTTATGATAAGGTTAAGGTTATTATAAGGTAAAGGTTATGACAGTGTACATGCCATGACATAGTAGTGTCACTGTCAATAATGCCTTACAGAATATACAAACAGAACTATTGGTTTGCACCACTCATTTTAGTAAGAGTATATTTGAAAAGTCTATTGGAATATATGAAAGTATATAGTGGTTAAAGAAAAAATAGTAATGACAATGTATTTGTTGTAAAAGGTATGGTAGAAAGTCTTGTATCAAGGTAAAATAGAAAAGCTTTCTAAACATTGATGGATATATAAAAGAATTTTATTGATACTAATTTGTTGTTAATGTAAATATTTGCACAGTAGTAATATTGTCCTGACATGCTGTATTATTTTTTCAGCATATTTGACCTTGTCAACATTCATTTGTTCCATGACGCATCCAATATCATCTCCATGCAAGATGTAAGTAGTGTTAGGTATTAATTAATTGAATTTGTTTTTAGCTGTCAAGTTGTTTTAATTTTGTCAAATTACGCTTAAAATCATTGCCGCTGTATTATTGACTTGAAAGTCAGTAAGTAATTCAACTCTTGAATTTGTATTCATGGATCCTTTTGACCTTGGTTAAGGCTTGTGCTTACTGTAATCAGTTTTTAAAAAGAAAAGAATATCAACATGGAAAATTGGTTGACCTATTCATTCCACAAAAAAATACTTCACATACAGGTAAAAGGAATATTGACATTTTTTATGCCTCCACTTTACCTGCTGCTAGGAGAAGGGGACATTTATTGTTACCCTTCACCACCCTTCTTTGAGTCCGTCTTTCCATCCCATTTTTGTTTCCACACTCTAATTTCAGTTTTTAACATCAAAATTTTATGAAAACTCACGATCAGACAATGCTAAGAACCAAAACTCATAGACAGAGTACAAATTTGGGCCCTGAGTCACTTTTAAGAGGAGTGGACCATTTAAAGCAATAAATGAAATGACTGAATGAGAAACTTGAAGCATAGACTGTCATTGATAGGATGAAAAATGTGAAGCATAGTTTGTCTTGTCAGAATAGAAAATCCAACTAAAATACTGTAATTTTCTTTGTAAGAAGTTATATCCAGATAAAAACCAATCCTAATACTATTGTAAACGAATACTGGGGATTGTTTGTTCAGTTGGCAGCAAAGAGGTTCATCAATTTGCCATTTACTAAATATATACAATAAAACCTTGTTATAAAAACTCAAGTACCTCTAAAACAAACTGTTTACCCGTTTTAAGGTCAAAGATTATGATTATTGCAGTAATCGTGATAAGAAATGTTTATAGCACACTCATCTTCTGTTAATATGTACAAATTTACGTTTTCCAGAGCCCATCAGTGTACAGTAAAAACAGAAAGGCAGCATTTATACATACTCTTAAGAGGTAAATAGGATAAGTATACTTAGGTCATAAATCAAGATATATTTATTTTACAGAAGTGTGTTAGTTTTACAACTGTAAGGTTATGTTTGTTTATATTATAAACTGTTTCAACATTAAATTCCTTGAATTAAGATAAATGATATAGTTCTTATTCATGAAATTTCTTCTTCAGATTTTAAGTAAACCCTCCATTAGACAGTAACCCAACAATATAATTAAATCAAATACACTTTTGGAGGTCGCCAACGCTTTATGACAGGCTATTACTAGACAATCGAATAATAGTTTTAAACAATCAATTGATAACAGTACACATATTAAACATCATATATACATCTGTCTTCTTGATGTTTCTATGTTATGTAAAAAAATTGCCTTGTCACACTAATGGTTGATGAAAAAAAAAACCTAATGTATTCAAATGGATTAGGCTACCCAGATAGCATTTCCTAATTGTGAAAATAAAAAAGGGACATGTATTTTTTTGCCAATGAGACAACAACCCACCAAAATTTAAATGAAGTTGATTGTTTTTGTATCTTTAGGTTTGAGGAAGACCAGTATGATAAAGTCCCACAGTTTATTTTTGGAGATTTTAATTTCCGACTAGATTCTAATACCTTAATAAATGTAAGTATGGATATTAATAGACATGAGACATAATTTCACAAACAACCCTCTTAAATTGCATGTTTGCAATTCTATAAGTTGCACTTCGGTTATAATAGGGAATGCAATTTCCCATAGAAACTCCTTTTATGGCTAAAAATGTATTCTTTTAACTATGTAGTTTCATAGTGGCATACATATATATGCCTCAAACTTTCCTCTGCTCAGATTCCAATATGGTTGCTATTTAAGGGGGCTCCTGGGTATAAATGATTTTTTTTTTCTAATATAGGATTTCACTATATTTTTTCATAAATGAACTTTATCATATACTTAAAAGAAAAATGAAATAAAAAAATGGGGTCACCGTTCATTTAAGCTAAAATCTGCCTCTGGAAGAAGCATACATTTTTGTTAATGTCCTTTTTTTCTGTTGAACTAATAGGAGAAAAAGAGGAGATATCGAAATAAAAAAATAATCTAATATAAGAAATCGCTTAAATTTTACAATTATTTAGTTTAAGTACAGCTTATTTGAAAACAATAATAAAAAATATAGGTCACCGATGAGTTAAAAAAGATATTTCAAATTTAAGGCCAAAAAATGACATTTTTGCACCAAAGGGAGATAATTTGGAGCTTTTTCAATTTTTAAAGTCATCTGGGGCCAAACCAAATCATTTTTTGGACTTGTTTTTTGTACCATAGCATAAAGTAACAACTGATAGTGTAATAAATAAAATTTGAAATGAAAAAATAAAGGTTTAATTTTTTGCTAAAATTTTTGTACCCACGAGCCACCTTAAGTGGATTTATACTGATAAAAATTGACAAGTTGTGTCTCTATGAGATGGAATATTAAGATTAATTCTGGGAACCAATATGTGAACAAAAAAGAATATCTATGTATATCAAATATCTCCCCAAAAGCGGCTGTATTAAATTCAAGTTATGAACAGGTAAATCTGTCTGAATAGACCATTTTCATATAATTGACTTTTGACTCTGATTCTACAATTATTCGGCAGGTTACATACTCTTTGGTAGAACATTCTAGTACTCAGTCATTAACAAGCAGCCAAAATAAGTACAATTAAATATATGATTGTGTAATTTTGGGGGAAGTGTACTATTTTCCGATTATTAAGTCATGTATAACAAGCATTTTTAAAACGGTTAACTTTCCCTCAGAATTTTACCGATTAAAATCTTGAATTTACTTATTTACATTGCTCTTGTATGACCAAGTACCAGGATGTCCTACCACAGAAAGTAAACTGTCGAATAATATTAATTCTGTAGTCAAAAGTTGGTAATATGAAAATGGACTATTGATCACTTTTGAACTAATAAAAATTTTGTTAAGAATCTATGTAAGTTTTATGTGTGATTAAATGGATGAATGTCTTACCCTGTCCTTAAAATATATGGACACCTTTAAAAATAATGCATAATTTCTTCTCATTTTCTTTAGGTTAACCATTATACTAAACTATATGAAAAATAATGTTTGAGAAGCATGATTTGAATCCCTTTTTATAGCTTAAAGCTAATACTGTTAATAGGATTGATACGCTAATGTTATCAGACATGACATACACATTTTTATGCCCCACCTACGATAGTAGAGGGGCATCATGTTTTCTGGTCTGTGCGTCCGTCCGTCCCATTTCAGGTTAAAGTTTTTGGTCAAGGTAGTTTTTGAAGAAGCTAAAGTCCAATCAACTTGAAACTTAGTACACATGTTCCCTTTTGGTTGATCAATTTACTTTTAAGGCCTTTTATGATCTTTCTTATTTTAAAACAAAATTAATCTTTTGACCCCATTTTCATGGTCCACTGAACATAGAAATTAAAAGTTTGAGTTTCAGGTTAAAGTTTTTGGTCAAGGTAGTTTTCAATGAAGATAAAGTCCAATCAACTTGAAACATAGTACACATGTTCCCTTTTGGTTGATCAATTTACTTTTAAGGCCAAATAAGATTTTTTACCCAATTTCACGGTCCATTGAACATGGAAAATGATAATGCGAGTGGGGCATCTGTGTACTTTGGACACATTCTTGTTTTAACATCAGGTCAAAAACAGATTTTACCGAACATGCTGGAAATCTTCTACCACCAGTCTACATTCAATATTTATAGGATTCTGTCTGGACTTCTCATCAAGCAAAGTTTTTATTTAATTTTTAGACATCAAGCGAAGTATTAACTTTATTCTTAAACAACATTTTGAAAATATCTAGATCTGCACAAGAGTTATCTTTCTTTTCAGCTTATATTACAGCTTACACATACACTTTACTAATATTTTATGATTACATGTCAAGTGTATTAATAAGGAACTAATCATTATTTATCAGTGTGATTTGGCATACATATATTGTTAGGTTTGTTTTGCTTTTGGTTAACATGCAAAGCTATGGCTCTTTTATTTACTAGATTCATTTATTTTTGTGGAAACCAGTTTTATATATGGATATGTTATTTCTGTGTATATTTGATGTCATGGTTTTTTTTTAATTCTGCATACAGGCCTTTGGAAATTTATACTTTGTTGAACATTGTAATAAGTGGTTCAAATATACACATTAAATTCATGAAAATTGATAGCCCAAGAATAATGATGAATCCACTGTACTGTGGCTATTTTCACGATCACGATCGTGTAATCAGGACATAGGGTCAAAATCGTGTAGTACACGCCTAAATCGTGAAAGTTGGCAGGTATGCAGTAGTTTGAATTTATGGTGATATAAATAGACATTAATATGCATTTTACTACAGCAAAAGAAAAATGTAATTCCATATATATTTTGTAAGTGCTTAATCTAATAGTGAAGTTTAATCAAACTTCTCCTTAATGGTTTTATTGATTTTGGCATACAAAAATGAAATCAATTTATATTAGTCCTTCTTAAAGTCATAAGAAACCTCAAATTAAAAAAAAATATGCATATGTTTTTTATAACTATAAAATGGATAGTTTTCATTATACAACTTATGTAAATATACTTTTTTCTGAGGAAAATTCTTCAATTTGTCCACATTTAGAAGAAGTTTACTTATTTTTAATTGCTTGCTTCCAGGAAGCAATTCGCCGACAGATTTTCCGTATGCATAGTGACCCGAGCGTAACCCTCCTTTTAAAAATCCGGTGACCGCAATACGCATGGATCTGACATTGAAATAAACAAATATCTGATTATACATGTTAAACACGTGCTCAATACCCATGCTTTTTGTGATTTGTTTACTATAAGGTGACAATCGGTAAAACTCGGCTTCAAAACACGGCATTTAATGAGCAGCCATATTTTTTAAATCATAACAAACAGAGAGAAAAAAAATTGACGATTATATGATATATTTGCGAAAATAATGATAAAATCGTGCACAGAGGACTAAGTTTATGATATATACATGCATTGGTTCAAGAATTGGATAAACATTATTTTTCACCACTCACTCGTTTCATATGACTTTAATGACCAATTCTAAAAATGAATATTCATGAGAATTAACATGTTTTTTAATAAGTAGAAATAGTTTTCTAAACAGTATAAAAAGTGTAGATATATAATCAGTGTGAATAGTTGAATTACACTTTTCCTTTCAAAGGTGGTGAAAATAGTGAACTCCTTAATCATTATTATTATTTTACCAACTGAAAATGAATAACCGTAAAATAAAAGCCTACTTGTTTATGTTTCAGGAACTTACAAAGAAAACCACTTCAAACCAAACAAAAGGAAAGAAAGGACAAGTCAATAAAATTTGTTATACTGAAGAGGTTAACAATAAGGTGAGTCAAAGGTCACGAAAAGTTATTAGATTGCAGAAATGTTCACTCAAGAAAAGTTAATATTATTATTGTGTTGCGAAAATTAATGACGTCTGCTTTCCATGCAGATAAGTAGTTTTTCCTGCTCAGACTTTGTAAATTACATGACATGATCTTTCATGCCACTGTTATATACACCAAATTCGAAATCCCGGACATTACTACGATTAACATTATTTTTGTATTGACATATTGACCGTTGCCAAACAATCAGCTTGTGGTCAGTGATGTCAAATACTTTTTATTGTGATGGGTAAAAACTATGAAAAAAGATTTATATTATTAAAAGACCAGATTGTTGTATAACGTTGCTGAAGAGTTGACAATCTTTATCATTTTGCCAGGAATGTTTATATATATTTATTAGTAATTTTGTCTTTATGTTTTACAGGTTGTGCTAACATTAGAAACAAAAGGTTTTGACTGTCATGAAAAACATTCAGAAATCTTCCTTAAAAAATCCAAACATGTAAGTCTTTATTTATTATTGGGTAAAGCTGTATTGGATATTGAAGGCACTGTGTATATGTTTATATTAATGTTAAATAAATCCCTGTTAAATTGTAAAAAGGAGCATTGTTATTCTTTAAATTACAATTTAATGCTATAAATATGAAAGTACAAGTTAGAGCAAGCCTTTTGTTTGTTTTCGATGCATTGATTGAAAGTTATCATGAAAATCATGTGCAGTTATAGATTTTGCATTTTATTGAGATATGAAATATTGCTTTCAGAATGCTTTGCCAATCAAAACAGAGGAATCATGATAGTTCTTTGTAATTTGATTATTGTAAATTATCGTGCCTATGAGCAAGTATGGTGTCATTTATGAGATCAACAACTCTCCTTGACCTCTGTAATATTATCTACAGTATGTCAAGGACAAATATATAACCAACTGATAGTTGGATGGTTCCAATAAACACAATTCATACCATCCAGTTATTATTTAGATTTTTGTTATGAGTTGCTCTATTATTACATAACTTGAATTGATACAAACATAAGGGAGATTATATTTATTGGAGAACTTGTTCAAGAAATAAAACTCTTGATTTATATTAAGTTGAATTTTACTTTTACAGCTGTTACATTTTTTTTATAGCTAATAAAAAAAAACCTCACTTTTATAACATGTTTGATTTTGATTTTAATTTGTTTTTTGTAGTTGCGGAAATATGACAATGAAATGCTACTTTATAAAGATAGATTATTTGAATATGAGATTAACTTCCCTCCAAGGTAAGGATTGTAATGTTGAAAAATACTATATAATTGTGCGACTAATTAACCTCGAAGGTAAAGATTGTCATGTAGAATAAAGCTATATGATTCTGTCCTTATGTCCAACAAATATTTTCAACATTTTTGAACCACTGAACACAATTACTTCATTTTTAGTGAATAGCTTGACTGGGATGAGTCATGAAGTGTGAGTGTTTTCTTTTTTTTTTTTTTTTAGATCTGTTGGACACCTACTTTCTATTTGCCAATGCTTTGCATTTTTCAACATGTTTAATGAAAACAAATATTTGCGACACACTTTGTCAAAATCTACGGAACAGAATGTCTTCATATTTGGTCAGCAGATTGCAAGAATGAGATGTACTATAATTGAGAGCATTTTTTGGATCAGTTGGGACAAAAGTGTTGTTTTGTTTCCTGATATTTGGAACTACAAGTGGGGTATGCTTTGCACAACAACTTATTCATTCTTGTTTTTTTTTCCTTACAGTTATCCCTTTTCTGAAGATGTCAGTGATGGTTTATCTTATATGAAAACAAGATGTCCGTCATGGTGTGACAGATTACTGCTCTCACATAGTGCCAAAAATATCATTGTACAAGTACGTGTTGAAATAAAAATAGATATGTAAAATATATCATTGTACAAGTACGTATTGAAATAAAAATAGATGTGTTGACAAAAATGTTTAACAAATATATTTGGGCTTTGAAAATGAATATAGAAATTAAAACTTGAATTTATACATGCATGAAGATATATTCAAAAACTAGAAGTCCATGAAGTTATATAACTTAAATTTGTTTTAGCTTATTCACATGTGATTTAAAGACATTAGATTGACGGAAGAATTCTCTGATTCAGATTTAGATTATTTTTTTCGTATTTCATTTTTAGCCATCTTATATTTTTTCTTTTGTCAGTTATGAATACTTCAGTTATTAAACATAGAATACATAAGTAAGTGATGCTGACTTGGTTTTTTATCAACAATTTCAGAATGAAACAGTTGTTCCAAAATATGACACAATAGGTAAAGACAGCTGTATGGGAGATCACAAGGTACTTATACTAAGTATAATTAAGATTAAGTAATTGTCAGTTTTCATATGAGGTTAAAGGCACCACTTTATTTCAGAAACTGCAATTAAGAAAAGAAGAAAAAAAAAAAAAAAAAATGATGCTTATTCATCAAATAACTTAATTCTAGAAGGAAATGGTTTGGTTATACCCAGGGAATAGAAATAAATTTTCTTACCACAGTAAAAATTTGCCAGTTATACAGAGATCAACTGCAAAAATTAAACATTACCGGTAGGCAGAAAAGTTATTGCTGTGTTGTAAATGAGGCTCAAAACTATGTGGTATGCTTTTGTATTTTTAAACAAATTCCTTATTATTAATGCTCTTTCTGCCGTATAGTAGATCAGTGCAATAAAAATTTATTGTATTTTTTACTTGGATACGTGAAAAAAATATCACTAGTAGGAAACTTAAATACCTAGGCTTAGTTTCTTTTTGGGAAGAAGGAAACATAAGATATATCCTTATGCTAGAAGCCTGTAACAGCAGCAAGGAGATTTGACTTAAGCTGGCCTAAGTATTTCCGGTGAGGTCAGGCATCAATTGTCATCAATTATAAAATGCTATCCTTGCACTTGAAAATTGATTGTTATAATACAGATGTTAAATAATGAAGGGAGTCCTTCTTAGAGATTGACAGTATATATAGACTTTGCTGCAGTCAAAAAGGTGCAAACATGTGGCAATCAAATATGATGGAGGACTACAGGACATAATTGTCAATCTGAAAACTTGAAGTGTGAAAACTAGGTTTTATCATTCTTATATGCATAAAGACAAAATATTTATTTAATATTAATGATAAAAGCATCAATGTTAACAGCAATTTATAACTGTAGATAAATTGTATTTGAATAGGTGTATTTTGAATTTATATTTTGTTATTCTAAAAGACTTTGAGAAACACAATTATTTGCCATTGACTTTTGCTTAATTGATTTTCTTGTTTTATACAATAGGAGTAGCATAATTTATAAAAAAAGATGTATGATTTGTTGTTAAATATGAATGTGAGAACATTTGATCAAACATAATAAAGTGTAAAGGAGCAACTCTTTGATCAGGGATTTACTTCATATACATATAAGAAATGTACAAATTAATTCACATGATATTTGTATTTACACATTTTTATTCTACTTTTAGCCAGTATTTCTGTTCTTCCACTTAAAGAAAAGCCAAGGTAACCTTGAAGACAGTGTTGTTTCCTCCCAATCCCCCCTGCCTCTTGCAAAGTCTCTCTCTATTAACGGCAATATTATTGACCCTATAGACTTAGAGGATATTAATATTCATGATTTTGCTCAATTTGAAAGTGAACAGGGTCTTTCTCCTGAATTTAAGAGTAGCATTCGCAAGCGTGGAAGTGGAATTGAATTGGCACGTCCAAATGGAGACAGAAAAATGTCATTTGTAGAAGCAGCAAAGCATGTACAGAAAGTACGCAGCGTTTTACGACAATGGCCAAAGCGCCCACGTTCACGTCACCACAGCTCTTCCTCAGAAGATATGAATGATTCCGACAGTGATGAGATTAAATCCAATGAGAATAATAACATTGCTGGCAGCGAAGACTGTCTCTCAGAAAATACAACTGTATCTGATGTTTCAGAATCTCCTAGTAACAGTCCCATTAAATTACAAATAAACACTAATCCTGGTATTGGAAACACTAACACAAAGCATGTCTCTATAGAAACAGCCGAGCATGATGAGCATGTGTCACTTGTTAAACCCAGGACAGAAAATTCAACTCAGAAGATAGATGGAAAGAGGCATTGTCCCTGTGTTGTACTGTGATTGTTCATGTTTAGTTTATTTTTAGTAAGTTTATGTTATTTTTAGTTTATTATTTTATTTTTTGTTATTTTTAGTTTATTATTTTAGTTTCTATTAGTTTTTCTTTATATTTTATTTAGTTAGCTGCACAGTATTTATTTCATCTTTATCCATCCATATTTGAGTTGATATCTATAATACTAAAATTACAAGGTTCAATTTGTCAGCCGTCATCACGTAAAAACGACGAATCACAGAATTCGACTTTATATGTAACTAATATAGTACAAAGGTGTAGATTACAGCTTTTACATTAATGCTAGCAAGACAAATCTTTGTTTGGCTTGCTTGCTTTGTTTGAATCAATGTTTGCTCAAGCATGGCAAATAAGATAGGCGGGGTTTCAGCTTGTATACATCATGATACTTAAATTTTATTGGACGTTATGTTTGAGGTAAAGGACACTAAATTTTAAAACATCACATGACAATTATTCTCACATGTTTCCTTACCTGTAAATATACAATACATTCGTCAAAATTATCTCCCTATTACGCCAATTCATTTTCACAATCGTAGAAATGGAAGATAATATTTTTTTTTCGAAGATATGCATTGTCATCATCCAACTTAAAAGACTGTCGTTTATAACTTTTATTAATAAAAAAAAAAAGCTTTTCGAACACACCTACTCTGTTGTGATTCATTACATATGTATTTCACTTGACCTATACATTTCATCTTTTAGTACTGTGATTGTTTTTATGTTATAAAGTCAACCTGTAGCTTTGCTATATAAAAATGATAGAGTCTGAAGCGAGATGATTTATCAAATACTCTTGCTTTGTACGTTTTTAAGACAAAATATTCATCTTAAACACACCCTAACATAAAAATGTGCACTCGATTTTCTCTTTTCAATACAATTGTTACCCATTTTTTGGAATTTTTTCTTGAGTCACATAATGGAAGGGCAGACACGGAAATAACTGAAATAACAGTTAATAAAAATATAAACTTTTTTTGCACTCGACGCAAAACTGTGGAAGGCCAGTTTCTCAGCCTCATACAAGAAAAAAGTTTATATTTCTCTTTCATTGACCAATTACCTATTGATTTTTTTTTTTACAGGTAAGGAAACATGTGAGAATATTTGTGATGTGATGTTTTAAAATTAAGTGTCCTTATTTTTAAACCTCAGACATAACGTCCAATAAAATTTAAGTATGATGTATACAAACTGAAGTCCCGCCTATCTTAATTGCCATGCTTGAGCAAACATTGATACAAACAAAGCAAGCAAGCCAAACAAAGATTTGTCTTGCTAGCATTAATGTAAAAGCTGTAAAAATTACACCACTCCAGGCCCTTTTGTTTTCCACGTAATTAATATTGCCAATAATTAAGAAGTTCCGGGTCGAGTCCGCTACCGATACCAATAGTATATTCACCTGTTACCTATTACCTTATCTGTACGTTCCGCATCTGACAGGCGCACCACCAAACGTTGGATTCAGGACTAATATGCTATATACACGGGTCATAACCACAGGGTTGACAGTACTAAATTGTCAAATTGTTACCTATTGTAGTATTTTAATCAGTAAGACTTTCTAAGATAACAATACGAATACTAAAAATCTGGACTGAAAATAAGGCGTATAGGTACAGTTTTCAATTTGTTAGTGGGCATGACGTAAAACAGCAAAGCAAAGAATTCAACTTTATTTATAACTTATATAGGACAATGCTGTTGATTAAAAAATACTCCATTCCAGGACCTTTTGTTTTCCAAATAATTAATATTACCAATAACTGACAAGTTCCAGTTCAACGGGTTCAAACAGAAAGACTTGAAAGCAGAGAAAAACTGTGTATCTTATAACCGACATGACTTTATCAGATGACAATACTAATACTAAAATAAGACTTGCGCATAGTTATATACTTTAATTCAGTCACGAACCCGTGATATCACGGGTGTGTTCTAGTATTTTATAATTTTCTTTAAATGCACTTGTTAAACATGTTAAAGAAACTAGCTATATTTTGAAAATAAGGTTTTCTAAAATCCCTTTATCCTTTTCATGGGCTTGTGGTCATACAACTTTTGATAAAAGTTATCGTACTCACACTCAATTATTGTACTCAAACTTAGAAATAAACGTATCATAACACCAAGTTTGATATTTCAAGCACAATTTTTGTACTCTCAACCCCTGATCAAAAGTCCTGATCTGATGAATTCAAAAGAATTTCAAACAACAGTTTAGCACCAAAAGATTTACTGTATGTAATGTAACTTGGACTGATGATTTGAATGTAAGAACACATTACTCTTTCACTCTTTAAGTTAATATATATTTTATAGTTGTTGTATTTTACTGCTGATTCATTGTGAAAATGACTGACAACCTTTTGAATAGTTACCTTGAATTTTAGAAGTACAAAAAATCTGTTTATGTTTATTTTCCTTTGAAATCCTCTCTAAGTTTACTTTCAAGTCAAAGAAAAAAGTAATGTATATGGTTGTAGAGAGACTTTTGCAAGCTTCTTATATGCAACTTCCATAGCTTTGTCACATTAAATCTTTGTTGTTTATTGGCATTGTAATATCCTTTCAGAGCACTTTTTGTTAAATACTGGGTTTTTTTTCTTCCCAAATGATAAATTATATACCGATTTCAGCATACCCATTGAATGTTTCTGGAATAACATTCCTCACATGCACTCTAGACCAAATTTGGCAAAAAAACATGCTTTTGATACAATCACAATTTTAATAACAAATTCAAACGACAGAGAAAGAAAATCCTGATAACAGATAAAGCAAACTTTTTATTATTGTTCCTATTGTCATTGATCAAGGAGGCATAGTTTTCAAACTTTAGTGGCTAGCCAATATAAGGAAAAATTAGTATTTAGGAATTTGTCATCAAGTTAACCAGATATTGTAGTCAGCCAAACTTAATTTTATGAATTTCAAATTAAAAGAACTGACTAAAATGTGTCAGGGTCAGTTTGCGAATTTTATAGGAGTTTTGAGTCAGAAGAGTTGCTTTCAAACAATTTCCCTCATTTTTTCAATATGCATATATACCTAAGATTAATTTTCTTTGGACCACTTAATTTTACAGGATGCCTTTTTAACCATAAAATTCTTTGCTTGGACAGAAACTCTTTTAAGATTTAAAGATAAGACTGGCCAAAAGGTTTTCATTTTACAGTTTTTACTAATTGATGGACTAAGATTTTTGCACTTAATATTTTCAGACTGTCATGGTAAAAAAATTATGACACCACTAACTTTTTCAAACCTTTGTAGAATGATACCCAACTTGAACAAAAAACACTACACTAATATTGTCCAGATGATATATGTATTTTGTGTAATGATATTATAAAAAGCTGCATTTATGCTAATGATATTATTCAAAATAATGGAAATGCATGGTAAACTATTAACAAGGTGGATGAAATATTAAAAAATAACAACACAAAATAAAAGGATATAAAAACAGATTTGTAACAAAATATGAGCTGGTTTCTCTAATTCATTGTCATTTCAAAATTTTGATGATTTTTTTTTAAACCACTATATCACATAATTGTTCATTTAATGTTTCTTCCATTTTACCTCATGAACTATGATATTATAGGAGGGTAATAGGTAAAAAATAAGGGCATAGCTGAATGGTGGGTGGCCCTATAGTGATCAGTTTGTAACAAATTGTGTCCGCTCTACATCTAGAAAACCATTATAATTTCATAGCTAATACTTGACATGTATATCAATCAACACCAGAGGGTATGTCATAATGTATGTACAACTTCCTAGGTCAAAGGTCAAGGTCAAAATTTTGGTTCCAATTTACATTCCCATGTTTTATGGTAAAGATGCAATTATTTTACCACACATTATTCACAGCCGGCCCCACAGAGATGGCTCTAATCTCAATGATGTCTAGTTTAATATCTGACATGAAAATATATATCAATTGATAAGTGGATCAATTACTACTTTTAATGCATATACTGTTGATGTTATAAATATTTCCTCTGACATAAATCAAAAGATGGTCAACACTACTACTGAAAATATCAGCTCTTCTAAATTTAAATTGGCAAAGTCAACTTTAGGAACCTATTCAGTGTTTACTTAAACAATGTACATATGGAATATGAAACTTTAGAAAGAATATAAAGGGTACATCCTGCTTTGGGATAGTATCTCTAACTTTAGAAAGAACGTAAAGGCTACATCCTGCTATGGGATAGTATCTCTAACTTTAGAAAGAACATAATGGCTACATCCTGCTTTGGGATAGTATCTCTAACTTTAGAAAGAACGTAAAGGCTACATCCTGCTATGGGATAGTATCTCTAACTTTAGAAAGAACATAATGGCTACATCCTGCTTTGGGATAGTATCTCTAACTTTAGAAAGAACGTAAAGGCTACATCCTGCTATGGGATAGTATCTCTAACTTTAGAAAGAACATAAAGGCTACATCCTGCTTTAGGATAGTATCTCTAACTTTAGAAAGAGCGTAAAGGCTACATCCTGCTTTGGGATAGTATCTCTATAGTAAATCAATATAAATTTATGCATATGGTATGTGAGCAAGGTAAGCCACTACCAAATTAGACTATTTACCGGATTTGTAATAACAAAAGCAACATGATGGGTGCCACATGTGGAGCAGGATCTGCTTACTCTTCCTGAGCACCTGAGATCACCCCAGTTTTTTGTTGGGGTTTGTGTTGCTTTGTTTTTTCAGTTTTCTAGGTTGTGTCTATTGCACTATTATTTGTCTATTTGTCTTTTTATTTTTAGCCATGGTGTTGTCAGTTTATTTTCAATCTATGAGTTTGACTGTTCCTCTGGTATCTTGCGTCCCTCTCTTGAAGTTTTTTTTTTATTCATAAATGTAATGTGTGTAGGATGGTATGGTCCTGGTCTCAGATTCTTTTAAGACATGAAATGAAAGATTTCAAAGAATGGTTTCTCATGAGTTTGACTTTAATGAAAATTATACCAGGAAATATTCAGCACAAACTGTTATATAAAAATACTTTAGAAATAAACTGAACACAGAAATTTGTATATGTCTTATCTTGCATGACTGAATTAAAAAAAAATCTGATAGAAATATATGTATTTTTTTTTTAAATTTGATAAAGTTAAATTGAGTTTACAAGTTTGTACATACTTATCTCTCATATTTCTTTTTCAGCACCAACAGTTTCTGCCCCTGAATTGTTACAGCTCCCTACTGCAACAGAAGTTATTATCCCTAGTACACAAGTGAAAATTTCTCATGTTGACACAACAAAATACATTCATATACGTCAACAAAATGGAAAATCTACACGAGTATTTAGAGAGACATCTGTGTGACCAAGAATTATAATTTACTTCATATTCATAATTAATCAATCAGCTATTTTTTTTTAAATTTAGATTTGCTGATGAATGTATTTATCAGTACCGTGGAAAGGAAATATTCTGTTTGTAATACCTCAATAAGACATACTATACTTATGTGTCATGATGACATGTTCTACTTACTTACTCAATGAAACATGTTAACTAATGTGTCGTGGTGACATTTTCTTACATGCTGATCTACGGGTTATGTGAGAGGACATGGTTGTTGATGGGTATGTGTTAATTCTAAGTACAACCCATTGCAAGAGTGTGTTTATAGTAAAGTTGATAGTGCGATGTAGCCATGTAATGTGTTAGGTGAAGCTTAATTTGAAAGAATAATTGCTGCTTACAATAGATAATATGAAAAGTGTACAAAGTTAGTGTACACACACATGACACATTTGTTTAGTTTTAATCTTTTTTTTTAAATTACTTTTTTCAACAAAAAATTTTTATGTTATTCTCAAAGAATCTTGTCTATCAGAAACTAGATAAGTTGTGTATGAAAAATTGGAAGACAAATTAATGATGATTTATATACAGGACAATATTTTCTGTTTCAGTGTCTTAGTACACAACTAAAACTTATATTTGACTCCTAAAAGATGCAATATTTGTTAATTGATTGATGCAAATATTATAATTATTTAAATCATATGAAATGGTTGGGCATTATTTTACACTTTAGACAATACAACTTGTATTGATTTAGGTAAACATTTTTCCAGTCATTTTTGTTTGTTCAGCATGTCTTGGTACAAAAAGTACTACAAATTTGTTATTAAAGAGACATGTACATGTATTTAATTATTATTTATTTATACAAAAAATAGTGCATTTATTTATTATATTCTCAAGTGATATTTTAATAAAATCACTTTCTAATAGTATAAAAAATATAGCATCTCTAAATCATAAAATATAACTTCCTATATCAATAATAATGCGTAGATTAATATTAGGTCAACAGGATCACAAAGTACTCGGATCATGAATTTATAACTCATTAATAATGATTGTCAAGTTATATTTGTGCATAGGTTGTGTAGGTAGAATGATTGGCTCTCAAGTTTTGTGTGAAAATTAACACATAAACAGTAGTTTTTGCAAAGTTATGGAAGAAGCAAAGAGGAATTGAAATCTTAAACTTCTATGTAGTGTAATATATTTGAAATCCTAAACTGGAAAAAGGCTTTTATCTCTATCTTAGTTCATATTAAATGGTTCAATTTGAAAATCATCTTCATAACCTGTCAATCATATAAACTCACTGTCAAAGTAAATGTACATGTACTCTGAATTTAGGCATAGAGTGCAAATGGCAAAGTAACCTGATTTTTCTGAAAATAATGTCTTTCAAATTTATATTCATTGCAAATGAGTGAGTGAGTGGGCTGAGATCGTTCTTAAATTCACTAAAGTTGATAGTTCCAGCCATTACCAGAAATATACCAAATAAGTAGGAACATTATGCCCAAAAAGTGTATCAAAACAATGCATATAAAAAAAATTAGTGTGTCAATTCTAAGTTGTGTTTATGAATCAATCTCTCAAATTTTTTTCATGTAAAACTTGCATTAGAAGTAATATATGTTATGATTACTATAGACTTGTTTTAATTTTAGCAATAAATTTTAAAATGGCCATAGACTGTATAAAAGGTAGGGAGTCTATTAGGGACAAATTGCTTCTAATGTTAACACAAATGGTTATTTCAATATTAACACTAAATACAGCTTATAACAACATCAACACAATAAATGCTGCTAACAACAACACAAAAGAATAGAAGGATTTCATTGTATTTATATTATTTTTATTTTAGGAACAAAAAAAGGGATCTATTTTAATGTGAAAAGGTTTAGAAAAAGTAAATTCAACATAATTAAATTGTTAGTGGGATTGATGAACTTCATAAGTTTTTCATATTTTAGTAATAGAGATTGTGAATTTTTTCTAACATATCAGTCCATGCATTATATGCAGTCAGATGACATTTAAACCTACACACAGCTTTCACAAAATATGGACCCAAAAATTCCAGAAAGTAGAATTTTTTGCTTTATGACAAACACTTAGATGTAAATTCTTTTGGCAATAATGGTATGTTCCAACAGAAAACCCCTTTTGGCAATAATGGTAGGTTCCAACAGAAAATCCCAACTTACCAACAAAAACAAAAGTAAATTATATCATGTTATTGTTTACAAAAAGGATCATGTATTTGCATTCGAAGATGATGTGTCGTCCATCATTTTAATTTTCATTAATAATATTTGAATTAAAAAATGTGTATTAATTAACAATTTTATTATCATAATGGTTTGTTACTGTGTCAGATGTTCAGTAAAATAGTTTTTTGACAACTTGGAAAAACTTACAGATATTAAATGAAAATTTACTAAATAATGATACCTGTTGCTATAAATAATCCATGAGATATAACAAAAGATATAAAAGCCTTTAAATTCCTGCTGCAAAAGGGAGGTAATTCTTGATTAGAACAGGAATTAAAAATTAGGTATATAGAACAAAAAGTACAATACTACAGGGTTAAAATATGCAAACAAGGTAAATGTTGGTAATGAGGATTATAGAACTGTAAATGATCATAAAAGTTGTTGAGCTAGATACTAAAAATATTCAAAATACGTGGAGTTCCATGATAATATTTGTGTCCGACTCATTTTGTTAATTATAACTTCTTTGGTCATCATATATTTATATATAGGTGCTTATTTATGTAGTGTAGTAGATTAGTGTACATATGTGTAGCAATAGAGATCTGTACAGAATATTTACTTTTGTTAATCAGGTAAAACCCTAATTAGTTACTACTAATATGTCGTTGATATTTTATAGAATCTATTTATTATTATTATTTGCATTGCTTATTTGTATGCATATCTGTGTTAATTCTTATATCTGTATATCAACATTCTGACATTGTGATGGGAGGGAGGTGCTGTTTTTGTTTTAATTCAGTCTGTTTTATGTATATTCTGTTGGAAATAGTTATAGAATGAACTTTTGTTAAGATTCCAAAAAATTCTGTGCAATTATATTTTTTCATTTGATGGTGCTGTCTTTTTGGTTCTGACTATACGAAGTTACCAGACATATGTAGGAACCTTATTGGATCAGGCATACAGTTGAAAAGAAAAAATAGGTTCAAAATGCAAACAAAACTGATACTTTGGCTGAATCCAGGTTTATTGCATATTTAAGCATCACCTCAAATATAGACATAACATGCCATATAAAAAGATATTCTCCACTAAATCAGAATTTCGAGTTTACATTCAAATGATAATTTATTATATAAAAATCATATAATCAGTTAATATATGCAATTTAGAAGTAATTATTCGAATTAGTATCCAGTTTGAATTATCATATATACAAAATAGGATATAAATTCTTATAATTAAATAATCATTTTCAGTAATATGTTATAAGCTGTCTCCATTTAATTTCATCACTAATTTTACTCAGGAATTTTGTTAGATAGTACAGACAGTACTATAAATAGATTGTAAAATGTGTGGGGAAAAAATTAATTTTGTACAAATTTAAAAGAAAATGCATGTTACATACCGGTATTTGTTAATTCTTTTGTTTGAGTATGCAGTTGTTCTTTTTACAAATCAACCATTGTATAGCCATTTACCACAACATATATTTTGTTTATATTTAATAAAATAGGCTAGATCTGTGGAGACCTCGGTGCAAGTCCATGACATATAAGTTAAAAATTTTAATTGCCTTAAATCAGGATAGTATTTTTCTGAGAATACCAAAGTGTAGTGGTTAAAATTTGGTGTGAACTTTTGACACTGGTTATTTAAAAACTGTATTTTAATTTCTTAATAAAGTTCAGTTATAAGAAAAAAGGAAAAAAGGATAATGCTTTGAGACCTGTAATAGGGTAGAATATAACTTCCTCAAAAAATAGATTTTGAAGTGGAAGAGTTAATAAAATAGCTTAATAAAATCTTACTAATTGTAATAACTTGACATAACAACTCAGGATATATCAATTATTTGAGACCTGTAACTCAATAAGTATATAGAGTTTATTTTTTGTCTAAAGTTAACGTTTTAGATGTAAATACTCATAATTATACACTTTATACTTTGGGTGTAGATTCTGGTGAATGTTTTATTTTTTGGTTATGTTCATTTTGGCCAATTCTTTGTGGCACTACACAAACTCAAATATCACAATTTGCTGTATTGGTATTTCAGCTGTGACTTTAGCTGCAACTCCTATAATTAAGAAGACAAGTACACATTACTGTTTACCATCTATTTATTTCTTGGATGTTAGATATATACCAAACTTTGAGTTATTTTGCATATTTTTCATCAAACAATATTTATTTTCTAATCTTTGTAATATGCTTTCTATAAATGTAGATTCTTTTATTGTTTAATAGATGATGATAAAAATATTAATCGTTCCTACTTTTATCAACAGAGTGTTAAAATTTGACATTATCTTTTATGTTTACACTGTTAATTATCTTTTACACATAAGCATCCATATATCTATAAGAAAAACATATATATTTTACTGAAAATCTATTATTGATTTGGTCAAGAAATTGATTTATTTTTTAGATTTCAGCGCATAGATAGAATTAATGATTAGGCAGTTGTCAATGCTTGACGGAAGCAACATCAATTTAGTGTGTTGTTCTAACTTTGAATGACGAGAGAAAACTAATTTTAAATATTAAATCAAATAATATTTGTGTTCCCTGGACGCACCATTTCTGTGAGCTGTAATTGTTTGCTTTCATTGAATATAACAAGCAGATAGTACATATACTCGTGAGTGACTTTTTTATTGAATGGCTAAAGTTTATAGTTCACTAAGTATAAAATACTCTTTTTTATTTAATACTACTATAAACAGGCAAACATAGTTAGCAAATCAATAAACATTTATTTGATAATGTATAAATTTTAAAAACAGTTATTTGTGTTGAAACATTTTTCATTAAGTCAAATCATTGCTTTGTATTACATTTAACTATACTATTAACTTGATTACATTTTTGGTATAAATTGAAAAATAATTTAATTATGTGCAGTATTTGTGATAAGTCCTTAGATTTATTTTATAGCTTGAAAACAATCATATTTGAAATCCATTCAAGGTTATTAAGTACAGCCTTAGTATACAATTTATTTTAACTTTATCAATATAAAACAACAACAACCAGACCTTGTTAAAACCACATTTTCATTGTTGTGTTTCATTTCAGCAATATTACATTTTTTGTTATATTTTTCTGTCTTGTTGTAAATCCAAATAAACTATGAAAACTCTTATTTTTGTGATCTTTGTTACAAATCTTTAAAAGAGGGACGAAAGATACCAAAGGGACAGTCAAACTCATAAATCTAAAACAAACTGACAACGCCATGGCTAAAAATGAAAAAGACAAACAGAAAAACAATAGTACACATGACACAACATAAAAAACTAAAGAATAAACAACACGAACCCCACCAAAAACTAGGGGTGATCTCAGGTGCTCCGGAAGGGTAAGCAGATCCTGCTCCACATGTGGCACCCGTCGTGTTGTTTATGTGATTGTAAATCCGGTAAATAGTCTTATTCGGTAGGTCACATTCATGAAAGGGAAGGGGATTGTAGTAAGGACGTAAGGAACATATCCAATATCATTTGTGAAACGGTTATTCCATAACGGTTAACCAACTCGTGATGGCGTCCGTAAAATTTACGAAGGGATGATTTCAACTTCACCATTTGGAACTCTTGGTTTAATAGCTTCCTTGTGAGCAGCAACCCTCTCTCAAGAAAATCATGATAGGAAATGCAAGCACAGGAATATCGTTTAAGTTCAGTCTAGAAGAAGAATATTTTGATAAACAATGTTATAGAGAAAAATGTAAAATATCAAAAATACCAAACTTTAAGAAAATTAAAATTGGAAAGTACCTAATCAATATGATCAACTGACAAATCTAATGCTCAAACACATCAAACGAATGAAAAACAACTGTCACATTCCTGAATTAGTACACATGATTTTATAGCTAGCTAAACCCCTCACTTGTATGACAGTCACATTGAATTCCAATATATTGACATAAACATAATAGGTAAAAGTGTTTTAAATAGGGATACAGCAGTCTTCATTGTTTTATAATCTTGACTACTTTAACAAACAAAAAAATGTAAAAAAGACAAAATGGCATAGACAGAGCACATGAGACAATAAGAAAGACAAGAATTCTAAAATGACCACAACACAACACTTTGGCAGGATGCATAAGTACCAAGCCATGCAAACACAATATGACCATATAGATGACAATCATAGCTGTTGCTGTCCTACAAATTAAGTTATTTCCCAATTCGTTCCTGTAACGAACATATACTTTTTGTGTACTAGTCTACATAATTTTACCCATCATTTAATAAATGAAACAACAGTTTTAGATCTTGTCAGACACGATGACCATTCTCTATTTCATTTTGATTTTTGCACTAAGCAGCACAGTGTCAAAATGTCTACACCTGTAACCCATGTCTCCTTTTAAGGACCTTTTGACAAGGTTTCTATAATTACGGTCTGCTCCAACGAAAGGGCGGCACGGTTACAGAAACATGGTTTATGTTGTGAGCGGTCTGAATTTGAACATGAGGCAGGTAGCTTGCGGTCGTTATGCTTCTTGTTCACACACTTTGCATATTGTACTTGATATCTGGCATTTAAAGGATTTTTCTGTCTTTTTGTCTTGCTTGCCAAGTGGCAAAATCAAAGGATAAAACACATCAAACGAATGGACAACTGTCATATTCCTGACTTGGTACAGGCTTTTTCAAATGAAGGAAATGGTGGATTGAACCTAGTTTTATAGCGCTAAACCTCTCACTTTTATGACAGTCTCATCAAATTCCGTTTTGTTTATTTTTACAACAATGCGTGAACAAAACCGACATAATCGGTAAGACAGTCAAAGTATGGTTACATCAGTCATCACTGTGTTACAATGTCAAGACAAACAAACATTTGAAAAAACACAAAAAGCATCTATCAAATTAGAAATCACATTCCTTGTTTCCCGTGTTGGGCGTCAGAAAATACAAACGTAACAAAACAAAATTTTGTTGTTCAATGTCTATTCAAAACAATTATAATTTCAAATAGGGAATGGTGGTATACAGGGTTATACAATCAAAAGTTACGTTAGAATTAATTTCAGAAACAGGCCGAGATTAAAAAATATCCAGCAGTTCATTAAATTTTTTATGAATCCATATATGGTTAATACTAGGCAGTGTCTGCGCGTACCCGCATGTGGGTACGAATAGTCAAATTGACATTCGTAGGCTACGCGTACCCACATCCGGTTTTATAATAAAATGCAATCAAATCGGGAATTAAACGTGAAATATATACAGAAATTATCGAAAATATGGGGATTTCGAGTAGAACGAGTGAAGGGTATGACAAATAATATTTTCGAATTGTATTTATAAGTTAATAATATCAGAGACGTCTCTGATAATATATAATTAAATGCACATGTACTGATTGAAAATGAAATATACAGAGTCCTATAATCTGATAATATATAATTTCCGAATTTTAAGTTGCTTCCACGCCTCAGAGGCAAAATATTTTTTGATGCGCTGAAGGTTTAAATTACATTTTCGTCAAACATTTTGTTATCTATTAACGAAGCTTTGATAGAAGATTATTGGCATCGGCCTTTGTTTTTCCAGAAATAATGTATTAGGCCTTAATTTTTCCTGTCGAACTTGTTTAGAATATTTTGCCTCCGTGAATGACAGGAAAAAAATATTCTGTAAAACTTGATTTCCTCTTTATTTTTTGTTTTTCCAGTTCATCTTTTCTCTGCAGCTGCAATTGACTCCGAGTTTGTTTTTATATACAATTGTATAAAATCAATCGACTGATACTTTTGAACACATTGTTCCAATTCATGATAACTTTGAAATGTCTGCCCCACATGTATATCACTCTTTTCCCATTTTAAGAATATTTATTAACCGGGAAAAACTGTTGATCACTTACATATATATAAATGTTTACAAAACTTCTTAAGTAGTTGATCAATTTTATTCACTAATTGCGATAATTTCTGTATATATTTTACGTTTAATTCCCGATCCGATGGCAATTTATTATAAAACCGGATGTGGGTACGCGTAGCCTACGAACGGCAATTTTGCTATTCGTACCCGCATGCGGGTACGCGCAGACACTGCCTTAATACTACTACGTGAATGAAATAATTTTGTCATTTGTCGTTCAAAGTATTGTCAAATTTATAATAAAACAATAACATAATGACATATAATAGAACAGTAACATATTGATGGGAACTTTAAAAATACAGAGTCTAGCGACACATATGAAATGCTTTGACGGCGACGGTGACAATGCTAACTGCATCAACAATTGAATCGAGTCCACCTAATATATATTTTCGGGAACATCAAATCTGTTACAATTCTATTCGATAGTATAAAAGAATTTTCGGATGATAAGATTCATCCACACATACATAAATTCATATATAAGCCCAACTTGACGACAGGACTATAGGTCCAGTGTGAGTTCTAATCATTGCTTGGCATATGTCTCCTGTTATAATAATGGTATTCCACTGTCTGCTCTACCTTTTTTAAGCCCAACCTACGATAGTAGAGGAGCATTATGTTTTCTGGTCTGTGCGTCCGTCCGTTCGTTCGTCTCACTTCAGGTTAAAGTTTATGGTGTCGAGATAGTTTTTGGTGAAGTTGAAGTCCAATCAACTAGAAACTTAGTATACATGTTCCCTATGATCTTTCTAACTTCAATTCCAAATAAGATTTTTTTTACCCCAATTTTCGCGTCCACTGAACATAGAAAATGATAGTGCGAGTGGGTCATCCGTGTACTAGTCACAGCAATCCTTCGTAAATATTTTCCCTAATTTACAGTTAATATACCTTAAAAGAGGGACGAAAGATACCAAAGGGACAGTCAAACTCATAAATCTAAAACAAACTGACAACGCCATGGCTAAAAATAAAAAAGACAAACAGAAAAACAGAAAAACAGAAAAACAGCAGCACACACGACACAACACAGAGAACCAAAGAATAAACAACACGAACCCCACCAAAAACTAGGGGTGATCTCAGGTGCTCCGGAAGGGTAAGCAGATCCTGCTCCACATGTGGCACCCGTCGTGTTGCTTAAGTGATTACAAATCCGGTAAATAGTCTAATTCGGTAGGTCATATTCATGAAAGGGAAGGGGGTTGTAGTTACGACGTAAGGAACATATCCGATATCATTTGTGAAACGGTTATTCCATAACGGTCAACCAACTCGTGATGGCGTCCGTAAAATGTACGAAGGGATGATTTCAACTTCACCATTTGGAACTCTTGGTTTAATAGCTTCCTTGTGAGCAGCAAACCTCTATCAAGAAAATCATGATAGGAAATGCAAGCACGGGAATATCGTATCAATTGGGAGATATATACCCCGTATGCAGGTGCTGCTGGAATGTTGCTACTTAGAAATGGAAAGTTCACAATTGGAAAGCTGAAATCATCTCTTTTGTCGTAAAGTTTTGTTTTCAACCGACCCTCATTGTCAATTTCTAGATGTAAGTCAAGATATGAAGCCGACTTAACTGTATCTGTAGTATCCTTTATCTCTAGTTCGATTGGATAGATGCGTTCCACATAGTCACCAAATTTTGAATTGTTTAGTGAAAGAACATCATCTATATAGCGGAAAGTAGAGTTAAAGGATATTGCTAACTTCTTATCTTTCTTCTTCAGAAGTTCCTGCATGAAGTCAGCCTCATAATAATAAAGAAACAAGTCGGCGAGTAGAGGGGCACAGTTTGTTCCCATTGGAATGCCGACAGTCTGTTGAAAAACACGTCCTCCGAACGTAACAAATATGTTGTCAATCAAGAAATCAAGCATCTTGATAATATCAGTTTCAGAGAATTTTTTGTTTGAATCAGAGTGATTCTTTACAAAGTAGGATTTATCCCTCCCTAAGACAAGATACTTGTATCTACGTTGGCCATTCTTTTTTTATGAAGCAAAGTAATATCAACTCTTTCAATTTGTCTTTTAGTTTGGAATGTGGAATACTTGTGTACAGGGTAGAAAAGTCAAATGTTTTAATACTATTACAAAATGAAAGAGAGTTAGATTGTATGTACTCTAAAAGATCTTTTGAATTTTTAAGTATCCACATCTGATTCACGCCACCTCTAGAATAGGCAGTTTCACAATAACTTTGAAGCCCGTCTTTGATTGCTGATAAAATAGATGTTAATAATTTAGAAAGAGGTTTCGTGGAGCACTTGGAAGACCCAGCAATATACCGTTGTTTGTAAGGACACTTATGTAGTTTAGGTATCCAATACAGTGATGGAAGATCCAGTTCTTCATCTTTGGTTGAAATTCCAAAGGAACATAGAACAGACCTATGATTATCCAGGATTTCCTCTTTGGTAAGTGTCGTGAGGGTATATGTTGAGTTTCCAAGTGAATTGTCAATACCTAATTCGTTTATCAAGCAGTTGATGTAGTGACTTTTACACACAAAAACGATGTTATTTGGGGCTTTATCTGCGGGGACAACAACATATTTGTCATGGAGGTCGGATAGGTGTTTTGCAACATTTGGGTCTTTAAAGATTGACGTAGCATGGGCATTGATGGACCCATTCAGTTTCTTAATTCTGATTTGTATCAACGACCTCACTGCCTTAATCCATTCGGAAAGAGTGTCTACGTCTTCCTTCTCGCGCTTAGCCCATTGCCTGGCATAATCCTCGACTGAATCCATCAAAATTTTAAAGTTGTATTTCCAATTGATGGATTTAGGCTCACGATATTTGGGACCTTTCGATAACACATTTCGTAGAGAAGTGTTATTTACAATGTTAAGGTCACCGGTAATAACGTGGCCAGCAGGATTATATGTGAATTTGGAACTAGCACAAGTGCAATCAGGAGGTTTAGACTTGAAGTCGTCAATATCGAGATCCTGCAAAACGTGTTTGTAATTGAAAATTTTAGTTGCAATAGGTTTGGTATAGGTATAAGAAATTATTGGTACAGACTGGTCTTTGAAATAAGGAGGTATTTTCGATTGCACTAATTTATGATGAAGGATATTGCCTAGGTTGACGCCATCGATACCTTTGTTGGCAAAGGAAAGATTAAGAAAAGATCTTTTCTCTTTTTCATCTTTTCCAATGCGAACTGGCTTGAACAGTCTGTGACTTGCAATATCCGAAATTATAGCTTCAAGTTTGTATTGGTTTGAATGAGGGTTTGTAACAGTGGATTCCAAATATAAATTGAACAGAGAATGAAGTTTTGAAAGGGGTAATGAATAAAGTTTCGTGCGAATGTGATGAATACCTAACGGCTTTTGTATGAATGGCAGCAAGTCACCAATAGAGACATCATGCAGAGAAGGTGATGTATAATGACGACGACCATGACTGCGTCTTCGTCGAGGAGTCGAGTTGAAAATATTCATCACATTCACCGAGTTACACGAAGGACTAGATAGAATACCTATACCATCAATTTTGTCATTGCAGCCATAAGGTGTTGCAGTTCCCAATTGTCTAATCCAGTAGTCTTCTTTTTGTCTACGGAGAGTCGTTGAAAGATTAGGATTGTTAGAGCTATGGTATATCTTTTCGATAATGCGAACTGTCATAGAAACGATGGAATGATCGGGCTGATTGAAATGCTGGTATAGAATGTCGTTAGCATTAAGGTTAATGTCTGATCTATGACCGCACATACGTTTGTTAAGCCTTAAAAGTAGATGCAGATAGTATTCTAGCTGGCACATTTTGACCTGATGGTGTTTATCGATTTTCGTAAAAATAACAATATTTTTCTCTTCTACAACCTTTTGGTAGATAGTGAGCTAATTACAAAAGAGGGACGAAAGATACCAAAGGAACAGTCAAACTCATAAATCTAAAACAAACTGACAACGTCATGGCTAAAAATGAAAAAGACAAACAGAAAAACAATAGTACACATGACACAACACAGAAAACTAAAGAATAAACAACACGAACCCCACCAAAAACTAGGGGTAATCTCATGTGCTCCGGAAGGGTAAGCAGATCCTGCTCCACATGTTGCACCCGTCGTGTTGCTTATGTGATTACAAATACAACAGTATCCAACCGTATCAATTTTACTGGACAATATTTTCATTTATAAAAATAAGGTCTTTTTATAACTAGTTTGACCGAAAAGGACTAACAAATAATGAATAGTAAGTCAATAAAATGCATGAATCCAATTGTTCGATATCACTTCTTGATTCTCTTGTTAAACAGATTCTGTTAATTATGTCTGAAGAATACACCCTTTGAAACGCAGGCACAAATCAACCTGCCTGGTAACGTTCAATTGGTCACACTTCATTAAAAACTGTAGTAATAAACAAGGTGTATTAATTGAGAAATTTTGCTTGTCGGTATTAAAGAATATATAAATTCCATTGTTTGAGAAGTTGGATATTGCATTACATCAAACTCTAAGAGGTAAAGTAGTCCTTAGATGGAATTGGCTGTCTTTTTGTATTCTTGTCTTTCGTTTATACTTATGTGCTTTGTCTATAAGCCTTTTTTTCCTTTGTTGACATATGTGTTTGTTTTTATAGTGATAAAGATTATAACACAATGCTGTACCCGTGTTTTTGACCTATTATGTCTGTTTGCTTTGATCACACAATGTTGTCAATATAATAACGTTATGCGTCTGTCGTACAGGTGAGAGGTTTGACAGGGTTGACCAGGTTTAATCCACCATTTTCAACGTTAAAAAATGTATGTTTCAAGTCAGGAACATGAGAGTTGTTGTCCATTCGGTTGATGTGTTTGAGCTTTTGATATTGCCATTTGATAAGGGACTTTCCGTTTTGAATTTTCCTCGAAGTTCGTATTTTTGTTATTTAACTTTATATGTCACATTTGGTCATACAGCTCCCCTAGTCTTAGGGTATCTTCATCTGAGTAGGTACCTCGGTAATGCCATGATTTACAACATACAACATATGTCTTTAATTCCCCTTGCATAAGTATATAAATTATTAAGAAACTAAGGTTCCAATTACCTCGTGTTCTGTTGATATCAGATGGAATTTGCATTTCTTTGATGTCCTTTTTGATGATAAAGCTCCTCGTGTTTTGAGTATTTATACATCATTAAATTTCACAATTTGGGTATGCGCCTTTCTCATGAAGGTTAATCCAGAAATGTGCTTCTGCTGCATCCAATATATAAAGTGCTATTTTTATTTTGAATATTATACGACTGTCATACAAGTGAGAGGTTTAGCTCATTGCAAAACCAGGTTTAATTCAAAATTCTCTACATATGATAATGTCTTTTGATATGTTTGAGCTTTTGGTTTTCCTATTTTACATGGGACTTTCCGATTTAAATTTTCCTTGAAATTTTTTGTTTTTGTTATTTTACTTTTCATTTACGTGTATTAGAACATGGTTGATACTCTACTGGTGAACTGGTAATCCTGGATGTTTTTCCACTGGTTATTCTGTGCTGGAAGTCTGACATGATTTACAACGAACATTTTCTTCAATTCTCTGTTCATTCATGAATTATCTTACAAATCTAAGTTTCAAACTTCCAGCAAAGTTGATCCTTGATTGGTTGGCCTGTCTTTTATGTCTCTTATACGTCAGTTGCTTTCAAAATATGGCTATGTACATACCTTGTGAAGGATAATCCATAAAAGAGCTTCTTCGGACGCATACATTTTTTAAAACATATATAATTTTCATTTAATAGTTTTAGCACTGTGTCGGTACCTCGCCCGGTGGACTTGAAGTCCCTGCTGATATATCAGCTGATAAGTCTGTGTATCAGTCCTAAAATGATTTACTTAGTGAGGTAACAAAAATACCCAACTCCCGGAAAATCATTCAGAACGGAAAGTCCCTTAACAAATGACAAAATCAAAAGCTCAAATACATCACACGATTGGAAAACAATTGTCATATTCCTGATTTGGTATTATTTCATTTTGTAAAAGTTTCCCTTTTTAATTCCCCGTTCACAAATATAGAAAACTTCACAATTGATAAATTATACGCTGTATTACGTACGTACTAATGGTTTTAAAATCTTCATTCAAAGGGAACTTCAATGTGTTTGATATTTTTGTATATCGCTTTTAATCGTATTGCTGCTCGCATTTTCAATTTCATGTACATCATTTATTTTTTGTTATTTCTATGCACGTTCATGGTGAAGGTTGATAAAGAAAAGTGCTTCGGACATACAATTTATAAATTGTTTTTTTGTTTCTTTTGTTCGGCTGGGGACTGGTAGACTATTGGGGTATAACAGCTAAGTAGTCAGTGTTTCGGTACTGACATTATTAATAACATTGACTTTCTTAAATTCAACGTTCATAAATTCAGAAAAATTATTACCAATCTTCTGGTACTAAATTTCCTAAGCAAAATCGACCTTTGAAGGATTTAGGCAAGTTGACCGTTGATGAATTCAAGTGTTTCTTCTATATTTCATTTGGCCATATAGCTTTTCATTTTCTAAGCGCGTCACTGATGAAGGTTAATCTAGAAACAATTTATCGACTTTAAGGGGCACTAGCTGCCAAATTTCTTTTCACCGATTTGACTCAAATTCTCATATTTTATTTATAACAATGTAAAACATTTTTCTAAACTATCAAAAGTATAAATTAAACAATTTACATGACATGGGTTCAATAAGATGTAACTTCGTTTCGTGTGAATTTTAGCCAAGATGCCATCTAATTAACTATCTAGTTGAACTTCTATGACCATATGAGCGATGTAAGCATAAACATAGATATAAATAGATTAAGCAACTCGAGCAATTGGATTTTAATAGGTCTGTTAAATTTTGTAATACAGATTAAAAATTTATGTTTATGGTCGTTTTACTTTTAAAAGAATAATTTTGTGTGGATCGAATCAGTAAATCAAATTATTTACCCTTTTTTCACTTTCAATGTTCACATTCTTTTCCTTTAAATACCCGTACACGGACAATGCATGCGTAATTCTATCTCTTTCTACTGGGTTGAATTGGAGTTCACATGAATAAGGATTTATTTGCAAGTGAATAATTCATTATCAAAGTTTATAAGCTTTATTTGACAAAATTGAACCATTTTAGCTGATTATTTCACTAATTCACTTTCATTAACGATTGAACAAAAAAAAATATCATTCTTTTGATTTTTTATAAATCTCGTAGCTAGTGCCCCTTTAAGGGTTTGAATATCCTTTTGGTATCTTCTGCTTCTTTTTGACGCATGTCATGCAAATTAAGACATTACAGTTTTATAGACTACTGCAAATAATCTTACTGGGGGATTATTTGCATAACCTTTTAGGAGTCATTTTCCCGCAGATTCGACATATTGTTAATTCCTCCAATGATATCAATGTCAGCCAATAATTGTCTTTTGAACGCTTCCTTATTTCTTTTAGCTCCATGATCATTTAAAAAAATCAGACTGATGTTAAGTCCTTCTGAAGAATGAAGGCCTAAAATATTTCATTACCAATCACACTTTAACTTAGTTAATATTTCCGAGCATTTGTATCTTATCCATAATTATAAGCCCATGATATTTTAATGCCTATCCTGCGACATCACAATGTTTTTAGGTCTGTGTGTCTGTCTGTCTTAATGTTATAGTTTTCATGTAAGGTATGAATTTAGAATTTAAATCATTTTTATGATATGATCTTTTTCAGAATTAAAGTTTTGTGTCAGATTTCGCGTTTCACTGGACATAAAAATGTGAACGTATTAGCGGGAATTTGTCAAATAAACTCTATTCTTGTTTATAATGATTGAATTACTAGACTCTAACATTTTTTGTTTGTGTAAGTACAAACACAAACTAACTCAACAAAAACAAAGCAATGCACTGAAGTATTCATTTGTCCGTTCGACTGTGTAAATCTAACACTATCATGTATCACTTAATATGTGTTGTTACAAAAAGAAATGTCAGATGGAAATGTCTGTGTTTCTTCGAATTACGGTTTTGATTTGCCCTTTGTATATTTAAAAATCAAGTTTGTACCACTTGTTTCGACATAAACATATTTCATGGAGTGTCCAATGAAATTACTGTTTCAGAAATTTTGTGGTGTGTCAAAATGTTTAAAACTTTTTTGTCAGTCCACAAACACCAATTTCGTTCAATGGTTAATTATTTCTGTACTTCACTCTCTCATTTTTTCGCTATTGCTTTATTTCAATTATTAGTATACTTATAGTTGAATAAATGTATGTTACCGGTGGATAATAATAGATATAATGCACAGTTGTCAGTACATACATGTATCAGCAGTCATTTCTTCTATGCACAAAGTTTAACTGAAAATTAGAGTTATCTTTCCTTTTACATCGAATGACTCTCCCCGATCTGTTATTACTATACATATGCACAAGTTTAGTATGAGTGTGTTCTGCGAAAAATATGCAAGTGTGTGCGAATTAGCCTTTTCCTGGTAATACTTATAAAAAGCCGTTTGCAAAGGTTAAATAAACATTTATGGTTTATATGGTTTATAATATTCTATAAATAGATTGTAGTCAGGGTGATAAGTTAAATAAATATTGTGATCCTGGTAAACAGGTGAGTTATTTTGTTAACACATTTTACGCGTATGTCACTAAATGTTTTGAATAATTTGAATAGATGTCAAGTCAAAAGATCAGAATCATGTAATCAAACAATAATCATAACTTGATAACCAAAAGCTTATTAATGTTGTAAAATTCTTGAAATCTTAGCCTAGAAGGCATTAGAATTACCAAGACTATACAGATCTGGTGGTCATATTGAAAATTTCTAGGTTCTGCATTTGAAGTGAAATTAAATAGTGCCAGGCTATCAATTATTTCAAATTCAATTCAATTCAAATTCAAATTCAAATTCAAAGCTTTATTTATAGTCGGCATGTCATATAACAAATAAACATAAGCTCTCTGAGCTTTTATAACCGACAAACGCATACATTTACATAACAATAATACACAATACAAATATTAAAACATAAAAGACATAGAACATACATTTCATGCACATTTAGGCTGCACTATTAAATACTATATTATACACATGCATAAGCACTAAAAGCAAACATAAAAACTAAAGCACAGCATTCACAAATTATAAAAAGCTTAGCAAACATTCACAAGAAGCAGCACTATTATATTTCAAGCTATAACATAAAATATATAAAACTATGCACATGCATTGCAATGGCATGAGTTGCCATTCCATGAGTTTATTAGACTCTTGAATTGGGTAAAAGATGTTTCAGTTCTAAAGTGGTTTGGCAACTCATTCCATAGTTTGGCAGCAGAATATCTGAAAGATTTCAAGCCATACCTTGTTGTTCTTACGTCTGGTATTTCAGCTAAATTTTGGTATCTGAAAGAATATTTTGTTTTTTTAATATTTATAAGGTCATGGAGGTATACTGGATTTTCATGATTGAGTGTTCTAAAGACCTCTATTGCCATGGTTCTTAGGCGTCTTACTTTAAGTGATGGCATTTTTGATTTTAAAAGTAAGTCTTCATATGTGCTGTTGTGATCCTGGTAAATGAAGCGAAGTGCTCTTTCTTGTACTTTTTCATTTTTTTTAGTGTTGGCCTCGCTGCAGAAATGCCAGGACAATGAACAGAAATTAAAGTTTGACATGATAAAGGAGTGATATATTGTTAATTTTCCAAGTTTGTTTAAGTATTTGCCAAGTCTTTTTAATACATTTAGTTGTCTGGATGCTTTTTTTGCAGATGTTTGATATATGCGTGTTGAAATTTAGTTCAAAGTCAATGGTGATGCCTAATAGTTTGACCTCTTTTTCACATTTTATTTTGTTACCTGCTAGATCAAATGTAATGTTTTTGCCCATTGTTTTTTTGCCAATTGCCAAAGCTTGAAATTTTTCAGGGTTTGCCTTCATTTGATTGGAAGAAAACCATTCTATTAGAGCCAACCTGTCTTTTTCAAGTGTGGAGATAACGGTGTCTATATCTCTATTTGCATAAGATAATGTGTTATAGGATTAAATTTGAAAAAGGCCAATTTACACATGTAACATACTACAACTATATTGTTGCATATTATTATATTGATATACATTTTCAATAAGCTAAAAAGCCCTCCCCCTGACAAAATCAATGAAATAAAACCACACTAATCTTATAGTCGACATCTGGACCACAAGGATACTCAATGATATAATCCGGATGGGCAAATCCTGGTATCTGGTCAAGAAAAATACAAAATTAGAGTCACATTAACTCATTCAAAACTCTTTTTATTTCTATGCATTTTTATTTAAGATCGATTGAATTCATCATGGCAACAACAGCAAGACAACATATGATACAGCACTATGTTGATAATATGTCAATGATTGGTACACAAAAGGTTAAAGCGCTCAATCATTTAAAAACTTTCTGCAGTGAATTACGTCAACAAATCGACAGAATGGAAAACTCTGTCAAAGAGGAAATAGATTTAGCAGCGATCAGATATAAATCAAAACTTCAAGAGCAAATAAAACGTCTTAAAGAACAAGAATCTAGCACTGAAGAACCTGTCAAAAAGGAACCCGACAGCACAAAACATCTGAAACAGCTTTCCATAGAGCTCTCCCTTGATAGATCGATTCTTAATATGATCAAATGTTCAGGGAAAGTTCTATTCAATGAATCAGAGACATCAATTGTTCAGGTTAAAGAAGAGAAAAAAAAATTCAAAAGTATTGAAATGGGTAGTAGCATATTTAATGCTGTAGGGAAATTTCAGTTCCAAAGGCAAAGCACAAATGTAAATATGCCAATAAATGGAACACTTTTGCCAAACGGTAATATCATATTTGCAGTTCCTTTTCCTCCAAGTGGACAGTTACTTATCTACGATCAGACAGGGGAACAGATTAAATCAGTTCATTTAAGCTCGTTTCCTCACTCAGTAATTGCCATCAAGCCATCTTTAGTTTGCGTTTCAATTCAATACATGAAATATGTAGAATTTCGAAACGTTGAATCTCTAGAAATTATCCGCTCGGTAGAATTACCAGAAACTGTATCAGGTCTGGGTTGTATTGGTGAAAATTTAGTCCTCGCTTGTGAAAATACTGGAATACTGATTGTCAATCCAGCTGGCGAGACAATAAAAATGATTAAAGCACCTATAAAAACAGGATACATCGATACTATGGAAGAAAACATCTTTTACATTGATACAAAACAAGGCAATTTATTTTGTTTCAACAGTGAAACTGGTGATAAATGTTTTGAGGTAGATTTTAAATTTGAAAATTCAAATGGAATCGCAGTTTTAAGGGATAAAAGTATTTTGATTTCTATGTTCAGAATGGGTAAAAATAATATTTCTCGAATCTCAGCGGACGGTACTAAACAGGTGAAACAGAACGAATTCTCTTCATTGAGCTGGCCATGTGCAGTGATATACAACAGTACAATAAGTAAATTATATGTTGTTCATAGCAATAATCATGTGTCGATTTTTGAAGAAAAATAAAACTTATTAATGTTGTTGTTGTTTTTTTCACTCTTCACTTATTATTCACTATATGTATATGAATGTTAGCTATAAGATAACATTAAAAATAAATACGATATGAAAGAATAAGGTCTTAGGAAAACAGATTTCAAATGCTTTAATACATCTATTGTCGCTATATTTCTATGTTTTTTAATTCTTATCATGCATATGACATTTTGTCTTCTAGCTCAAATGTTGTTTTTGTTTAAATTACAGTCTAGTCTCTAATAATCTTAATGATGGTCCCTTTCGTGTTTGTTTTTTACTTATGTAAGCGTACATTTAATCTGGTGTGTCTAATATATTTAAGTACAAATGGTTATGCAGTATAGGATCCTGAATCCTCCTAGTACAAATTGGGAATCCATTAACTACAAGAATATATTCTGATTAAAACTAATGGAATTCCAGTACAAATCAGAATTCCAAAGATTATTACTCCAAAAGACACAATAGTAACAGTATTTTGATTTACTTCATCATTAAAATTATAATCTAAACAAGTCTGAATCAAAAGTAAAAGAGGTGGGACAACTTTCCCCTGAATTTAATTGATTCAATTCCATCAATCTTTACTAACATTCATAACTTTTATGTTTTAACAACACTTTAGTGTATTTCCGAAAATTTGATTACATTATAAATAACATAGATGATATGTAACTTATATTTCATTAGATTTTGACAATCTTTTGGTAATAATTTATAAAGTATGACGTTCCTAACCAGAACCTAATGCTATTGTAAGTATTTCCATATAATGTTATATCTATAATGCAGTGAACTGATGTGTTTCGAAACATAACTAAAAAAAAAAGCATGTCAAATTTTCAATATTGTCTTCAACAGCTGTAGGGAAATATCTAAAGCTTTTGATAATATTTTTAGAATATTATATAGACTTTTTATTATTGAATACAAAAAGGATTAGGATGATCTAAGAACTTATATCATGGCCGGGTTAAAAATGAACAAACACTTTTGCCAATGACAGGATGAAAATGAATATTCTGATGGAAATAGATGTGCACAAAATTGAAAAAAAAAAATTCTGGAATTCCAGGACGAATAAATAAGTTGACCTAGCAAGAGGTGAAAGTGAATGTTCCTTTTTAAATCCGCATTCCAGAATATTGAATGATTGTTCCTTTAGCTATTAAAAAAAAAAAGAATTTCACGAAAGTGTATATATATACCAGATTTTAGGTGTGATAGGATACTGATAATGGCAATTTATTATCATTTATTTGGGTTTCCTTTTTATCAGTGAAAATATCAAAAATAAATTAAAACAAAACCAGTAAAATTAAAAATCATACTAACATACTAACTATATTTTTTCAGTAATATTCTGGATCCAACTAGAAGTTCACTACGATCCAGAATCCTCCTCGTACAAATCTTAATGTTCCGATTTTTTACTAAGAGATATCGGAATTCCGATTTGTACTTAATAATAATAAGTATAAACCAGAACTTCGATTTCTACTAGAAGATATTCGAATTCCAATGTGGACTATGAGGATTCTACTGAATTCCAATTTGTACTGTAACATGTCATACTAGTGTTTATTTCGATGGAAATAAATCCTCAGTGAAAATCTGTCATGGAACCTATACACTAGTGAATTCACTCCAAAAGGACAGGGTTAACTGCAAGGAAAGATTCATTTTCATTGGTATTTCACTTTCAATGTCTAAATAAAGACTAGTGTATGTTACATTTTTACATATTTATTAAAATCTAACCCTTCCGGAGCACCTGAGATCATCTATAGGTTTTGGTTGTGTTCGTGTTGCTCAGTCTTTAGTTTTGTACTATTGTTTGTTTGTTTGTCTTTTCTATTTTAGCCATGGCGTTGTCAGTTTATTTTTTACTTAAGAGTTTGAATGTCCCTCTGGTATCTTTCGCCTCTCATTTACACAAAGGCGAATGAAAAAAGTAATGGTTAGTCTTTTAATATGACTTTTGGGGAGAATGAATTACAAATTTCCGTTACCGACTTGGCCTGTCAAGTTACCTAAATGCTTCTTTAGACAAATAAATACGTAACTAGAGTGCCTGACTAGATTTTGTAAAAGAGGGACGAAAGATACCAAAGGGACAGTCAAATCATAAATCTAAAACAAACTGACAACGCCATGGCTAAAAATGAAAAGGACAAACAAACAACAGCCCACACGACACAACATAGAAAACTAAAGAATAAACAACACCAAAAAACTAAGGGTGATCTCAGGTGCTCCGGAAGGGTAAGCAGATCCTGCTCCACATGTTGCACCCGTCGTGTTGCTTATGTGATAACAAATCCGGTAAATAGTCTAATTCGGTAGGTCACATTCATGAAAGGGAAGGGGATTGTAGTTACGACGTACCGACCACGCTAAAGTGGGATATTCTTTTCTGATGCGTTCAGGTTGTAATGTGAAATAAAACTCACTTATTATTCTAGGTATAAACTTTAGAAATCATTTTCCAGTTACAATAAAAATATATCTGTAACTGCAAGAAGCAAGACACACATGAATTGTTTCGGTGTATGAGAATTAAAGGTAATTTTATAAGTAACAAATTGTTTCAACTTAGTTTGTGAAAGAAGGAGACATTTTTATTGCAGAAATGCAGATTATTTTTTCTTCAATTTTTAACGGAATATTTAGAATAATTTTTTTCTCTCTTTTGTCTAGCAATACAATTTTTTTTTTTGAAACTGAGAATCAGGATTTTTTTTTTTTTTTCAACTTCAGATACTTTATTTCACTATAAAGTATCTGAAGCTGAAAAAAAAATCCTGATTCTCAGTTTCAAAAAAAAAATCAGAAAAGAGAATCAAGATTTAATATTATACTTTTCCACACCATCATAAAGTGTTATTAAATAATTGGTCATTTGATCATTTGATAGAGTAAATAGTATATATAGATGTAATCAGTTTTAAAAGAACTGGAACGAAGAGAGCACGAAATTTGTATACATGTACATGTAACACGAGAAACGAAGTAACTGTATATGATTTCCAATGTGTGAATCAATAAGATTTGTAACATCCTTCAATCGAACGTGTTAAATCGGGCTTGTTTCTAAAGTATTATGAAACGTTTTGCATTATTAAATTGATCTTACATAATTTCCCTATATTGTAAAGATAAATTAACAAAATGTCACATTATTTGTTTCGAAAGTTAAAATGTACGTCAACGACCATTTTTGTTTGTATTTCAGTCTTATAAATGGAAGAAAGGATTGTTTCTACCTTTAAACGATCAAATATGGAAAATTAAAAAGTAAAACTCCAACACACGGTTACTATTAAATGAATTAAATGCTTATATGAATTATAGTCTGTTTTAAATCAGGGAAAATAATGACCTTACACATCATTTTATGCCTTGAAGCAAATTTCGTTGAAACTTGGTATCGTCCTAGATGATTTTTTCAAAATAAAGACCTATCGTTCTGAAAAAAATAACTGCATATAGGTTTATAAACATAAGTTACAGTAAATGCATGTAAATATATGAATGATAGAATGATAATTTTAAAATATCTTTCAATAACTTCCGGTACAAGTGGTTTGTTAGAACAAGTAAGAAATTGAATAAGGAATTATAGCAAGAAGATGAATATTATCCATTTATGGCTATCTAATGAAATTGAAGATGTCTCTGCCAAGTATTTCATAGAAAATACGTTCATTTTTTAAGAAAACGTGTGTTGCCTGCTGTTGCAAAAAAAGTACATACCAAAATGGCAAAGCAAATTACTATGTTGAAAATAAAAAATTCCCCAAACGCCATTCAGATCAAAAATGAAAAGTGCAGATGTCCAACGTCATATCTCATTAACGAATCACTCAATCCGCTTTCAACAAAGAAAGGAGAAAGGTATATTCAAACTCATAAGTCAAAAACAAACTGACAATGCCATGGAAAAAAAACCCGAAAAACGACGAAAAGATAAACAACAGTACACAAAACACAGCATTGAAAACTAAAGACTGAGCAAAACAAACCTCACCATAGCAGGTGATATCTCGGAGGCTCAAGAAGCTGAGGATCAATAAGGTGTGTTAATAAACGACATACAACTTGATCTCAATTCGCTAAAATATATTTTTGATAAAAATATCACTAAGGAAGAAAAAAAACGCCAACGCACAAAATGTTGTCACATGCAAAATGATATTAACTGACCGGACTAACGATTAACCAAATAAGGTTCTTACTATGGAGAGTGTCTGTTTGCTCTCCAAAAACTATTAATTCGTAATCGGATGCGTGGTTTTTAAATTGTTAGTGACATAGTTGTCATTCGGTTAATCGAGATTCCGGTATGTTGATATTGTAAATGGTCACAATACAAAATTAATCTGTTGACTATGTAAATATCTTTAGCATAGCCATTTTTTTTTGGATTTTTTTATCAAAAAAAGACTTTAACATAATATCATCATTTATTGATTAAGATTATAACAGAATGTTTTCTGTTGTACCCCTATTTTGACATTTTTACCAATTATATCTGTTTGTTTTGTTCACATAACGTTGTCAATATAATGGAATTTCATGCGACTGTCATACAAGTGAGAGGTTTTGCTAGCTATAAAACAAGGTTTAATCCACCATTTTCTACATAATTACCAAGTCAGGAATATGACAGTTGTTATCCATTCGTTTGGTGTGTTTGAGCTTTTGATTTTGCCATTTTATTAGGGACTTTCCGTTTTGAGTTTTCCTCGGATTTCGGTATTTTTATTATTCTACTTTTTATCATATTAATAATACATCTTACATCCGTCTGTGTTTGGCTAAGATTCTAAGGCATACAAAAATTAATTTCTATTTATATTGTCTGGTGTTGTTTTCAATGTAAAATGGAATATATGCATTCATTAAAATATGTCTCTTCTTCTAGTTGCTGTACAATCTGTTTAGACAAATGTTTACTGTCTTTTGAGGAATTTAATTTTCGCCTATTGCTATTTCCTATGACTTCAATTCCAAGCTAACAAGATTTTTCAAGTGTTCATTTTATTAGTTTAATACATAATATGAATTCACTAAAATTAGTGTTTGGATAAAAAAAATTAATGGGAATCATTGAAGAAACAAAACGTCAACGAACCAAATGTCATTACCTCAAAATTATGACATATTGACTCGTGTGTGAAAACTCATGGTAAGTGTTTCATGCTTAGCATGAGACGCTTGCTCTTTCGACCTATCCAGTGTCGCCTCCTTTGGAGTTCATTCGATTCACTCAGTTTTTGCTAGTAACTTTGATTTTGTTTTTTTCTAGTCGATTAACGAGATTTGAACACCAATAAACAACTGGCGACTTCATTTTGACTTTTAGAAATTTGTTGATTACTTACCATTTTGCAGGACAAGGAATTAATACAATAATCACGTTAAAAGCATTATATCTGATACACAATTTCTCAAACTTATCAACAGTGGGTGTGTTCGCTGTTACGATATTGCAGTAAGATAATAAGATCAACGAACTCGTACTCAATGAATTGAATGACGCGCGTAAATTAGATCGTCCCTCGCCAAAAAAAATTCAAAATAAACATTATTGATTCCGATTTTATTGTTGAATATGAATACTAATGAAAAACGTAAAATAACAAAAAAAAACAAAATTCAAAGGGAAATCCAAAACGGAAAGTTCTTTATAAAATGGCAAAATAAAATGGTCCAACACATTTAACGAATGGAAAACAACTGTCACACTCCTGACTTGATCCAGGCATTTCCTTATGTAGAAAATGGTGGATTAGACCTGGTTTAATAGTTCACTACAACTCTCACTGACAGTCGCATATATATTTCTTTATTGTTTTCAAAATGTTTTGACATCACAAAGAATAAAATCCATTTATCGAAACCAACGGTTAATTCAATGAAAGTGATATATAGAAATAAGAAAATGTGATAACTCTCCATCTAAGTCACAATGTGTAAACAGTAAACAAATATAGATCAAAGTACGTCCTTCAACAAGGACCCTAAGCTCACACTGAACAGCAAGCTATAAAGGGACCCCGCATGACTAGTGTAAAACAATTCAAACAGGAAAACCAACGGTCTAATCTATATGAAAAACGAGAAACGAGAAACTCTTATGAACCACATCAACAAACGACAACCATTGAACAACAATCTCCTGACTTAAAAGTTAGAATTGTTTTATCTCCATTTATAAATAATCATAATCTGTTTCAAATCAATTAACAGTGCTCTATATGATTATAAAAGAGATAAAAAAGAATGGAATATGCACTTGCAAAAATCTTCCTCCTTCAACTTATTTTCTCGATTACCACATTTTCGTTGTAAATAATGTAATATACCAAGTGTCCGGTAATTGATGATGATATAACGACTCTGAAAACTTACCAACCTCATATGACGATAATTGTCATAAAATGCATGAAATAATTGTCATTGGACGTTAAACAAGCAACAATAATTAAATTAACAAAAAAGGTATCAAACATTTTCAAAACTCATACAAAGAATAAAAAGATATATTTGAAAAGACATTTAAATGGTTATTACACTAGTATTTGAATGACAACAAGAAAATAATATCCAGTTATCTCACAAAAAATAGTTCAGGGAAATGTTAGTTAAGATGAAAATAAAAAAGTATGGTCATGGGTACATTTCATCAAGAGTGCTGCTACTTATTGCAAAATTTCACCATCAAGAAAATCTGCCGATGTTTTTCCCAATGTAGACAATATATAGATGCACATGAACAATATACAAGCAGATATTCTATAAAGTTTGAAGGCGCTTTGTTTACGTAAATGTTTTGATAAGACATAAAGGGTTTCCCAGCCCAAGGTCGTAAACCTAAAAACAAATTTTTACCAAATGGAAAACCTCAACATTTCCCTGAACTTTTCTCAAAAGTAAGGTACACCAATCTGCAAACAGGCATTCTACAAAGTTAAACAATTGTCATGACGTCAGTCTATTCATTTACCGTGGATTCTTTTTCTAGAATAACGCTTCCTAAATCTGTCGCTGAAATGGACTCACCAAATCATATTCAATTGTTTCCTTTGTGTGCCTAATTTCATTAAGTTTGATTTGGCTAATTTACTGATTTCTGTTCACTAACGGAATTAATTAAGATTATTTTTTGTAATCTTATATGCCTTCACTGGGAATCGAACTCTTCCTTGAAATCTGTTAAGTGTGACTGACATTAACACATTAACTCTTCGACAAAACCTGGCGGCTACCAATGAGTTGCAATTTAGATGTCTATTTTAAATATATAAATGAACATGCGATGCACATCGGGTACAAGGGACACATAGGGCTTGTACCTTATATATGTTAAGTGAATTTGTATAATCAGTGATTATGTAAAATTCCTGAAATTTTCAGGGATTATCTAGAATCACTGACCAGTTTAGGGATTATATAAAATCTCTTAATTTTTCTTGGATGATGTATAATCACTAGAAAAAACGGCAGGGATTATACATAGTAACTGAAATGAAGAAATAGTTTTATTTATAAAGAAAATGAATAAAAGTCAAATAATATATGCTTTGAAATCATATTAAAACAGCATTACACTGTATAAACATAAATTGTAAAATGCTAAGCACCAAATATCAAAATGATAACCCTATTTTTTACAAATGTTAGGTACAATATATTAAAATGTTAAACACAATATCTTAAAATATAATGCTTCACATCTGTTTTTACCACAATATCTATTTTTTAGAAAACATTTTCCTTCACATATAGAATCAGATTTTATGACAGGCTAAGAGAAATAAAGTCTTTAGTAAAAAAAAAATCGGTAGGTACCCCCAAAAAAGGGAATTAGCAACCTCGAACTGGTTCGAGCAACATACCATGTTTTTTTTGCCAGGCGATATCTTTTTTCAGACTTGGTGAACAATTACCATTATGTTTTTTGGGACTCCCTTTCCTGTTTTACTTTGTGGAATTGCTATGAGAATATTACACCAAATGCCAGCTTCCTCTAAAATTTTGTTCTTATTATCAATCCTTAGTTTTTCTATACATTTAGATGTGAATGTTCTCTCTGTTTGAATTTCTTGTTCATTTGAACAAAAAAAAACAAAAAAAAAACAGATGTTCCACAATTTTCTTTACCATTTGTTTTACATGTACCACAAATAAAATGCTCTGTGGATTTACAAATAGAACATTATTATCCATTTGACGCAGGCTTTTAATAAATAAACTATACTTGTAAAGTTATCTTGATATTATTAATTTTGAAGTCTTCAACTTTATCTCGAAACCTGGTGTTGGTTATATCTTTAAGATCATCATCTCTGTTTAACAGCAAAATTATTGCATCTGGCAAGGAATATGAAAGAAAAAAATGATAATTTGTCTATATTTAATAAAAAAAATCGATTCGTTAATTATTCATAATCCCTGAAATTATGTAAAGGAATTTGTAGAATAATTATTAAAATGTTCAGTCATTATGTAAAATCACTGGTCATTTTCAGGGATTATATATAATTACTAATGATTTGAGTGATTCTACATATTCCCTGAAAAAATCAGGGATTCTACATAATCCCTGATTAAACAAATTCACTGTAACATATATAAGTTGGTAGCCGCGAGGTTAGCATGGTTAAGATCAAAGAGTTAATTGGTCAAGTTAAAGGTAGAGACTTGACGGTTAAGGTTCGAATCCCTGTATTCTCTTTGTCCCTATTCTTGAGTTTTCCCCTATTATTTATCCACTCGAGACAGTTAAATTTTCAAATTTAAAACGCGAGGCTTGCCCGAGCGTTTTAAATATTTAAAATTTAACTGTCGAGAGTGAATAAATATCGTATTAGACGAGATTTGGTGGTGGAATCTGTTTCTCTAATGATTTTCTAACATTATGCAGCCAAACTTATTCCTTCTTTTCGAATGATCTGTCAAAAGGTGTGTTCTTTCTATGTGACGGCATCAGACATGGTCGCCTTTATTCATGCCGTCACAATAGGAATTTCAGAAGACAGCAAGAAAATTCGACGTCATAATCGGATTTTAACCAATGAAGTACTGATTTCAAACGAACCACACGTTGATTAATTTTTTTTTATACAATGGGTTCAGAAAGGGATAAATTGACGAAGAATTTAGAGAAAGCCTTTTATAGTGAATTTCCTCAACAAATCGACAGAATGAAAAACTCCAGGAAAGAGAAATCAGACTTAACAGCGATCAGATATAAAACAAGGTTAGAAGAACGACTCTCAATATGATACTTTTTTGCGAAAAAAATCTAGTGAATGATTTAAGACACGTCGTCTGTTCACATAGCTAATGAAGCAAACTATTTCATGTTGTTTGGAAATTCCAGCTCTACGGGTAAGAACAAATGTTAATGAGGTATCTAACACCCGAACTAAAATTAATTTGTCTCGTTTAAATTACTTTAAATTTTGACAAAGTATTTAGTTTGACCCTTTGACAAAAATATAAAGATTTCAAAAACTTTGAACCAACCGTTTAATCAGAAAAATTATACTGGTTATATAGCAGTTTGACAAAGACTTATTTTGATCATTGAGAAGCTTAATGCTCCCTTAACAACACAACGTCATTAAAACGTTCTGCTGATTTTACAGAGTTATCTCCCTGTAGTGTTAGGTACCACCTTAATGAGCCAAAAAAAAAAGGACACATTTACCAAACGGTAATGTTAAATTTGTATTTTCTTTTGCTACAAATGGACATCTACTGATCCCTAGGATAACAGATAAAAGTATTTCATTTCATGTCGTTTTCACACCCAGTAAATGCCATCAAGATTTTTTTTGTTTTCGTGTCAAATCAAAACATGAAACAAATTGAATTTCGAGATTTTTAATCTTAGAAATAATCCGCAGGATAAAATTACCAACAGCTGTATCAGGTATAAAAAAAAAAGGTAAAATAACAAAATTACCAAACTCCGAGGAAAATTCAAGACGGAAAGTCCCTAATTAAATGACACAATCAAAAACTCAAACACATCAAACGAATAGATAACAACTGTTATATTCCTGACTTGGTATAGGCATTTTCATGTAGAAAATGGTGTATTAAACCTTGTTTAAGATGGTGCGAGTTTTCGCTTGTATAAATATTAGGATTATGATTGTTAACACAGTTGACCTGGCAATAAAAATAATTAAGGCACCTATCAAAACTGGGTAATAAGTACTAAATACATCAATCTAAGGGAAGCAAATATATTTTACAGTGATACAAAACTATGCAATTTGATTTATTTTAACAGTGATATCGATTAGTAACGTTTTGATGTATGTTTTATGTATTGCAATTTCAAGCAACCACAGTTTTGAGTGATAGAAACGTTTTGATTTCTATGTTCACAACAGGTAAAACTTATGTTCCTAGAATCTGAGCTGACTGTGCAAAACAGGCCTAACCGAACACATTTTCTGCATTGAGCAGGTCATGTACATTTATTTACAACCGTACATCGAGGTAAATATTGTTCACTTCATGGAAGTATCTATTTATGAAGAAAACTGGAATTCACTCTTTTTTGTTGTCGTTGTTAATTTTCATTTTCACCAATAAACAACACTTACATAAGTGGCTTATGGGTGTACCTTAAAGAAAAAAATACGAATAAACTGAAACTTAAAGATTTATATATAATTACATAACTACATATTGCATTACCATATATTGATATTGTCGCCATATTTCAAAGCACTCATTCATGTTTGGTTCTTTATTCTTATAATCTTATGACCTTTTTTTTTTTATCTAACTCACACGTTGATGAATTATGAGTTCTATTAGTCTTAGTGATTGGTCCAGTTGGTTATTTTACATATTTAAAGTCATATGAAACTTCAAATGTAAGAAAACAGTTGAAAAATGTTTTATATAGTACTATAAAACATGGTACAAGTAAAAGAAAATCCTTTATATTATCAACATCTTCATAAATGTACTTCTTCTGAATTATTGTCTTCCCGTACACTAATTCGCAGATATTATCCCGTATGCAGTGACCTTAACTACGAGACCTCTCGTTAGAAATTCTGCCATCGCACAGTACAAAGGAAAAATGTAAACAAACGTATACTGGAAGGTAAATAGTAATAACTGAATCTTATTAAACTAATTGTATACAACAAATTATCTTACAACTGTAATTAACAAATGGGAACGCACGAAAAATATACGATTATCATCTCTTCATATGTCAAATTACATCTAACTTGGTTTCAACTTCGTATACGAAGGCGAGCGAATACAAAAAAAGCTAGTATGTGTCTCCATATAATTTTGACTGGGAACGAAGTGAAATTGTCCTTCTGCATAGTTTGTGAAATTACTCCATTAACACTTTCGAAACATGAATTCATCACAAGAGATTCCCCATGCTTTGAAAAAAAGTTCTGCTATAAGTGTCGCAGTTCAACATCAAAGTTTTGTATTTCAATAATTAAAATCAATTAAGTTACTAATTCAATTTACAAATTTTCAGATATTTTGAAAGGCGATAGAAAATAAAATGCAGTGTGTGTGTCTTATTCTCCTTTGGTTCGTAATGTCAAAACTCATCAAAGTTATCAGGCTTATAATTTAGTTCGACAAGCGCGCTTCATCTACATCAGACCCACCAGTTGAGGTCGAATCAAAACAGTGGTATGCCTTATAGAGCATTGAAAACCGACAATTTTGCAAAAAAAAAAACTGTAAAAGGCAATCTATGCCTTGGTGAAGAACAGTTTTTAACATTTTACGAACAGTAAATCTACATTAACTTATCAATGATATTTTTATATACTCGACTGTTTATATCATCGGTGACGAAACGTCTACCTTCAGTGGAATCGACCCAGTGGTTCAAAATACTCATTAAAATATCAAATTATAATAAGGTACGCCGGAAGCGCGTTTCGTCTACATAAGAATGATCAATGATGCCAGATTGAAAACAAATGGAAGGCCAAATCTTAAAGACTTATTTACAACTCTGCACTTCCTTGGTTTATGTATGATGGTTACTCCATTGTATATCATGTTTGAACACAATAGGCATATCACTTTAAGATCACACTCATATTCAGAAGCGGAAGTCGTCAAACATACACATTATTCTCGACTACTTTAAAAATTATTTTATATGAGTAGCAATTAGAAAAGTTGAAATAAACTTTCGCCGTTTCGGAACAGCGAAAAATGTTATACATTGAGTATAACGCATCATATTTATTTGTTGTAAAGATATATGTGATATACATTTTTATATTAATGCGATATTGTTCATTGTTGCTATTTTTAAATATTATAATAGCATTTATACACTTTATTTTGGGTAATTAGTTTTCTTTAATTTTTGACAATTTATACCTTTCTGCACGTATTGTATAAAAACAAATAATCAACGTGTGGTTGCCGGTGACCTCAGAAGATGATTGGACGAGTTTAACGGTCATAACCTTAATCAGCTAACTGAATGAACCAAAATATGCTAACAGGTGTTAATAAAATTGACAACTTTATGAAATATGGAAGGCACTCAAAGGGGATTTTCGTTCAACAAAAAAAATTTTTTTTTTAATCATTAGAGAAACAGATTCTTACATAGTTACTCGTGGATTATCGGATTTATCCAATCTCGATAGCTAAATTATAAATTTTTACTATCGAGATTGGATAAATCCGAAAATCCACTGGTATCAATATAAGAATCTATATTTATATACTTTGGTGCACGATATACACATTAAAATATGTATCTCGCGTCGAAACCAATTATTGATGTGTAAAAATCAAGAGTAAACAATTCATTAACTCAAAACTACATGAAATGGACATCATAACACGAAATTTAAGAACGTATGGACTCGGGCAATTAACCTTAGGATTTAATTAAATAGGCATTTATTTCGTAAACTGAAAATTAAACAAGTACATATACCAAAAACATTTCATACAAAACAAAATGGTAAAGTAAAAGAGATATGCACCTAACATCTATTTTAAGACTTTTTAACAAAAACTTTGTCTTTTTTTCAGAAAAATTGAAAAGAATATAATTTTTTAAAAAGATATAAAAAACGTCTAAAAAAAAAAGTAAAAAACAAAACAAAATCGAACTCTAAGGAAAATTTTAAACGGAAAGTCTCTTATCAAATGGCAAAATTAAAAGCTTCTCACTTTAAAGTGGACTCAAGAAACCCATCTTTTAAATTGAATCATTATCAGCAGTCAAAACGGCAAGTTCAAGTAATGTGTATTCATTTCAGATTTATTTCGACAAGGCAACACAGTAAGTAGTTGATACGATCATCGTTAAAGCCGCATTTCTCAACTGAATTTATGCCTGTATACCATACCAGCTAGTCTCAATCCTGTTAATTAGATTTGGTCTCAAGTTAGGAAACTATTTTTCAGCGTCATCCTTCAGCTTTTTATTTCAGAATGATTAGTTCCATACCAGAATTGATAATACAATTGAAAAATATTATTTTTGGTCTTGGGTATCATCAATTTATTATTCACACAAAGTTTTGTAGCCATTGGGTTTTGGCATATAGTTGATGTATCAATTACCTAAACACTTTTTATTATTGTTAAATGTTAAATTTCTATTTCTTTAACAAAACTTTCGATCATAACTGAAGGCAAGTAAGGACATGAATCATTAATGACATAAAGGTCAATAATGTACGATTTAAAGGTGGCCTAAATTAATATCCATAGAATTCTTTAATAACTTGTCAAAATGTAGTTTATTTCATGCTTTTTTCAAAAATAAAAAAAAATAAGGGTCACCGGGCTTTTTTTCACGCTACAGGTTGAGCAAAATTGTCTGATTTTGTATAGATTATGTTTGAAAAACCTAGTTTTGTGTGATAATAAGGAAACTGCACCATAGCATTTTATTTTAAAATATGAGGGCATAGCTCTAATAATATGCTTTCATATAAGAAAAAGAAAAATGGGGTCTTCGGACTCGTTTTCTTGCTACATAATAAAACAGGCAAGTTCACAACACATTCTTTTATAAAAGTTACTTTATCTGTCCCCTTATGTAGCAAAGTTGAAAAAAAAGTTTTTTGTCAAATACAGCCGTAAATATGATAATACTTAATTTTCTATATAAGCATGAAAATTCCTATACTTGAATTACATACTTCTCTCGAAATTTGCACATTTCATTACAGATCTTGACCGATTGTTAACTGCTATTTCAAAATCCGAGATGGAACAAGATACCCAAGCTTCCTTTACCAAAAGATTGGTAACAATTTTCCCTTAATTTCATTGTTATCGTTCATCAGTTTTTTTCCACATATTTTTATCGTTGTGAGGAAGCATATGTAGACGCGGATGGTGTCATCAAACAAAAATCCAATAAACTCATCATATATACAATTCTTAACATATTGTACGCCATACGCACGTTTCGTCTACGCAAAACTTATCAGTGATACTATAATAGAAAAAGTAAAAGAAGGTCAAATAAAGTATTAAGAGGAATCATAGTCTTTTATATTTTGATTATAGTATTAATGTTAACCTTATGACTAGGTCATCGGTCAAAACTTAAAGTTATGTGCGGATGATGGAATCTTAAGTGATGGTAAAAGAACTTTAGATCAGGTGGTGACACAGGTCCAACACCGTAACACTCATATACTTTCTTTAAATTTCACAACGCAATGGTATAGATGCAAACTTACTTTAGTTAGTCGAGTGATACATTTTCACGTCGGCTCCATATACATGTAGAGTAGTAATGCTTCCTTAAGTTTCAGAATAATTTTATGAAAATAATCGTGTTGGATCTTTACATATGCATCCTTTGATTATCCGAAGACGAGTGCGCAAAAAACATTTAACAATAAAACATTTGTGCTAAATTGTGTATATTCGGGAATTTCACCTGCCACAGAAACATCGATATGTTTGTGTAGGCATATTAATATCATATGAATCTTCGATCAAATCTACAAATCTACTAGAAAACAAATCACATCTAGCAAAGGACAAGTTTAGTAATGGTCAAATATTGCCTTGAGATTCAACTTTATCATGAAATATCATACATAAAGGCCATAATTTGACTCATAAAATGATTTATTTCAAAAGCATAAATCCTAAATAAAACAAATCTCTTCAAAATACTACATTATAGTCTCCAAAGTCAAGACATTTGGGAGATATTGTCAAAATACGATTATTTTGTGGAATTTTGGAACTAAAAGTTTTAGAAAAACCTTGGCCACAAACTACGATCCTACTATAAGGTGCTAAGTTTAAAATTGTCACGCTAAAGAGAGAAATTTTCTGGATCATGGATGGCAGCCAAAGTAAATTATGGTAAGAATTATCAATAAAAAATTATGGAAAAATTGAACAAACTACACATATAATGCATAATCAAGGGATCAAAACGTCGTTATTTATATAGCGAGATGTCAAAATGAGGAAATATCACAACTATTTTTAGGTAAAATTTTTAGACTTTTGGACTGATTTTGAATTATTTTTTAAATAAATCTAAGATCCAATAGTAGCCCTCGTAAACCTTCTCCTTTGTACTTCATACACGATCGTTTGGTCTCAAAACGACCATAATCAGAAATAGACGTGTATTGTATATTGATGCCCTATAAATTTCCACAAATAGATCAGACAACGTTGTTGCAATAATGAGTTGTTGTTCCAAACATTTCTTTGTACTCATAGGATGAGCGGACAATGAAATTGAACAATACAACAGTAATGATATCTTTGTTAATTCTCTGACACGGAATTTTAACTGCAACAGAAACCGATATGTTTTTGTAGACATAATAACTTCCTATGAATCTTGCCAGTGCATGTTGGTTATAAACTCTCTTTAAATCCAAAAAACATTTAGGAAAAATTCATTAACAACTATTCACACCTATCAAATTCATACTTTTGCCACAGCTGTTTTGTTCGTTGCAAAACAGACATAATTATAAATGACCTACAATGTCATTTGAAACCATATAATACCCATTTTCAGATCCCTATAAATTATTCCCATTCAAAATATTTTCGACAGAGTATATTTAAAGGCTGCTTAAACGAAGTTCATCATATCATTTGGTAAGTATGTTTGGTTTTTTTTAAATACTCAAACGATCATCAAATTATTTTTCTACTTTTCATTATCGTGTTACCCTTAAATCATTAAAATAATAAGATAAGTTTTTGTCAGTGTAAAGTCAGAACATAACTTTTGTTGAGAAAAACAAGCAGATAAGGAAATTGTAATTTTCTCAACTGTTAGTTGGGGAAAAAATAAAGGTTTCATCCAATTATATACCTATATTGAGTTATTTTCATTCAGTACGATTGATCTTTCATATAAAGAAACAACTCGGACGATAACAAGTTTCAAGAAAATGTGCTTTAATGTATAACATAATTCCCCGTGTAATGTCATTATTCACCCGAATAAACTACAAGAGTTTGCCAAAACATTTAATTCATTTTCAAGTAATCGTGTGATGTATACAATTGGGCTTTTATTTTACAATATTCCATCTTTAATATTTTTTAGATTTTAGGCGTAAGTAATTCTTTTCTTTTCCTGTTTTGATCAAATTACTAGCATATCAGAAAACGACTCTGGTGCACAGTTTGACTTTCTAAACGAATAGTATAAGGTTTTGTCAAATTATAATTTCAATAAAAGGACATTATATGAGATACAATTGAAAATGTAAAACATTTTCTAAACAGTTTAAAAACAAATCAAGTTTTATAACATTCATGTGTAGGATTATCGAAAAACAAAAGCATAAAATCTTGTTGATTCACACCGTGTTGGAAATTGTACTATGACCTAAGGGTGTTTAGGGTGTGTTTTTTTTTCTCGTGTTACATGTACATTCGATTATGTACTCTCTCTGCACAACAAATAAACAAATTTTCCCATTTATTTTAGGGGAATAATAAGGTTTTTAAATGGGAGGGGGATTTAGTACACTGGCATATGTTTCATGCAAGTTGAGGACGAAAAACAAATTATCAATTGATACAACAGGTAGGTCCTGCAATAGGAAGTCGACCCGGGATGAAGATCAAGTAATTTGGAATACCACAGAAAAACTAGGATGAATTAGGTTGGAAACCAAATTTAGCCTTACAATATTCGACAAACGGACTTCTCAAAGAGTTATTACAAGAGTGATAAACGTGCTTAGATCGTAGCACTCTTTCTACACTAGTATTATAGGCATTGGATTTAAAGTTCTCATTCTGACCGGACGGTGCAACAACTTATGCATCCCGCACTGCCAAACGGACTTTGGGAAGATTTTTACTGCAATTGGAGAGAAGACAAAGGGATGGCCATATTTCTATATGTCAACCCTGATTTATTTCGTTTTAGATTGTTAAAAGATAATCTGCTTTTCCGCGGTAAAATGCCATGGAACTAGAAAAAATATTACCACCGCCTTTTAGAAAGTTAATATAATAATAACTCACCAATTGACATGTAATTTTCCACTACCGACACTTTTCGTTTGTTTCTTGTTTCACGGAATTGAAATAACATCTTGTTTCAACTGGACAGTGATTTCTAAAGTTGTTATCTAGTGGGTTTTATTTCACCTTATTATTGAAACGTTCTGCGTTCTTATAGACACATGCATATGGAAAGAGTTTCTTTAATATGATCGGTGAAATGGGATACAATTCCATCCAAATGTTTGCAGAAAATAAAATTTTTGCTGAAATATTGGGTTTGCAAACAATCAAAAAAATATTTTTTTATTCGTAAACTATCATTTAATATACAATATTGCTGCGTTCCAAATTTTCATATTAAAAAATATATATTGTACGCAGGTAAATGCAGGATGACAATTTTAATTCCTTGTCTGGGTCTAGCTTTTTTTTTTTTTTTTTCCTTTTTTGATTTATTGCCTCTTCAACGTGTGTATTAACTTTTGAATTTTCAAATATTTCATCAGTTGTGAGACAACAATTATAGAACAGCGCATCTGGTGCAGTAAAACTTGTACCATTAATGTTATTAATATCACATGCGTGTTTGAGTTACAACTCCAAAATCCTTTTTCCCTTTTGAGTGTAGGTGTATGTATGATGTTATCTAGAGACCTCTTATGATTGAAGAAATACACTATCATTGATGAAATTAGTAACAATTTATACAAACCGTTTGCATGATAATTCATCAATTTTTGAGGGCGTATCAAACTGTCACTAGTATTAGAATTCCTAGTAATGGACTTCTGCTAGTATCAAAACAACTGTGCTGTCGCACATAGATTGACGTAAGGTAATGTTTGAAACAATGTGATTTCTAAAATGACATTGTTATAGTTTTAGGACACTGTTGTTATTTGTATATGTATCTGTATCAACATCAAAGAGTAAAGTATTTCATTGTCGGAGTTGTCGACTACTGAATAAAAATAATGTTGATTTCGATAACCAGCTTTGTAACCGCGGAGAAGAAGTTTAACTGAATTTAAATTCAAGGGGGAGGGGTGTTATGGTTTTTTGTCTGAGTCAGACGCTATCAATCAAATTAATTTTTTTTAAATTTAACACTATAAGGTATGGGGAAAATCTAGATTCCGAAATTTTTTTTGTCATCTGCTTGACCACAATTTTTTCCCCATCAAATTGGGGGTCATAGTGTCTTTTTTAGGATAAAAACAAAATCCCAACCCCTTTGGAGTTAAATGGTCGTTCCCTAAGTATATATAAATTATTGTAACTATAATTTCAGGTCTCTTTCAATAACAACAATGGTATCAACAAACAACCTGACAGGTTATTTGAAAGAATTTGGGTTAGCAGTTAATGAGGTAATGGCAATGTACGACGACCTCCTATTTTGTCCGAAGAAACAGACGCATGAGAATGCCCAAATGTTTCACAAGTACTTTGAGCCGTGTATAATCTTACTTTGTTTGATTTGGCATATAAATTTGATCCGAATAATGAGAAAAACAGAAGATTTCATTAAAAAGTACGGATTCATGGTTCTTTACACAAGTCTTGATTTACTTGGTCTAATCATCCAAGACGCGTTTCTCATAGCTTTCCTTACCCGACAAGAGAACTATGTAGAATATAATTGGTGTTATGCTTTTCAGGTCGGTACTGTTATTGGAGCACATTTTTTAGTTCGAACCTCACTTTGGATTAAAATGATGCACAGTTACCAGATATTCATTATAGTTTACAAGCCATTGACGTACAGACGGTACTTTAATCGACGTATAGTATCTGTATATATGGGGTTGGTGTTTTCTTTATCATTCACTATAAGTGTATTTTATTTCCTTGATCTCAAATTTGAGAAAACATATGTAAACGACAAAAATTCAAATCAATTCGTCGAAGTATGTAGAGAGCCTGAACAGTTTTCTGTGAATTTGGCTAATAAGGCAAAATACAAAGTCCTTGAGATAGCCGATTACATTTGTTCAGCGTTGCTTCCATTCATTTCCCTATCGATCTTTTGTATATCAATTGTAAGGGTAGTTAGAAAACAGACAACACTTTGGAAGATGCAAAACAAAAACATAACGGCAAGAGAAAAGTCTACAAATAGATTGGTAAAGGTCAATGTGTTATCCTTTGTATTTTCTGCTGTCCTCCTGTCACCAATGCTTATACTTTCCGCAATCGAAATGTTTACAGATTTCTCAAATATCTCATCATCGCTTTTATATATTACATTATACTCCAGCTTTATCTTTAATGGTTGTTATATCTGTTGCATTCCAATAACACTTTTTATGTTTAGCTGGCTTTCGGCGCCATTTCGAAATGGTATTAAAAAAGCATGGACAAGAACAACTAAAAGTTGCAGGAAGAACACAAGCAGTGTTTCAGAAAAAACAATGACTACCAGTAAAGAATCAGAAAAAAAATGACTACCAGTAAAGTGTAAGAAAAAACAATGTCTACCAGTAAAGTTTCAGAAAAAAACAATGTAAGTGTGTCTCATCAATGATTGTATTTCGTCATATCTTAATGTCTGTGTCAATTGGAGAATATGTTGCGTGTAAATTTCATTTCAATATATAATGTATAGTTTTTGTAAATAAATATGTGAAAAATATTTCTTTAGTATACACAAATTACCTTATTAATACATTTTTTTAATTTTGATAAATAATGTCGACTTCATCTTATACTTTTTGAAAAAGAGACACCTCAATCCAAAAGCATCGATAAATTCATCGTAATATATCAAAATATCTATTAATCAAGCATTTGATATTATCTGCACGTAGTGATGCAAGACAAAATATACAGTAGCACAAAGTTCAGATCTTTAACGAAGTATTCATAATTAAATTAAATGAAACATTGAAATCTCTCGAATGCGAAGCGTGTCATTAAAAATAAGCACTGACAAGGAAGAGCCAAATCAGCAGAATCAGGCGCCAGAATACTGATTGGATTCACAATTCTCTTCTCTCTAATATGTTGGTGAAATAACAGACAAAATAGTCATTGCAAAACTCCAAGAAGAGTGACATCAAGCGCGTCGATGAGTCAAATTAATGTCAGGTACAACGTTTTCATTGTATAACTTTTTTTGACGTACTTTAAAGCTTACTGATAATTAAGAAGCGTGATATAATATAGTATCTTCAGTCTAGAAAGTCAATTGCTATGTCTTTGTAAGGTGAAGGTATGTCATAATTGACATATATGCTTGACCGGAAATGCAAAGATGACTTTATTTGTCAGTTAATTGTTTTACTATTACCAGTAAATTTACTTTGAGCATTATATTCGACTCCTATTAACAATTGTATAAGACATCTCGTCGCAAAATCTTTGTTGAGTAAGACTTCTATCAATTAATCATATGACAGAGGCTATTTTGAGCATTAATCATAGAGTTTTTCTTCAAGGTGCATCAGCTGTCAAATTCATGTTCATCGATAATACTCAAATTCTCATATTTGATTTAAAACATACTTTAAAGTATATACAAATAACAAAAAGTCTCAAAGATACAATTAGCAATGCATTGACTCGTTATTATGTATCAGCATATCATGCATATTTTTAGATTAGACGCCATCTAATTGTCCATTGAGTTAATTACGGAGACTGCCGACGGTGATTTAATACGATATGAACATAAATGAAAACATAAATTGCCAGTCAAACACGTGCAATCGTCTAATAACGAGTTGTCTGTATCTGTTTTGTATCATGTAATGGATTATAAATGAATGTATTTCATTATTTAACCTGTTTAAGAATATTATTTTGTGGCCAATCTGGTGTCTTCCTTGTTTCATTTTTTTAATGAATGAACCACTAAAAGTCAAACTAAAAGTTGCATGTATACGGCTTACAATGAGGTTAAATTATTTACTCGCAAGTCAATAACAATACAAAGATGTTTTTAACATATGCTGCCGAAATTGAACCAAACTGACGACTAAAAGCTAAATATTATTTCTATAATCTACTTATATAAAATATTCTCCTGGTATTAACTACTCATCAATGCAGACATAAAACCAGTACTAAATACCAAATAGTTCAGTATATGAAAAACGGATGACATTGCTTTGACAAGATTTTTTTTTTTAATTTTGACTGAACGGTGTAAAGTGGAAAATGCCTAATAATTATAAAAGCCTCAAGTGGATGGTCTTATGACAACACTGATGCTGAATTCAAAGAACGGAAGCTATTTACTACTATGTTAATTTGAAAACTTCAACGTCCACACATTTTGATTTCAGGATGTAGTCAAGTGAAATTATAAAAATTCGAATTTAAAATAGATACTATAAATCAGAAGAGCATTAGTTACGGATGCACTCAGGTGAGGTTTTGGAATTTGTGTTAGATGTTCGGACTCCTTGGTGTTTTTCCATACGATACAAGGTAAAATGTTTTGCCCCATAACACCTATTTATCTTTTATTATAAGACTGAATAGCTCATAAAAGGGCATTTGACAAAATTTCAGCAGATTCTTGATTTTCTAACTTTTGATTTGAGACCCCAAAAATACCAATGCAAATATAAGGTAAAAGTCCGAGCCAGCCTTTTTCCGACATATTTTATAAATCCAATAGCTCCATGACCTATCAATATTTTTAGCTTATTAAGATTATCAACTAACACTCATCCAGCTTATAATTTCAATTTTAAATTCTTGATTTATTTAATTTCATCAAAGATCACTTAAGTACATCCTTAAGAAACAAAATAAGCTAAAAATATTGATAGGTTATGGAACTCCTTTTCGAGATATTTGATTTAAAAAAAAACGGCGGGAAATGGCTTACTCGGACTTTTGCCTTATAGTTAGCATTGGCATAATTTGGGTTTAAAATCGTAAGAAAACAGATCTATATCTGGTTGAATTTTGATAATGATATTTTATGAGCTATTGGAGTCTTACATGAAAAGAAAAGTGGGTGATATGGCAAAATATTTTACCCTGTATTGTAGGGGGAAATAACAAGGTATCTGGACATCTAACAAAAGTTTATAAACCTGACATGATGACATCTTGAATAGAGTTGCTACATCAAGAATAATTTTATGAAATTCCCCAATTTTATGTTCTGCTAAATCGTCCTCAATATACATGATATAGCCATCGTTGGAAGTGTCCGATAATTCTGTTTGAACACAGTATACTAATTTAAGATTTCCAGAAAACCAGGGGTTGTTTTTGGAGTACCATTTTTTGAAGGTCAGTTTTTTTTTCTCAGAAGGCTTTAAATGTGTGTTGAAAATTGGCATGCAGAAAGCTGATACATGTACAATTCAGGATATACCTGGTTTCTGTGATGTTAAACTTAAGGTAAAATATTCAAAAAGCTGTGAAAATTGCAAAATTTGGTTGAACAGATAGGGATATTTATTTGGTGGTCTGACGCCTAAAAGCCAGCGTATAATTATAATCACAGCCATAGGTTACCAAACGACATTCAACAATCAGTGAATCTTTTCCCACGTTGTCAGCTTTAAAATATCGTGGACTTATAATAATAAATAAATCCTAAATCAGAATCGGTAACAACGTTGCTAAACTTAGCTGAAAAAAAGGATACACCAGATCGTTGTCCCGAGAAAAAAAACATTATCAACCTCGTTCTCAGCACGCGCTCGATTGACAATGTCTTTCTTGGGGTAACGATTTGCCGTAACATTGAATGTCTTGTCATTGGATTTCTTTAATTTTGTGTTATATGTATTTTTCCATCGAAAATTAAATAACCTGTCACAATTTAGGATTCTTGCGTTTCAAACTATTCTGAGGACATGAAGATATGAAAAAAATATATTATTATTCTATTTCATTTATCCGTAAATATCCAAAAAACCAATTTTTAACATAGGGTAATATTACTTGTTGAACACTGCTTGCAAGCGTGATACCATGCTTTTGGTTCGGGATTTGCTTTTTGTCCGCTTTTGCTTTTTGACCGATAGTTTTGCTTTTTGTCCGACACTTTTGCTTTTTTTCCGATAACTTTGCTTTTGGTTCGACACTTTTGCTTTTTGTCCGTTGCTTTCGGCCATTTTGCTTTTTGTCCGATTATTTTGCTTTTAGTCCAACACTCACTTTTGCTTTTTATCGAGTGCTTTCGGTCCGTTTTGCTTTTTTTTCGACGCTTTTGCTTCTTCTCCGACTCTTCTGCTTTTTGTCCGTTGCTTTTTGTCCGATTTGCTGTTGTGTCCAATGATTCTTCTTTATACCCATTTTAAAATGTGCACATTTTGTATCTAGTTTTTTTTAATAAGTCTGATCAATATATTATGAATTTACCGCTGGTAAAGCCAAGCATGCTTTAATAGTTAGGGATTGTTTTTCCGGCGACGACAATTGTTAGGTTGTGTGCTTAAAGTAGTTTGATATGATTTACTTGACGTGATAGATCATTATTATTTAATATACAGTTACATGACTAATCAGTATATATCAGTTTGGAGAATATTTTGAGGCCCTGCCCCCTAGGTCGGCATAAAACGGTGACTTTGAAATAATTCGCAATTTTCTATGTTAATTTTTCGGCTAACAATGTAAGTGAGATTGATAGAAGTTACTTACAGTAAACAAGAATATTTTCTATAAAGTTACATTACTGTCTGTACATCTCAGATTGTCGACCATTTTCAGGCCTTATCCACTAGATCATGTTCCAGAGACTGAATTAATAATCAATGTTGCAGTCCATCAGCTTGTCTTTTTTCAGAATTTTATACTAGTATATCAGTCAACATCATTTTGAGAGAGGATATGAAGGATTTAAATTTTGTATACATCTATGCCTTATGTTTGAATGTCATAATTTTCCATTGTGCTTGATTTCATTTTCGTGTTTTCGTTCGTGTATAGGCTAATTGTAGGGTGTAAACGTGCGACCTGAACGGACCGTGGTACGTTGGTCAATGTTAAGTTTTCATGGTTCGTTTTTTTTTGTCTGATACTTTTTCGGCAATGGGTCTCCTTCAATTAGGGTATGCAATGCTTGTTATTTCTACTCGCTACTCGAGTATTGAATTGGGTCCATCTAACCTTGACCCCATTTTCATGTTTCATTAGTCAATGCTTATTTGTCATGTGAAATAGTTGAATGGCGCAAATGCTAATCGTGAATGGTTCATCTGAAATTTACTTCATTTTTTATAGTTAATTGTTTTCTAAATACGTTTGGACGTTCGTTTCGGATACTTAATACAGTGGGTGGATAATGTTGGTTGTATTGGATGACTGTAATATGCAGATGTTGGATCGGCAATGTAATCTGACATTGCCCTAACTTCCGTCATTCTTCGATCAATTCTCATAAAGGTTGGTTTCTCACAAACTATAAGGCATAGTCTAGATTTAATTGTTATATAAGCAGTGTCAATCCGACCCTGAGCTCAGTTTCATAGTTCATTGGTAATTAAATCTTAATATTCGGGGTTTAGTCTGTTTCCCAGATAATAAAACATTTATAAAAGATACCATACAGAGTTATAAATGTATTCATTAAACTCGCGTTTTCTCTTCAAAAGACTCATCAGTGACGCTGGATTTAATTGATATTGTTAAAATAATAATTGTTTAGAATGCCAAAATAAGATAACTCTCTACAAGAGTCCAAATGTCGATTTTGCTAGCAACTATATATACATGACACCATACGGCCTTCAACGCAGAGCAAACGTCTACACCTCATAGACTATTTATAACGAGAAAATCATGCATACACCTGAAAAAGGAATTTATTCCAAGTGTTACAAATATCTGACTTGTTGTGTTAATTTGACCTTGACCTAATTTTTATATTGTTCAGTTTAAGAGATATGGTCAGATATTATTACTTATCGGTCAAGTTTTTGAAGCGACTGATTTACTTTCAATTTCGCATGAAAAATAAGCATTGACTGATGAAACATGACAATAAGGTCAAGGTTAGATGAACCCCATTCAATATTCGAGAAGCGAGTAGAAATAACAAGCATTGCATATGCTAATCGAAGGAGACCCATTGCCGAAAAAGTATCAGACAAAAAAAACGACCCATGAAAACATAACATTGACCAACGGTCCGTTCAAACCTACAGGTCGGACATCTACGCCCTAAAATCAGCCTATACACGAACGAAATCACGAAAATGAAATCAACCACAATGGAAAATTATGTCATTCGAACATAAGGCATAAACGGACCGAAAGCACCAGACAAAAAGCAAAAATGTCGGACTAAAAGCAAAATAATCGGACAAAAGACAAAACGGACCAAAAGCAATGGACAAAAGGCAAAAGTGTCGAACCAAAAACAACGGACAAAAAGCAAAAGTGTCCAAAAGCAACGGACAAAAAGCCAAAGCGTTCGACAAAAAGCAAAATTATCGGACAAAAAGCAAAAGCGGATAAAAAGCAAATCCCGGACCAAAAGCGCCGTATCACACTCGGATTAACACTCCCATTAATCTACCCGATACATTAAAGAACAGCAGTTTTCCTGCACAATATTGGGGCTATTTTCTTTGTTGGAAGCATATTTTTACCTATCATGTCTGTTTGGTTTGCTCACTCATTGTTTTCAATATGAAAGAATTCTATGCTATAAAACTAGTTTTGATCCACCATTTTCTATATAAGGAAATTTCTGCACCAAGTAAGGAATATGACAGGTTTTTTTTCATTCGTTTGATGTGTTTGAGCTTTTTATGTTGCCATTTAGTTAGGGCCTTTCCGTTTTGAGTTTTCCTTGGAGTTCGGTATTTTTGTTGTTTTATATTTTCAGGACACAGGTATCAATATTGGTAGTATTGTTATCTTTACAATAGATCCTTGTGATCGTGAAGGTTGCTTTATAACAATCCTGATGCTGGTGATTGGTGGCATTGTTTCAGAGATCCTAGTGCCCGAGATTGGTGACATTGCTGGCATCTATATGTCACCGTACGGCTTTTAAAAATGCGCAAGACCCATTATGCCACTGCTGGTGGAGATTTAGTTCCCCGAGGGTATCACAAGCCCAGTAGTCAGCACTTTTTGTGCTGACATGAATTGTCATTGATATGGTTATAGTTATAAATTTACTGTTTACAAATTTTTGAATTTTTTGAAAAAACTAAGGCTTTTTTACCTCAGGCATAAATTACCTTAGCTGTATTTGGTAAAACTTTTAAGAATTTTGGTTCTCAATGCTCTTCAACTTTGTACTTTTTTGGCCTTTTTAACTTTTTTGGATTGGAGCGTCACTGATGAGTCTTTTGTAGACGAAACGCGCGTCTGGCGTATATACTAAATTTAGTCCTGGTATCTATGATGAGTTTATTCATATAGTTGACAATAAAAGGCCACGATATGAAAAATGTCAAACCATTCAAACGAGAAAATAACCGCCTGATTCATAAAATAAAACAAATATGACAGACACGAACCAACAACAACATTCGAATTGCCCATTTCTATAGGAACCAATTGTATTTCAATGTTAATGTTAAGTTTCAACCTTTATACAATAAAAAAAAATCAACGCTGTTACAATGTTTTCAATCAAGTCAACTTTCAAAACTAACAGTTCATATAACGTCATTTTTACGTTGCAGATTAAACATTTCAACATTGCTTAAACGTTGAATTGTCTGCTGGGAAAGCACCACTCGAGTAACAAAAAATAAATTTTCATGGCCAAATTTGTCGAGTGGTTTAATGCGGTGGACAAACATCAGGTGAGATTATCGTTATAATGTTGAGTTGTTATTTTATTTGTTTTCTATCTTATCCAACATCAACTTGTACTTATATTTCTTAATGACGAGTGGGCACAAAATATTGAGCAATAAAACAGTAACTGTTGTGCTAAATTGAATAAATTCGCTGTACTTGAATTTCAGCTGACACAGACATATTAATTTGTTTGTATTGGCATAACGCCATGCTTTGATTTTCTAAACCAAAAAATTAATTAGGAAAAAAAACATTTTACACCTATCAAATTTGTACTTTTAACACCGTGAGTTTATTTCAAAAAGGACATAAGAAGAAATTGACATGGTACTATTGTTACTTGATGCCCTATAAATCCCAATTTTTAGAGACCTATAAATTATTCCCATACAAAAATATTTCTACAGATTATATAAAGTTTGCTGAGACAAAGTTCATTATATCATTTGGTTAGTTTTTCTAAACCAATGTGATCATCATTTAATTTTATCGTTGGTTAGGTGTTTGAAATTATCAAATAAACTTATCGTCCGTGTAAAGTAAAAACATAACTTTGTTGTTAATAGTTAAGGAACATTTTGTGTTATTCACAACTATTTGCTGGGGAACAAATAATGGTTTCATCAAATATATACTTATATGGAGTCGTTTCCATTCAGTACATTTCAAAGCCGGACGGAAACCAACTTTCAGTGAAATGTGCTTCAATGCATAATATTTTGCCCGTTGGAAGGTCATTGTTCCTGCGTTTAATATGCAAACAATAGTTCATATGATAGTAATTGTATGATGTTGCCAATTGGAGTTTTATTGTAGAATTTTTCCATCTTCAATATTCTCTGGTTTTAGGCAGAAACAATCCTTTCTCTATTGTGAGATCGAAATATTATTATCTGTCTTTCCCGCCCTGTTTAACTTTCGACACCAATAACGTGAAGTTCTGATAATTCATCTCTACCAAAAAAGACATTGTGTGAGATAAAATTGAAAATGCAAAAGTTTTCTTAACACTTTTAAACAAGCCAAATTTTATTACATTAATATGTAAGATTATTGAAAAGAAAGGCATACAATCTTGTTGATTGACGCCATATATGAAATGGTACGATGACCAATGGATGTACGGGTTATTTTGGTGTTAAATGTGCATTACGAATTCGTGCTATCTTCATATCAACTCGCGATTTTTACAATCATATCTACCTTTTTTTCACTATCCAATTACCAAAATTTCTCATTTGATATAGGGAATAAGCCACGTAATTGAAAGGGGATGGGATTATTGTATTGTCTGTCAAAAGAGAGAAAAGAGTTATTTTGAATATTAATTGATTGTTGTTTGCTTGACGTACAGTGGCATATCTATTATAATTGTTGAGGAAAAGAACACAATAACTTTTAATACAACAGATAGGTACTGCAATCGGGGCCCGACTAGGATTACGGGCGTGGAATTTGGAATGTCACGACAAAAACGGGGATGTATTGGAAAGTTACCGAAATTTTACCTTTCAGTATGCCACCAACGGGCCCCTCAAAGAGTTATAACACGCATTTTAAACGTGCTTAGAGTGTGGTTCTCTCTACGCTAGGCATCGAATTTAAAGGTCACATTCTTACCCGACGTGGCTACGAATTTTTAAATCCCTCGCAGTGAGACTTTGATGAGGGTTTTATTAAGAAAATATGATCTTGTGCAATTTCAAGATATATGTATCGATAGAATGATAGAATCTTGGACCGTATATGTAAACAATAATATTTAACTGGTTTTAATTTATTTTTTAACTAATCAATATTAATACCGATAAAAGCAATATTTAAGGATATCATTTCAGGATTGGTACCTTGTAAAATATGAATATTTAAAGGACCGATAAGTTTAACCTGATCGTCTCTAAATTTATAGCTCGATAAGCAACATCTCCGTAGAAATTAGTCAAACCATGTTTAGCTATTTGACGTGCTTGTTTTCGGTAGCTTTGAGTGTATTCTTAAATACGGTATGAAATTGAGTGTTAAAACTTAATAAGCTGAAGTTTATCGTAACGAACATTTTCATTGCATAAAAATTGAGAGAGAAATAAAACGATAAAAGAAACTTAGATAAATAACAAAGTGCAAACAAAATTGAAATTTGCGGTTAAGTATGATTCCCGAAAAACGCTAGAAAAAACTGGTTTTTTTTGGAAACGCGAGTTTTCCTTCTAAAAACTATTTCCGCATTCGTTATTGATATCTTATCATTAGTCAACAACGTCATTGGTTCTTGGAAAAGTGACATGAAGGCCATATCCTAGACTACAATTAGTCCAATCACATAGATTAAAGAGGAAGAACCGAGATCACAAACAACAACTTTAAAAACGTCCACCAAATTTAACACATGAATTGTAAATGAAAAATGATACATCTTGATGATGTTGTCAATTTAAGAGAACTTTTTATTGTGAATCAGTGTTAGTTTTTGAAATATATTTTGTCCATCCCCCCCCCCCCCAAAAAAAAGGTTTTTTTGGGAATTTTTTGGGAAAGACTTACCTTTTTGATATGTCTTTAACTGGGAAAACTACTAGTAGTGTAAGGGGTAGAAAAGCCAAATTGTCTATACCGTTGCATGAGGAAAGGGACTTAAATATTATTATGGACTCGAATATATCATCGTAACTTTTCACTGTCAAAGCCTGATTCACATCGTCCTTATGAAATGATGTTTCAAAGTAACAATAAGACTCGGTTTTAATAGCTGAAAGATAAAATATTTTTTTGTCATTTGGAAAGGGTTATCATGGACCATTTGTATAGACTAAGCAAATTAACCTGAATAACCAGCCTTCTTCAGGAATGCTCACGAGTTTAGAAAGCAAAATATACAAAACGTTTGGTCAAATTTAAACCTTCAAAGGAAAAACGGTAAAGACATTATGATTCAAATTTTAACTGGTTATTCTTTAGAGAAATAGTTTGATAAAACCAATGCGTTTATTTTTGTCATTTGAACTTTTCTTATTTTGGGACATTATTAACTTTTATGTAAATAGAGATATGATTTGGATCTAGAGTACAAAACTAAAGATTTAGGAAATGTGATCTTGAACTCATTACTATATATGATTTTGAAATGAAAAAATTGATACAAAAAGATATTTCAAAACATCATAGTGGTGAACCCTATAGTTAAGTAGAATGCTCGTAAGACAGACTACTAGAAGTATTTGAGACGCCAATTGTGATTTGTCTGCAAAAAAAAACCACATCTAAAATGCTTTTGTACAGAATTGACAACTAACAAAAAGTAAAATCACAAAAATACTGAACTTAGAGGAAAATCAATTCGGAAAGTCCATAATCACATGGCAAAATCAAATAACAATACGCATCAAAAACGAATGGACAAGAACAAATGTTTGGTGTCAGATGGTCTCTTACATATATATATATCATTATATATGTTAATTGTGTTTTCTTTGTCACTCACTATAAGTTTATTTCATTTTATTAATCTCAAATTTGAGAAAACATATGTAATTGACAAAACTTCATAACAATTCGTGGAAGTATGTCGAGAGCCTCAAACCTTCTCTGTGAATTCGACTAAAAATCAGGAAAAATATAAAGTCATTGGAATAGCCGATAACCTTTTGTCTATGGTGCTTCCATTCATTTCCCTTACAATCTTCTGTTGTCAATTGCAAAGGTACTTAGAAAACATACAAAGCTTTGGAAGATGCATAACAAACAAATAGCAACAAGAGAAAAGTCTACAAATAGATTGGTAGATTTCTCAGATATCGCACCATCGTTTTTATTTATTGCATTATACTCCAGCTTTATCTTTAATGTTTGTTATATCTGTTGCATTCCAATTACACTTTTTATGTTTAGCTGGCTCTCGTCGTCATTTCGAAATGGTATGAACAATGCATGTGCAAGAATTTAAAACAGCAATGTTATATCTGTAAACTTACTTTCCTTTATCGATTGATGACTTTCTTCGTCGGCTTGAAAAAGCTCTTACATTTCAGACGAAGTATATGTTAATTATAGTGTTCTCTTTGTTCAATCCTATGATATCCGTAGGAGAATATCATAAAATACAAATATGTAGATGCTACTGCTTGCTAAGTTTGACAGTCCTTTACCAAAAACAGCGGATATGTAAATTAATCCATCTACATGTATATATATAAAACATCATGAACTGTGATACAACTCTAGACGAAGACAACAAGAAAACTAAGCATCACTCGATTGACGAAAAATACTTTTTTATAACCAAATTGGTCGAGTGGTCTATAGCAGGGGACAAAGAGCAGGTGGTGTTATTCATTAAAAATATTGAGTTGTTGTTACATTGAAGTGTTCTCCACTTCTCCTTGTATTCATATTTCTTCAGGACGAGCGTGCAAAAAAAACCGCAATAACACAGTTGTGCTGAATTGTGTATATTCGCTGACCAAGAATTTCAGCTGCCACAGAAACATCGATATGTTTGTGTAGGCATAATATCATTATATGAATCTTTAAATCCAAAAATTAATTAGGTAAAAACCATCTCACACATATCAAATTGTACTTTTAACACGGTCATTTTGTTTCAAAACGGACATAACTAGAAATTGACGTACATTGTAACTTGATGCCCTATTGTTCTAAACCTATTGATTATCCTTAAACGAAAATCTTTTCGCAGAGTATATGGAGGTTGCTAAAACAAAGTTCATGAGATTTTTTGGTTATTTAAAAAAAACGTTCATCAACTTTCTTTCTTTCCTATTTTTTTTTTTGTCGTGTAACACCTAAGTCATTGAAAATTAAAAATTGAATAAACTTTTTGTCAGTGTCAAGTAAGAACATAACTTTTGTTTAAAGATAAGGAAATTGTAATTTCCCCAACTATGTTGGAACAAAAATAATGATTCCATACATGTAAAATCTTAACTTATGTGCATATATTTTGAGTACATTATTATATTGTTTATACGCAGTCCAGGATATAAAATACTGACGAGGCCCCTCATGGGGGGGGGGGGGGGTCCTAGTAATCACATAATCACCATTTTTTTGCCAATATAATCACATAATCATTAAATATTTGCTTATCTTTAGTAATCAAATAATCATAAACAAAAAATACAGTCCTAGGTAATCAAATAATCATGAAATATTTGGCTTAATAATCAAATAATCATTAAAAAAACGGCCAAGTAATCACATAATCAAAAACCCCATGAGGGCCCTCACTGACGTAACTAGACATCATTGAGATGGGAGCCTTCTCTGTGGGCCCCGCTGTAAATAACGTGTGGTAAAAAATTTGTATTGATAAGCTGATATGAAGCACTTTTTTAAGTTATTACATAGTTTCGTTATGTGCTGAGAGTGATTTTATTCTATGTTTTTTAGTTAAAGTGTTGGTTAATATAAATGTCAAGTATAAACTTTGAAATCATAACGGTTCTCAAGATACAGCGGACACGATATTTACCACAGGACATGCAGTTGTCAACTGAAACCAAAGTTTTTTTTACCTAGGAAGTTGTACATACATTATGACACACCCTCTATTGTTGGTTAATGTACATGTCAAGTATAAACTTTGAAATCATAACGGTTCTCAAGACATAGAGCCGACATAATATGTATCATAGGACATGGGGTTGTCAACTGAAACTGAAAAATGTTTGACCTTGACCTTTGACCTAGGAAGTTGTACATACATTATGACACATCCTCTGGTGTTGATTAATATACATGTCAAGAATAAACTTTGAAATCATAACGGTTCTCAGGATATAGAGCGGACACGATCTTTATCATAGGACATGCAGTTGTCAACTAAAATCAAAGTTTTTGACCTTGAACTTTGACCTAGGAAATTGTACAAACATTCTGACACACCATCTGGGGTTGTTTAATATACATGTCAACTATAAAGTATGAAATTATAACGGTTCTCTAGATATAGAGCGGACACAATGTGTTACGGACGGACAAACGGACGGACAGACTGATCACTAATTATTCTTTATTTTGTTGGATTACATTAACTAGTATACAGAATTATAAAATATATAACAAAACGCGTTACCTTGGACAAAACCAAAACTGCAAAATAAAAATGTAATGTAAAATGTCTTGTTAAGACATTAGTTTTAGCACGATAACAAAATTTATTAACTGCAACTTGGTATATAAAAATATCAAACATTTGAGGTACACCTTTTATTTTTCTTCGGTCAATTTTGTCAATTCTAAAAGTTGTTGTAATAATGCCCTAGAGTTGAAAGATGGGGTCCGTTCTCATCAAGAAGGCTGGCTGCTGGGAAAACCCAACCATCTCCATGTGTTCTGCTGACGAACCATGAGTAACGGTAGACATATGAAGCAGATTCAAGTCGAGGTAATACAGCCTTCATGTAATTTAGTTGGTCGTTGACAGAGTTTTTCTGCGGACATGCAAATTCGGTAAGCCATATTGGTTTGTGGAATCTATCCCATAATTTCTTTAAGAAATTCATTGTAATGTCTGCATTACACCAATAGGCATGAGTGGCTATGTAATCAACTTGGCAACCATGACAATGTGAAAAAAATTGCTCTAACCATACCACTGGATCTAGGTAACCACCCGGGGCAACGGCAGGGCTTACCAACTTTCTCCCGTGAGCAATTGATTCCAATGATTTCCAGTGAGTTGCTGCATCTTGGGGTGACATATTTGCTTGTTGCCGAAAATTTGGTTCATTGAAACCCAGGACATAGTGGGTGTTGTGTTGTAAATGGACTGGTTCATCAATGTTATGTCGCCATGCCCAGACCATTGGCACATATCCTGATTTTACACTTGACGAACAATGTTTTGTGCTGTGTTGCCACGGAGACTCGTGCCAATCATACCTAAAAGTGTAGAAAAAACGGTTTGCTTAAAAAACAGAAAATTAAACTTTGACACCAGGAGAATAAATCTCCAACCGCGGTTGGCATCGACCCAGTGTTTTTCAATAAACTCTTCATAACCAGGATTAAAATTGTGTATATGTGCCAGACTATATGCGTTTCGTCTACAAAAGACTCATTATTTACTCTCGAATAAAGAAAAGTTACGAAGGTGAATTCGAAGAGCATTGGGAACCAAACATTCATATTTACTTTGCCAAATACAGCTAAAGTAATCTTTTCTTGAGGTAGAAAAGCCTGAGTATTTAAAACATGTTAAGTTTTGTAAACAGTTAATTTATAATTATGAACATATCAATGATAGCGCATGTCAACACAAAAGTGCTGACTACTGAGCTGGTGAATAGTCACTTACCACCAGTGGATATTAGTAAGGGCATCTTCGTCTCCACAATGGTAACTGTGTCCGCCATTTATGGCAACTCCCTTTTTGGTGGAAGCTTCACAAAGACTGAAAATCACCAGCAAGCAGAATGTGTAAAGCATTCCTGTTAAAAAATAAAATGTTGGGCATTAATTGGAAAAGAGCTAAACAACCTTGGTATTCATTGTCGAGGATAATCTTTAGAATGTAGTATCATGGTGAAATTTAAAAAAAATCAAGAATTTAAATCGATACTTTTAGTCGGAAGAGTAAAGTAACACAATAAGCTAAGCATTTCGCTAGGTTATGGGGTTCCTTTTTGGAGATATTTATTTTTTTTAAATGACTCGGAATTGTACCTTATATAAAAAAAAAAATGTTATTATCTGGGTCTCAAATTGAAAAAAAACGAAATCTAGAATTTTGGTGATTTACCTTTTATGAGCTTAAGAAGTCTTATAAGAACAGAAAAATGGGCGTAATGGGGCAAAATTGGTTTACTCTGTATCATGGGGGACAAATTAGGAGTCCGACCATCTGATACAAATTCCTAAAATTGACATAAGTACACCCTTTAATAATCTTTCAAAAATCTGAAGAAAAAAATAATCAGGTTCAAATAGTAGATAGAGCGACAGAGGCAAACCACGTCACATTAGGACTTTAGTAAGAATTACGACCAAATTACTTAAGAACTCTTTCAGATGCCCATAATTGTAAGTGACCCGTTCCAAGTTTATTTTTTCGTCCTGATTATAATTAAAATAGTTTCTACTGGATATTAAGAGAGCAACAATCAATTAATTACATACCTATTAATTCGTTTAGTAGTACGTGTATTCGAAGATATCTTTTCAAGAAACCAAGGAAACTACCCGGTATATGCTATAACTATATATACGTTAACAATAGTTATAAGAAGATGTGGTATGAGTGCCAATGAGACAACTCTCTATCCAAGTCACAATTTGTAAACTAAGGTAAACCATTATAGGTCAAAGTATAGTCTTCCACACGGACCATTGACTCACACAAGCTTTTAGTGTATTTTTTTTTATATTTTTTATTTTTTTCTTACCTTACAGTGGTGTTTGATTATTTTTGAGACTTCTACAACACTAGTGCTATAGTAGTCTCAGATTATTTGAACTAAATGTACACTCACCCATGTTTTGGTATTACAAATCCTGTCGTAATACGACACTGATCTTGTACCTTAACATTGCTTTTCATTTTATATAGACTGTTTATCTTTATCTCTTAAAGATAACCCAGGTGTTAATTTCAAGAATGACAAGTGTTACTATGTGTTTCGATTATGCCACCGATCCAAAAGAAATGACCTGAAAGACCTAGTTAATTTAAAACAAAATATACGTATATATAATTTGGGTGTTGCTTCGGATTTTGATGAAATTCTGAATGTATCTATATCTCGTTAAACTGCATCTGAATTCCGAAAACTAGCGTTTATAGTTTGTAATGATAGTCTTTTGAAAATGTAATAAAGCTGTATAAATGTATAGAATATATGTTAAAAAAATAACGTAAAAGATATGCACTTTTTTCAATTTATATTGGAATTTCTTGTAATTCTTACAGCTGTTAACAGTATCGTTTTAACAATACGAAATTATAAGGGGGTCGCCAGATTCTTTTTGCTGTATGTACTGTCGGGTATTGTGTGAAAAATAGAAAAGTAACGATTGTCTTTTTTGTTGTTTTCCGGTCCAATTTTCAAGTTACATGTATCGAGGCTTATGGATTTCTATTGACTTATAAAAATAAGGAGATGTGGTATGATTGCCAAATGAGACAACTCTCCACCAAAGTTCAAAAGAAGTCGATGTAAGCAATTATAGGCGACCGCAAGAACGTTTCAATAGCTTTAGTTTTGTATTAATAAACACCCTATTTGACCTGACTTGGCACTAACATTAAAAGGTCGTTTGACTTTTTATCTGCACTCAGTTAAAGCCAGTTATTACTTGTTCAGGTATAAATGATAATCGATTCTGGATTATTTCACACAAGAGTTTAAGCAGCTTAAGGCTGTATCCTAGGTGTAAGATGATTGACCATCATTTCACTGCCTCACGGCTTTGGTCCTGATAACGCTTCCTGTCATCTTTAGCACTACGTCCAAGACTCATCTACCAGTACTCCATCATCGAGGTTAGCGGGCTGCCAAGCTGACCAAACTGGCCCTGAAAGCAGCCGTTGTGAAGAAATAACAACAAAATAGTAAACAAACCTAAAAGAACTCTCAAAACCAAGATGGCGACCTCCAAAATGGCGACCACCACCTGTCAAATTGGTACTTTTACTATAGGGTATTATTTAAAGATCGAAATAAGCTAAAAAAAATATTGATAGGTCATGGAGCTCCTTTTTGAAATATTTGATTTTTAAAATATGGCGGGCGGGAAAAGGCTGACTCGGACTTTACCTTATATTTGCATTGGTATTATTTGGGTCTCGAATCACAAGAAAGAAAATCAAGAATCTGTTTAAATTCTGTCAAATGACCTTTTATGAGCTATTTAGAATAGTCTTATGTTAAAGATGAACGGGTTTTATGGAGAAAAATATTTTACCTTGTATCGTATTGAAAAACACCGAGGAATCCGAACAATTGACCCTCACCTAAGAACATCCTTAAAACAAAGTGCAGGACAAAATTTTCTTCATCCTAGCTCCCCACCCTAACAAAATCAAATGGTAACTTCTTTATTGAATCCATTCATTTTATGTAAAATAATTCAATTTAAATTTAAATCCTAGCAGAGCAGTGGCGGATCCAGAACTTTTCCTAAAGGGGGGGGGGGCTGACTTACCTAAGGAAGAGGGGGCGCTCCAGTCATGCTTCAATGATTCCCTATATAATCAACCAAATTTTTCCCACGAAAGAGGGGCCCAGCCCCCGCAGGCCCCCCTAGTTCCGCCTATGCAGAGACATGTATACTAAATGTATTTATATGTCTCTGATCCTAGACATCAAACGTGTTATCCACCAGTTTTCAACGCAAATATTGCAGGCAATAGCCCTCTTATTACATGCAGTGCCCTAAAACGAAACACAAGAATGTATGTGCAGCTGCAGAAATGTCTCGTTCACTGACAATTGAGTTTTATGTTGAAAGTCTTAAAAGTAAAGGTAAGACTAAAAGCATCACAGAAAGTCCGGTTCGATAAATGATGTCAGAAAAACATATACACTTACATTTTTTTATTACACAAAATATATTTCAATGATTCAACTTTGAACCATTTCATTTGAAACTGTAATTAATTTGAAAATTAAGCTCGACTAAGAACGTTGTTGTGCTTTGTTCTTATAACTTAAATTTTGTGTTATTGTGTGTATTATAAGTTGCTCTCCGTAAAGGATATCACTTCCGTTTTCATCTAAAAATGAAAAATTCGACAGTCTAAAGTTAAACTACAGATTATAGTACTTTGCGTCTTATTTTCGATGAATGCAATCAAATCATTGTTACAGAATGTTGTGAAAACTACACCACATTCTTATGAAACTGCTCAAGGTTCACAAGAACTGTACATCGACGTAAAAAATAAGAACAACAAACCAGACGTCGTTTCTTCAAATGAAACTGGCAAGACAAAATCTGCAGTGGTGTTACCAGTTATCGACCAAGAATGTAAACAACTCCAGGAAACCATATTTGGTAAATTTTATGACTTTATGTGCACATTCAAGTACTTGTTCAATCTTGTAAAAACTTGGTGTCATGTCAACCTCTGTTGTTACAACCAACCAGTTGAATCCGGGTCCGTTTGCACCCATTCACGTTCGCACCCATTCATGTTCGCCCCTTTCACTTTCGCACCCTACATGTTTGCACTCAAAGTCTGTTTGCACCCAACATGTTCACGCCCAATTTTAATTGGTTTTGTATTTATTAACTATAGCTTTTTTATCAAGTTTTGGCAAGTGTATTCTTATATTTGTTGTCATTGTCTCAAAATAAGTGAGACAGCATTTTTGGAAAATGACGCAGTCATTGTTCCATTACTGGCGACCTGAACTTCATTACATTTCTCTGCCTACCGCGCTTGGTTTCGTATTTACTATTTTCTATACAAACTAGAATCTGCTTGTGTTATCATTAATTATGCATGAGAGGTCATTGTGTAGTAATCAGCCAGGAACCAGTTTACAAACTAACTGGTTTCTGCTTGTATTCCACTAACTCAGACAAAGTGTTGTAGTTTGACGGGAACCAGTTTAGAATTTGTAAACTACAAAACATAATCAGTTATTGTTCATTCCGTTTTGGTGTTTCATACCGACTTTTATGGTTTGAATAAGCTTAAGACCCTTCAAACATTAATGTGATAGGTATATTAAAGACTGTTTTACAAAAGGATGGAACTGTTTTGCTTTCAAAGTCGTACTATAGTGATATCTGTTATGTACGGATTTCCACTCTCTCCGGTTAATTTCTTTTTTTACACGTGCTTTTGAAACTTCCTGTTTAAACATTGCAAGTTTTAAAATTGTTTTTTGAGTGAATTTAACTTATTTTAACAATCATGAAGCGTTCCAGAATCATTTTCAAGCAGTTTCTTCTTCTCTTTGATGATGGAAAATAGGTTTTTCTCAAGAAAATACCGCAAACGATCGCAGAGGAATTGAAACGTACAAGTCAAGTCGGCACCTGGTTAAATTGGCATCTAGTCAAATCGGCACCTATTTGACGTCAATTCGGCATCCAATAATATTTGTTATAATATTTTCTATTCAATTAATTAATAACTGTTACCCAGTACATAGTGAATATGTTGTTGTGTATTTAGGTAAACAACGAAACCAAAGTGAAATTATGTTGTTGTGTATAAAGGTAAACAACGAAGACCTTACCCAAGCTGTTGTTTTAACAATTAGACAATTATTAAAAAAAAATGGAAAACTATGAGTCCCTTTCAATAAATCAAACTTTCATGCCAAATAATAAGCAAATTTAAGGTGTTTTTTTTTCAGTAAAGTCAAGGATTTGTATAGTAAGAAATATATACAAATCCTTGGTAAAGTTTAAAAAGCATTAAACAAACAATCCTGTCAAATGCTCAACTGGTTTAAATAATGCATAAAAATATCCAATATCTCATGTATTAGTCCAAATAATTATGACGTCTGGCAAGGCTATTTTATTTTTTTTCTGTGACGTCTTCCTACGAAGTTCGTAGGAAGGCGTCCCAGAAAAAAATTAACATAGCCTTGCGGTCATAGAAAGGTGTCCCAGAATAAAATTAAAAAAGCCTTGCCAGACGTAATAATTAGTTTGACTACTCATATATATATCATTAAAAATACACCAAAAATGTCATTTAGTTGAGAAAAATAAATATATACAAAATGACTAAATGTACAATGAACACCCAAAAATGTGAAAGTTAGTATTTAACTCTTTTTGCTTAAATACTGAAAAAAATTCTGGCAACCCCTTACTTATTTTTACTCTATTTGCTTAAAATACTGTTAAAATATATATTTAACATGGGTGACGAATTGACTATATCAGGTGTCGATCTAACCAGGTGCTGATTTGTCCAGGTGCCAATTTAACCATGTTAACCAGGTGCCGGTTTGACTAGAATTCTTTGACAAATGTTTGAAATTACCGGAGTTTCATTAGACCTTTGATAACAGTAACAAAAAGATTATTTACTTAATATTTTGTGGTATCAGGTCTGTTCGCCCCCAATACACTTTCGCACCTTGCAGGTTTGCACCTCGCACGTTCGCACCTCGCACGTTCGCACCCAAGGTCCGTTCGCACTCTACTCATTCACGCTCAATTTTAATTCAAATTCAAGTTGAATAATTGGAAAATCATGATTGTTGTTTTAAATTGCTTTGGTGTAAATACTGAATATATTTATAGCTTGGTATGAGTAAAACATTGAAGATTTTAAAGGAAAAACACAAAAGATAATTGTTTTTAACAGCTTGGTCCCTTTGATCTGAAACAACGAAACAATAAAATATGGGAACCAAAATATAGCAATCCACTATTATAACCAAAACTTGATAAAATCTATTCAACACACAGAAAAAAACATAGTCAGAATCTCACTTCATTTTGAAAGAAGTCAATGAAACAAAGTTATAGCAATACACTAACCAAAACATGATTAAGAGTTATTCAACACAAAATAAAACGTTGACAAAATACCACTTTAATTAGAAAGGATTATTATTATTTTTAACAATACGCTATCCAAAACATGATTAAGATTTATTCAACACAAATAAAAATGCTGTCTCACTTTATTTTGAGACAATGACAACAATTATACTTATAAGAAAACACTTGCTTACAGAGTTATTAAACACAAAACCAATTAAGATTGGGTGCGAACATTTAGGGTGTGAAAGTGAAAGGGGGCGAACATGAGTGGGCGCGAACGGACCCGGATTCAGACTATGTACCAGTGAGAAATATACAAGCCTTTCTACGGTATTTATTTGTACAATTCAGGTAGTCTTGACCTATTCATTTGTCTTAAAAAAACAGCCAGTTGTCACCTTCACTTCACACACACACATATATACGAATATCAATTATATGCTTACAAGACATGTTGCATTGTTAAACTAATTACGGTATGTGAAAATCAAGACTTGCATAAAAACTATCCCAATATTAGAGACAGTGGCGTCATTTTTCTTCAGAGCTTTCAGCTCTTTGATTTTTTTGTGTTGAATAAATCTAAAGTCATGTTTTGGATAGTGTATTGTTAAAAAAAAAATCCTTTCTAAATAAAGTGGGATTCTGTCAACGTTTTATTTTGTGTTGAATAACTCTTAATCATGTTTTGGTTAATATGAGGCAGGCATTACCTGTGAATGGGGACGAAGTTTGTTTAAATTATTTTTTTGTTAAAAAAAAGATACGGAAATACCGTAACGTTTCCGATTTTGGTTCTGTTGTTAGGCATTTTACTTGTGACGTTATTTAAGTTATGACGTCATGTTCAATGTAAACAAAGAAACGCAATTCATCCGGTAGGCCTAACGTTTATTCATACCAAAGACAAAGAATGATTAAAAATGAAACATTGGTATTGTGTTCCTTGAGTTCCTATATTTTACTAGACTAATCAAAGTCTCACGACAACAAGACCGGAAAAAGGAAGTAGAGTTATGTGTTCTGCGCAGATCCGGAAATTTAAAAACACGACAAAAAAAAATTGAACGATTTTGAGTTCATTAGTACAATGAAAAATTCGGGAAATTTTACATTGTCCCCATATAATAGTGTATTGCTATATTTTTATTGTTTCGGATCAAAGGAACCAAGCTGTTAAAAACATATTTTTTTTGTGTTTTTCATTTAAAATCTTGAATTTTTTACTTACACCAAAGCAATTTATAACAACAATCATGATTTTCCAATTATTCAATTGGAATTTGAATTAAAATTGGGCGCGAACGTGTAGAGTGCGAACGGAGCTTGGGTGCGAACGTGCAGGTGCGAACATGTAGGTTGCGAAAGTGTATTGGGTGCGAACGAACCTGATACCCGACCAGTTGAAGTTATTTCATCAAAAACTGTAGAAGCTTTTAAAATTAGTATAGACCATCATTGGAAGTCTAATTCACTAAATCAAACATTTTTTTCTAAAATTTAGGTTTCATTAAAGAAATCACAGATCCAGGGATAATTCAGACCTCATTTACTTATTTCATATTTCAGGGGTTTTTTCTACATGTTCTAGGTTCAAAGTACATTTGAAGAGGTAATGTGGAATAAATTATAAAGTTAATTCAGGCATATAATTTACTCTTTATCAGATCTCATTAGAGGTATTATAGATCCAGAGAAGCCACAGACTTTAGAAGATTTAGAAGTGGTAAATGAAGAAGATGTATGTGTTTACAGACATGATGAGGAATTATGGGTCAGGCTTATATTTACTCCAACTGTTCCTCACTGCTCACTGGCATCATTGATAGGTGATTATTTAGATAGGAAGTGACTGAAAATTCGTTCAAGAAGTGTTCTTTATAGTATTTCACTATTTGTAATTAATACATCCCACACAACCAATGGATCACCCACTTTGTCAAGGGTTTTACTGTCAGTTAGAAGAAGATGTACATGTGATCCTATTTTTATACCCTAGTCACCTTTGTAATCTCTATCATACAGATGAGATTCAGTCTGATAAAATTATGTCACAACTAGGAATCTTCTTTATATCAGTATTCTGAGTTAACAAAAAATGAAATTCTAGATGAGGTTCAAAATATCTTTTGTTTTGAACTTGAACAGAATTGATAGTAGTTTCATTTTTTCAGTCATGAAATACATGTAACATTCACCATAACCTTATCTTGATCTTGAGATGATCATATCTCATACAGTTCTAAAAATTAGCTTATGCATTCTTCAAACACTCCCCTAATATAGAAATAACAAGATGTGGTCTAATAATTGTCAATGAGACAACCTGAGATCAAACAAAGAGTATGTAAACAACATTAAAGGTATTATTTGGACTTCAACAATAACATGAAAACAAGTTAACATTTCTTGAGCAACATTGCCAATTCATAAACCTATAACAAGTAACTATATGCACCTGTAAAGAATAAATATGTATACAGTGTAGGGGAGACAATCAATTTCATAAATCTATATTTTTGACAAATTTTTATATCAAATTCCTTCATCTGTGTACATCAAATAAAACTTTTAACTTGTCATCAAAAGTAAAATAAGTCATATCCTTTTCTTCTTATTTCAGTTTATAGAAACTATAATGTTTTGCAATATGAATCTAAAACATTATCATGATCATTCAGTTCAGAAGACTATGTAATTATATGAGCATCTATGAGATTCACAATGCTATTAACATGATTGAGTATCAAACATTCTGTGAAAGTTTTCTTGAATGCAGCAAATTGTGTTGTGGATACAAGACACCAACGTTTTTTATACATTTATCTATATGTCAAAATAATTTTTTTTTGTGCTTAGAAATCTATATATAAAAAATGAAATATTAAGTGCACATTGCAATTAGTTATCACAAATTTTATGAAAGTTCCATTGTTACTATCTTATAAAAAATGCCTAGTTCTAAATGTGAAAGGCTTCACAAAAGTACAAATCTTAAAGAACAAATAATGAATGAAATGAGTATAATTTTTGGAAGACTCATGATGAATTATCATATCTAATTTTAATCCTAATCTGTTTTCTGATGCAGGTCTTTGTTTAAGAAGCAAGTTGGAGACATGTTTGCCTGAAAGACATAAAGTATGTATGTTTAAGTTAACCATCATTCTTGGACATTTTAATGACAGATACATTTACATACTTTGCAGATTTTTATCTTTGTCAACCCTCCAACTATGTCTACAGCTAATTTGAAAACTTTATTTATCATAAAAGAAATTACTTATTTTATTCCATTCAAAAAACGAAATAGATTATTAACAAGAAAAAAAAAACCTGCTCAGTTATTTATGTGTTTAAAATAGTTTAGATAAGAGTCTATAAAAATAATAATTTCTGTCCTCATTTCTATAATTATTTCGTTTTTGTTTAAACTAAAATCTGGAAGAAAGGTTTTTCTGCAGAATAATTGAAAGAGTTGTTATACAAATTAGAAATAATAAAATCAAATGCTTCTCATTTAAATTCATATTCATTGAAATTGGTATCGAGCTGTTGACCTGTTCCATATATTTTCTGCACTAAACAAACAAGTACGCTAAGGGTTGAATGGTGCTTTAACCTATTTTAATTCTTATCACTGAATATGAAGTTAACCCAGATATCAGTGTCCAAAAGTAGTAACAGATCTTTAAAAAAGATAATTAACAAATGACAATAACATAAACTGACAGAAGTAGATTAAATGAACAATGATAATGATGAAAATGTGCACTGAATATATAAAAAAGAAGATGTGGTATGATTGCCAATGAGACAACTGTCCACAAGAGACCAAAATGACACAGACAAAAATATATCACATCTTAATAATATCTCAAATCTTTATAAACTTTTAATATTGTTATTAACAGAAGTAGGTAACAAACACATACAAATTCTATTAATCTTATGTAAAATAAGAAAATTTGTTTGTAAAACCTGTGACTATTATATTTATATATTATGTCTCAGCTAAAACTAAAAGCAATAGAAATTCTATCATAAAAGGAGATAACTCTGTTTACAAAATTATATAATGTTTTGGAAGATATAAATGTAGGTTTGCATGTTTTTTTGAATTTCTTATACATTTGTCATGATGAATTCATATTGTCACAGATTTTAAGAAGATTTTGTATGCCAAATTGAGTTTGAAATAAAAAAAGAAATAAACTAATATTGTTTTGATTTTTGAAATACAATGTAATACTAATTCACCTCATCTCCAATCATAGATTTTTCTTATAAAATGATTAACGATAGTTGTTGCATTAAAGATTGCCATTTATTTGATTTATGAAAATTATACACACAACATATTCAATCTTTATGGAAAATGTTGCTAAAATCTGTAACAATATCCAACTTATGCGTCTTGACACTAATGTCTTCTATTTGTACTACAGTATAGTATATTTAGCTCATTAATGCAATAATTGGATACACAATGCAAAAAAATGCAAATTTTTAGCTATGAAACGAAAATTTATCAGAATATTAATTGTGTATAGAAACTTTATTTGATTTAGATTAAAATCAGGGCATTTCCATATCTAATTCAACAGGTCTTTAAATGAAATATTTACAGATGTTAAAATTGTGCAGGGTTATTTGACATCATATAAAGATCATAACTTTATTAATTGGTACCTTAAGATTTTTTTATGCCAAATGTTCATTTATATTTGTTGACTACATTTCAATTGCTAAAATAATCTTTTGCATTATTTTTTAATAGGTTGACATTTATATCAAAGAAGGAGCACATTCAACAGCTGATGAAAGTAAGTATTTAGTCCATAAGACTGATGGCATGGCCATTAAATTGGCCATAGTTGAGAGTTGATAAATTTTCAAGGGGAGATAATTGTTTACATTATCATGAACATTAATGTCCTGTTATAACCAGTTTTGTGTAAATGTGGTATGAAAATCAAAACATATTTCATATCAAGTAAATTATAAAATGAAATTGTTTGTTGTTTTTAAATGAAACAGTAGACCAGAACCTTCAAAAAAATAATTAAGGCCAACAGGATTTTTTTTTATAAGGATTTTAATCCTTTATACTAAGTCACAAAGGCAATCAAGGTAATAATTTGGCATTATCAGATTGATATTAAAAAACAACATTTAGCTACAGAATTTTAATATAAATTTGATGTCCTGCCGAAAAATATTATATTGAAAATGCATCAATCAGAATGTGCAACTTCAGCATGCTATCATTTTCTATTTATGAATGCAAAATCATGCTGTCTGAAATTTAACTTTTGTTTTTGAAAAGCATATTTTCCTTACACCAGATGTTGACTTGACAATGGTAAAACACAGTCCAGAGACCTATACGTAAAATCTGTGTATATTTTCAAAGCACAATTGTATTATAATAGTTCATTCCACATAAAACTTTTGAACAGAAAAAATGTATGTTTATTGAATTTGAGTGGTATTTTGGTAACGAGATTTCCCAAAAAAAAACAATAAACTAAACTGCAAAGAATAAAGTATCAAAATTGGCTGAGCTGCTCAATTATCATCACAAAAAAGGTAATAAAAAATCAGAAAATGAAGTCTGCTTATTTTCAGTATTTATTGGATTTATGAAAATAAGGTAAAAAATGTTGACAATTTGAGGAATGAATGCTATTTGAACTGAAATGATTATTTATTTAATATCATGACATTATTTACTTGTATGTTAATTCAGAAGGGAAGTCTGGGCAAATATTTGCATGATCATGTACTTCGATAACTTTATCAGTTTGTTATCATTTTAGAGATATCATTTTCTTCTATTCAAACTTTGATATGATTTCAGCAGTACGTTCATTGATAAAATGTTTGATGGGGGTAGTATTTTTTCTCTGTACAAGGTTGAATGTGCATGAGTTAAACATATGCATTTCCAGTGTAAACATTTGCTTTTTACCATTAAACTGTAGTAATATGTAACTTAGACAGGGAAACAGAAAAATATCAATTAAAAACAAAACTGGCATTATTTTAAAAATCAGTTCATTTAACTAGGGACAAATCTACACAAAAGTGGTAAAACATACCCTTTACTATATAAAGATAAAAATTTAAGAAATAAGCAATATGTCTAATATATATGCAACATCTAAACAGTCACAATTCACAAAGAAAAGTTCAATCAGCATTAAATCTTAGTTATATGCATTCGATTTAGTGATATGTATTGAATTGATTATCCAGCTTAAGTATAACTTGAAGGTCACCTTTCTATGGTGCACATGCTGATTATCACCATGTTTATACTTGTCGTAATCAATAGTGCATCAGTAACTTTAATAACACTTCTTCAGGGGCCTGAAGGTCAGCCGTAGTTTAAAAAGGATTCATGTTTCTCAATAATTTATTTTGGAATTACTGTTTTTTTAAGGATGTATTCTATTGATGTTTCAGTCTCATTCGAACTCATTGAAATCTTATTCTGGAATTATTTCCAAAACGTGTGATACAAGTGGAAAATAGCAATGAATTTGATAATTATCATAATCAAACTTAACTCCGTGAAAGAATTGTGTATTTCCAATAAGTAGATTTGAGTAATGAAATTTTCAAATTTTATTACTAATCAAGTCAGTCTTTTTAGCTGAAATTTTGAGAAAAATGGGTGACAAAAAAGATTTTACCAGAAATATAAACCATATAACTTTTTCTTTTCAAATTTATTAGATATGTATTTGTTTCAATCATTTATAACACGGAAGTAGAAATAATATGCATTTTGTTCTTTAACGAGAAAAATCACAAATTTACAAAATTGACAACATGGTAAATTTGACACGAAAAAGCATCAAAATATGATAAAATTTTCTTATATTAACATCTACCTATAGTTTTTTTAGTTGAATTAATTCAGATTGGTCACCTTCATCTTTATTGAGAGTATGAAAAAAAGTTCAATTGTGGAACTGTGATTTTTTTTCACGATAATTGCCCAACAATGGGTAAAAATTGATGTAAAATGGAAAAATCATCAAAATTGTGTACTTTCAAAGGACCTTAGCAAAAAAGGAAGTGCACCACCATATGATTTTTAGCTCACCTGGCCCGAAGGGCCAAGTGAGCTATTCCCATCACTTTGCGTCCGGCGTCCGTCGTCGTCGTCCGTCGTCCGTCGTCGTCCGTCGTCCGTCGTCGTTAACTTTTACAAAAATCTTCTCCTCTGAAACTACTGGGCCAAATCAAACCAAACTTGGCCAAAATCATCATTGGGGTATCTAGTTTAAAAAATGTGTGGCGTGACCCGGTCAACCAACCAAGATGGCCGCCACGGCTAAAAATAGAACATAGGGGTAAAATGCAGTTTTTGGCTTATAACTCAAAAACCAAAGCATTTAGAGCAAATCTGACATGGGGTAAATATGTTTATCAGGTCAAGATCTATCTGCCCTGAAATTTTCAGATGAATCGGTCAATCGGTTGTTGGGTTGCTGCCCCTGAATTGGTAATTTTGAGGAAATTTTGCTGTTTTTGGTTATTATCTTGAATATTATTATAGATAGAGATAAATTGTAAACAGCAATAATGTTCAGCAAAGTAAGATCTACAAATAAGTCAACATGACCAAAATGGTCAGTTGACCCCTTTAGGAGTTATTGCCCTTTATAGTCAATCTTTAACCATTTTTCATAAATCTAAGTAATCTTTTACAAAATCTCCACTGAAACTACTAGGCCACAATCATCTTTGGGGTATCTAGTTTGAAAAATGTGTCCGATGACCTGGCCATTCAACCAAGATGGCCGCCACGGCTAAAAATAGAACATAGGGGTAAAATGCAGTTTTTGGCTTATAACTATGAAACCAAAGCATCTAGAGCAAATCTGACAAGAAGTTAAATTGTTAATCAAGTCAATATCTATCTGCCCTGAATTTTTCAGATGAATTGGACAACTGGTTGTTGGGTTGCTGCCCTCCAATTGGTAATTTTTAAAGAAATTTTGCCGTTTTTGGTTATCTTGAATACTATTATAGATAGCGATAAACTGTAAACAGCAATAATGTTCAGCAAAGTAAGATCTACAAATAAGTCAACATGACCTAAATGGTCAATTGACCCCTTAAGGAGTTATTGTCCTTTATAGTCAATTTTTTACAATTTTCATTAATTTGGTAAATTTATGTAAATTTTTACCAAATATAGTTCTCTGTTACTAATGGGCAAAGTTCATTATAGATATAATTGTAAGAAGCAAAATCGTTCAGTAAAGTAAGAACTTCAAACACATCACCATCACCAAAATAGAATTTTGTCATGAATCCATTTGTGTCCTTTGTTTAATATGCACATAGACCTAGGTGAGCGACACAGGCTCTTTAGAGCCTCTAGTTTCTTCACTAATCATTTTTTTACATTCATATAAACCCAAAAATCAGGTTTAGAAAAAAAGTTTAATTCTAGAAATTTTTGGCTCCTCAGAGGTGTACATCCTTTAGGGATTGGACGTCTTGATTGAAATAATAATCCTCTACAGCAAGTGTGAATTTATTTGAAAAATGTATTAAAAAGTAAAAACTACAGATAAACCATTGACTGCCATTTTTTTTATCAATTAAAGTCAAGGTTTGAAACATGGGAAAACATTTTGTTTTATGATTAATATATTTTTATATTGCTTCAATCATATGAAAGTCAGTGCTTTGCTTTTTGTAAATGTTTAAATAATTTAAAGGATTGTTCTTGCATTCTGCAGTAAAACCACCACTCTTGTATATAACAATTCAAAAATTGTGCAGAATTTATAAAAACAACCACATTTTGAGTAACTTATAAATTTTAAAAGCAACCCAGATTATCCCCTGCAGTCACAAAAAGTGCAGATATGTGCATATCAATATTATATCTAAATTTTAGCCTCATTAAAGGCATGTATTTACATATAAATTTCTATATTATCAGTAGAAATACTATAATCAGTGTTTGACGTCACATATAAATGGTAATGAATTTAGATAGTTTCGATTGATATACACAGATAAATATTTGGAATTCTTGTTTGTGCACCAAGCACATTCTAAATGCACTGGAATACCAAACATTGTCAATGTTTTGACCTTGGAATTTTGTCTGCATTGGGGTTACAAACTGTTCCGGCTTTAACCAAACTGTTCCGGCTTTAACTGAAGTGTTTTGAAGGAGATATAACGATTATAAAGCTATCAGAAAGATAACCTGAATTGTTGTTGTTAAAACTTTACCCCCAAGACTTGTAGGAAAGTACTTTTTGTCAAGATGACATCTCCCCTGGTGAAAATAAATACTAGTTGACTGCAGGGAACTTCCGTGCAATTCTTTGTTGGTAGTAAAGAAATTCCATATTGATCCCCAAGATCTGTAGGGGTTATAACTTTACATAATGTACTGAATTTTACATATTTAATTTAACCAGCCACGTCTAGTGCAAAATTATAATTAAAATGCATGTTCTCAATACCCCTGCAAAAAAATTGCATTCATTTATTGCTTTCATGTCATTGCCAGAGACAGCAAAGTCTGATTTTGATTCAGTTTGATTTCTGACAATAACTTTAGTATGCCACTTGGAAATATTAAATTTATGGTTAGCTCTCTCATGGGTACAATTCTGGACAATTTTTATGCCCCATATATGGGCATAATGTTTTCTGGTCTGTGCGTCCGTCCGTTCATTTGTTCATCTGTTGTACCGTTCGTCTGTCCCGCATCAGGTTTAAGTTTTGGTTAAAGTTTTTGGTTGAGGTAGTTTTTGATTAAGTTGAAGTCCAATCAAAAATTTGTACACATGTTCCCTATGATATGATCTGTCTAATTTTAATGCCAAATTAGAGATTTCCCCCCATTTTCACAGTCCACTGAACATAGAAAATGATAGTGCGAATGGGGCATCCCTGTACTGGGGACACATTCTTGTTTATAAAACTTCTATAGTATAATATCAGCAATATTTCAGACAAGTCCTATAATGATGTAGGATCTACTTTTTTTAAAGGGTTATGTCCCTTTGAAATATTAAGTTTATGGAAAACGACCTCATTAGCACTCTCTTAGGAACAATTCTTGCCTGATTTTGATAAAACTTATACAATAGGTTAATATCAACAATATCTTAAAAGTTCTGTAATGGTGAATGATCGCTTTTGTTTAAAAGAGTTATGCCCCTTAGAAATATAAAGTATGTGCAACATGGGAAATTGGAATTCTTTTCTTTTATAATGTTTTAAATCTTTCTTTTTTAGTTAATAAACAGATTAATGATAAAGAGAGAATAGCTGCTGCAATGGAAAATCCAAATCTTCGTGAGCTGGTTGACAAATGTATTGCAGATGAGGGATAATAGGAAATGATATTTTCATTCAACTATAACTCAGGAATCGTGCTACATTCAAAACTTGCATTACAATTCTCCAAAAATTTTCATGATACAAAGTTTTTTTATAATTTAATAATATGTTATTTTGTATTTTATGATCTCAGAATGGCTAATGGCAATGTCTTTTCTCATCATCAAGTCCCAGTTAGTGATTAATATTTATTCAGTCAATTAGACAGTGGTTTATGAAACCAGGGTAAAGACAAAAGTTTCAAGGGAAGATTATAATATACATTATTTTTTTATATATATAATTGCATGATCTTGTGATTTAGAGTAATTCCTTTTAATTTTTTATCAACTCTTTTATATTCATATTGGTTTGTTTGATTCTTTTAATTTATGTATGGAAATTAATATAATATAAAAATCATTAATTTTTAACAAACATTGCGTTCCAGTACAATCTTAATGCTGTATTTTAAAATAGCTGCTGCCACCAGTAAAAATTTTGCCTGTGCATACTCTAAAATCTTACTTATGATTACCGGTACATGTAGAACTCTTAGATATTTTGAAGGTTTTGATTTTAATATGCAAATGGTGACTTGCATTATAATTTCACTTTTATGAATATTATAGCTCAGAAAAAGAGTGGTATTTGTGAATGTTAGACAGAAAAATGATTTTTCCAAATAAAATAAAATGTTGAACATTAGGTTATTATTCTCAAACTCAGCCTTCCCATACATATAAATCTTCAGGTCTTTGTGTAAAATTCTCAGATGCCAAAATTTCATGATTAAAACAATTTTCTGCTGTAGAGTTATTTTCCTTACATTTGGTGTTGCATCATAATTCTTCTCTATGCTGTGACTTTTAAACTGTATAATATAATACAATTATGTTTTAATTGTTTTGAATAAATGCACCTATCAAATTATTTCAACAATTTAAACAGTGTAAATTTTAGGGAATTTTAGACGAGATATATTGTTATTTCAGTATTTTTTTAGTGTTTTTTTTTTAAAAGTGATTGTTGCACATTTGACAAAAATTCAAGGTATGCTATTTGGATTTGAAAAATGCTTCAAACAAAAAAAAAGCTACCACACTGTAAAATGCTAAATGTTATTTTCTCTAAACTGATATTGCAATTTATGCAATAACAAAAACCATCACAAAAATGTCTGTTTGAAATATTTAGTCTTGTATCCAGTTTTATTGGAATTATTCCTGTGATATTATTTTTTATATTATATAATTATTTATTTAAAGTTATTACACTAGCAATCATTTTTTATCTTTTTTCAATTATAGCCAAGAAAAATTTCATGAATAAAAACAGTTACCTTAAAATAATATTTTCATAATAAGATTTCAACTTTTGTCTGTTGACAATCTAATTCACTTATTAAAAATTGCCACCATTAGTTTCTGATTTTTTTGTTTAACATGGAAATTCCTAAAAGAAAAGTCTGAAATAAATATACATAATATATAAAACCAAAATGAGAATGAAAATAATGTTTTGTATTATCAAAAGTTAATTTATATGTGTAAATATACAAAATAAAAGAAAGTGATTTATAAATGTTCTTATTACTTATTCCAAATATTATAGGGTTATTGCATGAATATTGGGGAATATTGTCCCAAGTAGAATTTTATATTGCATGAGCTTGCGAGTGCAATATATGTTCTAAGAGGGACAATATTCCCCAATATTAATGCAATAACCCTTTTATTGTATAGCAATATAATATTTGAAAGTAAAAATTGGTTTAAACTAACATTTTGTAGTTGAAGATTTATTTCACTTGTGCAATATTGGAATTTATTGCATGCTTACTTTTAGTTACTTTCTGTGGGAAATATTATATTGCTATACAATAAATACTTGTATTATATGATCAATTCTGATAGTACCAAAGTGTGTGAGATAGAACTGAGAATTGAAAAAGGGAATGTCTCAAAGAGACAACAACCCAACTAAAGAGTAGAAAACAGCCCAAAGTCACCAATGGGTCTTTAACACAGTGAGAATTCAACACCCCGAGGCTGGCATCAGCAGGACCAGAACAATAATATATACTAGTATACTAATTCATAGAAATGGACACCATACTCTGAAACAGGTTGAATGTACCAATATTTTTTTTATGGCTGTACATGTTTGTCAAGTATTTCTGTAGTGTTTTCAGTGGTCTGCAGCTAAGTCGATGAACTAAACATTCTCTGTTTCACTTGAAAGGAAATCTTTAAAGACTCAGAATATCTTTGCTTTTCCCTTAGACTTTGGTGACTTTACAAACATTCAAATCAACCTGTGCAAAGATAAGATCACATTATTCCAAAACAAAGTTGGAGTATTCTCTACTTTCATGTACAGTTTCTTAATTGTTCAAATTCCAGTAGGATTTACCAACTTTTAGATTTTGACCCTGCAAGTGAAACAGATACATATAAGAGGAACTTGGCCATACTTATTTGAAACACAATAATAAAAGTTGTCAATGGTAACTGAAATGAGCAATTGGTATGGCATAACAGAAAGGAGACAAACATGGAGTAGGAGCAAGACCATGTTATCTCTGGCACTTCACTTTGCAGACTGATTTATTTAAAGGCCACTGAAAAATGCATGAAGTTAGGCTTTTAAAAGCATCAAATAAAGCTTTATTATTTCAATATCTGTTTTAAGAATAGAAGAAATTGTTTAGAAAAGATTTACTTAAGTTCCTTGCTCCCACAGCCAACTTCACACTATTCTGCATAGGTTTATCCTACAAAATTCAATTTTGGACACATTTTGAATGGTATTTAAATTTATTCAAAATGTATTTATGCACGTAAAATATCAGCTGTTTAATTGAAAATGATAGGGATGGATGCTTTATGTGCACATTAACTGATGCACTAATTAGTTATCATGTTTGTTCCCCTTTTTATATCGAGGGTTGCAAGTTTTCCTGCTGAACGATGATGGTTCTCTCCAGGCACTTATGTTCCCTTCAACAATAAAAACTGTCTGCCACAATAAAGTGATCAATTCGTTTGTTCTTGGAAAAGTCAGATATTGCCGAAATAAGATTGAATATGCATTAAATAACTGCCACTGGACGTTAAGCAAGCAACAATTAATCAATCAAGAAGTGAGCTAAAAAGGGCTAAACTTGATTTTCAAATATCCTTTCCTGAAGAAAAAAAACTACTGAACCAATTGAACTGAAACTTTCCAAGTATGTTCCTGCAAAGGTCATTAGCCAGTAATGTTTCCAAGTTATATTCTTGTGGAGGTCTTTATTGAACAAGAATTTTTATTTAAATGCCATTCAGAATCTCATAATGCTCTACATTGGAACCACATGAAAAAAATATATGTTGCTCCTCTTTTCAAGAACTGATTTAATGACATGAAAACAAAACACACGAAAATGGTATTAAGAAAGTACCTACCAAGTGTTACGTTGGAGCCTCTTAGACTTCGTTTTTGATGAGGTTCGTGTTGCTCAGCCTGTAGTTTCCTGTGCTTTTGTTTTTTTTTTAATGTTACTTGTCTTTTCATAGTTTCTTCAATCTATGATCCATTGCATTGTCAGTCTTTTTTCTATTTATGAATTTGAATATCCTGTTCGTGTTTATCACATCTCTATGGTTGAAAATTATAATATGGTTAAAGGGAGAGAATAAGGTGCAAATGGCTTGCATTGGTCCAATCTTAAAGATCATCTTCAAGAATCAAACCGAACCAAAAACGTTTTCCAGTGAGCCTAGAGTTTTTTGTATTAAATTTTGAATTGTTTTGATCTTGGTTTTTTTATTTATTGTTTTGTGTTTATGACCCATGCAAGTCCTCAAAAGGCCATGAGCTGACGTCAAATCAATATCGGACTACTTTGAAGTGAGTAGATCCAGTGGCGGATCCAGCCATTTTAAAAGGGGGGTCCTAACCCAGGACAAAGGAGGGGTTCCAACTGTATGTCCCCATTCAAATGCATTGATCGGCCCCAAAAAAGGGGGGTTCCAAACCCCGGACCCCCCCCCTTGGATCTGCAAATGAGATCATTAAATAAGACCCCGTTTACACTGACAAAAAAGATCGATCTTCTTTGGTCCAGTGTAAACGTGTAAAATCGATCTTCAATCGGACTTGAAAAATCTACCTCTTGAGGTGGTTTTAAAAAGATCGATCTTATTTGAATCGATCTTTTTTTGGTGTAAACGCTTAGATCGATCTTTTGCATGTGTTTGTTATATTTAGATAGGAAAATAAAGGTCAGACTGTTTCTTTTTATGTTGTAGTGTAAACGCACTGGATTAAATAAGATCGATCTCGATCGATCTTGCTTGTGCAATGTAAACGCGAACAGGGCTGCGTTCAATATCGTAGCTGCTACGTAGTGCTACGTAGATTTTGACTATTGAACGTGTAGCTATAGACTAGCTGCTACATAGATATTGATAGCATCTGCTACGATATTGAACTCAACCCTGGTCTTTTTAAGATCGATTCAAATAAAGATCGATCCAATTTCGTTGCCAGTGTAAACGGGGTTTATAAGATCAACATGTCTGTTATTAGTCTGAGGTTCTGAACTAACCCTTGCTTCGTGTTGGCTTCTTCTGAACAGTGATGCAAGCTCCCAGATTAGAGTAATCGCCTTTTGGTATCAATCGAGTTATATATATATCACTAGGAAAACAATAACAACGTTTCCTAGCTGTAAACAATCGATGGTACAATGTTCATAAAAAAAGAAAAGAGTGAAATTCTGTAACGTTTCCAGAACAGGCTGTAAATAGTCGATGGGACAATGTTTATGCAAAAAGAGAGAAAGTCCATCACGTTTCTAGAACAGGTTATAACCAAATGTTACTGACCTACTGAACTTTTGTTGGAAAAGATATACTAGTAAATATATAATTAGGGATTTGTCCATTTCAACATATGTAATGACAACCAAATTATTTCAATGTTAACCTGACGCCTATATCAAGGCTATTGACATGGTCATCAGGTTACATTCTTGAAGAAACCAGTTCTGATATTACAAACATTTTTGACCGAATGCGATTTCATTCAGGGTGATTCGACGCCAAATACTAATAAGTAACAGATTATCTTAAAGCTGGAACTTTACCAAGGACATAGATTTTATTCCAAATATGACCCCTCGAGTGGTAAATAATTGAATGCTCCAGATGAAAGTCATATAATCTACCCGTCGAAGGACAATACAAACTAATTGTCATTGTAATAAGCAAAAACAAATCGCTAAATATGCAGAAAAGATTTCATTCCAAGTATGGTCCTTCAAGTGGTAAATAATTAAATGCACCCGATGAAGGACACATCAATCCGCCAAAGACAAATACAAACTATTGTCTTTGCTATATCTAAAGCAAATAGCATTAGGTATACATACGGAAAAGATGAATAAATGAAATTCGAAACATGCAGTGTTAAATAAGATAAGATATAAGATAAGATATTTTTTATTTCCAATAGTGGACCCATTACGGGCATAATATATATGTATCTTACATTTATTTCTATTACATAATCTGTTAGAGCATGCATACGTTTTGAAAAGATATTCGGTTTTGAATATGATCGATATGTCTTGAAAATACGTAACCAAACTTCTAAGCACGAACCGAAGCTTTCAAACTCCACACTCAATCTAGATCTACAGAAATATTCGCAGAGCTGACAATCGTGCTTCAGAAGTTGCAAACTGACCTCAGACTTCACTCATAGGATTTTTTTTCAACATGGCGTGTTACATTTTGGGTGAAAGTCTTTTTTAACAATGCTCTGAAAATCGGTAATAGGAATCACGTAATCGATTTTTAAAAATTTTCTTTATCTCTCCCGAGTTTATTTTTTCACTGAAAAATGAAGCTATACCTCAGTGTGTCTAGCTGAAATATGGACAACACAAAAAGCTAGACAATATGATTATACGGATGGAGGAAAGACAAGCCGAGAAAGCATATAATATCTTTTGTTAAATAGCATGACTGATTCAAAACCAGTAAGATTGGATATCACTTTATATCAACTAGAGTTATTTAATTTTAATTTATTAAGAAACACCAGAGCCTTTGGCGAGATTATTATTACTATTTAAATTAAATGAGGATATTTGATATCAAGCTATATTCAATCTTGACGAGTTGTGAAACATATTTTGTTATGATACATTCTCTTTGTGTTAATTAGAAGTTTCGTGACTCGTTGATCTAGTCTATTGCAGATACGCATTTGGCTTCAATCTGAAACATCGAACAGTTTAAAATTTTGTACGCTACGGCATGTTTTACAGATGCAATTCAGACTTTGAAGAAGGTCATTGGTCTCTGAGAAAAACTTGAGATTGGTAATCCAAATGGTGTTGTCAAAAACGTCTCGTCCCTTTTCTTAAGAAGTTCTTAGAAAAATCCACAGACTTTATATATTATTATTTAGTCTCTACTTCACAAGTAATACAAGAAGGTCTTGATGTGACAAAGATGTGTATCTTTTTATTTACTTAACAGTTTTCTTTATATTTGTCTTTATTATTCTTTTGGTCGTATGACTCTTGACGTGAGGCTCTGAATGTATTCATGCATTAGATATTTAGCCTGTTACAGGTGGGTACATAGATGTGATTCGGACTCGAGAAAACTTTAGTGTTGTTTTCATTTTGGTTACCATGTATTTTTTTTTTAATTACTTAATTTGTACTTTATCGAGAAAGAGACTGCTGCGTATACTATATATACTGAATGTACTAACTACAAACACTTGTTTGTTGGCGTCTTTGTCGAATTCGTATCATCTACAAATAAAAATTGTCGGTGGTTTGCACAGGCGCTTGTCTCAGAAATAAAATCCTATAAACCTCAATATAACATTATATTAAGATATACCGGTAAAGGGCAAAGAATATTCAGATACAAGTGCCTGTGTGTTTTTGTTAGACGTATTTGTACATGTGTTTGTATTATTTATTCAGTTGAGTTGTATTTCTGTTGTGTATGTTTACACATATTTGGCTGCTGGATCCTAATTGGTGTCCTATTAACCCGATTGGTTTTCCCATCCTATTATTTCGGTATAACGAAAATATAAATATCTATCATACAATTGGGAGGTTTAGCTAGCTATAACGTCAGGTTTAACCCATCATTTTCTCCGTAAAATGCTTGTATACCTTGCCAGGAATAAAACAGTTGCTTTCCATTCAAACAACCTGGTTTCACTCAACTTGTTTCAACTTTCGATTTTGTTAGTTTTTATGCCCCCCCCCCCCTTAAGTTTTACGTCAACTTAAGATATAAATAGTAAGCGGGAAATTCATTTACGTGTATGATCATCCAATAAGGATCATTTAAACATTTATAAAGCCTCTAGTATATATAACTCAATTCCAAAAGGTCTTACCATAATTTGAATTTTTTACTAGTGTTTGTAACAATATCAATCTTTTTTTTTAGAACTACACGAACTTTGTCATATCTTGAGTAGGGTGTTAAGTCACAGAAACTACTGTAACACAAGAACAAACAGATTTTACATTCAAAAGTTATGAACCAGACCGCTGAACAACTATCAGTGAAATTTTCATATTATTGCCATTATACCTCAGTCTCAAAAGACAGCAGAAAGAAAGTCGCTCATCAACTGGCCATTTTTAATTGATATAAGCATTCTTGCAATTTCATTTTTTTTTTTATAATTACAATGTTAATGTTACTTTTGGTAAATGTTGGGGGGAAACAGACGGCAAGGCAAATCCTCTGGTAACATTTTGTTCTTACATAATTGACGATTGATTTCTTAGTTTATGCCGTAGTATGAACCGTTTGTATCAAATACTAGTATAAAGTGACTTTTAATTTTGCTACATGTACACATTCATATTTCATAATGGCATAAACTGTATAAATTGTAAAAGTGTAAGATTTGCTCTCTTCTCCAAATACAGACCAACGTGCCGCATATTTCGATCATGGGGCATTTCTCTTATGTATCTAACTCTATATACAAGTGTTGACTGGACCGTAGATCAAGTTTAAGATGTCCTTGACCATGCAAAAATACCAAACTGCACGCATGTTTTGTACTCACATGCAAAAGACATTCCTTAAAATACTATAATGTTAGTTTAGTGCATTTTGTTTACATGTATAGCTGCATTTGTGAACCAGTATATATCAACAGTTATTATCATTATTGATAAAGAATTAGGGCAGCGATATGTTGTGGAATGTTGACTTACGGTCCGACCATATAAATCACGCATGTCCCTTTTGATTTGGTTCTTTTCATTCGAGACAAGCTCTGCGTCGGACCAGATTTCAATAGTCTGTTTTCAGCTATTTACCTGGTAAGCAATAAACACTTATTGTTTTCCTTTAAAAAAATGTTTATTATAATATATCTAAAAAAAAAAACTTTTTAAAGATTTCTTATATATTGGATTAAGATTAATACATTTCCCTCAAAATTTAACTTTTTTAGAATCTGATTTTCATACAAAAAAGAAGATCAAATTTGTTACAATATATAAATATTTTTTAATTTCTGATTATTACTTTTACCATTTTCTAATTGTGATGTATGAGTAATTAAGTATATGAGAACACGATACATCTATAGATTTGACGAATTTAGTTTCTGAGAAAATAAAGCTGCAATATTACTTTCGTTGATAATAAATTGATAATTTGGTATTAAAAAAACGATTCAATGTTTGTCTTGCATTTATAAATTGCTGAAAAAAATACGTTTCCCCAATTAACGTTTAGGAATTTTGGTCCTCAATGCTCTTCAACTTCGGACTTTATTTGGCCTTTTAATTTTTTTTTAGATTCAAGCGTCACTGATGAGTCTTTTGTTGACGAAACACCGTCTGGCGTAAAAACAAAATTTTATTCTGGTATCTATATGATGAGTTTATTTAGAGAAAGAAATAAAGATCTTAACTGTAAAATAATCTGCAGGCTGCATCTTCGCTGTGACGAAAATATAAATATTGATCAATTTAATGCAAAACAATCATTAAAAACAGTGTTTTTTTTTATTTCATTCAGTTCTATCATTTTTAAGAACTCGGCGAGTTTTTTTTTTACATCACAGTCATAGACTACATGCCGTTACATATATTGAATTATTTGAGCTATGCCCTTTCAATCTAAATAAGTATTGACTCGTAACTCCTCCTGTATGCTTAATAATATATATAAAAAATTAGTTATGCACGTGTGCATTTAGATAGTATGTTCCTGGCCATTGAGCTTATCTGTAGAGTAATGGCCCTTATACACTGCTGGTCCATCTCATCACGATTTTGTCTTTTAAGCGGCAACCTCTAAAAATGAATGAATCATTTTTTGTCAATTGTTACTTGGATGGAGGGTTGACAAACTCGCAAAAAAAGTTTGACTTTCCGTTGGTCACAGTTACTGAGCTTTGTCTGTAAATCCATGGAAGTCATAAAGACATTTGCTGAAAGTTTGCACAGGATCCTAATCGGAATAACTTATACCTTGTATATCGTGAAGAGACGTGTGTATATCTGATTCTCTGCTTTATAAATATTTTACACTGATTCAAAAGGCGTTTAAATTTATAGTAGTCTAATATAAATTATTATGACGTCTTTTAGGTAATTTTAGTAAGTAGATTCATCTATTTATAAATATGAAACCAATACACACAGTGGCGGATCCAGACATTTTCATAAGTGGGGCCCACTGACTGCCTAAGAGGGGGCCCACTTTAGTCACGCTTCAGTGATTCCCTATATGAGCAACCAAATTTTTTCCCAAAAAAGGGGGGGCGGGCCCCCTGGGCGCCCCCCCCCCCCCTAAATCCGCCTCTGAAACATACGGACATGGTATAACTAAGAAAATCACAGGAAATTTCCTCTGAAATAATCCCTCAGAAAAAAAACTATATATATTTTAATTTATTCAAGAACGGATTATTTTTATTGTCATATACAAATCCTTGATTCAAGTTTAAAGGTACAAAAAATCAGAGATAAGTGTCTGTGCCGAAATTCGCGGAAAATACAAAGACATATATATATATCAGGTCAGAGACATATGTAATACAATTGCATAATATGTCTCTTCTCTACTAATTATAGTTTAAAAATCCAAATCAACACTCTCTGTCGGTATAATATCGTTTTTTGCCACGGTTTTGAAATTTTACTCGGGGAAAACATAAAACATCAAAGGTATGTTACAGTCGAATCAGATACGTGTGTGTAGGCTTAAATCGTTAGAAACAAGGGATCCAGAAATGTTCATAAGAGGGGGCCCACTGCATGACTGCCTAAGAGGGGGCCAGCTCCGGTTATGCTTCAGTGATTCCCTATAAAATCAACAATTTTTTTTCCTGGTGGGGGGACCCGGGCCCCCTGACCCCCTCTAAATCCGCCTCTGATCAGGAACATAGATATAATGACTGTTCCCAAAAGAAATATACTGAGTGCTTCTGCTGAGGATATATATATATTATGGCGTATCAAAAGGGTCAAAAGTATATTTTGTTGCAAAAGCTATATCTTCAATTGCAAATGCTATATTAAATACTGCAAATGCTATATAATTAGTGCAAATGCTATAATAAATACTGCAAATGCTGTAATTGTTATAGCAAAAGGTATTTTACCTGTATTTGTAGCAAATGCTGTATACTTACGTATCAAAAGGCTCAAAAGTATATAATGGTGCATTTGCCATCACAAATGTAGCATTTGGACTTATAAGTATAGCATTTGCACTAATAGTTTTAGCATTTGCCATCATAGATGTAGCATTTGGACTAATAAGTATAGCATTTGCACTAATATTTATAGCATTTGCACTAATTAAAATACCATTTGCACTAATATTCAGTTACCATTTGCAGTTTATAAATATAGCATTTGCAATAGTTCAAATTATTTAAATTTTCAAGAATTATGGAAACGCCTTGTTATTTCTTTTTACTTGAGACTCCACCTATTTCTAAATTTACCTCAGCCTCTTTTAATTACATGTTTGACATGGCAGAATAAGAACTCTTCTGACATTATTCCTGTAAAATTGGTAAACTTCTACAACATGTGCAGCGTTTTTTCGTTAATGGCGTATACAAATAATTTGCACGGATTTCTGAGCGTATTTCAAAACATTGTTAATGACGTGACAATGACGATGCTTCCTTTAATTTTCTGGATGATGCATTGAACTGGGTAATTGCATTGTAAATAAAATTTTCAAAACATCTTTTTGAACAAGTAAAATACATACAAACTACTCATTGAAGTATAATTACTTCGAAAAGGAGTTATAACAGCTTGAATTTTAAAATTAAAAGGTCTATAGTAGAGGGTTAAGTATGTTTTTATTTTTTAAATATAACGTCCATAGTAGGGGTTCAATGTAAAATACGGGGGTCGCCCCGATATTCCGACACCTCATTAGTCCGACACTCCAAATTAGTCCGACAAAGTCTAATAACTATACAGTAATAGAAAATCTTCTTCATGAGGGTGTGGGTGGTGTTAACGGAACAGAGAATAATGGGTGAACAGATACAGAATAGAGAAAAAAGGACAAAGAAATAAAGAAAAGCATTTATTAAGATGCTAAAATATAAATAAAAATGTACATACAAATTAAAGTATACAGAAATGTATGACCCCCCTTCAAATCAAGACCCTCCTTCGTAGAATCGTTGTTGACATGGTATTTGAACTACTCTTTTTTATATTAGTATACCACAACAGATACATGTAATACCATACCATCTATCTGGTATTACTATAAAAGATATACCATGACTCGAGAACCTTGCAAGTTTTGATAAACATATACAAAATGTGATCTATATGGGAACACGTTGTACTAATCTAAGGATATGTCATCAGATGTGGAGTTAATTAATAATACGCTCAAAAATAGGCAAGTTTAAGTTTAAACTGTGACATCGATAGTAAAATTATCAGTCGGTGACAATGTTTCTATACAAACAAGTGTGGACACAGATCAGTGTGAATAGTACGTTTGGATGTTTGACAGTGTTTTCTGACAAAAAGAGTTTTCTGGTTGTCCGCATTGGGTTCTATGTTGAACTGTTGTGCCCAGTGACAGTCAACCTGTACCAAACACTAAAAATGATAGTCGTACATTCAATATTGTGTTTTACCGTGATCAATATATATAAGATGTGGTATGAGTGTCAATGAGACAACTGTTACTCTCCATCCAAGTCACACTTTGTAAAAGTAAACCATTATCAGGTAAAGCAAGCCTGTCATGAAGGAGACACTACTTTAATCAGTGCTGACCGTTCATATATTTTCTTTAGCTAGACATTGCTTTTAATATCAAATCTACATATTTGGAAGAGATATATAGCTGCGTTTTTTCATGTTAGTTATTCGACAAAACTTCACAAATAGATATAGGAAAATGTGGTATGAGTGCCAATGAGACAACTTTCCATACAACTAAAAATGTATAACAGTTATAGCTCAAGGGACGACCTTCAACACGGAGCCTTGGCTCACACCGAACAGCAAGCTATAAAGGGTCCCCAAAATTACTGGTGTAAAAACCAACGGTCTAATCTATATAAAAACCAGAAACGAGAAACAATTATGAACCACATAAACAGACGACAACCATTGATTCACAAAGTGTGTTCTCTACTCCGCATCTCAATTATTCTATATCATGTATTAAACGTTGTTTGAGTAAATATATCCCACCATTTTCACTAATACATATAGTACGGTGACCGAGTAAGGAAAAGTCGCTTATTTAAGGAGTTTAATTGTCATTCGGACTATACGGCTATAAATCACAGTATTGGTAGTTCAAAGATTAAACTTAACATTTTGACTTGTCGTCAAAAAATCGTACGGTGCAATTTTCGTAAAATGGGCTTTGAAGTACGTTAATTAACTTGAACGAAAAATCGACTAAGAAATGTTTTGAGGTCAACATTGTAAAATAACATCCATGATATGATTTCTGTTATTTATATGTTATTTCATACATTTGTACCTTTATTAATCAATAGTATCAAATTCATTTGTCTCAGAAGCACTATTTCAGCAATTGAAGCCAGACAAAATTCATAACGCTCATATGACGGAGCTATTCGAAGCTCATATACAGCCTCTTATAGATACATATACGCTATTGGGATGTGATGTATTACTTACATTTACATACTGGGATATGTTCCCTGAAGCAGTAGACATTTACCTGTCAAATGTTAGAGCAGAACGAGAGGGAATTGGTCTCTTCCTTGAGATCGTCATCTCAAATGTAAAATTATATTTTTGTAACCAACCGTACTCCACGAAGGTGGATGCCATTTTACATACTCGATATGCTTCAATTTTCTGTGAACATTTGATCACCTTTTATAGATGGCTACTTTGCTTTTTAGACAGATTCCTGGGCATTTTAAAAGTACTACGACATGGCAACAGAAAAGACCGTTATAAAAGCCTCAAGGGGATTAGGTGACACTGTAGGCATAACAATTCAAAAGTCTGCGCTTGTTGGATTGGCCCTTACTAGACATTTCATAGAATCCATTAGTCGTGTAATACTGAAAAGGAATGGAAATGCTGAAAATTATGCAAATTCACAGTAAGAAACAAAGCCAACAGCAATGAACAGAGATGAAGAACATGTTATTGCCATTGTGAACCATCTAAATGATCCATGACTGATCCCTTTGGTGTGGAATCCCACCCTCAATGTCTTAGCAATATCTCTTCTTAAATGCATGCTTCAAGACGTATTCGAGGTTCTTTGCTCACAGTTGTCGAAGAAGGCTTGAAAATGTCTAAACATTTTATCATTAGTGCTCTTTCTTAAGATCACAAGGAGTTCTTATAGTCCAATATCAAAGTCAAACACAAACCTGAAAAATAAATCGGGGGAAATACTTTCAGGTCGCATAAATCCATAACTTGTAATTGGACGTGCACTAATTTCGGCAAAATGTAGAGATGATGTTATCAAAGAACATGTGTTGTCGCACCCATTCCATTATCCCCTTTTCAAAATGACGGCACAATGAGAAAATCATGCAAGTCGGATTTTGTGAAGCAATTCGAATCTTAAAAGTCTCTTGTGCACTTTCCCTACCTTCCTTTATATCATCGCTCACAACTTACATAAGAGATGGTATGGCATTGGTTCAATTTATTAATGCTAAGAAAGGTAAAACATGCGGCGACCTTGCAGCTTACTATTAAAAAAATATGTCCCAATGAATTTCTATGGCGCACATAGTAGCACATGTTTTTGATCGCTACGACACGAACAACTCTATAAAGTCTGCCGAAAGGGAACGCCGCACAGAGACTACAGCTTCCATCAAAGTGTATCAGATTATAGAGCGGAGAAGTATTCCTGACTGGAAAACCTTGACAAATCCGATAAGATTCCACCTGATGTGAGCTTTACATAGTCAGAACGTTTGAAACTTAGTTATTTATACCAACACTGTTCATGGCTGTCGTAACTTGTTCAGCACTCAAGAGAAGGCCTATACCCAATGCCTTAAACTTTGACACGGAGTTAAGGGAAATGTGAAAGAGTGGAAGAACAATCATACAGACCTCTTATACAATTGTAATTGTTTTGTGTGTTCGCTACTATAAAACTAGGACACATACAAGCGAGTTGTGGTTGCAGATGTGGAACATTAGCAGTGTAAATGATGGGCGGAGATTTTCACCCATTCAATAACTATGTGTCTGTCTTTCCCCAACAATTTGTAAACTATTGCCTGCTGCACATGTACTTACCGGATGCGACGCAACTTCGTCTCTGTTTGGAGTAGGTATACAAACTGTCTACAAGACTTCGAAGGACACGCACGACTATTTTAGTTGTGTTTAGAGTTTCGGTAATATTGACAATGATGAAGCCCTTGTTTTGGCATGAAAGATAATTTCAAAGGTTTATGATCAGAACTATCTCTTTAAAACCACTCCATCATAATAATTATTCAAGTTTACCCCACGTAAGATGTAAGTTTAGTCAGGTTACCTTCCTGCGAGACGGCACTGAAACAGTATGTTTTACGTACTTCGTTTCAAACAAAAAATTTGAAACGCATTACACATTGCTAAACCCCTATCCGGTCACCTTTAGAATACGGTTGGCGAGATTAAAATGATTCATTACACCCCATGTATTTTAAAAGGCATATTTCAGCAGAATTCTTGCAGGATCTTGTGTCTTTATTGAAGGAAAATCTGCATGTGAAAGAGTCATGTGTTTGTTCACTACAAAACCTTACATGTCCGGGGCTTTGGTCCTGTAAAGGGTCAGAATTATGTAGAAATTTCAAATCATGTTTCTTGACAATTAACCAGAAGATATAATTCTGTTGTGTGGATCTCTTTGATTGGAATGTTGAATTGTAACTATTTTCGAATAATTGAGTGCTTTTTAGTTTTAATGAATTTCATGAATGGTCTTATGCAAAATATGCCTTCATGAGAGAAGGATGCAGGTAAAAATAATTTTATCATTTATTGATAAGGTTGGATGTTAGCCGGCAAGGTAACTACAGAAATTTTAACAGAATATGTGGTGATCTTGTGTAATAGAACAAATATTTGAAAAACGCCAATTTCCAGAATAAATTGATTTCTCTTTCATTTTTTTTAACATTTTCGAGATGATTCATTGAAAATTGATATAAGAAAATGTATGTATCTAGAATTTAACCTAAATTGTTCTATATTTCTTCAAATTTTGAAAGTATAGAAGACTGAGAAAAAATAAAAACAGAATTTGATCTTTGACCTCATTTTATGCAAAACTGTTACCACATTTCTTTTTGACGACATCGATATTTAAATAGTACTCATTTTTCCGAATCCAATGATACATAATATAGCCATATAGTATGTTTGACGATTAAATCTAAAAAATATTAGGTCTGGTCACCGTACTAATATCTACCAACCAACATTGATAAATTGCATTATCTGTTCTTAGTCATTCGATGGACAAGTTCAAGTGATTTTAATATATATTTACAATGCAAGTGGATATAGAAATATGATCATTTGGTCTTCTTCCGAATGGCAGTAAACCCTTGCCAAAGTTGGACGTCCGTTTGGTTGTGCGAGATGCAACAACAAATGTCATGCAGAGTGGTGTATATAGAGAGTAACACGCTCTCTGCAGGTTTAGAACCATTGCAACAACTTCTTGAGGGGCTGTCGGTGATTTTTGTCTGAGTATATTGGAGTTGATACACATACTTATTGCAACTGCTCAGTTATCCTTGTTCTTCTTTCGTTGTTTGTGTGTCCACTGTCCTTCTGTGGAGTTCTAGTTCGATGGTTTTTTTTTTTATCTTGATCTATTTTCTTTTTACTAGATCTTCGGTTTCCACCTTTCGTTTCAAGGGATTGATTCATCACTATTAACTACACAAATAAAAATATTCGAGTTGGATAACTCTATGTACCCGCCTTCTTTGGTCGTATCATTGTCTACCCCTTGTACATGTATCACTCATCTGAGTTTTATCTAATTTTGTGGCGAACATTAGCGACTAATGTAGCGTGAGCGAAAAATGATAAAATCAGGAGACAAATTCAAACCCAGGACCTTAAAAATTAGAGTGGACGAAATATGTGCTCCAAAAAGATGAGCGATTCCAGATTATGTCAATTTATTAAGACACCCAACCGTGCGATTTGATGAATATCGTGGTGACCATGCAATCAGACATAAATGACGACACTCATAGGGGTTCCGATTTTATATCGCGAGCTTATTTTAAAATTCCCCCAAACATGCTACTTTTATACTGGTTGGGGGAGGGGCAAGGCTGATAAAATATAATAAAACAAGTTACAAAATACAAGTATGACAGACATGAACCAACGACAACCACTTAACTACCAGCTATACTGACTTGGGACAGGCGCTTTAAGAATGTGGCGGGGTAAGTTATTTGAAGGCACCCTACCCAAACCTGGGAAAATGGTGTAACAGCACAACATCCTGAAAACAAACTATATCAAGAATGTGTCCATAGTACACGGATGCCGAAATCACACTATCATTTTCAACTTAATAAAAAAAACTACCTTCACCAAAAACTTCAACCTGAAGCGGGACAGACGGACGGACGGACAGACAGAGGTAAAACAGTATACCCACACAGAGGGTATAGATTGGGTCAACATTAAGATCAATCTAATTAAATTGCATTAAGATATTACAATACTAGTATAATATAGTCATTATTATATCACCATAAGCCTCAGTCAGAGTCGGAGCCAAAACAAAATAGAAATAACAACTAACATATTCGTGTATCAAAGACAGTGACGAAATGTCATCATTTCTTAATTGCGATAATGGAGTTCGGCAAGGAGAAAACCTTTCACCTTGCAGTGTATTTATAAAAAAGAAGATGTGGTATGATTGCCAATGAGACAAGTGTCAACAAGAGACCAAAATGCTACAGACATTTTACAACTGTAGGTCACCGCACGGCCGTCAATGATCTTGGAGACTTATTTTTAGAGAACGATGTTACCCACTTGCAATGTCATAAGACAATTGTCTATGATCTATCAAAGCTCTGTTAGCATTTAAAAATTTTTGTCTAAATGTTGTGCCATACAATGTTCAAATCGAACGAATCCGAATTGCATAAGTTTAAATGGATTGAACATGTTTAATCCATAGTTGACAATACTGGATTTAGCTTCATATGAAACACTCAATCATTTTTGTAAGGTTTTGACGGTCGTTGTTCTTATTACTTAAAAAAAAAACATAATTTTTAGCTGAAAACTATCCCCTTTTTATCTCACCTGCCCCAAAGGGCCAATTTAGCTTTTCTCATCACTTGACGTCCGTCGTCCGTCGTTAACTTTTACAAAAATCTTCTCCTCTGAAACTACAGGGCCAAATTTAACCAAACTTGGCCACAATCATCATTTGGGTATCTAGTTTAAAGAAGTGTCCGGTGACCCGGCCAACCACCCAAGATGGCCGCCATGGCAAAAAAAAAGAACATAGTGGTAAATGCAGTTTTTGGCTTATAACTCAAAAACTAAAGCATTTAGAGCAAATCTGACAAGGGGTAAATTTATTAATCAGGTCAAAATCTATCTGCCCTGACATTGTCAGATGAATCGGTCAACCCGTTGTTGGGTTGCTGCCCCTAAATTGGTAATTTTAAGGAAATTTTGCTGCTTTTGATTATTATCTCGAATACTATTATAGATAGAGATGAACTGTAAACAGCAATAATGTTCAGCAAAGTAAGATCTACAAATAAGTTAACATGACCGAAATAGTCAGTTGACCCCTTTAGGAGTTATTGGCCTTTATAGTCAAATTTAAACAATTTTTCGTAAATCTTAGTTATCTTTTACAAAAATCTTCTTCTCTAAAACAACCAGGCCAAATTAATCCAAACTTAGCCACAATCATTTTTGGGATATCTAGTTTAAAAAATGTGTCCGGTGACCCGGACATCCAACCAAGATGTTCGCCACAGCTAAAAATAGAACATAGGGGTAAAATGCAGTTTTTGGCTTAAAACTCGAAGACCAAAGCATTTAGAGCAAATCTGACTGAGGTTTAATTGTTTATCACGACAAGATCTATCTGCACTGAAATTTACAGATTGATCGGACAACCTGTTGCTGGGTTGCTGCACCTGAATTGGTAATTTTAAGGAAATTTTGCAGTTTTTGGTTATTATTTTGAATATTATTATAGATAGAGATAAGCTGTAAACAGCAATAATGTACAGCAAAGTAAGACCTAAAAATAGGTGAACATGACCAAAATAGTCAATCGATCCCTTAAGGAGTTATTGTCCTTTATAGTCAATTTTTAACAATTTTCATAAAATTTGTTAATTTTCACTAATATTTTCCACTAAAACTACTGGACCAAGTTCATTATAGATAGAGATAATTGTAAGCAGCAAGAATGTTCAGTAAAGTAAGTTGTAGAAACACATCACCATCACCAAAACACAATTTTGCCTTGAATCCATAGATGCATCCTTTGTTAATATTCACATAGACCAAGGTGAGCGACACAGGCTCTTTAGAGCTTCAAGTTGTAAAGTCGCATACGCGTAGTCGAAAAAATCATTTATTGATATAGATTTCCACTTTTTGGAGGAAAAAAGATTCAATTTGTCGATCGTTCTTCAGTAAAAAGGGTATTTATTCAAATTGGAATTAGATATTCAATTTTGTTTTTCCTTGAAAACGGCATGCGACCTTTTATCTTGATTTTTGAAGTACTGCACCATATTATCTATGGACGACCAAAATAATCTCAAAGTGTTTTTTTTTTATTATTATCAGATGTAAATGCTGTATGTGTGTGCACCAAAATCGGTCATATGATTTTTAAAAGGCGTAAAACTTTTATATATTAATTGAAGTTGCGAAATTAAGGTTCACATTAGCCATAATTATATATATTGATATATCCATGGCTATATGTATCAAAATTATATGATCTATAAGATATTTATTCAGTCATTTTTTTATATATATATATCATCATTATTATTATCAACTTTTATAATCATATATATTGTGTGTTTCTCGTCATTAAAGATTTTCTTTATATACTGTAAATAGTATTTTATTTCATATCATTTAGGGGACGACCATTTGATATTCTGGGGGGTGGGGGCAGGATGATTTGTTTTTGATCATTTATTTATATTCTTAAACTAAGAGGGAAGACTATTCATTTTCTGCACTGTTGAAGCCAGATTTTTCAGTTTCATTAAAGCAAGGGACTGATTATTCATTTTCACAACTATATTTATGATATGCAAAATCATACAACTTTTAAAAGATTTGTTTATTATAAATAATACATGTATAGTCAATTCATTATGTATCATTTAATCAGAATTAATCATCATTCTCTGCAGAAATGAATCTTTCCTATCCCCAACTGCATATTACATGTACTGCATACATACATAGTATTAAAGTTTGGTGTAACTAGCCTCTTGTAAAAGTCTTGGAAAACATATTTTGCCGTGCGGAGCGAGGACATTTTTTTAAGGGTTTTGGAGTCACTGAAGGCCCAAGAAGCTTTTAGAACAAATGATGCAAAATCCTGCTTTCTGAGTGTTCAGAAGAAATATTCATAACTTTGAAAATGCAAAGTTTTGTTTTAATCATTTTTTTTTACAATATTTTGGTCTCAAAGCAAAATGTATAAATTTAGTTTAAGACTTAAGTTTCTAGGGACAACATCAAAAGACCAATGTGCATGATAAAGTAAAAAAGGAAATTCACATAGTTAAGTCTGTGGCTGCTGTTTTTTTTAAACTCATGATCAAGTTTATAACAAAATTACTAGATTACAAAAAGAATGCGACATTAACAGAATACAGAAGGTCAATGAACAAAAGACAAATAAATAAGAAACATTGATCCCGAAAAATCAGGGTTACATCTGAGGGAAAATAATTGCTTCTTGCAAGGCACTCACTTTGAACACAATTTGATATGGAGACAATTAGCATTTGGTTTTGAAATTTCCTACATGAGGCATTTGCCTCAATGTAGTTACGGCCCTGTTAAAATAAAAGCGAGGTAAGGTTTCCTGAGACAATATATCTCAAGTTAAATGAAACCAATTTTAAGACATTTCAAGTATTTTTAAATAATATTTTTACTTTCATTATAAAATAAAATTGTGATGTGTTTCCCCGATTTGTTTTGGGAAAAAAATGAATTGATGAAGGAATCTGGTGCCTTCTCATACTTTCGATTAGACCTGCTGAGTTATTTATTTTCAATACATTGCAAGTCAAGTAATTTATTTTCAAATTACCACATAACAAACCATTTATTTTTGTTGTTATCAAGGCTGAGTTATTTATTTTCAGAATCCCCCCCCCACCCCCCCGAAATATCAAATGGTCGTCCCCTTAGTATATTTTTTTTATTAAAAAATGTTTAAAAGTGAGTTCTCACTCAAAAAATGTCTTATCATCTCAACTAAAATCAATATTTGTCAAAAGAATAATTTGAAATACCTGCATGACTGATTTATAATATCTTGTGGTACTTATTTTATATATTATGAAATAAATAACATAATATGTAGAAATGTTTGAAGTTTAATTGACCTGACGGGTTAAAATGCACACATAATATACACATGTTACAAGAAACATAAATACATGCACTTGTTAAAATAATTATATCATTAAAGGGCAAGTAAAAAAATCACTAAAGACTGCGATTTGGGCATCTTTGTTAATACAGGTATTACATAAATAAGGCCGTTAGTTTTCTCGTTTCACATACCGCATAGTCAGCTATAAAAGGCCCCGATAAGACAATGTAAAACAATTCAAGGTTGAATTGTTTTACATTGTCTTATCGGGGCCTTTTATAGCTGACTATGCGGTTGAATTGTTTTACATTGTCTTATCGGGGCCTTTTATAGCTGACTATGCGGTATGGGCTTTGCTCATTGTTGAAGGCCGTATGGTGACCTATAGTTGTTAATGTTTGTTTCATTTTGGTCTTTTGTGGATAGTTGTCTCATTGGCAATCATACCTCATCTTCTTTTTTTTTTATATTATCTTAAGATTGTCTTAAGATACCTTGAAGGCTTCGATGCACATGCAGTCTGAGATATATCATAAGACTGTCTTAGGTTTGTCCTATAAGTTGTTCTAAGATAATTTTATGACAAATCTTAGGACACTTTTGATGTCACAGCCCGGACCCCATTTCTCAGTCCCAGTATAACTGTATATTATGTTTCATAAATAAAAATTGTGTTTATTAGTTTTATTACTAAAATATTTTTCCTTCACCAATAACTAGATTCCAAATTTATTGAATCGAGAAAAGGGTTAAAAGCCCCCCCCCCCCCCCCCCCCCCCCAATAAAAAACCAACTCGGTAAAAAGGAAAAACATAAATGGTCGGTGTCTGATATTAACAAAGTGTTAAAAAAAGTTCTTGAATCTCTTGATCTTTGGCTAGTTTCGGGTATCATTCTGCAAATATTGACACTGCATAGATGACTGACTAACACACCTGCATTATAGAATTTTATAATTGGCATGAATGTATAATAAAACTAATTCATTGTAATATTTATTATTCATTCATGCCATATTTCACCATTTCATAAAATAAGGTGGATTATATATTCAAATTTATTCTAATAAGATATAATCATTTAGCAAAAAGTAGGAGGACCTATTGAAGATTAACCCATTTATTCTGAATGCATTTGCGAAATGCAATTGCGAATGGTGCAAATGCTACAATTTGTTGCTTTTGCAGTAATTTACTTTTGACCCTTTTGATACGTGAGATAATAGCAAATGCTACATTTAAAACAAAAATGGCATTTGCAGTTTTAATTTTTGCATTTGGACTTACAATTGTCGCATTTGCATTTACAATTGTCGCATTTGCTGTTACAATTTGTCGCATTTGCAGTTACAATTACCGCATTTGCAGTATAATTTATAGCATTTGCTATATCTATTAGAGCATTTGCAGTATTTAATATAGCATTTGCAACAAAATATACTTTTGACCCTAATGATACGCCATAATATATATATACGACTTTTTTGTGCCGTGCTTGTTCTTTAATCCCTATTTGCTGCCCATGTTTTTATTGAAAAATTAAAAAGCAATCCAAAAAATGTGAAGGTATTTTAATGTACCCCCGCAATTTTTCTCCAATAATGTATAAATTTCACACCTGTAAAAAGTAATAATGAATCACAGTCACGTGATATCCATATTTGGAACTTATTCAGGTCAAGGTACCAACCGGAAGTGCAGAAGTTAAAAATTTTACAATTTAAAAATACACACACAGCAAGAATGAAGACAAAACGAAAGAAAATAAAGTAAGTTGAGGATCATTATAACCCAATATATATTCCTATGAACTCATTTACTAACAAACAGTCATAAAACATAACTTTAGTGAAATTGTACTTGAACAATAAACAACACCGGGAACGACAGCAGGTGCCCTTTGATCGAACAGTAACTTTGTTTACAAACTATTGCCCGAATATTGGGATCTGTTTCTGTTTCCTACTCTGACAACCATATCAGAAGAACAGTTCTAACCTACATATCTGTCTCGACAGAAGTTTTTTGCAATCTGTTTTCATTATTTGATTTCATAACGTTTGATGAAATGACTATTCATTTAATGAGGGGTCGAATTCAAGTGTTTAAAAAAAACCCACTTCTTTGTACAAAAGGGCACATGTTTACATTATTTGCAGAACATTTTCACACAATCTTGAACGAATACATCCATCTGGTATTCTATTGAACAAATGCTTACTCTTTTTTATTTTTGAAAATAAGTGGACCCTTCTTTTAGAAAAGTTGTTCAAAATATGATGAATTTTAAAAAGCAGGAACCGTCTGGCAGTCTCGAAATGCTAACAACAACTGTTCAGGATTAAAGCAGATTTCAACAGTTACATTTCGATATTATTTGATCATTCAGTATAAAGATATATTTTAGTACTAGTCCATAGTTCCTAGTCCAGATAATTGTGAAATTTATAAGATGCATTAATGTTATCTTGAATCAATTTCCGTCCCATTAGAGGTAAGATTCCTTGTCATTCATTTTGTCATTCCTCTAAATCAATACAATCTGGGAACAGTATGTCTAACATATTTGTTCCTGATACAATGTAGAATAATGTAGAGACAATACATATAGGGTCCTTCAAAATCACCAAAAAGAGCATTTTATTTCCTAAAAGTGTTATTTTTTTGGTGTCTTCTAACAACATTGTTTATAAAGACTATGATTTTGAAATCATTTCATAAGTTTTTTTCTCAATTAAAATACAATTTTTGTGTTTCTGATGTACGAATGCCAGTTCCTTGAATGACAATATGCAAAACTTTGAAACTTTTGATCTGACAGAGTTATCTAACTTTTGCATAACTAAAAGTTTATGTCCTCTGTACTGTTATGGATTATTCAACTAAAAGTGAGATCTATGAGGGTCTGGATGGGGGGTCTGTTATTCTGTAAACATTTAATTTTCACCCCTTTTTTCTCTAATCCTTAAAAAATTTACCCCTTTTTTCTCTAATCTTCAAAAATATTTACCCCTTTTTTCTCTAATCTTCATTTTTTAAGGGCATTATTCTCTAATCATTTAACCCCATCCAAACCCTCATCTATAATTGATTTATTGATTTGTACTCTTGTATTTTTTGTTGCTTTCCTCATAATTTTACCAAAACTGTGAGGTAAAATATAATTAGGACCTGTCTTTTTCATTGCCAGACATATATATAGTGGAATGTACCTTTTCATCCTTTTTGTGTACAAAACCTTGGATGAAACCCAACTTAACAGAAATTCCTTTGAAATGAAAAGTTTTTTAAAAATATAATGTAAAAATTAACATATATTAACATCATTTAAGTTTTAAAGCTTGTTATAACAATGTGTAAAATTGAGAATGGAAATGGGGAATGTGTCAAAGAGACAACAACCCGCCCAAATAAAAAACAACAGCAGAGGGTCACCAACAGGTCTTCAATGTAGCGAGAAATTCCCGCACCCGGAGGCGTCCTTCAGCTGGCCCCTAAACAAATATATACTAGTCCAGTGATAATGAACGCCATACTAATTTCCAAATTGTACACAAGAAACTAAAATTAAAATAATACAAGACTAACAAAGGCCAGAGGCTCCTGACTTGGGACAGGCGCAAAAATGCGGCGGGGTTAAACATGTTTGTGAGATCTCAACCCTCCCCCTATACCTCTAACCAATGTAGTAAAGTAAACGCATAACAATACGCACATTAAAATTCAGTTCAAGAGAAATCCGAGTCTGATGTCAGAAGATGTAACCAAAGAAAATAAACAAAATGACAATAATACATAAATAACAACAGACTACTAGTTGTATACAATAACACTTAAAATTGAAACATTATTGTGTTTGTTTTGACATAATTTTATTCAGTTTTGTATGAGATTTATGGATTAAAATTCTTATTCGTTTGATATTTTGGATCAAACTATCTTGAACATATTAACCCATGACATCATGGAGAATCAGTGGTGAGATTAATACCCCAACAGGTAAATTGATGTATATAACTTTCTGACAAAGACTGTATGTACCTGTATTAGAACTGACCACATGAATGTTGATGACTCAGAAAATTTTGGTTTTTGCACCCACTCAACCTTCTGGCCATGATTTTTTTCAAAATATTTACATTGTATATGATGTTAATTTAGGCTATTGTGAATGTTCAGCTACAGAGGAGAGAAATATTGTGTCTTTTCTAAATGTGGCCACTTTAGTACAAAAAAAGTGAAAAAATATTTTAAAATAATATTCAATTTGATAGGAATGCCTGGTTTAATATATCTGTCTGTCACAAGTCCAGAGGACTTTTCAGGTATGGAAATAATAAAGCATGATTTTCTAATTTATTAAGCATGATACATGTACTATACAAAAACTATCCTTCAATAATCTCAAGTTCATTTTTTCAAAAAATTTACAAAAATTGTACATCTTGTCCTCTATAAATGTTGATATTCAATTCCAAAAATGAGTCAATGAAAATGAGTCAATAAAGGAATTTGATCTTATAAAGAAAAGTTTGAATTCAATTGGACTTGGCCTTCAATATATTAAAAATATTAGATGTTAAAGCATAGTATAAGGTAAACGGTTATATAAACGTATCACTTCATTGGTAAAGCATAAAGGCAACATAGAAAGGAGACTATTTGTTTACAAAAAGTCTTTCAAGAAATATATATTCCCTGCATAAATGCATTTGATTGTGTAAACACCCTAAAATTATTGTTGTGTAACTTCGGTAATACATATTTTTTAAATCCCCCTCAGCTGTGTTTTTCTGTATAATTTACCGATATAGATTTATAACGATATTGGGTTTTTAGAAATGAACACTTTTATACATGTATTTGTCATACTTTGATTGTTTTGTTTACATCTATTTTTAGTTTGTTATGAAATTTATCAAAATATTTTGTTTCAACTTTTGATTTCTAAAAGGCATTTTATTTGACATTTTATTGAAATACCTTAAACGTTTGAAGACTGTACGATGTACATTTGTAATGCTTTGATGGTTTTGTTGACATCTATTTTTAGTTTCTTATGAAATTTATCGATTTGTTGTGTTTCAACATTCAATTTCTACAAAGAATTTTTATTTAACATTTCTTCAAACTATTACAACACCTGAACTTATTTTAAGACCATTTAATAAAAGAACAATACACAATTTGATTAATACATGGTCAACCAACTATTGAGGGGAGATAACTCAGAACAAATTAAACACTCTCACACCTTTGTCTCAAATAATTTGGTTCATTGATTCCTCAGTTAATCCCTAGAGGCTGTTCACTCATTGAACTGTCCAGTCCAGGTGATTGTCCATACATAATAAAGATTTATTATCCCCTGGTATTGAAAATTGATCAAGCATTACTTGTATAGGTGCTCATTTGAACAGGTAATCTCAAAATCATTATGGTCATTTTGGACTTTGTTTGATGTTGGAGTTTGTAAATAATGAAATGTCATGCATACAGTATATTCAGAAAATGATTTATTGAAATGAACTTTTAATGCTGAGGAATTGTGCTATAATATTCAACATGAATTGGTCCTTATTATCAGGTATGTGTTATTTTAAAATTTCTGTTATCTAGACATTTTAATTTATGACAATGCATTTGAATTTTTTCTCAATTGTTTTGTTCTTGATGCCTTTAGCTTTATGATAATGCACTTATATAAGGATTAAATGCTTCAAGTGTAAGTTATTAGGGGTGCATCGACATCACAATTAATAGTTAATGTTGGCAGAAAATGGCTGAGCTGGTTTAGTTACATGAAGCTAATTATTACTATAGACCATCTTTGATAACTTTGCAAGGTTTTATTATCTCTTGTTTCAATATGTATTGACTTGCTGTAAAATGTGAATTAGGAAATTTTTGCATGCATTTATTGGGATTTTTGAAGAATGGACAAAATTCTAGATTGAGGATTTTGGAAAAGCTGCATACATATACATTGTATATATGTGTCAGATACATTGTATCAGTATTTCAGTTCTTATTATTGCATTATTTGCCCAGTTGCATGATTTGCAGTAATGAAACCTCACAATTATTTACAGAATTCAATTAAAAAACAAAGCTTACTGATGTGGTACTAATCAGTTGTGTATACGTAGAAGGGTAAAAGTACAGAATTACGACATAAACCAAAACTGGTTATTCAGGAAATTAAATGCTGTTTTCTCTTCAACTGTACAAACTCTCCTATGGCCTTGAGCCCCTTGTTTAAATGAAATGGATTTAGAACATAATGGTTTTATTTGATCATTTTAAAAATAGAGGACCATGGCCAGAGAGTAAGAAATATCAGATTTTAAAAAATTTGTTCATGTTCGCAATTTGTTTTACATGTATGTTCAATTTTTTACATTATAAATGATATAATCTGAACACAAGATTATGTACATTATCTATCATTCACCTGATCTCGTGTATGTGTGAAGTCAAGCATAGGTCAACCTCCAACATAATGTTTCGATTTAACATATAAGTTACTAAACTTCATGGTCTACTCTACAACTCTTGATTCTGTTATCTCCCATATTTATAGCTTGTCATATTTGTCCTGAAGACATATTTCTAAAATTAGAGGTAAAATTACTATTTTTGGATCTAGTGAAATACATCAATTTGCCCTATGGTTGAATAAGTCTTGGTATAATTTATAACAAGACTGATACCAAAGTTTAAACTGTTACCTTATATTTTACCGGGCTAGGATTGTACTTTCACATTGTCAACTGTCGATCAGCTGTTGAAGGAGATCCACCTGACTGAGCAGGAATATAAAAAGAGACTTTAACTTTCCCATTTCACCAGACAGATTGTTGGTCTCTTTGGTCCAGTTCTAGGGGAATATTGTGTTAAAAAGTCTAATAGATAACTTTTATTTAATAAAGTTTTGATTAGTTTTTGGGAAACAAAATTCGAAAAAAAGGTACAGTTATTTATTAATTTCTTTCATGTAGATGTGTTTTCTTTATTCATTCATTAGGTATATAATGTGCAGGACTGTTAATTATGATACTCTTGCCTTTTGATTGAAAAATTCAAAGAAAGCAACTGTTTTTATTTATGAAGATGTAACATGCTATTAAGCAGCTTTTGTAATATTACATATTTCAGATCATGAATTTTGTAAATGAGTATTTGAAACTAATTGCTTTGTCAGGGATTTTTTTTTTTTACAAGTGAAGATCATCATCACAGTTATCAAGTTTATTTTTATACCCTATATATTTCTTTTTCCAAATCATGAAAATAAGGGATTTATATTTATTTGTTATTGATACAAATCTTGCAGAGTCCGCATTTAGCAAGTATGACAGTGAAATTTTTTTAAAAGTAAATTTAATTTTGGGACAGATTTACAAACAATTATTAATTTAGACTAAGTTTGTAATCTTATCAGATAATTTTTAATCATAATTCTTATAATCATGATAATAAGATAACAAAGATAAAGAAGGGATAATCTAATTAAGACTTATATGTTATGGTAATCAGAAGAATTGTTCTTCAAAAGAACACTGTCCAACACGTCTAACCTTTTGACACCACCTGTTTATCATTCTATGTGATGTATACATTGTATATATTTTGTCCTGTATATTTGCATTAATAATGTTGTGACAACAACAACAAGATTAAATTTGTCTGATACTGTTTTTGTTTAGTCAGCAAAATTCTTAGTCTGATGTTCAAATATTTTGCTATAAACATCAGCATCTTTGTGTTTGAAGAGATGCCAAAAAAATGAATTATGTAAATTAATGTGAATTATTCCGGGCATATGATATTTTTCAATTTTTGCTTCTTTATAATCTTTGTTCCATTGTCATTGGCACACTGTTGCAATTTAGACTACAGCTCTTTGGGTCATCAGAATAGAAATAATACTAAATTAAGTAATCATGACCCTGAGTAACTATGACTACAGCTTATTTACTAGTGCTTATAATTAAAACTATCATCACTTCTATATTGAAATTGCTGAAAAGTCCAATCAAAATTCTTTGTCCTTCAAAGAGAATTTTATAGAAATCAGGAGATTACTTCAATCAAGAGTTCAATTGGCATGGAGAAAAGCAACTGTAGGTCAATGCACAACCTTCAACAATAAGCATAACCCAAACCTTATACATCAAGCCTTGGTTTATTGTAAGTATATAAGGTTACTAGAGTGCAAAGTGTTACATTTGGCAAGTTTTTTCCCTGAAGACAAACCAGATGGTACTCCTAATAGAATCTTGTACAGCTTCTGAGTGGATGATACTGAATTGTAATTACTTTTACTGAAAAGATTATTCAATTAAGTTTAAAAAAAATCTAGAAAATCAAACTCAAATTTTCAAAGTATCTAAAATTTTATTAAATTTCTGCATGTAGGAGTCTTAAAAAATTTGCCTTTTTCATGAACCAACAAAATATTCACTTTTTTTTTTTTTATTTCACTCTCTTTTACGTCAACTTGTGCCCATAGCCTGGGGTCCTGGCTAATCTTGTCAGTATAGCCAGGCGTGTATCAATGTACTGCCTGTCAATGATTGGTTAATACTAATTTTGTCCTCAATGTTTGTTTTACATCTGTATTCAATCAATTCTTGTTTAACATCAATTAGTAAAAATTAGACTGTAATTATTTTTCTTTATGAATTGATGTATAGTGTTATCATATCTAATTATACCCCACGCAACGAAGTTGCGGAGGGTATAATGTTTTTGACCCGTCAGTCTGTCCGTTCGTCAGTCCGTCCGTCCGTCAGTCCTGTTTCTTGTCATCGCAACTCCTCTCAAACCACACAACAGAATTTCACGAAACCTTTTCAGATAATAAGGACATACTATGTTGTTGTGCATATCACCGGGAAATTGCGATTCAATTTTTTTTCTAGGAGTTACGCCCCTTTGAACTTATTTACTTTAATGTATTACTGCAACAGTTTGTCATCCCAATTCCTCTCAAACCACACAACAGAATTTCACAAAACCTTTTCAGATAATAAGGACATACTATGTTGTTGTGCATATCACCGGGAAATTGCGATTCAATTTTTTTTCTAGGAGTTACGCCCCTTTGAACTTATTTACTTTAATGTACTACTGCAACAGTTTGTCATCACAACTCCTCTCAAACCACACAACAGAATTTCACGAAACCTTTTCAGATAATAAGGACATACTATGTAGTTGTGCATATCGACGGGAAATTGCGATTCAATTTTTTTTCTAGGAGTTACGCCCCTTTGAACTTATTTACTTTAATGCACTACTGCAACAGTTTGTCATCGCAACTCCTCTCAAACCACCCAACAGAATTTCACGAAACTTTGTAGATAATAAGGACATACTATGTAGATGTGCATATCAACAGGAAATTACGGTTCAATTTTTTTTCTAGGAGTTAAGCCCCTGTGAACTTATTTGCTTCAATGTACTTCTGCAACAGTTTGTCATCTCAACTCCTCTGAAAACACACAACAGAATTTCATGAAATTTTGTAGATAATAAGGACATACTATGTATATTGACAGGAAATTATTATTCAATATTTTTTTTATACAATTTTTTTTTCTTGTACTTATTTAATTTCTCCAATGACAATGTGGGGACGTGGGGTATGTGAGCGTGCTCACTAAGGTTCTTTAATTAGTAGTATGATGATAATTAGTAAGCAGAAAAGGGTTAATTCTTATCTGCAATCGCCTGGTGAGAAAGTTAAAAGTTTAAGATTTCACATGTCCAAGGTGTCAATTGGATTCCAATTGTGCTGGTTTACATCAAACATCAAAATTTATGCAAATATTTATTCAGCCTCACTTTAGATTCAGAGTCAACTGGCACTGAATCGCTCACATGGTATTTGTTCCCCCCCTGGCCCTTACGACGCGCAGCTAGATTGGGCCGGATCCCAGGCTACTTGTGCCCATTGGATATATGGCTGTTATGCAATGATGACATCTCTAGTATAAGGAATTGATACACATTTTTTTGAGTTTCTGTATTCTTCAGGAAATTAAATATGGAACAACACTGGTTCTCTATGCAAAATGCATTACGATTAATTGTGTTCTTATAACCTTAAATTATTTTTTAACATTTAACCTAATCTTTTACAAACTTGTTAGAGCTACAAATTACTTAACCATGTAAACATTGGTCTGTAACAAATATACACAACAAATCCAGTAGCATGTAGGCTTGACAAACAGGAAACTATTAGGGAGGGATGTTGTAAGTTTAACAAAATAGAGGTGTAATTAGATTGCCTATTTTAGTCAATCTTGTCAAAAAGATAGATTTTGTCTTGTTTGTATCCAATATGGAAATGGGTTTGTTCACCTTGCATCAGATTTATGTCACATTTTAGAGTTTAAGTCTGTTTTGAGATTGAACTTTGTTAACATGGTTAAGATGAAAAGATGTTGAAGAAAATAAGATTTGTTAATATAGGTAATAGAGGAACATAATGGAATTTAAATTGTAAAATTTGCATGCTGAAAATATAACTTGTAATTAGAAATAATAGACCTTCATGGCAAAAAAAGCTTTTTTTTAATTAAGACAAGTTGGATAGAATAATAGCACTTGGGTTTGAAATGAGCCCATCATACATGACTAGACTAGACTAAAGCTTAAAGTGAATTGAGAGCCGTGAGAGGAACCATAAAACCTATTTGTAATTGGTACAAGGAACAAACAGAATAAGCATTTAAATTATAGTTTATAACATTGTAAACAAATAAGCTGTGCTATAAAGGACCAACAGCAGTGTTAGCGAAATCTTTTTCCCCCTGGTGGTCCTTGAAGAAAATCTGCTGGTCCTCACTATCAATTCTATTGAAAAATACTAAAATTGTGTCAGTCCTATGCAAAATTTTGATGGTAAAATCCTGAGGACCGCCACTTTTCGCAAACTCTGCGAACAGAGAATTTATAAAATGGCCCTTTGGATCTCTGCTTATTTTTTTGTTTGCATTCTTTGTTATAATCATATATGTTCTTCGTTCGGAAAATTTCTTTTTTTGTTTTGAATTTTTGTAAGAATTTCAAAGGTATTCCCTTTATATACAGGGATTGATTTACTGGAACTTATACATAGAATTCAAATAGAAATATGAAAGGCCTGTTTTCATTACATTGACTCAATATTTGAAATTTGAAATTAAGAAAAGAATTGTTGATTGCAGGTTTGAAGAAACTGTTGATAGTAAAACCGTAGATGTACAAAATCTGTATACATGTTACATCTATGGTAACATTAGTTTAACAATGTCACATTGAAAGTAAGAGGGTAATAGAACATTTTGCAGAGCAACGGTATAATTGAGTACACATGGTAAAGAAGTAAAACTTTATAGAACTGTTATAATATAAAGATTTGAATTCAGAACATGTCCATGTCAAATTGAAGAGCAATTAGTTTCTCTCCTAATAATAAGTTGTAAATATCTTACATGATATTATGTAAAAAGCCATAAAGTTGTGACTTCTATGTCATAAATACATGTATTACACAGGTTGTCTGCTTATACATTTTAGTGTGTTGGTGTCATTAATAGAACTTTTGGTTGGGCAAATTGCTGATCAGTATATTCTGATGGAATGATTAATGTTGTGATATGGTAAAATGTAAATTCACATGCAGATATTGTAAAAGGTCATGATATAATAATTGAGAGAAAGAATAGTCTGTGTTGCTGTGATGATTTCCTGGCTACATTGTACATTGGCCAATGATAATATTGATGAGTCATGTATTAGCATTGCAGTTGTAGAGAATGAAGAATGATGAGTCTATACATTGTCCACATATTTTGCAAATGGCACTAGCAGGATGTACAAAAACATTCATTTATTTTCTAATACCTTTTAGTCTTCAGTTGATTCAACTATCTAATGTAAAAACAAAATGTTGCAGGCTTTGGAAATTTGGAAAGTCTGACATGGTCTTGGGGAAAATTCAAAAAAAATGTTTAGGCACTTTCTGTTCTTCTTTTTGGTCTATATGCACTAATTATGTTTTAATTCTTGATTTTTGTATTTTGTAGGACTTGCAGACATTTACCAGATTTAAATGAGGCCCAAACTTTCCAGCACGATGAAGGAGCGTAGGCATTCTGCTTCACTCTCCCTCGAGAATCTTATTATGGATTTTGAAAACCCCTTCACCCCTATTCAGAAGAACTACAACAACGCTATTCTACGACAATCTCATGCCAAACAATTGTTAGTTGGTGTTACATCATTTGAGATTTATCGTAACAGAGTACCAAAGAAAGTGAAATTATTGGACGTCAAGTTATCATTTTCATACCAAGATAACTACCAAACTGAAACAGATCTGTTGGAAAAGGAACTTGTCCGTAATGGCAAGAAATGGACATGGCCATTAAAAAAAGGGCAGGATCACTTGATTACATTCCCATACGCCCCTGGGGATCGTGTCAATCTAAATTTTGGCATGACTGTATTCAAGACAAAGAAAATGAGCGTGTTTAGCTCTGAGACTTTAACATCACCTGTGGGAAATGTTACCGATTGTTTTGTCCTCGCCAAAAACAATGGAGTAGGAATTGGACTTCCACTTGACTCTGTGATCACAAATCATGTGAGACTGAACTTTAGTTTAGATGGTTATGCTCATCACATGACCATCAAACTTAAACTTGGTTTGATCGAAGAAAGTAGCGGAAATCCATCACTGTGGCTGCGGCCAATCTCTATAGACAAACCGTTTAGAAGTTCACAGACTTTATTGGAAATGTTAGGTGATCCAACTACCTTTCCTCCAATGTCAAAATTCAATGATGAAGAAGTGGTGAAACACAGAAGCTATATAGCCAGCTCACAGAAGTAAATATTTAATTTAATACTGAATTTTTGATGATCCCTTTTTAATTGACAAGTTAGACACCAAGGTCTTTAATTGACCAAAGCAATTTAAACTTGTTCAAAATCAAGAGCATTAGTCCTGCGTCATACATGTATATTCGTCTAATTTTGTCTCCATTGTATTTGTCCATGAAGAAAGTTTGAAGCTTATTTTATTTCAAGGTCAGATACCAATATGAAAATACCAACATACTGTAATGATGGGAGATAATAATCTGATTTAAACTTATCATGCTTGTAGATACCCTGAAGCTCTTGTCTGAAATTTCTTTTCTTTTCAAAATCATCCAAGCTCAAGGTCATTGAACAAGCTGAAACTTCATTTGTTTTCATACAGATATCAGAATGCAAGTTTTTATTATTGCAATATTCACCAAGTTACGTTTTTCACAATATAAAACCTCATAATAATTTCTGAATTAACTGTGCTTCTCCGTGACTCCCTCTGGTATCTTTCATCCCTCTTTTAAATAAATCCCATTCCTAATATTCCTGACACTGCCATCATACAAAATTTTTGGTTTTCTGTACATAAGATCTGATAGCACAAATTAACCTATGTTTCTTTTATTTTTTATTAGAATGGTGAATTATTTAAGATCAGGAGTTTTGGATTGTTGGTCTGTACGACCATGCTCAGGCGCTTCTGAACTGCCGTCCGGTATCCAGATCAGAATGGCCTCCTCTAATAAGCCAATAGCCTGTATACTTCCTGTTGTGGAGAGATTGGAAACACTACCAGATGTATGTATACCATTCAATTTGAGTTAAAAAAAACAACCTTGAAATATTCCACTTACATATAATATTGTATTTATATATTTGAAAAAATGAGGTGCAATATCTCTAGAGAAATGTAAATAGTATGTGGCAGGTTAATAATGATCTACTTTCAAAATACAGTGTGTAAAGGTAGCTTGTAATGATCCTGCTAAATACCCGGCCTTGTACCTAAATACTGAACCATATCTCATGATTAGAAAATTATTTCAATTTCATATGTAAGTATATCGAAATCTACATGACAAAGGTTAATTTAAATTTTAACTTTGAAAAATGAGATGGCCTGCATCAGATAACAGCAGAAAGATCTTTAAATATCCATCTTATGATGAAACAAAATTAACTTTCGGTCTTTAGGTCATGGACAATAAAACATAAAACCAATTTAATGTGGGTTTAATTTGGGGTATTCATATTCATTCCATTTTGGTGTACTATTAGATGGGAGTATTGATGTTCATTTCACGGGTAGAATTACTGGCAGACAGTCGGATAAGAATTTAGAATTGACACTTTGTGAGGATGATCTATATCAAGGCCATGGCCCAAATATAAGCATTTTATTATAAAATAAGTAGAAATTAATGTACTTAGAAGTAACACAATAGAAGCCATTTAAAGGGGATCATTATAAGGTAAAAAATAATTGGCGGGTCATCAAAAAAATATGTTAATTACAAAAAAGGTGCCATATGTTAATGAAAAAAATATAATATCTTATTTTGAAAGTATCATCCATTTAATTGTTCTTAAAATAGTTTTGTTGGTAAAAATATAAGAATTGGTGAACCTTATAATTAAGATCCATGCTTCTAATGAATTCATTTATCATTTTTCATTTGTCATGTTTATGACAGACTTGCAAATTTATTTTTCATGCTCTAAATAACGTTCTTAAGTGGTCATTTAAATTATTTAATATCTATTGATATAACTGCTGAACTGAAGAAGGTCCTTTCTTGTCAATACACAAAAGTGAAGGCTTTTCTTTGATATATTAATTTTACTACTAAAAGTGTATTTACAAATACTTCAATCTATATTGATAGAGGATAGAGCCTGCTACTGTAAACTAAATTTGATCTGAGATTTATCTGTTAATTGTGCTTGGAAAAAAAAAACGTTTTGGAAACTATGAAAAAAGTTTTTATAAATTTGCAGCATATTGGTACTCTAAAATATGTTATACATGTACACACATTTGTAGCTAGCATACATCAATGTACAAAGTATTTATCCACAACTAATCATATTTGATAGAAAGGAAACAGAATACCATATGGCCCATGGCAATTATGATAAGGATTTGAAATGTACTTTTGACCAGTGACCTATACAGTAGTTGTTAGTCTTATACGTCATAATCGTCATTTAGGATGTGACAGTGGTAGAGAGTTGTCTCATCAGCGATAAAATAAACATCTTTTTATACTGTTATTAATGTCCTCTTTATCTGTACAAGTGTCCATAGGTTGCAACACAAGGGACCTTGGGATTATCGTAATGAATATGTTTACTAACAAACAAATAAAAAGAAAAAAGCTGCGGGATACAAATGATCTGTAAATGATACAATCAAATAGTACTAGGGGTGTTTAACAACCTTGACCCGCTGCAAAAACCATCCATGCTTAATCGGAACAAAAGATATAAAGGCAGTGTAAGAACATAAACCGTTTGGTCTGAAGTTGACCTTTCTAAAAATAATCACACCAAACGGAATGTTTCATTATTATTCATCTGTGAATTGATGATCATCGATAATTTTGTACAATGTAATAGAAGTAAAGGTACAGATATTATGCTTCAAACTTGTTGTCCATTTAACACACGTTTTGTCCCGTTTCCTCTGCATAAATTATGAATTTGTAAGCTATAGGCCGAATAATAGATTCAAGAGATTCTATGCATGGTCAGTTATCTGATTAGAAAATATGATGGCCTGAATAACACAAATTGAGAGAATACTTACTATAGGCAGAAAAATGGTTTTATTTATGGACAAATAAACCCCATCTTATATGCATGGTTAAATGGAACTTAATATTTAACCTTTTAGGTATAGAAATTTGATTTTAATTACCATAGTTAGGAGAAATTTACACTGAAATGAGAAGATTGATATAAACGATAATATTTAAAGTAAAGATGATAGGAGTATCATATAAAAAATACCATCTGACATTGAATTTAATAAATGCTTGGTCTATTTTAATATACCAGTAATAAAAGGTGGGATGAGTACAAATACATTTTGTGAATTTTAATTTGCTTGGTCATCATTTGGTTTTCAGTGGACAAATGTCAATGTCGAATGAATAAATTAATAATAAAAATCATTCTCAAACTCCTCAATATTGTACCTTAAATAATGTTAAAACTCAATTTTTTAAAGAAACAAATGATCTTTACGTACAGTGTCATATTTATATACAAGACTTTTTTTTCGGATGAAAGAAATCCTCAAAACTGTTACACGTATATCATCCCTTACAGCAAGAAAATACTTTTTATATTATGCAATATGGCATATAATATTTGAATAAGTGTTAAGGAATGTGTTTTAAAAGTATTTAAATTTATTAGTCCAAGTTTAATAAAGTATACAAGACAGTGGCCAAAAAGACTTTAAAATACTGTTACTTTGTGTTATATTTCCTTGAAGCATGCATTTATATTATGTTTCAACTGGGAATCAGACACAAGTTTCAAGCAGATTAAAATTGTTTTTCTATCATATCCCATTTAAAAAATATATTGTTTTGGCGAAATAGAAAATTGACCCAGGGGGAAACCTGATGACCAATCCCATTTAATATATATTGCTTTTGACCAAAGAGATGGCAAAATATAAAATTGACCGAGGGGAAAACCTGATCATTTTACATGTATTTCCTATGATATCTGTGATGCTGCAGTCAAATCTGTGATGCTGCAGTCAAAGTTAACGTGAAATAGAAAATTGACCCGGGGGGAAACCTGACCATTTTACGTGTATTTTCTAACATATCTGTGATGCTGCAGTCAAAATTAACGTGCTAATTATTGTCGTCATTGTGCTCAATGACTAATTAACCTACGTATCTGTGACAGACAACTTCCTGAATATCTGACCTAAGAATGATGTCATTTACACATCAGTATAACGATAGTATGTCATCTTACACCTGTATAGCCATCAATGTCCATCGTCGTGACAGGTATATTATACCTTTATATTACCTGCGTTTACCTGTCTGATTAGTATAGAATAAAACAATAAAAATTACAGGAAATATGGCCCTTATAACTTGTTTGATGTGAGATTTAATCCTTAGATAAGCAAAAAATGTAATTTATTCAGTAATGAATTGTCTCAAGATTATGGAAATTAGATTGAAATTGCGTTTCTTGAGAGTTTGGGTGACTAGAACACTTGTTCTCTCGTGGAGACCGTGTGAGTGCTGAAAAAATATATATATATATATAGCCAATCAAGGTCGTTTAAAACTCCCATCATCATAGAAAACTTGTTCTTTGTTGCCCTTGAAATAGATACATGTATGATATCATATTTCCTCAAGTTTTTTCTGGAAGAGATCTATGCATGTTCCATGTGCATGTACATGCATTGTTGTGGTTATGGTTAATAAATTATGTCTGACACCAATTGATAGATTTATTAGTAGACTTCAACAGTTTTGCATCCCTTGTTTAAAATGGTTATGGACAGAAAACGTGATATGGGTTTAATACTTTTTATGCTGTCAGATCAATTCCCCGCCAAATTAGGGAAAATAAGACTAGTACTAATAGAATTAAAATATGCAAAACTGAATATTTCTTATAAGATGATGTGTCAGCCCATGAACTTAGGAATTATATTACATGTAGGTCACTGCACTGACATTTTACAGCCATATTTTTTACTTGATTGGGCCTTTTAACTAGGGAACTAGGAGGTAAAAGATGGTACTGTGCATGATGGTCTAGTGTATAAGCTATGGTATCATTCTGATTATGCATGTTATGTTTGCTGCTGGATCATGTCGATGCCTAAGCACCAATTAATCAGTCCAAAGCTAAACTCCTTTTATATTTAAATACATTTACCTTTGTATTCTTTCATTTCATTTTCATGCACTATAGATTGCTCTGACATTTTGCAGCCTTATTTTTGACTTGCTTTGACTATGGAACTATACCTAGGTCATGAAAAAATAGTGGTGGGCATGTTGTTCTAGTATATAGCATGGTATCATTCTGATTATGCATGTTATCTTTCCTGCTGGATTGGATGCCTAATCAGTCTAAAGTTGAACTCCTTGTGTAATTAAAAACCTTTTTATTGTTTATTGATACCTTGTCATGAAGTTTAAATTAGTACATAGCATGTAAAGCCATACATCATATTATGTCATTATTCCAATTGTGTCTTGATGGTCTTCTGTCAGTTTATAGTCCAATTATGGTATCAATATTAAAAATAGAAAATATCCCTGAGCTTGCATTTTCAAGTCTACATCATTGGTCTACATCATTGATAGATCAAGAACATGTAATATCTAGAAGTTAGCCAGTTATTACGAGTTTGCTGGAAGGTACTTGTACATGTATTACATGTTACAGTTTTTGTAGTTAGATAATCTAAGGTGGTTTTATATGTAAATATTAAACGATAATTAATTTATAGAGAGCTTTCATTCTGACACTATAAATCAAGAACTTCTGATTGAACATTTGTGAATCACCATAAATTTGAAACAACTTAAGGGCATCATGTCTTATGATTTTTATCTGGATTTTCCAGTTTCGGAGGGAGAATTCTAGTTATTTGCTCACATGATCCTCTTTAGTGTGGGTCTCATTGAGTTCTAAGCGTGACACAGATTGTCCGATTATTTTAAGCGTAATTTGTGAAAGTCAAATTATTGTGAATGAAAAGGGAAACAAAGTCTGGCAGGGCAAAGTGAAATAACAAGTGTTATTATTCCAATGATAAGCAGGATAGTGGAATCTAATAAAACCATATAAGCAGGATCAGACCCCCTCTGAACTTTTCCAAGCAAAATTTGACCAAACTTGACCACAATCATCAGAGGGATATATCTAGTTCAGAAAAAGTGACTAGAAACCCTGCTTGTCAACCAACATGGCGGACATGGCTAAAAATTGAAAATAGTGGTAAAATGCAAGTTTTATTTTCCTTGCAATGCCTATTGAACCAATTAACCAAACCTTTTCTTATTTAATATGTTGATACTGATAACAAGATGGAGGTAAAGTTTGATATTAACAATGTTAACTTGTGCTGTAAAGGAGTTATTGATCTTGTTAAATTGGAAAATGACACCTAATGAATTGTTTCTTGGCAAGAACACATATATATGAATCTTCTACAAAATGTAACCAATGCTTAAAAATTCAATATGTTGTTACTATGACAAACTGAGGTCAAGGTCAATAATGATTAATTTTCATCCAAGACTGAGGAGTTATGGTCCTTGTTAGAATATGATTGGCATAGAAATTGGTAAGTCAAACAAGCCTGAAAGTGACTTCATAATGCAGAAAACTTGGTGTGCTGTCAATTGGACAGCTAAATTTTTGACTTTTCTCAATCTATTTTAGAATGTGAAATAGATAATTTTGTAAGGGTTAAAACTATTGATCCCCATTCATATATATTTGACCACACTTTAAAAGTTTTATATCTTCCTGACATAAGATGTACATTTGTGACATCCTGTTTAGTTAATGCCAGTTACAACAACAGATCATCAGTGTTCATACTGTTATACATAAATTGAATTTACTTATAACATTTCCTTGAGGGTTAGATATATATTTAGACCAGAGCTTTCCTTAATTAGCAACATACAAATAATCCTCATACAATAACTATATGTAACTTTTTTAAAGAGACATATTTACTTAGATATTAATTATGATGTCTGAAGGGAAAGTTACCTTTATATTTAGTTAGCAAATACAAATATTTTTGGCTGTTTTTTTTTCTTCAAAAAATAATTTCTTAGCCAAATTATTGAATAGACATATATGAAAATTGAAAATTGGAAATTGAACTTATTTTTTCATCGGAAGATGTACCTTTAAATATATATGAAAATCTGTATGCATTATTTAGACGGGTAAAACATATAATCAATTAGCCAACTACCACAAATAGTTAAATAGTTTATATTATAATTTAGAGACAGTATGTCCAAAGTATAAAGAAGTGTCACTGTAACAAGTGCAAAAAAGTAATACATATCAGTCAATGATGATTTAAAAGTTTGCTCAGTTTACCTCGTCAGAATATAATTACAAGTCTACTGTCTACTGTATTTAATATTATAGGCCTCTTTCTATTGTGTGTGTATTGAGAAGTATTTAATAGAAAAGTCGAAGAGGCGTAAGATGGGTGTTAGATTATTGCGAAGTTTTCAGCAAAAACCAAATCTATTGAAAGTTAGAAAATGTTAATAGTGTTTTATTTGATTGGGGAGGTCATTGCACCATTATAAATTTGGTATTATGTATAAGCATTCAACAATGAAATTATGTCCTTGGCAAAAAGATTATGAGAAATTAATGGTTTCTTGCATGTGCAAGCTGTGTTTGTCAATTTATAATAATATTAAAGTTTTAATTTCATATGTTCTAGTACTAGTGTTGTTAGGGTAAGCCTCCTTTGATGTCCAGTATAACAATAGGATAGACAAATCAAGGTTGAAGTGATATTATGAAATGCAAAACAGTGAAATGATCCTGTATCAAGCTAAGCTTCAAATGTGTTACGTAAGACACGATAAAACATCTCAAAACATATTAAGTTCCCACAATATTTTGATTTTAAATATAAAGGATGAATTAGCAGTGAAGTTTAATGTGAAATGTTATCCCTTTCTCACAATATATTCCTCCTGATGTGTTTACAAACAAGGTTGTGAATTGTGAAGGATTTACACATTGCTGTGCCCAAAATGCAAATTTTTAGTACTTTTAGTTTAATATTTTGGTGTAAACAAGTCAAACACCAATGACGATGTTCCTTAAAGTTCATCAAACTTTGTATCATATGTCTTCCTAAATACCAGACCTCAAGTAACTGAGACCTTCGTACTGAGTTAAACAGCTCAGACGGAGACCCTTTGTACTGTTGGGTACACGAATACTGATAGGTTATTGACGTACAAGATTTTCCATCAAAATTTCAAAACAGCAATTGATAGAAGTGGTTTTTTTTAACAGGACAATATAACTTGATAAATTTATTGTTGTTTTCTTAATTTGTATAGTTGTAAACATTTCATGACGATGATTTACATTCAAGTTTGTTGGCATTGAACTTTCTTTGTTAGTATCTCATCCACCAATAGCAAATGCACCATAAACTATTCAAATTGAAACTGTTTAGTACTTATGATCTTGGCCTTTTTGGACTGGAAAGTACATTGAATTTATTTTTTCAAGCACTTGATAATTATTTACAACTAAAAAAGAAAGAATAGTGAATTTATGATAGTATTACCATTATTAAGTGTACTTTTGGGGGTGTACCGGTAGGTACATATACTAATTTTTAACTCGGTGAAGGTTACACTGAAAAATCATTCAAGAAGCTGTGGTTTCTTTGGTGCATAGTCAATGCGTGGAGGTCTAAGTAAGAGTTACTATGATAGGGAATGCAACTTTGTACTTTATTTGGCCTTTTTAACTTTTTTGGATTCAAGTGTCACTGATGAGTCTTTTGTAGACGAAACGCGCGTCTGGCGTATATACAAAATTTAGTCCTGGTATCTATGATGAGTTTATTGGACAACATGTAGTTAAACTTGATTTATAATGGTGTTTGTGCATTATAATATGCACAGTGCAGTGTCTGATAAAAGTGCATGTGTCTTGAATTGCATTTATTATCCTTAAATGAAGAAGGGAATATGCATGTTCTTTTGTTGATGGAATATTTCATCAGATTTTGTTCATGAGTTTTAGAATTTTACACAATATAGTCATGAGTGTACATGTAAGAACTTCATCAAATTTGTTCATGATTGAGAATTTGTCGTAAATTGTTTATAATTCTTTTATTACTCAATTACATCTCATAATTGCTGTGGTAATAGTCTTCCTCAAGGACAGTTTGGTACATTTATTACTTACATATATATGAGGTAGAAGTCTCCCCCATGGATAATAGGTATATCATATAGACTTATATTAGTCATAAATCCTTAGGTACATATATACATGATGAAATCAATGAAATTGAATGAAATTTATGAATTGAATTGCATAGATTTTTTTTTAATTTTCAGACAACACCACATCTTAGACTTGGCTTACTAGTAATTTGTGGATCTAAACCTTACTGTTTGTGTTCAGCTAAATGGAGAAGCTCAGGTATTAATCACAAACTTTTATACCATTATGACAATGATGATACAAAATGAACACTATCCATAACTATTTTTAGACTTAATGCTTACCTTGGGACATACTGCAGATTCATTCATTTTTTTGTGATGCCAATTTTCATGGATTGAGGACGTATTTCGGTGAATACATGTAGTTGTCACATTGATATTGGCATCAAACAGTATTTGCTAATTTTATAGTGATGATGTTCAATACTAAAATCCTTGATAGATTGAGGTATATCAGGTCTCAAAAAGTTGGAAAGGCTGTATACCTATTTTTTTTAAATTAGTCATTTTTTTCTGATTTTCACTTGACAAGCGGAAAAATCTTGAAACCTGAATTGAATACACTAAGCTTACATGTTTAACTAACATACATGTCGAAAGTAAGACTATTCTTGGCAAAGAGAAAATAAAGCAAATACGACCAGAACCAATTTTGTAGGGATAATTTGGGGTTCAAAACTGGATAACAATGCATTGCAGAAGATACTGAAGAGACAATTAACATGCATGCTTTTTATGTTAAATGCTGATAATAATCTTTTTTATGTTTTGACAGATAAGTTTGACTTCAAGATCCACTACTATGAAAGTGGTGAGACATGGGGACAAAGAATCAAGTGGAATTCACGAGACTTTCTGGACATCAATCATATCATATTAAACAGTACAGGACATCAGTATTTCTTCAAACCAGGTCACGATACGGCTTTACAAGACATATGTATTGGATTGTGCGGAAAATTCTTGGTCCGCTTCAGTAATGAAATTCTTCCATGGAAAAAAGAAATGTCAACTCCATTAACTGAGGTTGATTTGGATTTGGACCATACAGATGAAGGATATTCTGATGAATCATTAAAACTAAAGCCATGTAATCCAATAGACAGTTGTTTGAGAACTATCCCAGAATTCCTCAGATCACATGGTTTGACATTATATTGTGATATTGCAGCAAGACTTGATGAGATTCAGAAACTAGACCATGAGAGATTGGTAGAAAAACCAACGTTACGGAGAATTAATAGTGCTAGTAGCTATGGTGACACGTTTCAAGGTTATATCAAGAACGATAACAGAGGTTCAAGAAAAAGTCTCAAGAAATGTAGCAATAAGGACCATCGTGGAAGCGAAGGTGATATTACGACGTCAGGTTTTGTGGAAGATTTCACAGGTTACTCATTTTCACGAACAGCATCGTACAGTAATATTGAATCAATGATTGATTAATGACGGCTCAATGCTACAGCTCATTTATTAGGAGTTCTTCTCATTATGTGCATTTAATACACAACCTTTGTTAAGTGTATTGCACATTAACAACAGTCCCGTGTACCTATTCCAGAATATAAACTGAGAAGGGTGGATCAATGCTTCTTAGTTTTACAATGAAGCAATGGTGATGGACGGTCCTACTAAAGGGATTTTTTGCACACAAACATATATATTTATATATACATAGACTTCAATAGAAGCATATAACTGTAATATAAGTTATTGAAACCAGTATTTTATGTTAAGATGTGTTTTTTAGCATGTAGGAATTGATGTAATTGTCTTAAAGACAAGTATGAAAAAAGTGACAAAAACATTAAAACCGACTTTTTATACATCTGCCTCTAGGAAATGTGTTATGACAACATCAACATTCAGATACTTGGTACCACATTGTACAAAAAGGCTTCACACATTTGTATGATATTGTCATGATTTAGTTTTAATAACATCTATTTTAAAATGGTTTTGTTTTGACAATTTCATATTCTGAAATGCTATTTTTGAAGTTGTTTAAAATACAGTACACCTAGTTAAAATAACTTTGAAACTAATCAGTCACATGCTGAAAGATCACCATTTACTAATGACATCTATATCAGTATTTTATCAATACATTGTATCACTAAATGAGGATGTATTCTAACTAAGTGTGCCGTGATTGTTTAGACTACTGTTATATGATGCAATAGAAATACCTCACTTTATTATTGTTAAAAGTTTCTATATTTTATGACATATGAATAGCCATTTCATTGAAATGCAATTGTATTTTGTGATTTTGTTTTAAATCCTCTGTAACATCTTTATTTGTTGTTTTTTTTGTATTTCGGGTTGTTGTCTCTTTGATGTAAACCCTATGTCTACTTACATTCATATTGGCAATACTTTTTAACTCTTATAAAATATTAGGAATTATTCAATCAATTGGTTTTTAGGGGCCATTTTTCAGTTGGAGGGTAATATTGATAGAAAATTCATAAAAATGTGCATGATTGTATTATTCTACAAAGTATTTGGTTTGAAATTGCAAAAAAATTAATAATCCAAATTACATGTATAGATAGAATAATGTTTTAATATTGAATCTCAACTTAAACAGTATTTGTATAAGTTTGTAAATGTATATTATATTCTTAGTTTTAACATGTTTAAAGAATATATATGTAAATGGGAGAATAGATTTATCATGTTTCGCCAATTGTTTCGCATTTCGCTCAGATAGGTTTATTCTTTCAAAATCTCTTTTATAAATAAGTTTTTTCATTGAAATCATGTGATTTCTCATGCTGCAGTTTTTGTAAGTCAGTGATAACTTGTTGTACAACATTAATATTATTTCAATTGCGGTTGTTTCTCTAGATAATTTTAATTCTAGATTTTTAACCCGCCAAAATTGACAAGCTCAAATAAATGTTTTTGTTATTTGAAATAGGATGTATATGTAAATTAGAAACTCAGCAAATTTTTAATCTAAGGGAACATTGCCAGTGAAGGATTTTGAACTTTATAAAAATGTATTCACCTACTAAATAGTCACATGATAGTCATGTGATGGTTTTTACAGTAAAAAAAGTACTAAGTTATATATTAGGTAGAACTAAGATACTTTATCACTATCTGTTCATATTTTGATTGGCACAAGTTCTATCCTTTTTATCTGTTCACATTAACAAAATAAACAAAATTAAAACAAATTATTGATAACACAGTTTATATTTCGATTTGGAAAAAGTTATTGTTAATAAGGTGAATTTGATATCTTTGATTAAGTATATTGAACTTTCACCTTGTACGTACGTGTATTTTACAATATCTGGACCAGATTTAATTCATGTAAACAACTTTTAAATATGGGTGACCACAACAAATAAACAATACAATACAATCAGTTTCACTAAAATAACTTCTAAATATGGGTGACCACATCAAATAGACAATAACATACAATCAGTTTCATTATAATTATGATAGTTGGTATGTACAGGGCATAATCTGTAATGGCTAGGTTGTCAAGTTCATATCTTTATATCATATATGTAAATTCTAAAGTTTTGACATTTATTAGACAAATTTGTAGCATTTGGCAAAAGAAAGTTAGATAGGAAGAACTTTCAATTGCTGTGGGATAAGAAATTTGAAAGGAATATGGAATCTTTTTTTACTTTTGGTTGGTTAATTCCAAAGTTTTTATGATAATTTTTTTTCAATCTCCAGCAGTTTGGATGTTTTAGTTCTTAATCAATGATTATAATTATTGCATATTCAAATATTTTCCATGATGATTTACACATTGGAATTGTGAAAAATAGTATATCTCTATTATTCAACCAAATCTTTTCAACATGAAGTAGTATTTTGGAAATTAACTGCTAAGATGTTGGTTGATGAAATGAATACATGCATTACATTTAGCTCAATTTGTTTTTTTTCAAGGTTAAACTGTAATTAATTCTTGACCATGTTTATATGATATAGGTTGTATATGAGTTTTAGAAGTGTGCAATAGTGTTTTACAAATGTAAATAAAAATTTGTTGGGAAAGTTTTATTTCTTTTGAGAAATTATTCTTTAATGTCTTTATAAATATATTGTATGTAATGTTGAAACTTTTCTTATATATATATGTACTTTCATTTTTCAATATTGACATTATATTTCAAGCAATGAAAAGCAGCATGTGAATTTTTTTCTGCAATTCTTGTTAAGAATGTTTTGAAATGACAGAAATAAAATGTTTCAATGTTAGCTAGTCTAGCAAAAGAAAAGTATATTTAATCAAGATATATTTCAATAAATAATTATATAAACATATAGTTTACCTTATCAGTATTAAAAATTGCACGAATTGAAAGAGAAAAAAATCCTTTCTTACACCAACATTAAAATTTACTAGAAATAATTACCAAGACGAGACACGTTTACGGTATTTAACACTAAATTCAATACAAAATTTGATAATGACAACCAACAAGTTAGTTTCATAGTAAATTGTATTTAAAGTTGTTTTTGTTTTGTGTTTCTCCAGTGTAATCATTGGTGGATAATTATTTGTTATTTATTTTCTTTAACATTTTCATGATATATATTTAGTCCCATTTTTGTATGACCACATAATTATTCTGCATATCATGATATAACTGTGGTTACATTGTTTTAATCTTCCCCTTATATAGGTATGATGATTATTTCTTTTGCTTTAGTTGAAAAATCTTAATAAAAATGTTAAATAATAAACATGATAAACACAAACTAAACCAAATCTTAAAATACTCAGGCGCGGATCCAGAGGGGGGTTCTTGGGGTTGGAACCCCCCTTTTTTTTGGCCGATCAATGCATTTGAATGGGAGCATATAGCTGGAACCCCCCCCCCCCCCCTTTACTCTGGGTTGGGAACCCCCCCCCCCCTTTTTAAAATGGCTGAATCCGCCCCTGATACTTAGATTTAACTCTTGAATTTCATGGGCACTTTTGAAAACTCTGCTTGCATTACAAGTATTAATATTCAATGAGAATTGTATTAGCTGTTACAGTTACCAAGTACTATTGGCTAATGCCTTTATAAAATTGGTCCAACTTTTTAATTTGGCAAGCAGTGGTCTTTTTTTTTGGTTATATGAATTACACTAGTTGAACTTTTGCTTATTGACATGCTTTCGTCATGCCATACTATGTCAGATGTAGCCCTTAATTAAAATTATGTAAATATTTAATAGTCCCATATTTACCATAGATTTGTACAACACTAAGGCCAAATAAAAAAATATGTGTGTTACCTATTTTCTTACTTACCCTATATTTTAACCTTAGAAATAGCATACCTTTGATTTATTTTGTCATTTTTCAATAAGTGTGATTAAAGTAAGAATTCCTCTCCTATAGAGTCAATGTAAAAAAAATTGTAAAATAAAATAATTCCCTACCTACCTACCCTAATATTTTCAAAGATGTAATAGGAAACACACATATTATTTTATTTTGCCTTAGCAATAAAATTCTTACACAAACCACATTTTCTTTTAATATGTATTATAGCACCGAACTTAAAACATTTTATGCAGACACATGTTTCATTCTACATAAGTATTGCATTTATTATAGAGTATTAATGTATATTGTGTTTTATTTCCTGTGGTTTTTTGGGGATTAAATTCATTTATAGTGCCTTGACAACAGTGTCACATTGTTTCTGTCATCCTACATGTATGTCATGTTAAAAATGAGTAATTAGTTATTTCAATTCAGCATGAAATTTATGATGTATTTTGTTAATAAGACATAGGTCAAAAGGTTTATAGAATGCATCTTGTGCACATTTATGCACAATATATGTTAACAATGTAATTACTATATTTAAAACCATTAAAACAATCTTAAAATTATTATGTCATTTGTTCTAGATCTAAAATTAGCCAGCTGAATGATTCAAAACGTCAATTTTTTTTTTGAGATATAAAAAGGCAAAGTAAAAATGTTCATCCTAAATAGAGAACCATGTCAAGAATTGTTTCAATCACTAATGAAAACAATTTCACACATGTACACATTGGAAATTAACAAATTAAAGGAATCATTATCCTTAAATTTATAAGTTGTGTCATTCAAAGATAATGAAAGGGAAAGGGGCAGGGCAGGGCTTTCATTAAAAAATGTTTGGTTATACTTTTCTATTTCCTTGAATAAAATCTAAGCTCACATGTAAAATTGTCATTGATTCATTAATCAGATCAATTCAAAGGTGAAAGGATGATTATTATATTCAAAAATTATTATTTATGTAACAAGTTTATTCAGTAAATCTATAAACCATAGATTTTTATATCATATGTATGCAAAGCAATTGTGTCAAATCGGTGCTCTTGTTAAGGTCATACACTATAGCAAAAGGTTACAGAAACATATCAGTCATTTATATTACCTGTTTTGTCCTTCATAAATATCTTTTTTTAAAAGCTGACGTAGTAGATATAGAAAGTGTCATAATTGAGACTTCGTAATTAGGTGGTTAATATACTGCTGTCAAAAATATTAATGATTCAGGGATTTCCCTTAAGTGTCCTCAAGCTAATTTGACAATTGTATAATTACATACTCTCTAACAAACAGTAATAATTTATACAGAAATATTACATTTGTTATGAATGTTGTTTTCTGTAAAAGAAAATTTAAAGTCACATATTATATTTACTCCTAACTTCATAAAATGTAATATTGTTTGTATTTGTGAACAAACATTTCATATAATTTTTTCTCAGCTTTTTATTTTTCTATTCATTTAGTAAGGAAATGTCCTCATTTATGCAATAACCTGTGTCTTTTTTTCATTATACCATATCATACATTGTTGTATAGAACTCAAATGATGTCCACACACATGTGAATATCAGTATATTTTGTTTACTCCATTGTTCATTTTATACAGAAGTTTTATCATGTAGCTTTAACATGTTTAATGATATTAAAATTCATCAAAGTATTTTAGTTTTGTTAATTATAGATATAGGAATATGTTACAATTTATAAAAGTAAACCATTGTAGGTAAAGGTACGGTCTTCAACACAGAGCCTTGGCTCTCACCGAACAGCAAGCTATAAAGGGCCCCAAAAATTACTAGTGTTAAACCATTCAAACAGGAAAACCAACGGTCTAATCTATATAAAAACGAGAAACAAGAAACACTTATGAACCACATATGTTTGTTTTTGCCATGAAAATGTAGTTGTTGTCTGACATACATGAAATGCATTTCACAGACCTTTTAAAAAATGATTTAAAAATCAAAGTAGAAATGAACAGCAAGAAAGCATCCACCATATTTTAAAAACAGCATCTATAACTTGCATCTATAACTTACACGACATAATTGTTACATCCAAAAAAGAAAGATATCTTCATTACAGCAGGGACTAAAACTACAACTATGTTATGTTCTGTCAGTTTCTGGACCATGTATTGTATGCCAGATTGTATTATCTGTCCCATTTAGTTTCTTGGAAGTGTATTGGTTGCCATTACAATTTTATCTCTTCAATTTCTTGACCAAACAATGCCATTTATATTTTATTTCCTTTCAGCTTCTGGACAATTTATGAAAATAAGGAGATGTAGTAGGATTGCCAATGAGACAACTTTCCTACACAGTTCAAATAAACTGGATGTATTAAGCAATAATATGCAACCATACGGAAAGACCCATACTCTATAAAATAAAATTAAGAATGGAAATTGGGGAATATGTGAAAACAATCTGACCAAAGAGCAGACAACAGCCGAAGGTCACCAATCGGTCTTCAATGCAGAGGAAAAATCTCGCACCTGAAAATGGTACTCAGCTGGCCCTAAAAATAAATTGTGTACTAGCTCAGTGAAAATGGAATTTCCACTAAACTCTAAAACATTTAAATGAAAATATGTTGAAATTTAAAAAGAATCAATATATATAAGACTAACAAAGGTCATAGGCTCCTGATTTGGGTCAGACGCAAACATGCGGCAGTGTTAAACATGTTTTGTGAGATCTCAACCCTCCCCCTATACCTTTAGTCAATGTAGAATAAGAAACACTTATCAATACGCACAGTAAAACTCAGTTTAAAAGAAGCCAAAATAGGTAACAAATGAAACTAAGCAAAATGACAATGATACATAAATTATCAAAAGACTACTAGCAGTTACTGATATGCCAATTCCAGACCTCAATTAAACAGATTGAAGGATTATGTCTTCATCATATGAAAAACATGTACAATTTTGTAAATGTTCTAACATGAAAAATGTGAAAAATTCAAACGAGAAAAGGAATGTCCTTAATTTATAATAAACCAATGTATGATAAAAAAAAAATGGACGAACACTGAACTACATGCTCCTTACTTAGGCATATAAAGTATGTTGCAGTGTCTAACTTGTTACCCCCTAACCTAAGACCGTAATGAAACATGGCATGTCTCTCACAATTAAAAAAAAAACTGATTATTTTAGAATATAGTGTCCTACACCACCAGCAAAAGGACACATTCTACAGCATACACACAGCACGAGCAACAAACCCTGCAATCAATATAAAAAAGGGATATATGGTATAATTGATAAAAAAAACATGTGATGTGGGAGAATTACCAACGAGAAAACCATCAACCAGAGATAAAAGGAAGTGGATGTAGGCAAATTCATACAACCACACCGCCTCGGACAATGAGGAAAACCCACACTGTATAGTCATTTAAAAAAAAAAAGAACATGACAAATTTGATAAAAATCCAACGTTAAAAAACCGAGGCCCATATTTACAAAAAAACAATTTACGAAGAAACAAATACAACAGACATCAACTGTAGATTCTACTGTTTGGATTAACTATTTTAGTTTCTGGACCACAAAATGTATGCCATTTTTAGTTTACGTCGGTGCAGTTTTTGGATCATATGATCTTTGCAATTATTATATAATGTCCATTCAGCTTCTGGACAATACAATGTTTGCCATTACTTATATATATCCCTCCAGTTCCGAACCATATTAAGATTGCCATTGCTGTACTATCTTTCTTCAGTTTCTAGAATATGTTATGTTTACCATCACTATATTATGTCCCTACATTTTCTGGACATTATAATGTTTCAATGTTTTGTCATTAATACTAAGGCACGTCCTTCAGTTCCTGGACTATATTATGATTGCAATTGCTATATTATGTCCTCTCACTTTCTGGACCATATGATATTTACCATCACAATGTAATGTCCCTATAGTTTCTGGACCATATACTATTAAAGTTTTCCTATTACTATGTTATGTCCTTACAGTTTCTGGACCAAATAATATTTTGCAATTACTACATTATGTCCCTACATTTTCAGGAACATATAATGTTTTGCCATTACTACGTTATGTCCCTACATTTTCAGGAACATATAATGTTTGGTAATTACAAAGGTATGTCCCTTCAGTCTCTGGACTATATAATGTTTTATAATTACAATTTCTGTCCGATAAGTTTTTTTTTATCATATATTGTTTGCCATTTCTGTCCCATTGCATATTATGTCTCTTTTTTGTTTGTTTTACACGTAATGAAATTGTATGCTACTGTCATATGAATAAGAGCTTTAGCTATATATAAAACCAGGATTAATCCATCATTTTCTACATAAGGAAATATCTGTACCAATACCGGAATATGACAGTTGTTTTCCATCCGATTGATGTGTTTGATCTTTTGATTTTGCCATTTAGTAAGGGAATTTCTGTTTTGAATTTTCACTGGAAGTCGTTTTTTTGTTTTGTTATTTTACTTTTTAGTTTTTTATAGACTTCTCTTTAGTAAATATTGATATAAATTTCACTTTTTATTCTATGCTTTTAATTTGAAAACCATATATTCATTGCAATACCGACAAAGTATGGTTAACAAAAGCCAATTCCACTCTGATTACTTGGGACATTTTGAAACACATTTCAGATTTGATAAAAGAGGCGATGTAATGCGCAAAGTATTACTAATAAATGTCATCAAGTCAATTGTATTGTTACATATTATTTACAGCAATTATTTAAACAGAAATATTTAATTTTTTATGAATGTTGTTTTCTCTTAAATTAAAATTTAAAGTAATTTATATTTATTCTAGCGTCATAAAATGCAAAATTGTTCGTCATCAAATATAAATTGTGCGTATTTTTGAAAAGAAAATTACTTTTTCTCAGCTTTTAATGACAATTCATCAAGTATAAGGAAATTACCACATTCATGCAATATCTCTTTTTTTCATTTTACAATATCAAACATGATGTATAATACTAAGATGATGTGATGTTTGCCATTACCATTGTATGTTCCTTCAGTGACTGCACCATGAAATATTTGCCATCGTGCTTTGTTTAGTTTAAACATATTTTATTTACTCAAAGTAAAATGGATTGGACACAAGTAAGCCATACTTATGAAGTCCTGTCCGAATGACAATAATTTACAATACAATTTAATATGAGCATGCAATATCAAAATAAACAATATTTTACGAGTCTATCAATTGAGAAAAAAAAATGAAACAGAAATATATGTAAAAAATGAAAACGATAATGATGATGATAATGATGACGTGGATGTACTGTAAATACATTTTTCTACATAACAAGAAATCTCTGAGACCTTTTGATAAATTCACGTTTTGATCATATGAGAGATTCGGATTACCAGATGTAAGTAACTTATCGTGCTTTGTATGTCCCTCCAATTTGTGGACTATATAATGTTTGCTGTTAATATTTAAGGTCCTTTCAGTTTCTGGACTATATAATCGTCGCCATTACTATTTTGTGTCCATTCAGCTTCTGGTCCAAATAATATTTCCATATATCTAGGTGCTTTCAGTTTCTGAGACTATATAAAGTTTGCCTTTACCATTTTATATCCTCAAGTTTCTGGACTATATAATGTTAGCCATTACTATTTTGGTCCCTTCAGTTTCTGTTCTTTATAATATGTGCCATTAATTTGTCATGTCCGTTAAGTTCCAGGACCATATAATGATTCCCATTACTATTTAATGTCTCTTCAGTTATTGGACCATATATTGTTTGCGATTACTATAATATGCCCCTTCACGATATTTTGCCATTACGTTTTTATGTCCCTTCCGTTTTTGGACCATATAATTTGTGCCATTACTTTCCATGTCCCTTCAGTTTCAAGACCACATAATGTTTGCCAATACTAGATTGTGTCCCTTCAGGTTCTGAAACATTTAATGTTTGCAATTAAATTGTGTAAGTCCCTTCCGTTTACGGACCATATAATCTTTTGTCATTACTATTGTATGTCCTTTCAGTTTCTGTGACATATAATTTTTATCATTACTATTTAATACTCTGTAAGGTTCTGAACCATATGTTTTTCATTACTGTTTCTATCCGTTAAGTTTTTGTATCATAATAGTTTACCATTTCTGTCCCTTTACCTATTATGTCTACTTGTTTTGTTCACACACTGATGTTATTATGAGGTGCATACAAGTGAGAGGTTTATTTACCTTTAACCTCAGGGTTAAATCAATATTTTCTACACAAGGAAATGCCTGTACCAAGGCAGGAATACGACAATTGTTTTCCATTCGTTTGATGTTTTTTGGCTTTATATTTTTGCCATTTTATGAGGGACTTTTTGAATTTTCCACGGAGTTAGGTATTTTTGTTATTTAACTCTTATGTTTTATACTAGTTTTTATATTAGTATATATTTCACTACTAATGTTATCCATTTAATTTGTAGACCATTTATTCATTGCAATAACATATATCGACTAAGTATGGTTAAAATGGGGCAATTCCACTCTTAATTACTTTTGACATTTTTAAACAAACTTCAGATGTTGATGAAACAGGCGTTGGTATGCTACAAATATTTATAATAATAATCCTCAAGCTAATCTGACATTTGTATTATTACATACTTTTTAACAGTAATTATTCATACAGAAATACTTTTGTTTTAATAAATGTTGTTTTCTCAAAAATTGAAATTGAAGTCAATTATGTTTTACTCTAACGTCATAGAATATAATATTGTTCGTCATAAAATGTTTAATGAACGTATTTTTGAAATAAAAAACACTTTTTCTCAAACTTTTTTACAGTTCATTTAGTTAGCCATTGATCTTATTTATGCAGTATCTAATGTTCTTTTTCTTTATACCATATCATTGATATTTTACAAGATAAATAAAGGCAACAGTAGTATACCGCTGTTTGAAATTCATAAATCTATTGAGAATAAAACAAATCCGGATTACAAACTAAAACTGAGGAAAACACATCAAATATAAGAGGAGAACTACGACACAGCAGAAACACTTAAATGTAACACACACAGAATCGAACTATAATATAACAATGGCCATTTTCCTGACTTGGTACAGGACATTTTAAGAAAAAAAAATGATGGGTGGAACCTGGTTTTGTGGCTAGCTAAACCTCGCACTTGTATGGCAATGTTAAATATAACACTAAAATGACACCAATACATGACAGGAATACAGTACACATAGATGCAAGAACATTCAGGACAGAGAATTATGCAAATAATACAATACAATATAGTACATCTCGACAACGAAACAACAGAAACACTGAAGTGAACAAAAAATAAACTACGATGCAACACACACAGAAAAAAACTATACGATAACAATTGTCATTTTCCTGACTTGGTACAGGACATTTTTGGGGGGGGGAAATGGTGGGTTGAACCTGGTTTTGCGGCTAGCCAAACCTAGCGCTTTTATGAAAATGTTAAATATAACATTAAAATGACAACATTACATAACAGGACTACAGTAGAAATAAATGCAAGAACATCCAGGACAAAGAAATACACAAGTAAACATTACAATAGGACATTTCGACATGCTAATAGTTATCAATCGGTACCATGCTTATAATTCAATACACCATACATGCGTTTCGTCTACACAAAACTCGCCAGTGACGCTCAGATCAAAATAGTAAAGAAAGCAAAACAAGTAGAAAGTTGAAGATCATTGGTGACCCACAATTATAAAAAGTGGTGCCAAATACGGCTAAGACTCCAATAATGGGGATCATACAATGCATGTCATTTCTATTGTATGTCTTTTCAGTTTCTGCAACAAATTGTGTTTGACATTATTAATCCAGGTCCCTTTACTTACTGGACTTTATCATGTTTTTCTGTTTCTATTTTGTCTCCCTTCAGTTTCAATACCATATATTGTTTTCCCATTACTATTTTATCTCCCTTCAGTTTCCGGTCCATAAATGTTATCCATTAGTATTTTAGGACCTTTCAGTTTCTTGGCTTTTATCAATTATATGGTCATTTGTATAAATTTCCTGTTACAAAACTTTGAATTTTTCGAAAAACTAAGGATTTCCTAATCCCAGGAATAGATTACCTTAGCCGTATTTGCCACAACTTTTTAGAATTTTGGGTCTTCAATGCTCTTCAACTTTGTACTTGTTTGGCTTTATAACTTTTTGATCTGAGCGTCACTGATGAGTCTTATGTAGACAAAACGCGTGTCTGGCGTATAAAATTATAATCCTGGTACCTTTGATAACTATTTAATGCTTTCCATTACTGTTTTATGTCCCTCCAGTTTGTGGACTATATATATTGTTTTGTCATTACAGTAAGTTGTTCTTTCAATTGGAGGTCTAGTGAACCCTGTCTGACGAACATGAAGTCCGACCTTGCAAGGAACCCAATTACCTGTTTTATAGTTATATTAATCAACATTGGTGGGAACTTGACATGACAAAACAACTATTAGTATGAATAAAATTCAGGAGTCGCTGAACCATGAAAATGAGGTCAATAAAAAGAATATACGACAGACGAAAACTTTGTCACATAGGGTATAAGTATGCAAGGTATGAAACATTCATATTTTTTACTCTTTGAAATATAAAGCTTCTGACAATCAGTTGACGCCAATGATGGATTGTAAAACCTATGTCTTGTATTCTCGTAATTGCAACTCGAGCAATATATTCTATGATAGTGTTTACTGTTTGGAAATGAGACAATTTTTTTTAAAACTTAGCATTGTAAGGAGTATTGGAAACACAGGCACTTTAGTAATAACAATCAACAAACTTATAGAGCTGCTGTCCATAAGCCAAATGCTATGTCAACACACTGGACACAGTACACATTACTTAATAGAGAAAGTGAACTGCAGTTTCTTCTAGAGTCCCCACGGGAAAAAGATAACGTAAGCTGTATTTGGCAAAATCTTTCGAAATTTTCCATCACTAAACATTGAATAGTGAAAGATGTAGTGATATTTTTCTAATGGGGATGTATGATTAAAAAATCATGCCATGTCATTTTTCGTTGCAGATTTTGTTCTCTTAGCACAATATCATATGCAAATTTGAATTCGCATCTTGTTTCGGAATAAGAAATATGATGATATTTTTGTTGAGTTATTTTATGCATTTGAGTAACCTTAGACATGTATAGTATTCTTTTGTATTATAAGTCTCTGGAATCATAAAATAGTTCATATATAAAATTGAGATAAAAATAAAATAAAAACTGTGATAACCGCCAACACATTTATCCTAGTCATACCAGAGACATACACAAGCAACGAAAGATAACTCAAGCTTTCAATGCACTTTAGTGAAAACCTCTACATATTTTTTTAACTAAGGAGATCAGGTATGAACACTGACACTAAGTCAAGTAAATAATATGAAAATAAATACATATATAATGTAATTTTATTATTCTTTTATTCACAATATATATGTGGTTTTAAGCTTGATTCTGACCAATGCTTAGCCTTATATTCCAAATGTATATGTATATATATGCCGCTATTATTGTTGTTATTACCAATTATGTAAATCAATTGTAACTGGTTTTATGCCCTTTATGTGGTAGAGTGGATTTTCTGCCATTTACCCTGGATGCATTGATTATATTATATGTACTAATTCTAAATATCTCTTGCAGATGATTTATTGAAGTAGGTGATTCGTTTGCAATCTACTTGTGATTAGGTCTTATTTTATTGGTCATTGGTGGTCTTGTGATATATTAGAGAGGGAATTCAAATTAAATGGCTGGTCAATTTTGGTCTTTGTTTACAAAAGTTTAAATAGTTTAATTATTTAGTATCCAGTCTTTGTAGTTACTTTTCATATAAGGATTGAATCATTCAGTGATATTGGATACATTTATATTCAGTCAGGAACCACAAATATAGCATATTTTGGTAAGTTACATTTATTTACATTGAGAGCCTTTGTTCTGACAGATGGATGAAGTATGAATCCTGATTATGATATTTCATTAACATGCAAGGTAAAAGTAAGTTTCCCCAATGTCCAAGTGAGTGTGAGATTTTAGTTTGAGAGATGATTATGTGATTTGCTTGTTTTGAGAGCTTTTGTGTATTCGCTGTACGGGTGAGTTTGATTTATTTTAACAGTGACCTTGACCTATGTATAGTATGGTATTGTCAATAATGACGTAGACATTTAAAGGTAAACAAGTTGGATGATATTATGTTTGTTTATAAATGAAAGTACCTTTTTGTAAAGATTTATTTGATTAATAGAATCTTGTATTTATAATTATATTATTGATTTCAGATAATGATATTATGTATTGACCATAGATCCATGATATATTGATCTGTATAAGGACACTAGGATAGAAGTTAAATAGTGTAGCTGTTGATGTTATATATTGTACAAACTCAGTTCCACAAATTGGTGAGTTTACTTAACTGTGTAAATTGATTGCATTTGTATTTTATTTATGTTTACCTGTATAACTTGACTATGACAGATATTTCATTGTCACTTTGGAAATATTACACTGGGATTATCTTCCCTGATTATGAACATTCAAGCTAGATTCACATGAAGTTCAATATTTATGTTTACATTGATGATAAATGATAATTCATTTATATTATATTATAAAGACATTATATACGAAACTCAAATTATCTGTAATGATAATTTGCACGAAGTTATTGTTTATTGTTTGTAAATTTACATTTTGATATTTTCAAACCGTATACCGTTTGTATAGAATTTATGATGTTTGTATGTATTCAGTCAGATCGATTGAGAGAAACGGTTATGAGTTTAAAGGTTAAAATATAGGATGTTTTAACTATATAAGAACATGTGAACTGAAATGATAATAGAAATGTAATAGACTAGTATTTTAAGCTATTGAATTGTATCGTTTATTTGATTATCTTTACCATTGTTTATTTGTTATTCCAGGGTTAGTGTATGTAATTGTAAGATGAATGTATGTGATGTACAATTGACGAATAAAGAACCCTATCACTCAGAAAACTTAGTTGTACTTGGTGAAACAGAAAATTAGACTTTTACATTTATGGGCCCTGTAATTTGGGAAATCAAAATATTCTATTCTATTCTATATAAAAGCTTTCATTATAAAAAAAAATCATTCCTTTTCGGTTGTTAAAACATAGAGGGGGCAAGGGGTTTAGCTGTTATGCTGTTATGGGGCATTTTAATTCTTTGTTATCTTTTATTCTGAAAATATATTTGCTGTTAGCTGTTATTGACTTATTCTTTGTTAGCTGTTATTGGGCTTTTAAATTTTTTGTTATCTGTTATTGTGATAATGTATTTGCTGTTAACTGTTATCGAAAATTGGAATGTTAGCATTTTTTCGACAGCCACGAACGAACATATAAAATTAGAACAATTCTTAATATGACAAAAGGAAAACATATGGCCAGGAATATCTGACAAGGATCTCAATTAAGGACTAGGTCCTTGCAACCAGTTAACCTTTTATATTATATGGTACATAGACTCAGCTCTTTTCATAGCAGAACCAAATACATTGTGTACAATGAAAGTTCCCACCATGTACTGGGTCCAAGGCCGAAGCTGCACATAACTCATTACAAACAAAGATTTATTTCGTCTTCAAGCCATCGTTCCACTACTAAAGTATGTATTCTACTTATTAGTAGACTTGGTACAATCAAAAACCTGATAAAAAATTGTTCAAATAAGGCCTATGAAAATAGAGGAATAAATTACTTTTGGAGTGTCAAAATTGGTTCGAGATACTTGATAAATTGCATGCTTATAATTGGGGCTTTTGATTTTTCTACCCTATATACAACTTGGCCTATTAGTCTTATTCAGAAAAAATCACACACCTCATTAAATGGGCATTTAAAAAAGTCAGAATGCGAATATATATATTAAAACTCTTTTAGGTCATTTTTTTGTAGCAACAAACACAAGAACTATGTCAATGGGACCTTCCTTGATACCATAACTGCCCTTGAATTTTTACTAGATATCTTTTTTGTCTCTTTGACATATTCCTCATTTTCATTCTCAATTTTATTACTCACTATTTAAATTACAAGCATGTGTGAGTTTCTATAATTGTACAAAAAAAAATGCTGAAAAAAAGTATACTATAACAAATAAATAGCTACGCCATAAGCACATGATACGCCCGTCACCTTTTTGAAATATTCAAGAACTTCTCAATGTCATATCAGATATTTATAAAAATCAATATATATCATGTATATAAACAATACACCAAAGTTTCATGAGAACTGCTGAAAACATTTATGAGTTATTGTCCGAAAACTGGAAAATACCGTCTGTTTTAATGAATCAACCCCTTAACTGAATAACATAAAATCGAAGAAAAAAAATAAAAAAATAAAAAGGTTGCTTACAACAATAGATATAAATAATTCAGAAAAATTTCATGAGAACTGCTGAACACGTTTTTGTGTTAATGTCTGAAAACTAGAAAATCCCTTAACTCGGAAACGTAAAATCTAAAATTTATAAAAATTGAAAGGGAGCTCATGACAATAGATATAAACAATTCACCAAAATTCCTTGCAATTTTGTGAAAGGATTTTTGAGATATTATCAGAAAACTGAAAAAAAAACCACCATTTTTATTGAATAAAACCCCATTACTCAGAAACTTAAAATCTAAAATTTATAAAAAAAAAAACGATAGGGAGCTCACGTCAATAGATATAAACAATTTACCAAAGTTTTATGTAAATTGTTTAAAGAGTGTTTGAGTTAATGTCCGACATGTTGACGACAGACGGACAAGAAAATACTAAATACATATCTAGATACATAATTCTAAAAACCATGTTCATAGAAAATGGAATTCATTACAAAGGAGTGTACCCGTAATAAGAAATACTGGATTTGACAAGGACTCGACTTATTTTAATATTTCATTTACTGTTATCTGTTTTTGTCCATTTCAATTCCTTGTTATCTGTTATAAGCCAAATCAATTTTCTGTTTTGCTGTTATTGGGGCCCCCTTGCACCCCCACCCCCCTCAACATAGTCGCTACTAGTTCTAAACTTTGATTGACTTATTTTCCGTTAAAGCTGCAAAACAAATCTTTACAACAAATCATTGTCTGCGTTCGTGCATGTACACTCCCTCCCCCACCCTCCTCAAAAAGAAAAAAATAATCTTTTATACTAATTCTCAGTCAGGTAAAAAAAACTTACCCCTCCTCTCAAAAATATATTATGATTCTTCAGTAGATATAAATAGTTATTTGGCATGGCTAGCGGTTATTTCGTCTCAGAAATTTCAATTTGGGATTTAATTTACGTGATGAAGGAATGGAAAATGTTTTCTCGTTGGGTGAATTCGTGATGAGACCCTTTCCTACCTCACATCCCATTATTTTACATTGCAAAGCTTTTCTTTTCTTTTTAAAATAGTATCATTTGTGTAATAAACTTTAATTTATACCACTGGTCGAGATTCAGTGATTCAGTATCAAATACAAATACCAATTACACTATTTTTATTGGCACAAACTATTTAACGTTACAATAAATGGTTAAGACCTAATTAATATTGCATATATATAATTATATTAATTGACATAGTAGAAATGATGATGGAATGAAAAGTTACATATTGATGTATCTCTATTGAAATATTCATTTCCATAATAGATTATAATATGAGCTGAGACTACTATAACGCATGTGTTATAGTAGTCTCAGATATGAGGTACTCCTTTACTGGAGGAAGATTCGCCATGCAGTTACAGATTTCAATGTCTTACAAGTCGAAAAGCAGGTGCTCAGTGGCACGTGCTAATTAAAAGTCAATTAACGTGATAATTAAAATATCTTTCTACACCAAAGTTTAAGTCATCCCCGCAAGAACCCCATGTTATTTTTATCAATCGCTCCTTCGGTACAAAACAGAGGCTCGAGAAGAGGGTACAAAATGGCGACTGGATAAAATAGTGGTTTTCTTTGCTATTCCTCAGTGACTGCTAAACGAATGCAAAAATGGACAGTGGCGAATACATGAGTTTTACGGCCCAGGTAACATATTTACACATTATAACGCGTTTTCAATCGCATTCAGCATACGAACTCTACAAATTTCAACATGTCTGCGAAATCGTCTGACCCACTTTATAGAAATGTTTAGAGCCTTATTAACATTTATAAGTAATTACTTCGTCGAAAGTTCAAACAATTCGTATTTATTTTTTATATGATGCATGCTGCCATTCTTATAAATAACTGTCACAAACCGCTAATGTGAGGTTTGCATTGAGAACGACTTCTCTCAGTCTCAAGGGATAATACACTTTTGTATAGGGGAGGCTCCGGTGGGTTCGTGATAACACGTTAGAAGGAAATAACATATATATGCATGATATGAGCATGATATGGCTGTGTTTTCGCCACAATCTACTCTAAACACAACACCTGTGCCTATAGAAATTTTAAAGACATGCCAGGAATAGAAAAGATAAAGATATTAAAGTTTTATTCCAATTGAAAGAGCAACGTAATATTTACAATAATTGACATAATAATGTTGATGTAAATCATACATGAATATACATTCATTGGGGTAAAAATGTGCATTTATTTAATAAACATATAATATAAATATGAATCTAATCATCTCAATTTTTAGATTTTAAACCACAGCCAGATTAGAGCCATTCACATATTATTGAAAAAAAAGCATAACAATTATCTATTATTCATGATATTAACAGGCAAATATTCATGATACTAACAGGCAAATATTCTCAACAGCATTAAACATAAAAACATATCTGTACTATATTGGTTTTACACTAGTAATTTTGGGGCCCTTTATAGCTTTTTGTTCAGTGTGAGGCAAGGCTCCGTGTTGAAGGCCGTACATTGACCTATAATGGTTTACTTTTATAAATTGTTATTTGGATGGAGAGTTGTCTCCTTGGCACTCACACCACATCTTCCTATATCTATATATTGCTAGCTTTCTGAGTTAAAAAAAATTATTAATATAAATTGCAATAATTTTCAATACCTCTAGGTTTTCTTGAATAAAAGACTTATTAAATTTGGCGCTTGTGCTTAATTTTTTAGAAATTTTTACAACTTTAATATCAAAATATTATCATAAAATTTCTTTTCTCATGAGATTATCCAGGCGCAATTAACTTATAAAATGGTCTTTGTCTTCAACTTTATCCAAGGTGCATAATTACATAATCTGTTTGATTAATCTACATGTATATAGTTTTTGGAAAGATTGGAACTTGTTCTAAATCTTTCCTAAGGCACTGGCCTCCCTAACAACATGACAGGTTAGCTACTATTACTGCACTTATTCACATGAAATATAGTTCCCTATAGTTCTCATGTATGTGCACATAATACACATATAAACTGCGAAAAATGGGTACATTTTTGGAGCAGTTCATTCAAGAATGTATGTAATTAAGGTGTGTTGATGTGCAGGCTTTTTTTAAGCATTAGGTAATTAGTTTTGATACAATACTAGTATGATTGACAACTGTTATTATCACCAAACAATCAGGGACAAGGTGGACCTTAAATTACAATGCCCCACCTCCTAAACTGTCAATCAAATTGACCACATTACTTATCAACATCAGTGTTACATAATTGTACAGACCCAATAAACATCTATATAAATACACAAATATTTAACTGTGTTATTACAGATACTTTCACCTTAAAATTTCTAAATCTGTAATAACATATGCTTGTTATTTGTAAAATTATTTCATTTATAGTGGGCTCTAGGGAACTCTTGAGACTTTGCACAGAAACTAAATGCATAGTCTTGATAACTAATTTTTTAATTAAATTAATACATTTTTGATGGACCATGGTAAATCATGAGTGGAGGCTATTAAGGTGATAAACTTAGCTGTGATAACAAGGCTCAGTAATAAAGGAATGTAACTTATTATAGAAGATAAGATAAGATAAATACGTTTATTGCAATAAGCACAATTATGCTATAGCACATTTAAGACACTTGGGAATTACTGAGAAACTTGTGCAGAACCTCATTACATGCTCTGGTCATTATTACTTACAATAAAACTACATTGTAATTAAGCATGATGTACGTATGTCTGAGCAAATGCTTTGAAGTGATATAGAGAAGCTGTGATAACACCCTTTAGTTATTACAGGCATATTTTTTCTATTAAATGTATAACATATAGGTGTACTATGCAAAATTGGCAAACAATGAACTGTTATATCTTTAAATAGTTAAGTATACATATAGAAAAAAGTAATATCAATAGAACTTTTATACATTTTAACTAAACTAATGATGTATATTGTCCCTTTGAAACATGTAACATACATATGTTATCATGAGTTCTTTGATTTTTTAGTCCACAATAACAAATGTATGTTATTTTTCTGTAATAACCCTATAGAGTTATATCCTTGACTGATAATTCAATACACAAATGTATATATTAGATGTTTGATATATAAGGATGATAGATTTATTTATTGCCTATTACTTTTGATCTACATTACATAAAGTGATTCTGTAAATTATGTCTGAAAGATAAATGATTAAGGATTAACACTTTCTTTAAAAAAAAAATGAAATATAAATATAAATATTAATATATATAAAAGGTATTCAATTTAGGCCTATAATTTACTTGATAAATTTCCAATAATCATCTGTAATAAATCAACAATTTAGGTAAGTTCACTTTTTTTTTTATCAGAAATTGGCTTGAAACAGTTTTAAAATTTTTATTTATTTATTTATGACAAACCATTTTTTATTAATTTATTCCTCATCAATCATTATGTCTATTTTAGTCATTTGAATTTTTATAAGAAGTGAATATATATTTTTGCTATCAAGAAAAATCTGCATTTCAATAAAATAAGTTTTTTAATTTGTTTACATTGAAAAAGTACATTTTCAATGCCCTGTGCTGAATAAATACTTTATAAATATATCAAAAGGCACTCTACAACTTTTAATCTTCAATGTCATATAACCTGTTTCAACACTTTGATTTGCATAGGAATATGATTAATTCTAAATAAAAAATACCTGGCCTACAATAGTCCAGTCAACTAGAATAAATTTGACCCTAAACCTTTAAGTGATTGCAACAGATAATTTTCAAGTTTTAATTTTTATCATTATACGGTGTTATACCCCAAATATACACAGAAAAAGTCCAACAAAATCTAACTTTAGAAAGACTAAAAAAATCAAAATTTTAAAATTCCTATGGAGATTTGTATTGACAATGGGAGATAACTCTGTAAAAAAAGACAGAGAAATATCAATAAAAATTGATACAAAATTAGAACTTTACATCTTCTATCCAGCCTATGTATTGATTCTTGCTAATTTAGCCGTCTTTAGAGTATAACAAACAACTCTAAAGATGTTTTCATATCTTTTATCAAGCTACAATCTAGATTTCGTAATTCATTAGTTGACCATTTATTAAATTTTTCAGCATGTCAAGTTAAAGAATTTTAAATTTGATAAAAATAATTATTAAAGCATATATTCTTCTTTTTGTGGTTTTAAAGTTTTTTTAAACAAGTTAAATGCTGAACAAATATAATTTACAGATATAAACAATACCAAATTTTCACATTATTTTTTCAAAATGGTCACAAAGCCATAAATTAGCAATTTCTTTCATGAAAAATGAGCCAAAAATAAAAATACCCATAACACTTCGGTTTTGTACATTTCATGAGCAGAAGATTATATAAGAAAGTTAAATACAAACTTGTAACCCCATCAAAGTATCATACTTTACACAAATTTTAAGAAAATTAACCAAAAATTGAAAAAATAGACTAATTTTTGCAGAGTTATCTCCCCTACCAATGTTAATTTTCATTTAAGAAATTAAAAATGATGATTTTGAGTTTTCCTCAAGTTAGATTTTATGGGACTTTTTTCTATTGCAATTAGTTTGAGGTTAAAACTTAATTTGACTGGACAACAAGGGACAACCTGAGTATTTAACCATGTTAACTATGACCTTTAAATTTTTTTTAAATGCATTATGTTTCAAAAATTAAAAAAAAAATACTTAGATTTTATGATAATCCTTTTTTTTCAAACAGAAGATGGTAAAATAAACAAATACTTGCATTTAATTTGACCTATTTGCCCAGTTAACATGGTTTTTATTTAATTTTAGATATTGTTGTTTAGAATTTAGCCAAAGTGCTCTCGACCAATGAATTGATTGGTTCCTGCTCAGTAGTCATGCACACTTTTATCAACTGCAACATTTTTTAATTGGTTGATTGATAGTTTGTCTTGATATATATATTATGGTATTAGACATCATATTTTAGAAGTATTAACTGACATGCATTTTTCATTTACTTTAGCTGAAAGAAGCTGAGAAGATTTTCCTCAGACTTACCACAGAAGAAAAAGAAAAGGCATTCAAAACTATCCTTACATTTAAAGCGAAGTGTACGGAAGCTGTTAACAAGTCCCACGAAGCTGCTTATAAACAGGACAAGGTAGCTACCCAAAAAACAACAAGGAAAAAATCAACAACAAACAAGAAAAACAACAAAGAAAATAAAGAGGAAATTAGTAATGAATCATTCATCAGAAACTGTCTTGATGAACTTGTCTCTGATGCTGTCAGTACGGTGGAAGATAAAAATAAAGTATGGCCATCAAAACGATTAAGGAAAAGAAAATCCTCCACATTACCAGAAGTTAATAATGAGGTTGACGATGATGCAGCTCTATCTCCCCAAGCCTGGGAAGATGCAGCAGATGATACTGATGATTATGAATTTGCTAATTCTCCTCTTTCTACGCCATCAAAAAGAAAGAGGAAACAGAATTTTCCAAGAAGAACTACAGCTTCAGAGAAAACATCTCCAAAACATAACTCAAAAATTGAAGATTCACGATCAGAAAAGGTTAACTTGAAAGTAGGGTTATCACCAACAAGAGGTGTTGACTTAAATGAAGATGACCCTGTGATATTAAGACTTGCAAAAGAGGCAGTTGAGATGGCAAATGCTTTATCTGATGAAGAGTATAATGATGATAAACCTAAAAAGAGAAAGAGAAAAATGAAATCTAAGAAATTCACACACCTAAAGATTGGACGTCCCAGGATCTTGTTTAAATGCAAAGACGATAATGAAACATTCACTCATTCAATTTCTTATTTTGAACATATGACCAAACATGGGCATAGTCCAATGTCTTGTAGGATGTGTATGAATGAATATGCAACAGCTGATGAATTTAAAGACCATATTTGCCAACCAAAAGAATTTAAAAAATGTATTTATTGTCCGAAGCAGAATAAGCGATTTCTTAGTGTCAAAGATTTAAGGGCACATAAAAAAGAAAAGCATGTAAGTGAAATGATGGCAAGAAACTATAAGTGTTCCTTTTGTGACAAGGCATTTACTACCAAACTATGGCTTCATCATCACTTGAAAAACCATGCTGATGGAAAGAAAGTTTGTCTCAAGTGTGGGGAATTTTGTAACGATGATGAGACTCTTCAAGAACACATGAAAATCCATGAGAAAGATGTTCATTACAAGTGTCTGAAATGTGATGCTGGTTTCTATCATGCACGTCAGTACGATCAACACTTACTGGGTCATTATCAGCGGGAATGTAGTATTTGTGAAACCAGTTTTCCGTCACGTACTGAACTTTCTCGTCACTGTAGGTCAGAACACAGCATGAGTGTAAATGAAGTCAACCAGAATAAACAGAAGTATCCATGTGATGAGTGTGAAAAAACATTCGATAGACCAAGTGCTTTGATTGTACATCAGAGGATACATACAGGTACGCAAAAGTCAAATAGTGAAGTTTTTTTGTTGAGTCTGCAACATTTCATGCATTTTGTTGCTGAAGTTAGACATAGCGAACCTAATTAACTTTCATTCTTCAGCTTCATCAATACAAGTTTCAGTCTGTTGACCAACCAAGAGCAGTCTGCATCATAAACTTTTTCAACTACATGTACTAGTCAGAAGACCAATATTCCAACATTTCTTTTATTTAAAATCCACTAGTCCAAATAAATTTTTTCAAGTCGGGGGCATTGGACTAGTGGCCGGCTAACCATGCAGACTGCAAGAGGCATTATGTTTTTCTGTCTGTGTGTCCATTCATCAGTCCGTCCGTTCATCTGTCTGTAACGCTTCAGGTTATAAAAAAAAATTGTCAAGGTAGTTTTAGAAGTTATATCCTCTTGAAACTTAGTACACATGTACCCTATGATATGATCTGTTATATTTCAAAGTCAAATTAGAGTTTTGTTTCATGATCCACTAAACATAGAAAATGATAGTGTGAGGGTATTAGTGTGCTATGGACACATTCTTGTTTTGTTATCAAAAGTACATGTACAATATATGTATGGAATTTTGTTTTTAATTCTGCTAACCAATTGCAAGGTAATTAGCCGGAAAGTTCAAACCCTTGATGCATTCATTTTGAACATGCAATATGGCATAAATTTGCAAAAATCCAAAGAATTTGAAAATCGAAAATAATCATAATTATAGTTATCTTTCTTTCTGACATATGACGGAATTGTTTCTAAATGTAATAAAGCAAACAATTTTAAGAGCACTTACATGTATAGCATGGACATATATATAACAAGTTTTCTTTTCATTCCAGGAGAAAGGCCAGTGGAATGTAAACCATGTGGACAGTTTTTCAGAACTATGAAATCACTAGCTAAACACAAACAGACATACTCACATACATTGAAGGCTGGAGAGAAACTCAAAGAAAGAAAGTTTCTCTGCTCAGACTGTGGGAAAGCTTATTTCAGGTTTGTTCATGCTATAGTTTTAGTAAAATACATCTAATTTACCAACATTTGAAGTTGATTTTCTGTAATATTTTTTATAACTGTAAGATTCAAGTTATTTAATAGCTAACATTCTAAATATGAAGTCAAAATAACGCCCTATATTATTACAGAAACAAAGAAAATTCTAACAAAGGGAAAAAGTTTAATTTTAGTCAATTTTCAAAGAAGTGTGTCTAGAAATCTTAATATAGACATTTTTTTGTCACAAAATATATCACAAAGATGATATTGGCATGATTGGTGTTCCAGTTTGAATGATGAGATAGAATATTAATAATAAGATTAATATAAACATTTAATTTTGGTCCACACATACACTATAGATAATCAATGAAAGCAACTGCCGATTAACAAATTGGAATTTAAATCAATTTAAAAATGTTAACTCAATTAGAAAATAGTAGGAAAACTAGATAACACACATTATAGTCATCTGAAAAGTAAGAAAAGATGAATTGAGGTCATCGACAGTAGCAAGATTAATTTATCAACTTCCTGAAAACTGTTGACAATGCATAAAATGGCTCATCATAAATCATTTGACTATATGACTATCTCATGGAAAAAAGTTTTATCCCTAATGGGCTTTTGTTCCACTACAATATCATTGTCTACAGAAACCAGCTGCAATCTCATTAAATTTGAAGAGAAAAAAAACAAGATAGAAAAGATTTAAAATCCATATAAAAGAATATAAAAAAAATATATGCAGCAAAAATTACATAAACACTTGACATATTTCAGCTACTGTGGATTTATTTATTTTCATGTGTACATGTACCAATTTTGGTGGTTTGAGGAAAATTTGCATATTCGTGAATATTTAATTTCGTGGTTTTGCCAAAGTCTTCACACATTCCTTTAGGAAATTTGTAATTTGTTGAATATTTGAAATCGTGGTTCTTCTATACCATGTATACCCACGAAATCCACGAAAATTAGTATCCAACGAATATTAATGAATTCACAGTACATGTATATCAGAATATATTGATTCACTAAAGATTAATTTATACATTGAATTATGCAACAATGTGCACATTTTTTTTTACAGAAAACATGCTTTACAGAGACATATGAGATACCATACTGGTGAGAAGCCACATACTTGTCAACATTGTGGCTATCAGTGCCGCGAGGCAAATAATCTCAAACGCCATCTCTCACTCCACTTTGAATCTGAAAGAAACTTCATATGTGAATTATGTGGATCTGCTTTTCATGCCAAGAAAACTCTTGAGATGCATCATGCTTATAAACACAGCGATATTAGAGAATATTCTTGTAGTGTATGTTCTTTAACATTTAAAGCCAAGAATGCTCTGAAACGACATTACAAAGTACATTCCACAGAAAAAGATCACAAGTGTTGGTGTGGCACAGCATTTAAACGTATGTACAATCTCCGTAGACATCTAAAAACTGTACATGGAGCAGACACTATTTTACCTCCTGTGAGGAGAGTTCAACCTTTGGATCAACCAACCAAAGCTCCTGTTTCTAAAACAGATTTGCAAAATCCAAAGATAGTGGCTGAGAAGAAAGAGAAAGTTTCTAAACCTCGAAGGAAGCCCTATCAAACCATGCCAAGAGAATTAACCAACAATCCAGACATGTACCAATCTATTACCCCTACATCCTTAGCCGATGAAATCACTGAAGGTTTGAAGTATGTGCCATCTTTGTTAATGAATATTGATAACCGGAGGACTGACCACAATTCAATGTCATCAGCAGAACATTGTTACAGTATACAGACTTCTCCACCCACTTCTGCTCCTTCTCCTCACAGACAACAAATCATGAGACAACAACAGCACACACCTCATTCTCAAGCAGAACCAACTCAGCATATGACAACAGAAGATGGGCAGCAAGGAATAAGGTACAACACCAGCCATGATGGTCAAGTGTACTCAAACATAATGGAGCGTCCAGCACCTTTACCTCATAATATTGACCCAAATGATCCATTTATGCAACACATGAACACTTCCATTGGAAATCCAAATTTTATTCCACAGGCTGTGGCATACTCCACCATCATGAGAGAATATGGGTCACAGTTTCCCTTCATACCAGATGGGACTAACTATCATAATTATGTTAACAAGGCTGTCTGAATTTTTAAATGCATATTTCATTAGAATTTATATATGTTAGTGTATATAATGTTTCTTTAATGTGATAATGTTTTTGATTATGCATAATAATGGGCATATTTTTCCAAGCAATAAGTCCTAATCATGCTAATATAAACACTTCATAGTAGATTGGTACCTTCTTTATTGATTGATCTATAAATGGCTTTTTAAGAATACCTTTAATTTACAGGGACTTTATTAAGATGTAAGAATTTTTTTCCATATATTTGTAGATATATGTACAATAATGAACATTTCAGAGGTTTACATCTTAACCCAATTCAGTTTTAATTTTGTGGGTAGCAAGACAAAAAAAGAGGTGTTAAATGCTTTTATTTAAAAATAAAAATGTGCTTGATTTGAAAACTGAGGCAAAAATATCCAACCCACCATAATCCTGACCTTCATACATGTACATATTTGTAACACTTATTTGCTCATTCATATAATTCTTCAAAATTTTACTGGCATTGTTCTTTTGTTTTGGCCAGTTACATAATGTAATATTATCTCATCTTGAATGGTTCCTAAGAGAAGCCTATGGAAAGTCAACAGGGTCAAAATTCTTAATTCGTAATTGTCAATTTGTAACTTGTATCTTTTTAATTTTAAAATTCTCAATTTGTAATTTGTAACTGTGTGATTTCAAAATTCTTTATTGGTAAATTGTTTATTTGTATATTGATGTTTTGTAACTTGTATCATGTCTATTCGTGAAATGCCGATGTAGTATATATATGTCTCTGCAAAGATACAAGTTACAAATTGAGAATTTATGAATTAAGAGTTTTGAAATTACAAAGATACAAGTTACAAATTGACAATTTACAAATTAAGAATTTTAAACCTGTTGGCTTTCCATAGAAACCAAGGCAATACACTGATGTGTTTGACAGTTTGTTGAGCATTTTTCATTTTGGTAACTGATTGGTTTTTTGCCTGAATTAGTATTAGTTCAATTGTAATACTTTTTCAACAACAGTTGGTTTATTTTTAAACAATCAATTATAGTAAACAAAATTCAGGAATACATTTGTACAGTATCATGTTTAAACATTGTTACGAAAGAACTTGTATATGTATATAATAATTGCATCTTTTTTTCATTATGTTATGTTTTATACTTTAGGTAATTTGCCTATACAGTATTTGTTGTTATTCTGTTATTTTAATTTTTTTTTTTAGCCCAAATGAATATTTTGTATAGACTATGGTCATCCCTTTGTGTACGTCATTCAACCAGTGATGGCCTGTATACAGAGCCAATTCCAAGAATTTAAATAGTTGAAGGTCTTCAATAAGTCCAAAGTATTAATGGCCTGAAGATATCTTGAGTTCTAGTCACATATAAATGTTAAGAAAGATGGTCAACAAAGTTGCCTTGCTTTTGATACCAAGATGCCATATACAGGGAATATAAACTAAATAATTCACTTAAATAAGAGAAAGACCATTAGATTAACTTGATTCGCCAATTTTACATTGCTCTTCTGTTCATGTTTTTTTATCATTTACAGCACAACAACAATAACAAATACATTTTCACACATATAAACAACTTTACTTATTTTAACATTTATTTTAAAAACCTGCTTAAGAGACCACCTGTATTAAGCAAAAACCTGTATCATAAGACCATAAATTTTAGATTTAATATAGTTTGAACCTGTATTAAAAGATCCACCTGTCTTCAGAGATACCTTTTTGTTCTCCCTCAAGTGGTCTCTTAAAACAGGTTTCACTGTATATATATATACACCTTTTGACTCCAAGACTAGAACCCTTTGATAAAATCCAAACGGTTGATACTTTTATGCACCAAGATTTACAAACCAACTAGGTCACATGAGAATTCATATCTTGAACCTTCAGTTTACTAGAATTTTTTTTTTGGCCTTTGAAACTTAGGATATTGACTTTAAAAACTATCTCTGTTATCTATGGCACGCCGTTATTATATTTATTCAATTTTTAGATATCTTATTTAGTTAAATAAGATATCTTATAAACTAATTGAGATATCTTAATAACAAAATGAGATATCTTAATAACAAAATGAGATATCTTATATATTAATTGAGATATCTGATTTATTAAATAAGATATCTTGTATATTAAATAAGATATCTTTTTAAAATGTTTATAAAGATATCTTATTAAATATATAAGATATCTTATTTAAAATATAAGATATCTCTATTAATTTATAAGATATCTTTTATATAGTTAATAATAGAGATATCTTATTTACTTAATAAGATATCTCCATAAGTTAATAAGATATCTCTATTAGTTTATAAGATATCTCTATTAATTAATAAGATATCTCTATTAGTTTATAAGATATCTCTATTGATTAATAAGATATCTTATAAGTTATGTATTTAAAACATATCTTTATAAAGAAGTAAGATATCTTATATACTTTATAAGGTATCTTATTAATTAATAGAGATATCTTATTAACTTATGGAGATATCTTATAAACTAAGATAGATATCTTTTAAACTAATAGAGATATCTTATTTACTTTCAATCTTATAAAAATTAAAGATATCTTAATACTTAATAAGATATCTTGTTAAATAAATAAATTCAAATTTGAATAAATATAAAAACGGCGTGCCATAGTTATCAGTCAATAATAGCTTTTTCATTTTATTTTGTCTGACTGTTGATTCCAGTTTCATTGTTAATAGTTCTCGACTTTTTGTGAATAATTTTATGCAAAATGATCATATTTGTAAACCTGTATTTGTGATAGTTAAATAACTGTATATAGCTTATCTGTTTCAGTGCTTTGTTATAGTAAAATCTGTAACAAATTTTCATCACCTTTTAAGTTGGCTGGATTGTGTGTTCTTCCTTTGTTAATGTTGTTATTGTATTTGTTCTTTAAAGATTTGAAGTTTAGTAATTTGTTTAGATCATGAAAATCCTATTGTTATTTTGATAAGGACATAATATGGAGAACTATTGTACAAGTAATGAAACAGTTGGATTTTTATAAAATTAACTATTTTTCTAATAATTTAATATGCCTTTGACATAAAGTGGAAAGAACATATAGAAATAGTTGTATCACAGTGGCAGATCCAGAACTTTTTGTAAGGAGGGGCACACTGACTGACCTAAGAGGGGATACTCCTCTTTCCACATACATTAAAGGTTCCACTCTTTTTATTTATCATCTTGTAGATATTTTGAATGCTGTTGTTTAGGTAAAAAGACACAATGACATAATTTTGGTTGAATCATTGTTCTTTGACTAGAAACTCCTGGAAAAAAATAATAATTGTGTTTGTATATAAATGACTACCGTAACCATTTTGTATGCAGTTGTATGTTGGGAAGTAACATATTAAAATACTGTAAAATTCAGAAATTATTGTGTGCATTTATTATTGCCATTTTGTCATTTTAGACTAAAAGGCGATTTTAATATTTGCAATACTCAGAAATATCCTGTTTGATACATATAAAAAAATTCCAAAATGCGAGTTTTAATTATTGCGATTATAACCCAGTTGCATTTGTTGCAATAAAAAAAACATTGCAATATTTTCTGAATTAACAGTATTTCATCAAATGTTTTGGGTAAAATTAGAACCCTTCACTTCAGAAAGATGAAACCTATATGTGTACTTGTACTTGACCAAGTTTTCTTTATTTGATTGCATTGTGGAAATTTGCTAATTATATTATTTGGAATTTTGTGTAATTTGCAAGTTGACATACTTGTGTATGGTATTTTATGATAATTGTGGTTTACATACTGTTTTGGTTTAATTCTTTATAAATTGATTATTTTTAGCTCACCTGGGCCAAACGGCCAAGTGAGCTTTTCTCATCACTTGGCGTCCCTCGTCTGTTGTTCGTCATCGTTAACTTTTACAAAAATCTTCATCTCTGAAACAACTGGGCAAAATTTAACCAAACTTGGCCAAAATCATCATTGGGGTATCTAGTTTAATGTGTCCAGTGACCCGGCCAACCAACCAAGATGGCAGCCATGGCTAAAAATAGAACATAGGGGTAAAATGTAGATTTTGGCTTATAACTCTGAAACCAAAGCATTTAGAGCAAATCTGACATGGGTTAATTTGTTAATCAAGTTAATATTTATCTGCCCTGAAATTTTCAGATGAACTGGACAACTGGTTGTTCGGTTGCTGCCCCCCAATTGGTAAATTTTAAAGAAATTTTTGGTGTTTGGTTATTATCTTGAATACCATTATAGATATAGATAGAGACAAACTGTAAACAGCAATAATATTCAACATATTTGTTTAATATGCACATAGACCAAGGTGAGCGACACAGGCTCTTTAGAGCCTCTATTTATGTTTGTTGAGGGTATTTGTTAATTTTGTGCCTGTTATTTTAACAATTTTGACATCATAGAATTCCTGATTATAAAGAAAACTGCTGAGTCATGAGGAGTGTTCTTTCTTTTACATGAAAACACAGATTTTTTATTCTATGACAGAAATGCATAAAAAAAATATAAAAAAAAAATTAATTTGTAAATCCTTTTAAAAAAATTTTGGCTTGCAAATTTTTCAAAAGAGAAAGTTTGAAACATTTTTTCAGAACAAATTTTTATTGAAAAAAATAATGGAAATCTCAAATGATTTAAGACATGCTACAACCATTACCATCAGGCACATAGTAAAGGTGTCATAGGTGGCCATGATGCTCTGACGTGAATAGTCAAATTTCAGTGTGAATCTCGACTTAGATAGTTATACATTTTTTTGCTTTTCAATAGATTGAATATTAAGAAATGCCTCTTTTTTTTTGCAGTGGCTATCACTTGCTGTCAATCAATGTTGTTTTAATCATCTGTCATTGTAAAAAAAAAAACTTCCGGTAAAAACCTCTTGACTAATTTCATCTAAGCTGAATGAATGTTAGGGTATTTATTATAAAGTTTATGTTTTCTGGGTCTGTCAATCAACAGACTTTGTTTATAAATAGAACTTTAGCAATGGTAAAATACATAAATTATCCAAAACCTTAAAAAAAAAAACACCATAAAAGATAGAGAAAATATTGATTAAAATGTAAACTATTTCCAATATTATTAGCTGATGACTCCTTCTGATAGTTTTAACCTTTAGAAGACCATAATATTTAGTTTTAACCATTACAAGGCTATATTTTTATTCTAAAATTTGAGTTTTTGCCTATAATCTTTAATATGAATGACAGAGAGATAGAAACTGTAAACAGTTGAAAAATAATTACCAAATGATTTCCCTTAGATGAGGTTATTTGCATATTAATATCTCAATTTATGACAGATGAGGGATTAAGGCTTTTGGAAGCCTCTTAGATCTGAAACTATCCTTAAAAATGTTTTTTTACATCTGGGGTCGGTTTAGAATGTGTCAGCAAGATCATTATTCATATTAGACTGCTATATAAAGAAAATCAAGTGAATAAAACCAAAAATTATGTGAAAGGAGTGAAGGTAAAAAGTGATTATTGTGCTAACCATTTTTTTTATGCCTCAGTTATATTTGTTAATTGTGCTAACCAGTCTTTTGTGCCTCAGTTATATTTGTTAATTGTGCTAACCAGTCTTTTGTGCCTCAGTTATATTTGTTAATTGTGCTAACCAGTCTTTTGTGCCACAGTTATATTTGTTAATTGTGCTAACCAGTCTTTTGTGCCACAGTTATATTTGTTAATTGTGCTAACCAGTCTTTTGTGCCACAGTTATATTTGTTAATTGTGCTAACCAGTCTTTTGTGCCACAGTTATATTTGTTAATTGTGCTAACCAGTCTTTTGTGCCACAGTTATATTTGTTAATTGTGCTAACCAGTCTTTTGTGCCACAGTTATATTTGTTAATTGTGCTAACCAGTCTTTTGTGCCACAGTTATATTTGTTAATTGTGCTAACCAGTCTTTTGTGCCACAGTTATATTTGACTAGTTGCAGTTTGCTGCTTTTTAAAACAGGTTTACAATATTAGTGCTGTATTTGTTGCTTATTTATAATATTAGTTGCTTATTTACAAATAAATCAGAAATAAATTTCATTGTTCTTTCCTTTTCTATGTTCTTCCTTTTTATACGACTGCAAAAAAAATTTTGCGTCATATAATGCTATCATGTCGTCTGCTTCTTTGTCGTCGTCTGCTTCGTTGTCGTCATCTGCGTCGTCGTTGAAGATGCATTTAGATTCCGGACAATTACTTAAGTTTTAGTGAATAGATCTTTATAAATACTAAGCAGAAGGTTCAATACCACTAAAGGAAGGTTGAGATTAATTTTGGGAGTTATGGTCCCAATAGTTTAGGAAAAAGGAGGCCCAAATAAGCATTTTTGTAGTTTCCAAACAATAACTTGTGTTTAAGTGTATGAATCTCTGAAATAACACAAGTTTCAATACCATGATGGGATGGTTAGTATTGTCTTTGGGGGGTTATGGCTCAAACTGTTTAGGAATTAGGGGGGAAACTAGTTTTTTTCTGGTCAATGAACAATTAAGAAAATTTAAAAGCAGTGTAAGGGAGGTAATTAAAAAAAAAATTAAAATACAATGTTTGGTATGTTCAAATTTACCTCCCTTACACTAATTGTAAATTATGTATAAAGAAATGTCAGGTTTTGGACTATTTGCCAAAAAGAAGAGAGGGGGGGGGGGGTATTGCACAAAAGCAAAATATGTATAAATTCAAATCATACTACCAATTCTAAGTTCTTAGCCTACAGTTATTCTGTGTCAGAAACCTAACATGTGTCAAATATATAATACCAATCAAAATTCAAACCTGTATCAAGCACAAATATTGTGTCCATTTTTGCCCCAACTGTTCAGTGTTGGACCTCTGTGGTCCTATCCAGCTGAGCTCAGCAACGCAATTTATTCCTACATATGAGAGAGCAACTTTTAAATATGATTCCACGACAGTCTGCACACATGCCCTCATGTATCAGAGCTTCTTAGAGGTCTGTTAATATAGATCATTTAATTGTTATAGGATGTAATAGTATTTATGTATTTGTTTTACAGATCAGTTTTGCCCAGTACCTCTCCCTAAATGATAAGATGTTTGCAAAGATTGTCATATTTTGCCACCATTTTGATACAATATATTTTACAAAGAGGTTACATTTTCTTTGTGCCTTGCCTTGTAACAATTTGTATTAAAATCTCCTTAATCATCATGAATTGAATACCAAGCAAATGATAGTGCCTGATCATATAATACAGCCCTCATCTGTTTCAGTTTATTACTAGATAAGTCATGCCTCTTCAGCATTTTGTATTTGCCAATGCATTTAAAGACCATGTAATATCTTTTCTTTAGGGATCTGTCTAGCCTGTAATTCCTGCAATTGTGTTCTGAAGACCTATTGGTGACCTTCTGCTTTTGTCTGTTCTATAGTCAGGTTGTTGTTTCTTTGATACATTCCCCTATTTCCATTCTCAATTTTATATTCTACCCTGGAATTTCTGTAACCAGTAAATCTGGTAACTGGAGGTGAGCCATAGACCCAATGAAATGTTTATTTAATCCTATAACCATTTTCAGATTTTTTTATGATATTAAAAAGAAAAGGACTTTAATAGGTGAAATTTTTCAGCAAAAGAAATAACAGCAGAATAAGATCTTTAATTTACCCAAATTTTGTTTTGCTTGGATATATATACAACATTTGATTGCTTGTATACCCATCTACGTTCTATTGAATTATAGTTTTACATACAATTTAGTATTGTCAAAACAAGCTGGTGTTCAATGAGCTAGTGTAATTGTGTATGGTTTGCCTCCAGTCTAAAATGTCAGCATATTTGGTGTCACTTCATGATTGTATATTAAGCAAACTGAATGGTTTGCACTCTAACCAGCCGTATGTTGTCAAGAAAAAAACAGACACTTGCCGTGAAAACAATTTGATATGAAGACAAGCTTTTGTTTCAACTTTTTTTTATTTTCAAGCATGAGTCATTTGCTCCATTTGCCTCCATGTAATTACGGCCCTGCCTTTGAAGGATGTACACACATGGTGTTTTTTTTTTTTAGAAATAGCCTTCACGGTAACTTGAATGCAAAAAAAATCTTTAAATATGTTCTTATTTATAATCTGAAATACGTTAAAATTAATCAATCAAACTGGCAATCTGTTTGTATTTACGGAATGGCCATCTCCAAATATGAGTCATTTACATCATGACTATCATAAGTATGCTCGAACCTTACTGTAGCTGGGAAAACACAGTCATTGTTATTTATAACAACCCTTGACGGACAAAAAACATCATGATTCGATGTGGTAAATCATAAATTTTATTTCAAAAAGTGTACTTTCTTGACATGGATGTTCAGTTCTTATGGTAAAAGCATCTAAGACCTTTTTTGACGATACAAGTCATCAACAGTAAACTGAAACCAGCCTGAAATGACAGAGAAATTATAATTTCAGCTTCAGAATACTAAAGGCATAAGAAAAGGTGGTCACTAGAGTCTTATAAACTCACCTTAACACATACTACACAAATACTACAATAGTAAATGAATTATTATCACTGTAACCTGAAAAAGGGTTAGCTGCAACATATATATTATATGTCTCTGGCTGCAAGTATCTCGCCATGTAGATTGGAAGTACATAATTATACGCCATGTACGCAGGATTCCCTATCTTCTGCGCTGACAATATTATACTTTTAAGTTTACTACCATACGATCCAATGAAATACAAGAAATATTGGGCACAGTATATTATACATGTTATACTTATGATGGAGATCATAGACTTCAATTACAGTCTGTGATACTGTGTGCAAAGATATCACTACGAAACCGTGGTAAAAAAGTGTTGATGTGGGATATAAGGTAAAAATAAACTGCTTCGCTGAGTGCAGCTGGATACGCCTGCAGAGGTCCAACCCTGAACAGCTAAGCAAAAAATGGACACAATATTCAAGCTTGATACAGGTCTGAATTTCGATTGTAACTAAATATTTGACATGCGTTTCCGTGAATAAATGCAGTCAAAGAACTTGAAATTTGTTATATGAATTGAATTCATATTGAATTAAAGGTTTCTTGCTGTTGTGCAATACTAACTGACTTAGTAAATCTTGAAAATCACACTTTTTTTTTTTAAAATGAATAAAATCTTATAACTCGGAAACGTAAAATCGTAAATTTATAAAAAAAAAAAATCAAAAGGGAGCTCTCAGCAATAGATATAAACAATTTACCAAAGTGTCATTGAGTTATTATCCGTAAACTGAAAAATCCCCCCTTTTTAATGAATAAAAACCCAAAACTCTGAAACGGTAAATCCTAAATCTGTATAAAAAACAAAACAGAAGGGAGCTCACGTCAATAGATCTATATTATATAATAAACAATTCACCAAAGTTTGATGCGTATTGGTTGAAGCGTTTTTGAGTTGATGTCCAACATATTGACGACGGACGGACAAACAGACGGTCAACGGTACACCATAATACATCCCGTAAAATGAGGTCAGTCAAAAGATTAGATAAAAATTAGAAATGGGGAAAACTGAAATGCAGAAAAGCTGGATTTAAGAGAAGAGCAACCCGTATATCTCGTCCTCGTCGCTGTTCATGTATGGTTTTATACACTATACATGTAATGATTGTCCTGATTAAATATGTCTGGGCAACAATTTAATATTATCCCCAAAGAGAGCCATGGTGTAGTTGTTAGTGCATCTGACTACTAAGGTTCCTTGTTTGGATCTCCTTCGGCTCTTCCTTGACACCATTTGCGAGTCAATGATGGTCTTGAGGAAACGATGATAGTCTGAAGGGGACGATATAAGACTGACCCGTGTAAAGAGAGAGAACAATATCTCTTACACGTAAAAGACACCCTTGTAGATTTCGAATAAGAGCAGACTCATGTCGCTACAAGTGGAAAGGGATCAGTAATGTAAGTTGATATAACTTGTTTACCAATCCAATATGGTTTGTAATCCGCTATGTCTAGCTCAGACCACACGCACTCGTCTCAGAAAGATATATAAAGGTATATAGGGGGTGGGAATCTAGCTGAGACGAGTGCCTGTTCCTCAGACTAATTTTCCTAGGAGGTCAAATCAATGCATAGGGGCACTAAACCAGCCCCTGTTGTCAATTTCATTAATATTCCTTAGTAAAAACGTTTAGTGTCTTTTTTATAGGAAAAATATTATTGATGATAAAATTCAATTAAATAATAAACAATGGACTATTTTTCCTCAGAACTCATATCATGTCCACGTTCTAGTTTATATTAAGACTTGTGTATTAATATTCTAATACGATTAACAATCAAGTCATCTATGAAGTGCTCCTTACATTAAGGAGGAACATACAGATATTTTAAATAACAACATGTTTTTTCCCGTTTCATTCCCCTGGATGGATAGGACCCCTAAATATTCTAGCAAAAATGCAGAACATTTACTTCACACTGTTTTATGTTAAGGTATTATATACAATCCACATATGTATGCATATTTCGGTAGTAACACATGCGTTTGTGAAAAGGCCCACCCTTTCTTATTTTTGATGGTGCTCATTTCTTTTTAACAGCTTATTATTTCTAATATTCATGTTGTTTGTGGATACATATTATACAAGACTACGATTACAGTTACAGTTATTGTAGTCTCAGATATTATATATTAGATATACATGTAACCTTTTCCAGGGTTTCTATTTCATTGATGAAACATTTGTTTTCATGTTTTGTATTGAAAAAAATCCTATGCGAATCAAGTATGTAAAAAAAGAGTTCCATGGAGGAAAGGGTTTACTTCTGCCCTAGTGCATGTAGTGAAATAATCTCTAAATAACTTTGTCACTGTTAATGTTGAAAGATGACATCAAAATTTGTTTTCATTTTCTGAATTTAGGGTATAATAAATGTGTATTCAGGGTTACAACTATATACATGTGGTCCAAGGACACAGTTATCGTGCTTTGGTTTTGTTGTCTAGGAATATAGTCCCTAGTGTAAACAGTGTATAACTTGCATGTTTTATTTGATACACTTTCCCAATTTATTTCTTGATATTAAAGGGAAACTTCGCCAAAAAATCAAAAATTGATATTATGTTCATTCTGTATAAAAATGCTCAAATTCATAGATATTAAAGTTTTATTCCGCTAGATAAGCGATCACCATCGATTTTAAATTTAGAGTATCAATTCTCTGTGTTCGGCCATTTTGTCTTCGTTCCAGATTAATAACAACGATATGTCTATAAACCACAAAGGAACAAAACTACAGTAACAGATGTAGTCATAATTGCGTGTCGATATCTTGTCAATCGTACGGTTGTTTTATCCGACTAACTAACTTGATACGGAAAATATTCTTATTTTTTTTAAATTACCATGGTCTGTTGTTTTTAAACTGTTGATAATGGAATTAGGTAAAAAGTCAAAGTTGAAATCATAAATAAGTAAATAAAATTGTTTTCGAAATTCTAATTTGTTCATAATTCTTTAAAGTAATAAACTTTTTTCAAATAAATTCTGATCTTCCCTCATCTGATCACCAGCATGGCTAAAGGTATTACTTTCAAAGGTATTGTGAGGGGTGTGAGGTGACACGTCCAGGTATTCAAGCGATTTCCTGTTGGGCTTGCAAGCTCATGCATCGTTTCACTTCTGCAGGTATTGATCAGTGTACACGGCCATTAACTTATAACTTTCCATTTTGAACTATCAGATGTATAATATACAACTCTGTCTTACATGACTTTACTAAACTCATACGCTTGTTTATAAATAATATTTCTGGTGTAAAGAATATTATTCATAAAAATATAAATAATACCCAAAAAATAAGATTTGATGAAATTAAAACTCTATTTAAATATTTTTTCCAAGGGTGAAGTTGGGAAAATGTAATATATACTCATTGTCAATAGTGAAGGACAGATTGGAACATACCAGAAATATTGATTTTAAAAAAATGTACGCACTTGTCGACGATTCGTTTATACGACTGGGGAGAAAGTTACGGCACTATAGCGCAATTTAAAATATATACATGTATACATTGAACATAAGAAAAAAACATATATTTTGAATAAATTGGGCTAAAAGATTTGTAAATAGACTAGTCCACGTATGCCAACAGTATGTAATCATCGAATGTCGATAGACTATTGTATACCAGAAGAAGAAGAAGAGAACCAATTTGATTTAAATACAGGTCGATGTATAATTTGCTTTGGTTCATCGAAGTTGTGGACATAGTAAAATCACAGATTTATATTTTAATATTAAGATTGTTCACGAACAAAGGAAGGAATTCGTCATCACAATTGTTATATATATGCCACTGGACCAACACTGATTATCCCCAAGGGATGTGAATATTTTGCTGGGAAACTATTGAGTATCAAAGTTTCAAATTAATTTCGGGATTTATTTTCTTTCTTGGTATTCAATAACAGAAAAAAGAATAAATTACTTGTTCCGCTAAATAGGGGTATTCTTGTCAGATAAAAGACTTTTAGTTATATTTTAAAAATAGGGAAATATGACATTAAATTGGTTCTGTCTTTTTTTTAAACATCGTTAAAAAGATGTGTGTCTAAGGTGAAAGCCACAAGAACCCTGTAATACTAGTACGAGAGTATAGCATGTAAACATTCCTTCTCAATAATATGGTTGTATTGGAAAGCTTTTCATACAGATTGACAACTCATTGTCCGATATGCATGTAATATTTCCCACATGACGCCCATAGTTCTTTCTACCATCATCATCTTATTCTTTGATATTGCTGTAAACATCGATGGTTCACACCCAAACAAAATGGGAGTAATGTACCTTCAGAGCTTCTCCGTGTTATACACTTGTGAAACTTAATATATAGATGAAATTTCTGTATTGAAATGAATCTTCATCTCACAAACAGGTTTCAAATAACGATTTTGAGTAATCACCTTACAAACCAATATAAACGTATGGCAAGATATAACCATGAAGGAATTTAGTTTTTGTCAAACGCAAGAACTCATCACTATCATTTAACAAGAATAAATTAAAAGATTGATTATGAGAAGGGCGTGAAATATTCGCTGTGTTCAAGAACGCAAATCGCCGTACACTATGTCACAAATGACAAATGTTTGCGAGTAAAACACCTTGGATTTATTTTATTTATACAATGACTTTGTGTCAAGAAATTTGGACTGTGAAGGAAACCCAAAAGCGTCAGAATCGTGGAACACATTTGACTGGAATAAAGAAATTGACACAAGCAGGAACTTTTTAGATTAATGACCGTATATTGAGTTCAGAAAATCGACAAACATACGCATTTTTAATTTATTAATTTACAGCAAGCTCTTAGAAATAAATTTAGCCATGCCTTTCGTTTTTTTGTTTAAAAAAAAACAACAGCAAACATCCTCTGTCCCAATACCCACGATAGAGTCATTAAACAACTCTGTTCTACATTGTAATTATATTTGCATCTTGCATATTAAGGGCCAACCCTATTATTTCAACACTGTTTGAGTTTTCATTTTATTCTGTACTTATCGTACTCGTGTTGCATACCAATGGATTTGCTTCATTTTATTCGGACAACAAAACATAGCTCAGAAAGCAAAATATATTTCATGTAGGTAGTCCAACTTAAGAGAGCATTTCCTCACATTTCTGCTGTTTACTATAAAATAGGTTTCTAAAGCGGCAATTACATGTAGAAAGGTGGTGGCCAATCAGAGATATATACTTGAATACGAATTTGAAAAAGCGGCACCAGCATATGGAGTAAATGTGTCTCAATCTAGAGCTAGCTCAAAGTACATGTATGCTGATTTCGTTGAACGAGGAGTACTGCTTTCTCAAAAGTTGCTAAGACAGGGCTATGAATCATCAAATTAAGGTCATCACTCAATTGTATGGTTGCCATCATGAGCTGATTGGCCATTATGACAAAAGTGTGTCAGAAATCATATCTCAGTGATATTCTTCCTCAGTCATAACAACCTTCCATCATTATTGAACTGGACAAACAAATAACGTTACGGGTGCCGTATACGTTACAGGAAATGCTTACCTTTCCGGAGCACTTGATTTCATTCCTGGTTTTTAGTGGAGTTTGTGTTGTTTCCTACTTATTATTTGTAACTGTTGGTGCAAATGTCTTTTGGTTTTATGAGTCTTTGGTTAGCTCTTGTTATTGTCTTATACACGATACCTAATAGATGTATTTACATGATACAAGCATATTATTACACTTGCATATATATGATCGAATAACATGTGACAAGAAGGTTTCATATGAAATAAAATTTAAAAAATAAAATCCTCCCACCCGCCCTATTTTGTTCAAAAATTTGGATGAAAATCTACTAATTAATTTTAATTGGCCTTACCTTCAAAGTTTAAGACTATACTTCCAAGTATTAATGCATAAATTAAGATTTCATTTGAAAGTGTCATTGGGAGATAATTTTTATGGTTCTATCAAGCTGATCAAGCCCTATCAAGCTGTATAAGTTTACACAGTAGAATACACATGTAGTTATCGTCATATAGTGAAATAATAAAATTGAGAATGGAAATGGGGAATGTGTGACTGTCAAAGAGACAACAACCCGACCAAATAAAAAACAACAGCAGAGGGTCACCAACAGGTCTTCAATTTAGCAAGAAATTCCCGCACCCGGAGGCGTCCCTCAGCTGGCCCCTAAACAAATATATACTAGTCCAGTGATAATGAACGCCATACTAATTTCCAAATTGTACACAAGAAACTAAAATTAAAATAATACAAGACTAACAAAGGCCAGAGGCTCCTGACTTGGGACAGGCGCAAAAATGCGGCGGGGTTAAACATGTTTGTGAGATCTCAACCCTCCCCCTATACCTCTAATCAATGTAGAAAAGTAAACGCATAACAATACGCACATTAAAATTCAGTTCAAGAGAAGTCCGAGTCTGATGTCAGAAGATGTAACCAAAGAAAATAAACAAAATGACAATAATACATAAATAACAACAGACTACTAGCAGTTAACTGACATGCCAGCTCCAGACTTCAATTAAACTGACTGAAAGATTATGATTTCATCATATGAACATCAGGCACAATCCTTCCCGTTAGGGGTTTAGTATCATACCATCATAACATATATGAGAAGAACATAACCCGTGTCATGCCAATAACTGTTTTTAGAATAAATGTGTTTAGTTCTGATGCAAAGACCTTATCAGTGACTCAATATTAACGCCAAAATATGCAATCTTTAATGACTTGACAACAGTATCGTAATTATATCCTTTCTTAATAAGTCTATTCAAAGGTTTTGTAAGTTTCTGAGGTGAATACTGATACCTTTGTGCTCTATAAAGAATATTTCCATAAAAAATTGGATGTGAAATACCTGAACGTATTAGAAGTCTGCATGTTGAGCTATATTTACGAATGATGTCTTTATACAATGTTATACCGATGATAAAATTTAGTAAATGTTTTGACTAGTTTGTGATATCGAAAACCCTGGTGTAATAATTTTTCAGTAATACATAAATTTCTCTCGTTAAAATCTAAAACATTGTTACATACACGAGCGAATCGTACAAGTTGAGATATATAAACACCGTAAGATGGTGACAAGGGAACGTCACCATCTAAAAACGGATAATTAACGATAGGAAATGAAAAATCATCCCTTTTATCATAAATTTTAGTATTCAGCTTTCCGTTAGTGATATATATATCAAGATCGAGAAAAGGGCAGTGGTCATTGTTAGTATTAGCTTTATTTAAAGTAAGTTCAACAGGATAAATTTCATTAATATACATACTGAAGTCGTCATTATTGAGAGCCAAAATATCATCCAAATATCTAAAAGTATTATTAAATTTGTTTATCAGATGTTGTTTCGATGGGTCTTTGCTTATTTTTGTCATAAATTGTAACTCATAACAATACAAAAACAGGTCCGCAATAAGTGGTGCACAGTTAGTCCCCATTGGAATTCCGATAATCTGACGATATACGGAATCCCCAAAGCGAACAAAAATGTTATCTAGTAAAAATTCAAGGGCATATATAGTATCAAAGCATGTCCAATTAACATAGTTTTTTTGTTTATTGCTACTAAAAAATGACCTAAAAGAGTTTGAACATATATATTCACATTCTGATTTTTTTAATGCCCATTTAATTAGGTGTGTGAATTTTTTCTTAATGAGAATGTGAGGCAATGTGGTATACAGGGTAGAAAAATCAAAACTTTGAACAGATTCAAAATCACCAATATAAGCATGCAATTTATCAAGTACTTCCAACGAGTTCTTGACACTCCAAAAGTAATTTATTCCACTATTTTCGAAGGCCTTATTTGAACAATTTATTATCAGGTTTTTAATTGTACCAAGTGTGCTGGTAAGAAGAATAGACAATTTAGTAGTTGAACAATGGCTTGAAGACGAAATATATCTATATTTGTACATGTTGTAAGGGGTTTTGTGTAGCTTCGGAAGCCAATACATAGTTGGGACTTTCATTGTATTTGGCTCTGCTTGTAAAGCGGTGGCTAAAAGTTTATGTTTGTTACAGATTTCGTTTTCTGAAAATGGAGTCAGTTGGAATGTTGGTGAATTGGTGATTTCCTTTTTCAGAACCTCAATGTAAAATTTACGTCAAACAATAATAATATTATTAGCAGCTTTATCGGCTGGGACAAAAACAAATTCCTTCGCTAGTTCTTTTAGTTTATGTTTGATACGAGAAATAGGTTTATTGTGGTTATTGTTTATAGTAAAATGTTCTTTAAAATGTTGAATACGTATATCAACTATCTTCATTACTGAATTAAAAAAAAGAGTCCAAAGATTTTTGTCAGCTTTTTCCTGTTTTATCCATTTCATACAGTAAGTATGGAGTGAGTCGTGGATGATATTACGACACTCATTCCAATTTATAATTGACGGGGGACGATATTTAGGTCCTTTACTGAGGAATGATTTTAACTCTCGGTCTTGAACGATGTTAAGATCTCCTGTTAGGAATATCTGTTGACAGTTCTGATCGTCTTTATACCACAAAATTTAATCTTAATACTAAACAGAGTAAGAACTACCAGTTTATAACATGTATAAGCCTTGCATTTTCAATGAGCATGATGAGGTTTTACACCCACTAAGAAGATGCCACTGCTGGCGGGTATCACCACCCCATTAATCAGCACTTTGTGCTGACTTGAAGTTTCATTGAAGTGTTATTTTTCTGATATTACTGTTTATAAAATGTTTGGATACATTCAAAGTTCTATGTGGTATGTCTACCCTTGGCACATGTAGATATGGATTGCTTAAGCGGTATTTGGCACAACTTCTTGGAAATTTGGAAAATGTTTAATTTCATGCTGTTTTATTTGACTTTGCAATAATTTAAACTTGAGAGTCAATGTCATTTAGTTTCTGGTGGTCATTTGTCTCATTGGAAATGATGCCACATGTTCATATCTTTTAATTTTTTCCTGTATACTCTTGAAAAGTCGGCATGGATAGACCTAAATAAACAAAATCTAATTACGTTATGTTTTAGAAAAAAATATAGCTTTCCTGTATTTCAAAGATATATGGTTTAAAAATGTTGTTTTCTAGGCAATTTATATTTATTGAGTTAGTGGCTTTTGAGCTCTAATTTCAGATAAAAACATGTTTTCCAAATTTTGCTTGAAAGCACATTTTTTATTTTAAAGTTTTTCAGTTGTTCCTTAACTTGATGAAAACTCTTAGGTAAAATATAGTTTTAATACAAATAAAATTATTGACATTTTCACATCAAAGCAGCCAAGCTTTAAAAATGGTTTCTGAATCTTGTTTGCCAATATTCATTTTTTAGAGTATTTGTATAAGTATATACATTTTTTTACCTATACAGTATTTTGAAGAAGAAAAAAAGGACCCAAAAGTCTTTTAGCAACAGAAAGTATTCAAAGATTTTTAGAGCCTTGACCTTAAATATAAAAAGTGTAGTCACAGGAGACTGATGCAGTAAATATTTCCAACAATACATAATGTACCTAAGTTAAATGAAAAAGATGCATTAAGCTTTTTCGCAGACTTTCTAACAATTAAATTAATTCATCTTTTTACTTCCAGCTTAAATCAGCAGAAGATATTTTCCAAAACAATCTTTCTGCAGAAGAAAAAGAGGAAGCCATCAATTTGTTAGTATCTTTCCAAACAAGATGTCTACATTCTGCAAGTACTTCCTTTAGTACAACAGAAGTGCCATCTACCCAGTCAGGCCAGTTATTTCCATCAGATGATGCAAAGAGTACTTTGGATAGGATATCTACCATTTATAGGGCCATTCACGAGGACATAACCCATGAAGCCACCTTAGTTAGTGAAGAAATGTGTAAATTTGAAAGAAGTGGTATGAATAGTCCATCTACTAATAGGTTTGTTGCAGAGGCAATTAATTTTAAAACCTGCAACAAAATTATAGATCAGGCTGTTCAAGACACTACAGAAGATATTACTGCCAAGCCAATAACTACAGCCAGTTATCATACAAGTAGTCATGGCAGTAATGATAGTAATGTTGTAATCGAGGAAAGCTTTTTCGACCATTTTGAGGTGTATGATAATCATGATATTAGTGAAGATGTTATTGCTGAGGAAATGTCCCAGACACCATCAAAAACATGGCCGGAAAGGCTGTCTGCTTCACAGGAGGAAATGATCATTGATGTTTTTCCAAGTTTGTCTAATAACAACGAGAAAGATAGTTTGTTAAATGTAAAAAAAAAGATGTTGAAAAAGTTCAAGATTAAGAGTGACAAAACTGTGGCATATAATTTTAGATGCAGTGAGTGTAACATTGGATTTTATTTTGGAAGGCATTATGACAAACACATGATGGAAACACATCAGAATTTGGATTGTGCGATCTGTGATAGAAAATGTCAGTCATTTATAGAGCTTTCTGATCACTACCAAATAGTACATAGTATGAATGTTTCCATAAACAATATTAATGCTGTCATCAAAAAATATGCATGTAACAAGTGTGATAAAACCTTTGACAAACCCAGTAGTTTGTATACACACCAGAAGCGGGAAGGTATGTATTTCTTTTATTCTCAATCTGGCAGCTAGGATCTGCTTACCCTTCTAGAGCACCTCAGATCATACCCAGTTTTTGGTGGGGTTCGTGTTGCTTAGTCTTTAGTTTTCTATGTTGTGTCTTCTGTACTATTATTTGTTTTTTTGTCTTTTTATTTTAGCCATGGCGTTGTTAGTTTTTTTTCAATCTATGAGTTTGACTGTCCCTCTGGTATCTTTTGTCCCTTTTTTAAGTTATATATATGCAACCTGATTTCCATTATCCTTTCTGGCCTGGCAAATATATAGTCAAACGTATATTCTTTATTATAAAATTTCATTTCAACAATGTTCATGATGTTCCATTAATACATTGTACACCAATTTATTTTAATGTTAATACTTGCATTTTATATACATTGTTTTTGTATAAAGCAAAAGACAACAAATATATTCTGAATGCAGATTTTCGCTAAACCTTAATTATGGTGTTAAATTCTGAAAAAAAATATTTTTGATTGATAGTATTGAAAAAAATGTTCGTGCTTAGTGCTGGAAAAATTTCATATCTCCCCCTTGAAGTTAAATGATTGCTCTCTAAAAGCATCAGTTACAAGAGATGTAAAATGTTCAAAACTGCACTTGCAAATGTGTTGCATTTGAAATACATGTACATGTATGTATCATTGAATTATCTATCTTTTTGCAGGACCTTTTCAGTGTGAACCTTGTCAGCGTGTTTTCAAAACAAGATCCAGATTATTGAAGCATGAACAATCGTTCGCCCATTGCAAGAAAAGTGGACAGAAATTTACATTGGAAAGAAATTTCTTGTGTACTGAATGTGGAAAATCATTTTATTCGTGAGTAATTAAGATAACATATTACATGTATTATGGAAGATTTTCTATTGTCATTTTTCTCCTGCGATGAAAGTTGTGATAAATTAATGATATTTGGTATGCAGTTGCATTGCAATCAGAACATATTAGTTTGACAACTTTTTTTAGGGCCTACCCTCAGGTTAAGGTCCAGTGAATTCCAATCAATTAACAATTTTCCATTTTAAAGTTTTCTGATTAATCTACTTTATAGGAACTACCTACAATATACAATATTTTCTAAATTGTTACTTTGCTGTCTGTATATCTTAGTTTTTATACGCCCGTCGTCTTTTAGACGGGACGTATTATGGTATACCGTTGTCCGTCCGTCCGTCCGTCCGTCCGTCGTCCACACTTCGGACAATAACTGAAAAACGCTTTCAACAATTTCCATGAAACTTAAGTGAATTGTTTATATCTATTGACGTAAGCTCCCTTTCGTTTTTTTTTAATTTCAGATTTTAAGTTTTGGATTTATGGGGCTTTATTCATTGAAAAAGGGGGGATTTTCAACACTTTGGACAATAACTCAAAAAGGCTTTCACCAATGTCCATGAAACTTTGGTGAATTGTTTATATCTATTGATGTAAGCTCCCTTTCAATTTTTATGAATTTCAGATTTTAAGTTTTGGATTTAGGGGGCTTTATTCATAAAAAAGGGGGATTTTCAACACTTCGGACAATAACTCAAAAAGGCTTTCACCAATGTCCATGAAACTTTGGTGAATTGTTTATATCTATTGATGTAAGCTCCCTTTCAATTTTTATGAATTTCAGTTTTTAAGTTTTGGATTTAGGGGGCTTTATTCATAAAAAAGAGGGATTTTCAACACTTCGGACAATAACTCAAAAAGGCTTTCACCAATGTTCATGAAACTTTGGTGAATTGTTTATATCTATTGATGTAAGCTCCCTTTCAATTTTTATGAATTTCAGATTTTAAGTTTTGGATTTAGGGGGCTTTATTCATAAAAAAAGGGGGATTTTCAACACTTTGGACAATAACTCAAAAAGGCTTTCACCAATGTACATGAAACTTTGGTGAATTGTTTATATCTATTGATGTAAGCTCCCTTTCAATTTTTATAAATTTCAGATTTTAAGTTTTTGATTTATGGGGCTTTATTCATAAAAAAAAGGGGGATTTTCAACACTTCGGACAGTAACTCAAAAAGGCTTTCACCAATGTCCATGAAACTTTGGTGAATTGTTTATATCTATTGATGTAAGCTCCCTTTCAATTTTTATAAATTTCAGATTTAACATTTCCGTGTTATGAATTTTTATGCTTAAAAAAGGGGGGATTTTCCAATTTTGGGACAATAACTAACACTTTCACAAAATTTTATGCAACTTTGATGAATTGTTTATATCTATTGACATGAGCTCCCTTTCCATTTTTATAAATTTTAGATTTTATGTTTTCTTAAGTAATGAGTTTTTATACTTAAAAAAGGGGGATTTTATGAAACTTTGGTGAATATATTAATGTAACATCCCTTTTGATTTATATATATATTTCTAGTTGATCATATAAATTCATTTAAAGCATAAAAGACAAGTTAAAAGAGCAACGGGCGTATCATGCGCTCAAGCGCAGCCCTTTATTTAGAGGCCCCATCCACTAGATGGTCCAGTGACTAGAAATTAATTAGCTGTGTTGCTGTCCAATAGATTGTATTTTTCTGAATTTTATGCAGACAGGCAAGACATTTCTCTGTGTCCACAGTCTATCATGTTTATTAATCAGAAGTTTACATTACAGCTAATTTCCTAATGCATGTAAAGCAAAACTTTGGTTGGCTTGCTTGCTTTGTTTGTATAATTGTTTATTCAAGCTTGGTAAATAAGATTGACATCTTTAAACAATATATATATGTATGGGCATAGTTTAACCTGTATATATAATATTTGAATTTAATTGGGTGTTATCCTAATGATTGTACAATATAAAAACAAAGCAAGCAAGCTAACTAAAGTCTTGCTCTACATGCTTTTGGAAATTAGCTGTAATGTGATCATTGTTCTTACATATATATATATATGTACCAGGTAGATAAAATATCTGATTCATGATTTCTCTTGAATGCAATCAAACAGTACTAATTGTTCATATATTTTGGAATATAATTCATACAAGATGCAGTCAGGGGCGGATCCAGCCATTTTAAAAAGAGGGGTTCCAACTACATGTCCCCATTCAAATGCATTGATCGGCCAAAAAAGTGGGGAGGTTCCAACCCCTGGATCTGCAGCTGACATTCATGACAGTTAAGTCTGAATCATATCTTTCATTGTGAACATGGTGAAATTGACAGTGAAATGTAAAATAATAAAAATTCTAAATTCAGAGTCAGAGGAAAATTCTAAAAAGGTCCCTTTTAAGTAAATGGCCAAATCAAAGTTCAAATGCATGAAACAAATGGATAACAACTGTCATATTCCTGACTTTGTACAGGCATTTTCTTATGTAGATAATGGTGGATTTAACCTGGTTTTATAGCTAGCTAAAGTTCTCTGTAAAACAAACTAATATGTCAACAAAGAAAAACAAACAGACATATTGACAAAGCACATTAACATAAATGAAAGACAAGAATACAAAAAAATTCCACAGTACAAATAACACAGTGATAGACTGAAAAGTACAAATAACACAGTGACAGACTGTAAAAGTACAAATAACACAGTGACAGACTGAAAAGTACAAATAACACAGTGACAGACTGAAAAGTACAAATAACACAGTGACAGACTGAAAAGTACAAATAACACAGTGACAGACTGAAAAGTACAAATAACACAGTGACAGACTGAAAAGTACAAATAACACAGTGACAGAATGAAAAGTACTAAGCCACATCAAATGGAGACTACCAAAAATAGACTAAACAGTCAAAGTAATAATTTAAAAAAGAGAAATAAAAAGAAAAATGTAACACTTTATTAAGATGATTAACAAGGTCAGTACATTGAATCTATACTTCAAGACCATCATGTATTATATGTGAAGTTGATATGAAATATTTATCAACAAAGTCTTGGTATCTCCCAATGAAATTTTTTAAGAAAAATTATGACACGCTTTTTGATATACCCCTGGTTCAGTAAAAGGTTGTTGAGACTAAATATTATGACAAAAGTGATGATTTCATTTTTCTCTTTGCAAACTTTCCATTTCTATGAAGCAACATTCCACCAGCACTGGCATTTACAGAACATTGCTGTATAAAAAGTTTATTTATTTATTTAAGTTGTCCAGATGAGACATCATGAGTGATTATATTTTCTTATCATGATTTCCTTGATGTATGTTTTTCTTTGATATATTTGTTAATACATGTGAATATAGGACACTAAACAGAATTATTCAATTCAGGTTTTTTGTTGTTGTGGAGTAGCTGAAAACTTATTTGTATCTGTATTAATGAACACATTAATTTCTCTTTTATTTTCAGAATGAAATATTTAAAGTTACATATGATTTGTCACAACACAGAAAAGCTTTTTTCCTGTAAACACTGTAGTTATAAGAGCCCATACTCAGGAGCAGTCAAGTCTCATACGAGAAGACACTTTGAATCAGAAAGAACATATCTGTGTGAATTATGTGGTGCATGTTTTCATGCATATAAAAATCTAACAATACACATGTCATTTAAGCATAGTGATGCAAGAAATTTTAGCTGCAGTTCGTGTTCATGTAAATTCAAGTCAAGACAGGAACAGCTTCGTCATACCAGACTTCATCATTCAGAGATCAAAATGCAAACATGTTTTTGTGGGAAGGAGTACAGACACAAGACAAGTCTACGTAAGCACACGAAGTCTGTTCATGGTAGTGATGCAAATTTACCACCAATTGTCAGAGTTGAGACACTGGACCAGCCTACCAAATCAATATATAAAGACGACCAATCAAAGCCAAAACCAGTTAAGGTAAAGAAAAAGAAAACGGAACGTAAACCCTTGTCTGGCTTTAAAAAAATTATTATAGCAAGATCTCGTGATAAAGGAGCCATGAAGTCAAACTTAAAATCGGTCATATCCACTTCAAAAAAACCAAACCAGGAGTCAACAAATAAACCAGTAAATAGTAAGAATATTGCTGAAGACAAAGAAGTGTCCTTAATGTATGAGAATGATAGTCTAGATATTAACAAAATTACCAAGGAAAGATATAAAAAGATACTTTCTAAAGAAAATGTTAAAAAGAAAGACATGAAGATAACTGAAGTCTCATGTACTGATACTGATTGTCAATCGAAACTTGTGGAAAATAGTCAAATTCCATCAAAACAAGACAAAAAGTCAGTAGTCAATCAAGCACTGGTAGAGCAGAAAGCAAACAGTTACATACAAATTGATCATAGTTACTGTGCCGAGAAACAACCAGTTATTAATCAGCTTAATGGAATACCTCACCCGACTAACTTTTTTGTAAATAATACACAACAGGCCTTTTATATTAACCCACAACAGAACAATTATATCAATTTACAACAGAACACTTATGTAAATTTACAACCGGCCGGTTATATTCAGCCTCAACCACTGTATATTCCATTGTTTACATTTATGGCAATGGGGCAGTAGGCCCTCTTCCCCTTAATCAAGGGGTCATTTTACCACAATAAATGGATGGACTAAATTTTATATGGACATTTGTCACAGGTTTCAATGTCCTTAAAAAAAATTGTAATCTAGACTTTTAGTAATATTGGATAGGATTATTTAGTTTCATTATACATGTAATACATGTATTTATGATAAAATGATTATCTTCAAGTTTCCTGTACTGTTAACGATGAAATTATCTGTCGACCTAACAGGTATGAATGTTAATTATATATATAGGGTGGACCAGCCTTCTTGAACAATTGCTAAAAATGGTATAAATGTATCAGTTGGCCAAATTTTGTTTTTGTTTGTTATATTATATAATTTTAGATATATATATTATAAGATAAATTTGTTGTTGAATTCTCATTTGTTAGTTATGACTGTATTCTAAATAAGTAACTTTGTTTTTGTTAAAAAAAAAAATCTAAACTTGACCTGACCAGTAATTGTAAATTGTATCATGACTCATTGTGTTGATTAAAAGATTCTTAACCATTGCTCTCTTATATCAATGTATATTGTTCAGTTTACAATAGTTTGATGCATCCCAGATACCAACTGAATACTTTTATTTTCAACACCTGATGATTTTTACCAAACACTGGATAACAGGAAACACAACATGGATGTGATGACAATTTGATTTTCCATATTAAGTTTGATATCAATTCCATTTATTCCTAGATATCAAAGCCAATTGTTGCTAAATATCAAGGAAAACCTAGCTAAGATTCAAAGTCATATGTTGTAAGATGTCAATACCATTTATTCCTGTATATCAAGTCCATAAATGGATGTGACTAGATGTTATTGTGAAGGTCATATGGTGCTATGTATCTAAGCAAAAAAAAACATGTTGCTAGATATCAATATCATAATTTGAATCTTATAAATGTAATCCTTATGTTTCTTTAGATAAATACCATGTGTTGCTAGTCTAGTAGATATCAACAGATATAAAAAAAAAAGTGGTATGAGTGCCAATAAAACAACTCTCCATCTAAGTCTCAATTTGTAAAAGTAAACCATTATATGTCAATATCAAAAAGAAGATAGGGTATGATTGCCAATGAGACAACTCTCAACATGACACAGAAATTAACAGCTATAGGTCAACATATGACCTTCAACAATGAGCAAATCCCATAACGCATAGTCCGTTAAAAAGGCCCAAAACTTACAGATGTAAAACAATTCAAACGAGAAAACTAACAGCCTAATTAATGTAAAAAAAAACCGTAAAACATATATGTAACTCAGCAACAAACGACAATCACTGAGTTACAGGCTCCTGACTTGGGACAGGCACATGCATACAGAATGTGGCTGAGTTAAACATGTAAGTGGGATCCCAACCCTCCCCTTACCTAGAACAGTAGTGTAACAGTAAAACATGAAGAACAAACTGTATAATTAGTTGAAAAAGGCTTTACTCATCAGATACAAATAGAAATACATAAAGTAAATACACAGAGTGGACGTGGGAGGATACTTGTACATCCCAACAACAAAAAGACGCTAAGTAAAGATCTGAGAGTACCTGCAGTAACTACAGTTTATATAGCTAGATATCACACGCACATGTTGCTAGATACAAAATCCATATGTTGCTAGACCTGACCAACAAACTCATCTTAGATACCAGGATTGAAATTTCGTTTATACTCCAGACGCGCGTTTCGTCTACAAAGACTTATCAGTGATGCTTGAATAAAAAAATGTTAAAAAGGCCAAATAAAGTACGAAGTTGAAGAGCATTAAGGACCAAAAGTTCGTTAAAGTTTTGCCAAATACAGCTAAGGTAATCTATTCCTGAGGTAGAAAAGCGTTATTATTTCAAAAATACAAAATTTTGTTACCAGTTCAATTTGTTGCTAAATATCAAGTTCGTTATGTTACTAGATATTGAGGCAACAACTTCCAATAGTAGTAAGTTCCTATGTAGATAGACATTAAGACTATGTGCTGACAACTAATCAAAATGATGAAAGATTTAAATATAAAGATGGGAAGAACTGATATGATTTTGGATGAGACAACTATCCACAAAATCCTAAATATCATGCATATAGGAAACTATAGGTCAAAATTAGGTCTTCAACAATGAGCAAACGTAATTCCACATAAATAGCTACGTCCATATGTTTCTGGATATCAAGTTCATATGTTGCTAACTTCTCTGAAATTTTGGTAATTGAACATTTTTGTATAGTAGCCCAATATCTGGATATCCTGAAAGAATTTTAAGTCATATCAAAGAATATTTCAAGATCTACACATTTCAATTGATAGAAATATTTTAAAACAGATTTTAGGATATCCTGAAAGCGAATAAAATAAATCCTTAAATCGATGTGTACTAATCGAATTTCCTGAAATCAAATTAAAGAATTCAGGATATCCAGAAATCGAGGTACTGTGCAAAAATGTTTCATAGGAGTGTTTGCACTTAAATGAGTGTATAAAGAAGACTTATCATCTATATCATCACCTTTACAGTTAGGAGTGATAAAAATCAACGTTCCCAATTTTCTTATGTAGAATAAGTTACTAACAAGAATTTTCTATATTACATGGATGCCCCACTCACACTGTCCATTTTCTATGTTCATTGGACCATTAAAATTAGAAAGATCATATCATCGGGAACATGTGTACTAAGTTTCAAGCTTCAACTTCATCAAAAAGAATGTAGGACAGAAAGTCACAGGACAAAAAATCACGGACAAAAAGTCACAGGACAAAAAGTCACAATTCATTTTTTCTGATTATTTTCTTTGAATAAAAAACGCTTATTTCTACAAAAATATTTTTGTATTTTTCTTAAACTATTGTATATAAACCATCTTTTTAAACAAAATATATCAAAAAAATATCAAAGATTATCAAATAATTGTTAAAAAAACGAAATGTCAAAGTGACTTGGCACTTAAATGGCTTCATGGTGCCAAGAAAAACATCTTTTGCATGATTAAAATTAAATAAATCTTCATTTTTCAAGTATAATGACACATTTCCTAAACTTTAATATGAATATATGTAACTATTCAAAAGTAAATATTTCAAGATATATTCTTATATATTAAAACAATTGTCAATAAATTATTTGTGACTTTTTGTCCTGTGACTTTTTGTCCTACCAAATTTGTGACTTTATGTCCTGTGACTTTTTGTCCTGTGACTTTCTGTCCGTTTACCGTCAAAAACTATCTTGACCAAAAACTTAAATTTCAGGCGCGTAGCTGCCTTTACGCAAAAAATCATTTGCTTGCACATGTTTTTCACAAAAAAAAAAAATTAAAAAAAATCCTGAAATTGAATTTCGGATAGTCTTTAGTCTTTCCGGATTATCGTGTCTGGCGGTGTCTGTACTTGCAACTACAATCACGACACAAAGTTTAACCCCGGTAGAAATAAAAATAAAAATGAAGAAGCTAGATTTTTATTTTAGCAAGAAGGCAGCGGATAACGAAAGCCAAAACGTTTTATCTAATTCGCCCAGCAAAGATGTAAATGAGCCATGTACATCGTTTTCACAAGACGTTACTGCAAAGAAAATAACATTGTTTGACCCCCCTTATCCTGATATATGTCTAGCCTAACAAATGATGAGTTGTCAAAACATGAAACAAAAGTCAACCTACTGCAGCAAAAATGGGAGCCAAACTCGTATGGAAATTACTCTTTCACATCTAGGTAATTAGAATATGAAAAAAACAATATTACTTTTATATGTTATGATATAAATACCCCACCCCTTCCTGGCTTTCTGTAGTAACTTAGTAGGCTTCGGATATACATGTATATACAAAGAATTTACATTTTGCACATGAACACGAGAGTCTTCATTTTCACAGGACGATTTGAAAAAGAAAATATGATGCACCCGTGCAGAATAATCATATATAGGGTAAAGATGGGGAAAATCGGACAACGGGGAATTTCGGACATTTTTATAAATTAAGCATTTTAGATATGATAACAATAAAAAAAGTACCAATCTTATATATAAATGCATTCGTATATATATAAATAAATAATTATTTTATGCTGTCCTCGGAATTTGTTTACGGTATGCCGAATTACCACGTGACATACTTCTGTACTTCCTGGATCACTTCCGTCAACATTGGAAAAGAAAGTTTCTGTGGCGGCAAATACAAACGACAAGAATCTCTATTACCCAGTATTTATAAACAGGTAATACATTATTCATGTGTTTTTCTGAGCAAACGTTTGTAAAAACCCTTTGGGAATTCACTACTTGTTAGAATATTGAGATTTAGTAAAAAATAAATGATATTTCAGTCTTTTTTAGCTGTCCGTATTTCCCCATACAACTTCCATAATGAAAGGGGAAATTCGGACAACGATTTCTATTAATTTTCAAAATGAACATCTTACTTAAACACGATATAACCACAATTTTAAACAATGTGCACAAAATTTACACATTCCAAAAACAATGATACACAATATTTACACACTTTAAAACAATATACACAATATTTACCCACTCTAAAACATTATCAGAAGATTCTATGTAACTTGTTTTGACTAGTCTTGATATATTTAACATTATGATTAAAATGGAGGAACATTATATAAGTATTGTTCTTTTTCTCATCTCTGTTGAAAATATTGTTACCATCGAACATCAACCTTGTCATTTTAGGATGAAGATGCTTATTATTCATAATCTTTGGTGTGTTGGAATGCACCACTGGGGATCAAGGCAACTAGCCGTTGGCGCAGGGTATAAGCTATGTAGAGAATCGAACAACCCAAAAGATGCAAATGCAGTTTGTGTTTTGGATGGGCCGAACAAAAAAGCATACATGAAGAGGGAAGATGCCCAAATTATTTCAAAAATTATAGATTTGGGATTGTCAAACAATTGGCTTCTCAAACCAAAAGAAGACGCTATTGTTAAACAAAGGAGGACTGGGCCTCAGCAAAGATGCTCAATTGGATGCAAAACATCGAGTGTTGAAATTGATAATGCTACTAACCATTTAAGGAAACATGGAGTATTTTTTGAACTTAAACTATGCTGAAACCACAAAAAAAAAATGAATAATTCTTATCTTTATTTTTTTGTTTGTTTCTCTTATATAACTCCAAGCATACCTCTAGATAATATGTATTTCCGACTTTGAAACTTAAAAGCACAGTATTTTCGTTGCATTTAGAATGAGTTATATCAAGGCTATAATAACTATACATTTCTATTATTACTAATTATGAAAAGTAGATGTGGTATGCTTGTCAATGAGACTAATTACAACCAAAGACAATATGACATAGAAATTAGCAACTTTAGGTCATCGTATGGCCATCAACAATGAGCAAACAGCATACTGTACAGTCAGCTACTGAAGACCCCGAAATGACAAATGTAAAACAAATTAATACTTTACCACGCAAATACGCTTTTTACGCTTACCCCCTTACACCGCGTATACGCTTTTTACGCTTATCACAAGAAACTAACCACCTGATTTTTACCACAGGTACTCAACTACAGATTAGATATGAAGTCCGTTAATCGTCTACGTCAACACTCGGCACCCCTCTAGGTGTGGATATTACGTGTGGATGTTGGCAGAGACATATAATACATTTATTATATGTCTTTGGTTGTCTTAACTGAAAAATGCACGTAGACGATGGACGGGGTTTATTTCTAACCTGTAGTCAATACCCTGTGATTTATAAAAACTAAACAATGAAAGAAAAACTAAAAGGATATACAGCAAGATAAAAACGACAAAGCACTCATTAGCGTTGTGTCATGCTATAGTTTTTGGTCAAGCTTAATAAACTATGTTCCACCTCAACAAATCTTGCAGTCTTCTACATGGTGTATACATGTATTCATCTGTCTTTGCATATAATCTAAAGTTCTCTCGCTAGGAAGTTATGTTATATTGCCAAAAGTTAAGCTTGTGTTCGATGGTAACAATAACAGAGATGAAAAAGGGAACTTTTTCTTTGTTTATAGCCAAAGGAATCATTCCTTTTTTCTCTCTGTTATAGGATGGCTAGAAAAGTTAAAGGGTTGTATCAGAAACAGTCACCAATGCTTCAAAGAGCGATTGAGGCAGTCCGTTCAAATCAGATGTCGATCAGAAAAGCAGCTGATCATTATGGTGTTAAAAAATCTACCCTTGGGGATCATGTGTCTGGAAAAATTGCAACTGGCAGGAAAAGTGGTAGAAGCACAGTTTTTGAACTGTATGTTGAAAAACAGATTGTTGCGAAAGCCCAATTGGTGTCACAACAAGGGTTCGGGGTATCAAGAAAGCAGCTTATGAGAAAGGCAGGGCAATTAGCTCGTACAATGAAGCTTAAAACTCCATTTAAAAAAGGCATTCCGGGTCAAGCTTGGTGGGACGGATTCAGACAAAGAAATCCGGAACTAGTCCTTCGAAAGCCAGAAAAACTAGCAAGTACAAGGGCTAGAAATTTAAATAAGCCAGTAGTTGATAACTACTTTAAAGATCTGGATAACACCTTAACTGAGCTAAATTTAAGAGATTCGCCAAATGCCATTTGGAACATGGACGAAACTAATTCAAACATGGAACACACACCTGCTAAAAAGTGTTCTAGAAAAGGGGTTAAATCGGTCCCGGGATTAGTTTCCAACTCAAGGGAATCAGTTACGGTTGTCGCCTGTATTAGTGCCGCAGGTATTGCAATGCCCCCAATGAATGTTGTAAAGGGGAAAACAGAAAAATCATTAAATGGATTTAACAAGTCAGAAGGGCATGAAAACGCCGTGTGGGCATTTCAAAAGAATGCATGGATTGATGATGCAGGTTGCCTTAAATGGTTCCGTGAGGTTTTTCTACAGAACTGTGGTCCAACACGACCACAACTGTTAATAGTAGACCAACACAGGTCACATGAGGCGTTGGATTTACTGGAAGAAGGTATGAGGGAAAATATTAGGATACTAGCACTACCTCCCCATACTACACATTTCTTGTGTCCGCTAGACCGCACCGTATTTGGACCCTTTAAAAAACATTACAATTCTGCATGTGACGATTTTACCATGCAATCACCAAGCAATCTGGTAATGAAATGGAATTGGCCAAAACTTAGCAATGATGCGTTTAAACTAGCATTCAGCCACAGAAATATTGTGAGCGGTTTTAGAGCGTGTGGTATATTTCCTTTCAACCCGTCTGCTATCATGATGATTGGTCGTTTGAAACTTTGGGGGTTCTAACTTCTCTTAAATTAAAACGCATTTGAGACAAATTACGAAGTGTCCGAACTTCCCCATCTTTACCCTAATTGACACCGAGAGAGTTCTGAGATCATTTGCCTTGGCAAAAAATAGATATATGGACTTTGGATATTAACTAGTCTATACTTTAGTTTAAGTCTTACATGCAGTATTAACATTTAATTATACAGGCTCAATAAAATCACCTTGAAAACATCTTAGATTTATTTCCCTTACTTATAAGTCAAGACTTAAAAGTAGCCGTTCGATTTCGTATTCCCATTGTCATTTCGTCCAAAAGACTGTTGATTCACCTAGGGTATCTGTGTTACAAATGACCTTCTACCGTTGTCGTTGAAACCTCTCATTTGATTTTAAAATGACCCTCGTGAGAAACACCACGGGTGTCTTGCAAGAAGCAGGACCTGCTTACCTTCGGAGCACCGGAGGTCGCCACATTTTTTCGGGGTCCGTGTTTTTCATCTGTAGTTAGTTTTCAATGTTGAAAGTTTTTGCTTGTCATTTTGTGTCTTATCTGTTCCCGGGTTTCCAAATTACGAAACCCACTAGGGATCACTAGGATGTTACTATCGTTTCTTGAAATATGGTATAGTAAGAAACAGATAGGGTATTTATCATTTTCATCATAAAATGGTCCAAAAAAAAATTCGCCTCGCTCCGCTCGGGGATATATGCTTGCACTTTATTTCAACTCAGCTACGCCCCCTGACTTTAACCTGAATCGGGACAGACGGACGAACGGACGGACACACAGGACAAAAAAATAATGCCCTTGAATAGGCACAAAAAGAGTTAGTGCTTAAGATGCAACCAAACGATAAAACTTCAATGATACAGGCCATATTTTGTTCAGAAAAAAAAATACAAAACAAGACTCATTCACAAAAACAAAAGAAATATGAGAATCTCGGTCAAATTGGTGAATATAAATTTGACATGTAATGCCCCTTTTTAAAAGAGTTTCCTGTGAAATATCACTGTATTTCAGCTCCTGTAGTTGAAGATATAGGCATACAGGCCAACCAACGGATGTTTCTTGAATCATACATACAAACAACGCTTTGCCATGTTGGTATTTGGTTAGTGTTTTTGTTGGCTATACGGTTTTTTATTATCGCTTAAATCAACTTCATTGTCTTACATTATTCATTTTGGGGCCTTTAATAGCTGACTATATATAGTAGTCTGTTGTTATTTATGTATTATTGTCATTTGTTTATTTTCTTTGGTTACATCTTCTGACATCAGACTCGGACTTCTCTTGAACTGAATTTTAATGTGCGTATTGTTATGCGTTTACTTTTCTACATTGGCTAGAGATATAAGGGGGGGGGGGGGGGTTGAGATCTCACAAACATGTTTAACCCCGCCGCATTTTTGCGCCTGTCCCAAGTCAGGAGCCTCTGGCCTTTGTTAGTCTTGTATTATTTGAATTTAAGTTTCTTGTATCGATTTGGAAATTAGTATGGCGTTCATTATCACTGAACTAGTATATATTTGTTTAGGGGCCAGCTGAAGGACACCTCCGGGTGCGGGATTTTCTCGCTACATTGAAGACCTGTTGGTGATCTTCTGCTGTTGTTTTTTTCTATGGTCGGGTTGTTGTCTCTTTGGCACATTCCCCATTTCCATTCTCAATTTCATTCAATTCCCGAAATGAATAATGTAAAACAAACAAAAAATCTAACGACCTGATTAATGTACAAAATAAATAAGAAAGAAACAAATATAGTATATAGAAACAAACGACAAACACTGCATTACCGTCTCGTGACTTGAAACAGACACATACAGATAGTGGCGGGATTTTACTTTTTTAAGGGCACGCCGACACTCCCCTAACCTCGGGCTGGAACCGTGTGTACCAGTGCAACAAGCTTTATACCAAATCAACCGTTATCTCCATCATCTTCATTTTCATCAACCGTCACATGACATGTTTTAATATTTCTACACATTTCACTCATGGCCACAGGTCTGCACATGAAAGGTTCTGCTCAAAGCAAACACGTTATTTTGAGTTTTTCTTTACAAGTACAGACAAGGTATTGTAGGAAGTCCGAAGACATTTGTTCCTAAAAAAATACCAGCTTCAAACCATCCCTAATATGAGAAAGGCGTTACCTTAAATGCCAGCTTTATACCAAGACAATGTCCTATACACAATGTATATTGATTGGTTATTGGTTGCTTAACGTCCAGTGGCAAATATTTCATGCATGTTCCGGACAAATGTCCTAGGCTACATTAACAAATAGTTTTTGTCTGAAATAGAATAAAAAGTTCAGATGGAAAATGTTTAGGGAATGATAAATAAATGTTTCATTTAACTTCAAAAAGCAGGAGGGGGTATAGTATTTTTTTTCAATAAAACAAATATTCAATTCCCAAATTGATGAAAAAAATATCTGTTCAAGCAGAGGACGAAAATAATCTGACTCGGAACAAAAAAAACATTTGTATTCCTGATCATTTTCAGTTTATGGGTTCTACATCAATTTCATGTACTTATTCAGAGTCAGTTTTATGTCATTTCTTGCATACATTTTTTTGCTAGCTTACTTTTCAAGTTTTTATTATATGACAGCAAAATAAAATTGAGAATGGAAATGGGAAATACAAGGATGTCAAAAATTTGCTTACGAGTAATGCTTAATCATGTCATAGTTGTTTTCAACAGACATATAATGTCTCTGTTTTCAAGTAGACATATTTGGTTTCCAGCTAGACAATAACTTTAGTATAAGTGATCGATATATCGAATGGATCTCTATGAAATTGTGCTAGAAGGTTCAATACTCAAAAGGAAGATTAGAATTGATTTAGGGGTTATGGTACAACATTTTTGGGGGTGTTTTATTACCAAAACTTTGGGTTTTTCTTCAAAAATTTACCATATTTACATTGATTATTACTCATCTAGTATATATATAGATTCAACTATTACTGATTTTGAAGGAGATGCACACAAAATAGGGTGGTTTAATTATTTTATCTGTGATTTGTGCATTTTTTCCTACCTGTGTACTCCTTGATAGTATCATGACAAAGAAAATATATTTGGTAAGTATATTCACAATTGACATGCGCCAGTGCTCGTCAAAAGGATTTTTTCCACTTTAATTCCAAAAATTGCACTTGATTTTTTTTCTGACAGAAACACATGAGTTATTTGGTAAATAAAACACTTGTCATTGATTAAAACTTTCAGTAATCAAAATTTAGTTTTAAGCCTTTTTGAATGTTTCACTGATTGTGTGAAAATTTTAACAGAAAATGTACAAAACACTTGATATAAAAATTGCATTATCTGCAGAATTATAGATAACTTTCCTTACTATTCACAAGGACATATATATCTAACATATTGTCCATGCTATTCTGATCTGAGTTTTTATTCATACATATACATTTTTACTGGCATGGCTGGTGCTGTTCCAAGTTGTCTTCTTTTTCTGCTTCTTGAGAAGTATTTGTTTAACCTGTTCAGTCACTATAAAGTGTTACAATTCTTATTTAGACGCAACACATAAATAGTGACCAAAAAGGTACTGCTTTCACATGAGAGAAGCTAGAAAGAAAAAAATCTACACATTTTCAATATTTTTGTAGGACTATCATATAAAATTAAGGAGATATGTAGTTAGAGACTGCTGCTGAATAGAAATGTTTGGGTTCACCTGATACCTGTTTTCAAATTATTCTATATTGAAGTTTGAAGGGTCCAAAATTAAAATATGCTTGATTTCAACTGACATAAAAAATTTGGTGTTTTTTATATGCTAAATATACATCTGTACCATGGTCGTATCAGGATGTGCATGGCGAAGCATTTTATTGCCTTTAGGTTTGTACTTTTTTTTGTTTTGGTCCTAAAAATAAATTTGTAGTTGTGAAGTTGCTAACATGAGAGTACCCAAATTGCACATATATTGTTAGTTTTTTCACCAATTTTTTTTTATGAACCATTCTGTGCTTATTTTGTAGGCTATCCTTGTTTACAATATATTTACACCAATTTAATTTTGAGTCCATGTATGTAGAGTCATAGAGAAAGGGTTTGAACTGACCTCTAAAGATCTTGAAAGGAATGATTGAAAAGTTATAGAAATTAAGGTTAAGACAAAACAACAGTAGACTGTTTCGTATTTAATTACAATAAACAAATAAACACATAAAACATATTAGTGCCGAAATTTAAGTGAGGAAATTGCCTCATTTGTCTCAATGATAGTTACGGCCTTGCTGACTCCATCCTGCTTTTTTGGGGGTTCACCGTACGCATATCCCTACTATTCACGGTTCATTAAGCCGCTTTCGGTTAATTGGTTGATGTATTTGGCGGGAAATTATGTGGAGGCCGGAAGTCATGACCTAACACTGGAACTGCTAGAATTTAACACCTACCTACTTAATAACTTGATCGCTTTGTGTTTGGAAATTCATTATGTTATCAGTCAGGTCAGTCTTATTCTTTCTTTAATGACACAAAATGGCCCTGCCACTGTGTAATTTAATGTTAACCGATAATATAATGAATGTTTAGCTTGATTCGAATGACGAGAACGAGTAAATAAAGATATTCATATGATATACCTCGTGTTAATGGCTAGAATATGTCTTATTGTTACCAGTCCAGATATTCATCTTAAGTCATAACTCCTGCCAATGAAAGTTAAATGATCAAATATGCGAAAATTAAAGTTGACATATTTAAATGAGCTAAATTAATATGGGAATCGAGTAGACCGGTATCCATGTAAATGATATTAAAAGTGTATTTAAATCGACATGTGTAAATAATTATAAAACAGAAATAAAATCACTCCACTCTGATAATTTGTAGAATAATTATTTTTATAATCAACTGAGCAATACAAAATTAATGGCAATTTGTACTACCTAAAGACTGCAGCAAATTTCATTTAATAAACAAACATTCTGTGAATATAGCATGGTCAGTTACCATAGGTGGATCCAGGGGCGGCCGCCACCCCCCCCCCCTTTTTCGTGGGAAAAATTTGGTGGATTATATAGGGAATCACTGAAGCATGACTCGAGCGGGGTCCCCTTAGGTCAGTCAGCAGGCCCCCTCTTTTGAAAAGTTCTGGATCCGCCACTGGTTACTGGTTAAAAATTCATTGTTTTGATGTTATATGTATATGTAAATTTTTCAGAAAACAAAATACTTAATATATGCAATACCTGGATTTTAATGGGCATTTTTTTCCAATCTGTAGAAGATAACAAAGTAGACAAACACACGAGTTTCATTTGATATGGTCCACCCAGTTACACAGTTTAAATTTATCAAACCTCTTTCCCAACTTAGATTGTTTGGCATCTTCTGCAGGTATGGAAAAAAATGAATAGCAAAGTCTTGAAAAGTGTATCATTTTCTGGAACGTCAAATGCATTTGAAATTTAATTATGTAGTTCATGCCATCTAAGTACACATGTACTTAAGTTAATACATATAATATCATCTTTCCAATTTTAATGCCAACTCAAGAGTTTTCACCCCAATTTTTTCAGTCCACTGAAATAGACAATGACAGTGCTAGTGGGGCCTACTAATGACTAATTCTTGTTTTATATATTTTCATGTGTATGCATGGTTGTATATATATTTATATTTCATTTCAGAGTAAAGTTGCTTCAAAGAAATAAAAAATTGGTTGATCAATTTATTTTTAGTTCGCCAAGCTCATCTCATGCATTTGGCGTCCGTCATCGTTGTCCGTTAACTTTTACATAAATCTTCTCCTCTGAAACTACTGGGCCAAAAAAAAACTAAACCTGGCCTAAATCATCCTTATTGTGTCTAGTTTAAAAAATGTATCTGATGACCCGCCTGCCATGCTGGGTAACCAGATGGCTGCCATGGCTCAAAATAGAACATAGGGGTAAAATGCAGTTTATGGCTTATGTCTTTGAAAAGCATGTAGAGTAAATCTGACAAAAGGTAGAAATGTTCATTAGGTGAAGATCTATCTGCCTATTCGGCAGTAAGGTTGATCTATATCATTTAGTATATTTTTATGTGTTTGGTAGTCAAAGATATTTGGTATGTAGTTGTATTAGTATTGGCACATCTCATTACCATGGAGATTATTTTGCTCCGCCCACCTTCTCAGTTATGGTTTATTGACTTTGAAATTTTGCTTAGTTTATGTATTAGTTTGTTAAGTAAAGGCAACAGTAGTATACCGCTGTTCAAAACTCATAAATCCATGGACAAAAAACAAAATCGGGGTAACAAACTAAAACCGAGGGAAACGCATTAAATATAAGAGGAGAACAACGACATAACACTAAAATGTAACACACAGACAAAATCCCACGAGAATAACAAATATAACATATATATATATATAACATCAAAACCAAATACATGAATTTCGGATAGACAAGTACCGTGACACGTCTTATCGCAATGTGAATTTACACTCAAAAATAAGAGAAAACAAACGACACAACGTTATAATGTAATACACACAGAAACGAACTATAATATATAACAATGGCCATATTCCTGACTTGGTACAGGGCATTTTTAAAGGAAAAAATGGTGGGTTGAACCTGGTTTTGTGGCATGCCAAACCTCGCACTTTTATGGCCATGTGAAATATAACATCAAAATGACAACACAGGACTACAATATAAATAAATTGGAGAACACAATTGACAAAGAATCACACGAACAACAGCCAACAAAAGGCAACATAGTCAAAATTTTAATACGCCAGAAGTGTATTTTGTCCACACAAGACATACGTGTGACGCCCAGATGCAAAAGTTTAAAAGCCGAAACGAGTACAAAGTTAAACAGCATCGAGGACCAAAAAGATCAAAAAGGTTGTGCCAAAAACGGCAAGGGTTTTCTGTTCGTTACCAGAAAATCCCTATAATTTAGAATAATTTATACTTTTGCAAACAGTAAATTTTATAAAATGAATATTCAAAAGATGTACATGATAAAACTGAAGTATTAACTAATTACAAGAAACAACTGAAATACATTTACATAAGGTTTGTTTAAAGGGAACTTCTTATTTCAAGATGTATTTTTCATGTGTATGGTTGTATATATATATTATTGTCTCGCTTGACAGGGTCTAAAAGTGAGACAAATGTATGCTGTTTCTGGCATCCACCACAGTGGCAGCAATGTATTTTAAAATTTGTGATTAGATCTAGTTAATGTGGTGAACTACAAGTTGTAGATCAATCATATTTGGTATGCAGTCCTTTATTTTAGTCCTAATAGTATTGGCACATCTCATTTCCATAGAGAATATTGGACCCTCCCCCTGCAATCATGGTCTATTGACTTTGAAGCTTTTCCTTATTTTACATGGATTTGTTTGTGATTAGGTCAGTTTATTGGGAACTATTGGGAACAACAAGTGGTCAGTCAATTAAATTTGGTATGCAGTTGTATAACCATTTGAATCGTTTTCACAACGATTATTTGGCTCTGCCTCCTTAGTCATGGTCTATTGTCTTTCTTGCTAAGTGAACATGTTTTAGTTTCCAATTCTATCAAGGAGGACGGAGGAAAAATAGAATAAAAAGACATGGAAAATTCATAATGTCAAATTTACTTGGTCTAAAACAAAGAAACCCTTTTATTTTATTGCTGTTCTTCACATACAAGTTCACAGACCAGTCCTTCAACAATGAGAAAGAAAAAAAAATTGTGTATAAAAATGTTTTGATTTGTGTACATTACCTGGCATGCCTGGGTTATCTGAATAATAATGACTTTCTTTTATTTCCAATTCTACCAAAGAGGACAGAAGAAGCAGCTCAAAGTGAAAGACTTGAAGAAATATAGGCAATGTAAGTAGGATTAAGTGATTTTGCTGTTTGTGGCGTTTCCTCGAAGTAGCTGGTTACCTCCAAATGGGACGACAGTCATGGATGTTGAGATGGCCTACGTCGCAGACTCGCGAGGATGGGCGGCTGGGATGTTCGCTAGCGACCGAAGAAATATAGGCAATGTACGTAGGATTAAGTGATTTTGCTGTTTGTGGTGTTTCCTCGAAGTAGCTGGTTACCTCCAAATGGGACGACAGTCATGGATGTTGAGATGGCCTACGTCGCAGACTCGCGAGGACTGGCGGCTGGGATGTTCGCTAGCGACCTACGACAGCTACAGGCTTTCTGCCTATGCCTGTAGAAGGGGACTTTGAGATGTCATGCTGAAGTTTTCTGGAGATTATCTGGTTTCATTTTTGGGAAGCAGTCCACGTGGAAAAATGATGCAGCCAAACTAAAGATATGCTCGATTGGTTCTTTCTTATGTCTCTGTTATTAAGAAGCAGGAAAAATTGAAGAATAAGAGAGGGAAAATGTCAAATTTACTTGGTCTACAACAAAGAAACCCTTTTATTTGATTGCTGTTCATCATATACAAGTTCACAGACAAGTCCTTCAACAATGAGAAAATGTTTAAAAAAATCGTGCTTAAAAATGTTTTAATTTGTGTACATTAATCTGAATAATAATGACTTTCTTTTATTTCCAATTCTACCAAAGAGGACAGAAGAAGCAGCCCAAAGTGAAAGACTTGAAGAAATATAGGCAATGTAAGTAGGATTAAGTGATTTTGCTGTTTGTGGCGTTTCCTCGAAGTAGCTGGTTAACTCCAAATGGGACGACAGTCATGGATGTTGAGATGGCCTACGTCGCAGACTTGTGAGGACGGGCGGCTGGGATGTTCGCTAGCAACCTACGACAGCTACAGGCTTTCTGCCTATGCCTGTAGAAGGGGACGTTGAGATGTCATGCTGAAGTTTTCTGGAGATTATCTGGTTTCATTTTTGGGAAGCAGTTCACATGGAAAAATGATGCAGCCAAACTAAAGATATGCTCGATTGGTTCTTTCTAATGTCCCTGTTATTAAGAAGCAGGAAAAATTGAAGAATAAGAGAGGGAAAATGTCAAATTTACTTGGTCTACAACAAAGAAACCCTTTTATTTGATTGCTGTTCATCATATACAAGTTCACAGACAAGTCCTTCAACAATGAGAAAATGTTTAAAAAAAATTGTGTATAAAAATGTTCAGCTGTTTCTTACAGAGTTATCTCCTTAGTGTTATGTAGGTGTCAGACCACCAATTACTCCCTCAAATTTTGAATGTATGTAAAAGTAGGCCTACTGTAACACAAAATAGTGCTTTTGGTGTCATTGTTTACTTAATTTAACCAACAAATTTGCAGAAATGAAACTTTTGGTGAAAGAGAAATATATTTCGACCATTTTGAGCTAAAATTCACTTGTCTGTCAGTTTGCATTAAAAATTTTGGGATTAATGCGCTCTATAGTACACTAATTTAAGATTTCCAGAAAACCAGGGGTTATTTTTGGAGTACCGCTGTTTTGAAGGTCAGATGTACCACCTTAATAGTTGAATTTTGTAACAGAATATTATATTAATCTTAATTTGAAAACAATTTGATATTGACAGAACAAATATCAAATGATCATTTCAGAAATACATTGTGCTTCAAGTGCAAAGACTCTTCTAACAATTAACAGTTGTTTTCTGTGCCAGTTCTGATTGGTCAGGTTTTATTGTCTGTTTCTTGCTTTTGTTCTATGGATAGTTCAGTGGTATCTTTTTTTTTCAGGATATGGTGTGCGTTATTCAAAGGGATCTTTTTATGTAATTTTGAAATGATATACATTTGATATTTGATAGTAATTGACCGATTCAATCCACAAAAAAACATTCTTATAAAGAAACCCTTTTATTTTATTGCTGTTCTTCATATTCAAGTTGACAGACAAGTCCTTCAACAATGAGAAAATGTATCAAAAAAATTGTTTATAAAAATGTTTTGGTTTGTGTTCATTAATCTGACTAATAATGACTTTCTTTTATTTCCAATTCTACCAAAGAGGACAGAAGAAGCAGCCCAAAGTAAAAGACTTGAAGAAATATAGGCAATGTAAGTAGGATTAAGTGATTTTGCTGTTTGTGGTGTTTCCTCGAAGTAGCTGGTTACCTCCAAATGGGACGACAGTCATGGATGTTGAGGTGGCCTACGTCGCAGACTCGCGAGGACGGGCGGCTGGGATGTTCGCTAGTGACCTACGACAGCTACAGGCTTTCTGCCTATGCCTGTAGAAGGGGACTTTGAGATGTCATGCTGAAGTTTTCTGGAGATTATCTGGTTTCATTTTTGGGAAGCAGTCCACGTGGAAAAATGATGCAGCCAAACTAAAGATATGCTCGATTGGTTCTTTCTTATGTCTCTGTTATTAAGAAGCAGGAAAAATTGAAGAATAAGAGAGGGAAAATGTCAAATTTACTTGGTCTACAACAAAGAAACCCTTTTATTTGATTGCTGTTCATCATATACAAGTTCACAGACAAGTCCTTCAACAATGAGAAAATGTTTTAAAAAATTGTGCTTAAAAATGTTTTGATTTGTGTACATTAATCTGAATAATAATGACTTTCTTTTATTTCCAATTCTACCAAAGAGGACAGAAGAAGCAGCCCAAAGTGAAAGACTTGAAGAAATATAGGCAATGTAAGTAGGATTAAGTGATTTTGCTGTTTGTGGCGTTTCCTCGAAGTAGCTGGTTACCTCCAAATGGGACGACAGTCATGGATGTTGAGATGGCCTACGTCGCAGACTTGCGAGGACGGGCGGCTGGGATGTTCGCTAGCAACCTACGACAGCTACAGGCTTTCTGCCTATGCCTGTAGAAGGGGACGTTGAGATGTCATGCTGAAGTTTTCTGGAGATTATCTGGTTTCATTTTTGGGAAGCAGTTCACATGGAAAAATGATGCAGCCAAACTAAAGATATGCTCGATTGGTTCTTTCTAATGTCCCTGTTATTAAGAAGCAGGAAAAATTGAAGAATAAGAGAGGGAAAATGTCAAATTTACTTGGTCTACAACAAAGAAACCCTTTTATTTGATTGCTGTTCATCATATACAAGTTCACAGACAAGTCCTTCAACAATGAGAAAATGTTTAAAAAAAATTGTGTATAAAAATGTTCAGCTGTTTCTTACAGAGTTATCTCCTTAGTGTTATGTAGGTGTCAGACCACCAATTACTCCCTCAAATTTTGAATGTATGTAAAAGTAGGCCTACTGTAACACAAAATAGTGCTTTTGGTGTCATTGTTTACTTAATTTAACTAACAAATTTGCAGAAATGAAACTTTTGGTGAAAGAGAAATATATTTCGACCATTTTGAGCTAAAATTCACTTGTCTGTCAGTTTGCATTAAAAATTTTGGGATTAATGCGCTCTATAGTACACTAATTTAAGATTTCCAGAAAACCAGGGGTTATTTTTGGAGTACCGCTGTTTTGAAGGTCAGATGTACCACCTTAATAGTTGAATTTTGTAACAGAATATTAAATTAATCTTAATTTGAAAACAATTTGATATTGACAGAACAAATATCAAATGATCATTTCAGAAATACATTGTGCTTCAAGTGCAAAGACTCTTCTAACAATTAACAGTTGTTTTCTGTGCCAGTTCTGATTGGTCAGGTTTTATTGTCTGTTTCTTGCTTTTGTTCTATGGATAGTTCAGTGGTATCTTTTTTTTTTCAGGATATGGTGTGCGTTATTCAAAGGGATCTTTTTATGTAATTTTGAAATGATATACATTTGATATTTGATGGTAATTGACCGATTCAATCCACAAAAAAACATTCTTATAAAGAAACCCTTTTATTTTATTGCTGTTCTTCATATTCAAGTTGACAGACAAGTCCTTCAACAATGAGAAAATGTATCAAAAAAATTGTTTATAAAAATGTTTTGGTTTGTGTTCATTAATCTGACTAATAATGACTTTCTTTTATTTCCA